>NC_089846.1:34454804-35054804 GCF_035609145.1 Eleutherodactylus coqui
ATCACTGAACACTGTGAGAGCACTGTCACAGCTGTCACAGAGTACCGCAATGCTATCCCATTGCTTTCAATGGTGCCGGCTCATTGAAAGCAATGGGATGCGGGCAACCCCTGCAGCGATGATTTTTGGGGACAATCAGAGGCAGCGTTTTCTGGAGCGGGGATTTTTCAATCCCCAGCCACCAGAATACAGAAGACGACTGCCAGGAACGGGGAGAAGAGCCGGACAGTGCTTCTAGGTGAGTTCATTTTTTTTTTCTTTTCTACATCTAGGGATGATTTTTGGGGTAGGGCTTATTTTTCAAGCACCCCTCCCCCGAAAAAAATTATTGCCGCAGGAGTTGCCTGCATCCCATTGCTTTCAATGGCGCGACAGCAGCGCTGGCCTCATTTAAAGAAATGGGATAGCAACGCAGTCCTCTGCCACAGCTGTGGCAGGGGATTCCTTCATTCCCGCGGGGAGAGCCATAATCCCTGAACACTGTGACAGTGCTGCCACAGTGCTCAGTGATGAGGGGACCTTCGTGGAGCAGCTGCAATTCGACAAGCACAGCTGCTCCATTGTACGGGCATACGAAACTTTGCCCGTTGAAGGCTTGAACACAGTATTTTGCGCGCATGTAAAAAACAAAGCATGCAGCTTCGGTCACATACATTTTGCACACCCGTGGAGCGCTTTTTTTTTTTGCACATAAGCGCGCCAAAAAAAAAGGCTCGTCTGACCGAGCTCTTACAGTGCGTACTGCAGGCAACTTGCACCTGTGTGAAAAGCACCCTTGGGCTTCAGGGTGCTGCAGCATAATTTTCAATGTAATTAATACTGAATGAGGCCACCAGCATGCATATGTGCTGGCGCCAATGTGAGGATATCGCCAAGACAACTGCAACATTCCCAAGAACCCTTAAAATACTGTTTTCTGGGCTAATATTTTAGGATAATCTGGCAAGGGACTATTTTAGTCTCATGTTGGATTATTTGTTTTCTATACTAGGGGGCGCCAAACTAGTAAATTTTTCATTCTGCCTTCATCTAGACTTGACTGGACGGCTATGTTCACACAGGGCAGAATTTGCTGCGAAGTGTTTATAGCGGACATTCCTGAGCAGATCCGCTGCGGATTTTGGTACGGAAGTCACCCTATCATTTGAAGAGGTAGAACCTGCACCACCAATCCTCTGCAGGAGGTCGATCTCAGTACGGGCTTTGTATAGATGTGGAAAAGGTGTTGAAAATCTCATCCACTTTGCTGCTAGTGATAGTTTTTCTTGACCTTAGTAAAGCATTTGACAAAGTATCTTATACCATACTTATTGAAAAAATTAGCAAATATGGGATTGACAAGGCAACTGTTAGGTGGATTCACAACTGGCTGAGTGATCGTACTCAAAGAGTGGTCATAAATGGCTGCACATCCAAGTGGAAGAATGTATCAAGTGGGGTACCACAAGGCTCTGTCCTAGGCCCAGTGTTGTTCAACATTTTCATAAATGATCTGGAGAAGGGAATTGAGGGGAAACTGGTCAAATTTGCTGATGACAGAAAGCTAGGAGGGATAGCTAACACTAGAGAAGAGAGAGAGGATGCAAAAAGATCTAGAAAAGCTTGCACAGTGGGCAGCGACTAACAGAATGGTATTTAACAAGGAGAAATGCAAAGTCCTACATTTGGGCAAGAACAATGAAGAAAGCACATACAGAATGGGAGGAATAGGGCTAAGCAGCAGCACATGTGAACAAGACTTGAGTATACTAATAGATCACAGACTGAACATGAGTCAACAGTGTGATGCAGCAGCAAAAAAGGCAAACACAATTCTGGGATGTATTAAGAGAAGCACAGAGTCTAGATCACGTGAGGTAATTATCCCCCTTACTCTTCCTTAGTCAGTCCTCATCTGGAATACTGTTTCCAGTTCTGGGCACCCCACTTTAAAAAAAGACAGAGACAAACTGGAGCAAGTTCAGAGAAGAATTAGCGAGAGGTTGAGCGGTTTGCAAATCATGTCCTATGAGGAACGGTTAAAGGATCTGGAATGTTTAGCTTGCAAAAAAGAAGACTGAGAGGAAACTTAATAGCGGTCTACAAATATCTGAAGGGCTGTCACAGTGCAGAGGGATCAGCCCTATTATCATTTGTACAAGGAAAGACTAGAAGCAATGGGATGAAACTGAAAGGGAGGAGAAGCAAATTAGATATTAGAAAAAAAGCTTTCAGACAGTGAGGGTGATCAATGAGTGGAACAGGTTACCAAGGGAGGTGGTGAGTTCTCCTTCAATTGAAGTGTTTAAACAAAGACTGGACAGACTTCTATCTGGGGTGATTTAGTGAGTCCTGCATTAAGCAGGGGGTCGGACCCGATGACCCTGGAGGTCCCTTCCAACTCTACCATTCTATGATTCTATGATACTGTAAATCACTCAGATTTTCCGTGCAGAGACTATGGGCAGAAAATCTGTGGCAAATCCACCGGTGGGAATTACCGCAGCACAATCCGCTGTGTAAAGTCAGCATTTCCAGCAGGTTTTAAGCCGGCTGAAGAAAAAAAACCTAATGTGACCCATATCTTTAATGAGTTGTAAACTATTGATGGCCTATCCTCAGGATCATTAATCATATAGTAGCTCAGTGGCAGTCTGTCACCAGAGTTCCCTGTTGATTAGCTGCTTACAGCTTCGGTGAAGTTGATTTCCACAAAAAGCAGACAGCTCCGTTCCCACTGTAGTGGTCGGGCTTGGCATTGCAATGAATGTGAGCGTTGCTGCAATACCAATCCTGGTCACTTCAGTGAGAACGGAGCGGTCTTCTTCCTGAAGAAAATCAGCTCAGTGCACCGGACCAGAAACAGGTGATTGGCTGGGATCCTGCGTGGCACTGAAACCCCCACCGATCTACTATTGAGTACCTATCCTGAGGATAAGCCATCAATAGTTTACAACTGGACAACCCTGTTAATATCACACGTGCAGCCTCGCTGGCTCTTACGTGCGGGCCCCAGAGAATTATTAGCATGCAGTATAATTAATGGTAAGAAGTAGATTACAGTACGGGTATACAAAATACAATGCTATCTTTTTTTTTACTAGCGACTGTTGCGTTTGTTACATTTAGCTTACTTGTCACATACTTTATTACAAATGTCTGGAAATGTGGTGTGAAGAAAAAAAAAAAAGCCCCTCTGATATCTCCTACTCCCTCAAGATCACTACCTTTTCATTATTTAATTGGCTGGCTCAGGACTGCGGTCCAATAATGGCAAATCAATGGCATTACAGCTAAAAGAGCAATTTTCTTGGTTCTACCCCGGTTTGTAACACTGGAAGTATTTAATATTTTATCACACATAATGAACACAATTGGTGTGCATGAAAACAGAATTACTGGTGGAGCGAACCAGGAGGAAAGATGCCGCTTTAGTCAGGATCTTTATGAGGTTGCACGGGATCAGGGCTCTGGGGAACGGCTGAGTTGATCAGCAACACGCTGCGCTCCGCTCGGCGCTCTCGGGGGGACGTAGAGAGGCGAGGAAAAAGAAAAAAAAAGCACTATTCAAACGTGATCAATTGAAAATATTCGTTGTGAGCTTTAAAAAAAAAAAAAAAAAAGCGAAGCTGATATATGCCTGGACCCCTGATGCCCGTTACAGGCCAAACAATGTCCACTGAGCCACATGATAGCGGTGGTTTGATAATTGATTGCGATATTGATTCGCTGCTCGGAGAGGTTCATGGCTGGGAATGTACATGGAGATGAATAGTGGGGCAGATTGTATGTGGACAGGCTTCAGCGACATTCAATAACCCTGTCAATTACTGCTGAAGGTTTCTGGCCTATAAAGGGCTTTCTAAGCAACATGGCGGTAACCGGGGGAGCGTACGGGGTCCGCAGTTCAGTCGCTTGTCATTGGTCTTGTTAAGATCAATATATCCGTGTTACTAAGAATCTCCATGACTAATAAGGGGGATGTTTGTAAATGCTGGAATAGAACCAAAATCATTTTCCTAGACTGAAAAATCTGCTTTGTAGTATTATTATTATTGTGTATTTTCCCTTTTTTTCACTATTGAGCGATCAAATCGCTCATCAGAAAGTGCACAAATTATAATGGAGGTGAATTTTATATGATTTTTTTATTTTTTATGCTCTCCTATAGTGAACATAATCCATAAAAAAAGCAGCCCGTAGATCTATATATCGATAACTTGTATTCCATGGCTATTCCTTTGAATGGCTTTTTCCTTTAAAGGTCGCAGCCGGGAAAATAAATGGCTGAATGGAACAGCTGGACATATGGTAATCAGCTGATCACCAGGTTAGTTGTCTTTGAAGAAAGGGGTTATCATTGTAAGAGGTTAAATACCCCTGGATATATATGTATATTCAGGGGCGTAACTAAAGGCTCAGGGGCCCTGATGCAAACGGTGAGCTGGGCCCCCCCCCTCTATCTGTACCCGTACCCATACCTAAACCATGCTGCACAGAGACATAACTTGAAGCTCCAGGGCCCCAATGCAAAACCAGTAACAGGGCCCGCAACTATAATGCTTTATTCATAGTACTGGGCTCCCTATATGGAGAAGAGAGGCCTTATGGGCCCCCTAAGGCTCCTGTGCCCGGGTGCAACCACATCCCCTGCACCCTCTATAGTTACACCACTGTGTATATTATTGCTGGACTTTATATATGTTCTTGCTAGAACTTTTAGAGACGTCACATGATTGTTTTTTTTATTCTAACTTTGCTGTTGTGGTTTAAAAGGGAGCGAGGGGTCCATTGATTGGCTGATGGGCTAGGTTTAAAAAGCAGATCCTGTTTCCTATGCTATCCTGTGACTCAGCAGAGAGCCTTGTGAGGAGTGAGCAGCTCCCTGTGCTGCTGGAGAGCTAGGATTTCCTGCAACAGAGAGAATGCAATTTGGGATTCCTGGAGTGGTGCGACCCGACTGTTGCCATACAAGTGCCAGAGGGAGGTCTGCAGATCATAGAAGGAAACGTTGCCTGCAATTACCGACCGCAAGAGCCGAACAATCACCAGTGAGAGCAGACCAGCCAGTATCCAGATATTCAAGTTTCATGGTGTGCAATTGTGAATACTATCAGCCAGGCTTATTAGGACTAAAATGAATTATATCACTATACAGCCTCCCCAAAGGTACAGTGCTAATAATCTGTTCAAGGGACAGTGACGGCATATTGTTAGCTATTAGGTTAACCAAAGTCCCTGCAAGGCTAACGGCCCTATTACACGGGATGATTAGCATTCAAAATTGTTCCGATTCCCGAATCCGAACGATAATAGTCGTATGTGAACGCAGGCAGCGACTGAACGAGGATCTTCAGTTTCTGCATCCAGAAAACTAAACAAGGTGTCATTCAGTGTAAACAGCGGTCATTCACTTTTGAACGACTGTCTGCTTTCTGTGAATGGAAACGGTGGGGCGTGGGGGGACATGCTCCACCTCCATGCTGGCAACGCTGTAAGCAATCCCAACACTACTCACTCCTATTGAACAGCATAGGAGCAAACATCACTGGGACAAGCTGCCAGGCATCATTTGTCCGATAGCTCGTCCCGTGTAAAGGGACCATTAGTTTCTTCTAGAGGAGACTGTTATGTCGGAATTGCATCTGTGGAGCGATTTACCCCGGCCAGGGTATACCATTTACTGACTGTGATGATTCGATGAGGACACCCTATTTATCAAACCGATGCCTGACGCTCGTCCCTGCAGATACTTGCTCTTGTGCTGCTGCAGAGGAGCGAGTATCGTTGGCTCATAGTGGGAACACTGGAGGAGATTGTTTATGCTGCATGGCCGATGAGCTGATCGCTCAGTGTAAATAGAAGCGTACATTGCTGGCATTCTACTTCCTACAGGTCGGTGTACCCGGTCACTAGTGACGAAGCGTTCACTGCCTAGCAGGGAATGCTGAATCCTCTGCAGCCTGTGTCGAGATATCGCGCATGTGCACTAAAGCAAGCTGCAGAGGGTTCGGCATTCCCTGCTATGCAGTGAGCGCTACGTCACTCATAGCATTTACTGCCCTGCAGGAAGTGAAATGCAGCTCATAGACGTTCCAAAACAAGAAGATCCGGCTGGAGGTGACATGACCCGGGGGACTGGAGGAGCCAGGAGAAGAGCGGTTAGGTAAAGGTCTGGTAAGAAGACTGCCTGGAATAGTGTGAGTATAGATTTTTTTTTCTAAGAACAAAACCCCTTTAAGGCACCCAAAAAGCAGTAGCGGAACAAGTTTTTGCCTTATATAATGCCGATGTGGCAGAAAGCCCTACAAACCCCATCAAGTGCCAGGAACCCAATGCAACAACTACCTCTACCGCTGCTAGCTACGCCTCAACCCTTCCATGGCAATGACCTTAACCAAACCCTTTCCAATTCTGTGGATACAATATGCCTACTAGCCAACCAACAGTTTTGAACGTGCAATAGGGAGGTGTTTATGCAGATTTGGATTAAAAGGGTTTTCCTGTTTTGGGTTGTAAATCAGGATAGGGTTTATAGAGAGTCCACAATCTGGGATTCAGATTTTGGCAAGTATAAATATGTTTAAATTGAAATTTAGAATTTCATGGTACAACAAGACTTCATTGGAAACCCGATGCTTACAACCATCTAAAGGCCCGTTTACACGCAAACGATTGAAAGATTGACAGTTTTAGCGATCGTTTTGCATAAAGTGCCAATGGACACTAATGTCTATTACCACTTTATAATTTTCATTTGCGTGTAAAAGGGCCCCTGGGAGCTGTTTGCAGAGCATAGCATGTGGGCTTGGCCCTGCACACAGCTTTATTGTTCTGGTACGGGCTAAATGCAATGTAATCTCCGACTCCTGTGCAGAACGCAACATGCGGTCCCTGTTATCGCTCTCCGGCTGAAGGGTGGATTTTAAGCTCACCTTCAAATCATCGCTCGGCCGAAAAGCAAAGGATGACAGCATATACATGCAACGATTCACTCATATGCCATCATTTGAATGAATTTTGAGCAATAATCATTGCGTGTAAATGGGGCGTAAGTCCTTAGACAAAAAACAAAGCCAAATGATCATCCACAATAACCAGTAATACATCTACTAATCCCTTGAGAAGCAGAGCCATTAATCACTTCATTACTATAAATCACTGGTGATGTGTCCATTGAAGGGGTTGTCCTATCATAGGTACCCTGAGGCAATCAGCTGATTACTTCCGGCACCAGGGATAAACAATTCATTTTTTGTTGGGGAGGCCACAGAGATGGGCCGGCAGCAGGGGTTGTTATAGGGACAGATGTCTGTATGATACTTTGTCCGAGCCCCTGGGTACAGCCAAATGCTTACTTGCAGTGGGCCTACGACGTATGGGTTCTCGCGTACCAATGCTGTAGTAACGGGCCAAATGGGTTGTGACCACATAGCAATTGGCGACACTCAGCCAATAAGCCATACCTTTATTGCCAGCAACTTAATTCAGTTTCTAGCTCTATCCAAGAGGGTGACGCCGCCCGGAGTTCTTGAGATCTCTCAGGAGATAAGGTCGCCATGTGTCCCTTTAGCAGTGTAGCTGAACAGCGGGGTCCCATTGTCCCCGGTGAGTCAAGCAACAGACATAGTCAACTGTCTCCAATTCCTATGTGGCATAACCATGGAGCAACAACTGGGTAGGAAGACTCCCGCACGCCTTGACCAGCATCCACTCAACACCGGAAGTGTGCCTTTTTATCTCCCCTTCCTTCTCCTTACGTTACCCAAGAGATCTCGCCGTACGCTGCATCATCTCACATTTTAACGAAACGGCGTCCTCTAACACTTTTAGAAAAACCAAAACACTCGGGGCTCTTATGGACGAGGCGTTCCAAAAACATACAATCATGGTCAAGAGTATTCCTTTCGAAGACTACACCAGTCACCGGTTTCTTCTTTCCAAGGCTCCATTGCCATCCTTCAATATATCTGTATACGTTCATCGAACAGGGCCGACCATAAACTGGTATAGGCTATAAATATGTTTTATAGGCTATAGATATGTTTTAACCAAAATTCTATTTTTGGAGGGATTAAAAAAAAAAAACGACTTGTCTACAAAAGCCTAGCTCCAGGATGCCCCATTTATTCAATGCAAAGAACAAGACGGATGAGGTAGTAAACAAAGACAGATTTAAGTGAAATATATAGCATCGCCTCTCCGAGAAAAAAAAAAAATCCCCAAACCGCACAATACAATGTGCCACCAGAGGTTACGCTTTAAAGCTGGATTGTAGCACACTCTGGGGTAGTTTGTGGAAGGATTATTTTTCATGAACCGTTGTGGATACAAGAAGAGACCCCAGGAGAGCGCTTTGGATAGACGTAGCGCAATCCGGAATATAAATTAAGGCCAAAGGATCAGCAGGTAGAAGGGGTCAGCTAGGGTCTGGCCATTCATTTTTAATCTACGTGCCGCTCTGTGTTCTTTATGGAGGAGATTATCTCACGCCGAACCAAATCTCTGACAAAGAGAAGACGTGCTACTTTTCCTGGCAGAAGCAGCATGTACAGACAGCTAAACCAGAGCCAAAGGGCTCGCCCTCCGCACTCGGGCTCTGGCGCTGTGCTAATAGTGCATGCACACCATCTGGAGCCTGGCTCCGGCTGAGCTGGTGCTGCGGAGCCTTAAACACTCCTTCGCACCCTCAGCTGTATCACTGTACTTACATGTGCTCTTTAGCACTGCCAGAGGGAGGTGGACAGACAGTAATTGTACAGACAGGAAACACATCTGTCAACTTACACTAATTCCAGGAGCCAACAGGCAAATACTGAGCTGTGTGTCACAGGAGCGTGAAATACGGAGAGGGCGCACATGCTGCGGAGCAGCGGGCTTAGCAAAAAAAAAAACAGGCAAATACTAGAATTTTGGAGAATAAGGTTTATTTTCTACGTCCGCGTTTGGAACTATTATTGGGATATAAATCACAGAAATTAATTTGGACGGAAAAAAAAATTTTGCATTTTATTGCAAACGGTTCTATTAACACGTCCGATTTTTTATTAATTGCGCGCACGGTCTGAGCCAAAAAAAAAAACCTGCGTCCTATTTGGTTGTGATTTTTGGAGGAAAATCGCCATTCGAGTCTATGCGTTCGTTTGAAGAGATTGTGATCCGTTTTTAACACTTCACAAGACGCGCTCAGCACCAGGAGTCGCGCAGGACGCGTTACGCTTTTTAATTCAATTTATTTATTTTTTACGTGCCGGGAAAAAAAAATTGCAGTAAAGAATTAAAAATTGGTCTTGAAAAAAAACCCGCCTATGTGAATATCTCCTTCAGCTGTATTTACATGGGCGATTCTTTCATACGGCTTCTGTCTGATTGCGATATGGAGGGGAACGCGCACGAGGAAATAACGCAGTATTTTCTGTGTTTTTTGTATTTTTCTGTCGGACTGAGAGTCTGAGACAGAAAAATGGCAGCATGTGTTATTTTTGGGTAACAGCGCCATTATTTTCTACGGGACCAAGGATGAAAAAATCAGATTGGACTCATATATTTTAAGGCTATATTCACACGGGCGATTGCAATATCAGACCGAGAAACTCGGCTCCATATCCCAATTTCCAAAGTGCATTTTAGAGGCGGATGCGAGGCGTTTTTCGTTCAAAAACACCTCGCCTCCCGTCTGTGAAATCCCGATTCTCAGGTACATGTTTGAGGCGCGCTGGAGGACTGCAGGCGTTCCCCGTTGAATTCAATGGGAGACATCACCTTGCATGCGCATCGCACAGAATGCGCGTGTCTTGCGATGTCTTTAAAGGTCCCATTGTTAACAATGAGCGAGGCGTTCCGAGGGAACACCAAAAGATATCTTTTGGCGAGATGTACAGAACTCGCGCGAATATGTTCGCCTGTCTGCATGCAGCCTATTGAAACAAAATGCAATTTTCCAGTGCGTGAAAATGGCAGATGCAGCGATGCATTTTTCTCGCAAACCGCATTGACCGCAGCAAAAGTCGCACGTAAAGGAGTGCGATATCGGACCGAGTTTCTCCGCCTCGCCCGTGTGATCTTGCATAAGCAACGGTCACTCTATGTAATTGCATGATAGTCGGAGGCTTCTCCTACTACAACATGCATCATCAATGCGTGGAAAGCGCCCTCCTTGTGCCGCTAAACGCTTCTAATATCGCCGACGCGCGCCTTTTAATGCCATTTTCGTATTTTGCTTCAAAGCGAACCGTCTACAAATAAACGACACTGCAATACCCGGAGACAGTCCATCAATAACCATTATAGGCAGTGGGTAGGAGACGCAGACAGACTGACACCCAGCTGACGGATGCCAGGGGATCGCAGAGGATGAAAGGATGCCGTACTTACTTTTTCGGAGTAGTGTTCGGTGGGCAGGGGAGGATATTCACACTGTTCTATCTTCTGACACAGAGAAAACAAGTTCATTTTGTCGCCGTAGAAAGGACTCTGAAGTGCTGCCATCTGCGCAGGAGAAGGTGAAACTCTAATTAAACATCCAATCAAACATATGAAAGGTATTTAGGAACGCACGAAAACCATTTCTGCAATTCAGAACAACAAAAAGGAGGAACTGATCAAAAGAAGCGTTGGAGACGCGAGACGATGCGCTGCGCCGCCATGATTCTGCACGCCGGAGGTCTTCCATATTAGGGCTTCTTAATTAGATCATCCTAAATAAATTAGGATGGATGGAAGTTATAAATGACTGATGGGCTGTGGAAGGGTTTAGTACCGACCTCAGAGAAGCGCATTATTCTATATATGGATATATAGACCTGCGATAAATAAATGAAAGCTTCATCTGAGCTCCATAGCAAATCCACAGCGAATCCATCATTTATAAACTTCCATCGCTTCTCCAGGACTTTATAACTAACGGCTTATTACGGCAGCCCAGGACATGTCCGCCGAGGAGAGGAGTTTGATGCTTCGGAGCCAAGATTAAAACACTGTCCTGCCGCCGAGTTTCAGGGGTCATTTATAGGACTGGGGTGCTCTTGTATGGCAGAAGGGTCTCGGTGGTCCCTGAAGCATCGGGGTGCAGCTGTATAGTCCGCACTCCTTATAAGCGAATCCACTGTGAGCGTACAAGTATTAAGCCAGGTTCACAGGAGCAGTAATATGAAGCGATCCGTATTATTGGACGTGTTATAGATGGCATTCTAACCGGACGTCATCAGTATTTGACTCCGTACTGGATTTATTTTCTACTGGGCAAGTACTGATCTGCATTTGGCTATTAGAAAATAATAGCAATATGGAGGCAAAAATGGGTCCAGCTGAGTTTTTTTTTTTTAAATGGACAGGCCTAAAAAATACGGTCGTGCGAATAGATACGTAATTTACATAAGCTCCGTATTTACGGTCCGCAAAACATGGACTGAATACGGAGCTGTAATAGGCTTGTCTGAAAGAGGTCTTAAAGGGAATCGGTCAGCAAATAGGAGTCCCATACACTGAACTTATGTGTTCATAGGAGCCGAAGTCCTGAATCTGGCTGTGTTGACCCTTACATTTCTATCCTCGGCGATCAGCTGATCTTCCAGCCCCCAGTCAGTGCGGCAGGGCCAAATGTTATCATTGGTGTCGGAAATTGTTGAAATCAATGGGGGCTGAAGCCTCCTTTTACATATCCAGCACTTCCGCCTCCAACATTGGGATCGGACGATCAGCTGATCGCCAGGGATCCTGAGTGACCATCAATAGAATTTGTCTGTAGAACTTCTTTAAAAGGCTTGTCTCATGAAGACAACCCACGTCTGTACTTCCTAAGAGGGCATATGGATATCATACAGAGGATCCCCTCCTCTATGAGCCAGAACAGAGAAGTATAAGGGCACTAACTACTATGGATATCGTGAATGGCCGCCATGTATATGTTCACATTTCAACATTTAATGTCTGTCTGGCCAAATGTTTGCTTGGAAAGTCAGCAGTTTGGGGCAGCTGTAATATTAAAGTCACCCTCCGGTTTCAGGACAGAATTCTGTACCAGAACCAGAGGTGGTATATAACGTGCAGTTCTCCATCATTACTCTGATCCTCCACTTCCAGGTACCATTTTTGACCGCCCAGGATGACAGATGCAATCTTCAGAACCTGATCCCACAGTGACTACCCATGCACTATACTTGCAACCCGATTGGCCAGAGCTGCTCATGTGATCAGCATTGGCCAATCACACCGCCGGTGTCTCACACTTGGAGGATACTGCATGCCATTAGTTTTGGTTTTCTGTTCCTCACAGAAGAGGAAAAATGGAAGTGTTACACGGAAGTAGAAACAGAGCCTAGAGCCGATTATGTTCTGATATCTACCATTAAAGTAATGCCAAAAACGATGAAAAGTACATCAAATCTCAGTACAACAATTCTGCATCTTTAAGGTTTTGTTACATTGATGTTCTATAAGTTCAGGCAACGAAGTCTGCAGCGAAACGCTGGAAACCTGATGGACGCCACAAGTCAATGGGTGCGGTCAGGATCAGTTTAACACATGGATACTTCACAGGTCTGCTGTTAAAGGGAGCCATGGAGCGCATGTGAACAGCCCTATGTACATAGTAATATAGTATCAGGATGTAAAGCTGAGTACAAGACATGTGTCTATACAGTTTAGCCTATTATACTGCAATGTTGGTCCAGAGGAAGGCAAAACCCCAATGAGGTAGAGGCCAATTTTCTTCATTAAAAAAAAAAATTCCTTCCCGACTCCAAGTCTGGCAATCAGAATAATCCCTGCATCACCGACCCATCTGAAGTAATCAATGACTAGAACATGTAATATTGTATCGCTCAAGAAAGACATCCAGGCCCCTCTTGTACATTTATCGAGTTCACCATCACCACATCCTCAGGCAGAGAGTTCCATAGTCTCTCTGCTCTTACAGTAAAGAACCCCCTTCTAGGTTGGTGTAGAAACCTCCTTTCCTCTAGATGTAGAGGGCGCCCCCTTGTTACAGTCACAGTCCTGGGTATAAATACATGATGGGAGAGATCTCTGTATTGTCCCCTGATATATTATACATAGTCATTAGGTCGTCCCTCAGTCGTCTTTTTTTCTAAACTAAATAACCCTAATTTTGATAACCTCTCTGGGTATTGTAGTCCGCCCATTCCATTTATTAATTTAGTTGCCGCCTTTTTACCCGCTCAAGCTCTGATACGTCCTTCTTGAGTATCGGTGCCCAAAACTGTCCACAATATTCCATGTGTGGTCTGACCAGTGACTTGTAAGAAGGAAGAACAATGTTCTCGTCATGTGCCCTTGGACCTCTTTTGCTGCACCCCATGATCCTATTTGCCTTAGCAGCAGCTGCCTGACACTGCTTGCCCCAGTTAGGTTTACAGTTAAAGGGGTTGTTAGGTTATCGGACAAACCCTTTGCAATAGCACTGCCTGCATTAAAATAAACTGACCAATATGTGGCCTCTGAGATCCTGCGCTACAGTTCACTGCAGTCCTGTTAATTATCATGACTAGAGATGAGTGAATATACTCGTTTTGAGTAATTACTCGATTGAGCACCGTGATTTTTGAGTACTTCCGTACTCGAGTGAAAAGATTCGGGGGGGGCGCCGTGGCGGCGCGGAGGGTAGCAGCGGGGAACAGGGGGGAGCCCTCTCTCTCTCCCTCTCCCCCCCACTGCAACCCCCACCCACGGCGCCTCCTGAATCTTTTCGCCCGAGTACGCAGCGCTCGGGCGAAAAAGGGGCGTGGCTGAGTAGGTTCACTCATCTCTAATCGTGACATATGATGTCATAGGAAATCACGTAACCGCTGCAGCCAATAAGAGGCTGCAGTGTCACGTACTTGAACTCCTGGCATCATGGCACTCAGTAGGTGCACACTGATGCCAGCAGAACGAGCTGCGATATTGCAGCTTCTCATTGGCTGCAGCAGTCGGGTGATTTCCTGTGACATCATATGTCACAATAATCATCGGGACCACAGCAAGCTGCAGCGCCGGATCCCAGAGACCATGGAGTCATTAGAATAGGTCAGTTTATTTGAATGCAGGCAGTGCTTTAGAAAAGGGCTTGTCCAGTAATTTAATTAATCAATTGTAAAAAAAAAAGACAAAAAAATTACTACACTCCAGTAAAAAATAACTTATCAAGGAAGCATTTCCAGTAAGTTACGGTGGGGAAAAATGGCTGCATCAAAAAAAACAAAAAAAACAGGCATTTTCATACATTACTGTGGAGCTACAACAAATGTGAGGTTTTCCTTAGAACTTCTAATGAGTGACCAAACATCATAAAAGGCAGAATCAGGAACTCCTAGTGATATTTAATTTATTCCATTAGAGTAAAGGACTACAAGGTAAGTCTTGTGATTCGCAGCGGCACTGTGAGGGTTAATCTTGCCTCCAGGTTCAGTAAGCGAGCAGCAGCGTGTCCCCACTGTGTACGACCCCTCACTGTGTCCCAGCTGCTTATTAAACCATTATGTGATTGGAGAGCTCCTTGTCACTGTCCTTCACTGTCACCCCCCAGCACCGAGCCATTCTGCGGCCCATCCTAATGAGCTTATACTGGCTAATTGTTGATATTATCCTGTTTTGCTGGGAGCAGCGTGTGCTGCTCAGCTTGTTTCGGGGCCTTTTCTTGGCTGATGTTTAATGCCTCTCGTTAGGATTTTAATAAGGGATTATTTGATAATTATTCTGCCCTTACGTCCTTAGGTTACATATTCCGTTCATTACTATGCATTGTGACATGGATACAATGCAGAATGAGTGTCCTTCCATGACAGACATTAAACCCCTATTGTGACAAAGAGAAGGGAAGAAGAAAAAAAAAATCATTTCACGTCCGCAAACACCATTAGTGACTCGTTCCAAACCTTTACAACAAAATCTGCACTGAATTATTCACCGTATGCAAAAAAAAAACATACGCAGAACAATTGGATAAGAATAAAATATGGTTTATAGCACGACGCAGTATTCCGAGGGCGAATGATGTGGGAAAAAAATTGCGTAGGCTGCAAAGGATGAACCTGTCAGGTGGCCAACGTCAATATTATCACCCCGATTCCACCTTGGCATTCCAAGTGAAATCAATCCCAAGGCTGTGTACACAGCAAATTTAACAGCGGCTGCAGATCCACTTATGAACACAAGAGGGCGGTAGAGTGCCCTTCAGCATTACCGCTGCTATTTTCTATGCGTCGTTCTGTTCTGTACATCCCTTAACTTAAGAAGGGATGACAAAGATCATGGCTTATATACTTTGGAGCATGCTGATCCTCGTGTACTGGGATGAAAGTGAAAAGTCATTTAGAACTAGCATGGTCTCTGAAAACTTTTTAGGAGTTTAAAAAAAGTTTAAGAACAAGTCCCCGAGTCCCTTAGCTGATTTTTGTGGAAAAGCTGGCCGACGACCAGCATGCCTGACATTATAGCTCCAAGAGTTTTTGCTTTCTGGAGAAAAGAAAGGGGGAAAATTACTGCATTTTAAAGCAGATTTTAATATTGAACGTCTGAGTGCAAACCATCATGGCTAATAGCAACCAGATTGGTCGCCACCCGGCTTTCTCAGGAACAGATACAACTAAAGCCATATATAAACAGCTGGATGCACCTTGTAGCACATAGACTGTGTGCCGTCTGATATTCACCGACTCTCACATCGCTGTGAAAACGGATAAGAATAGGTCATGCAACAATTTCTTTTAGACGGCCTACGTGGCAGAATTTGTGTAAATAGCCTCATAGCTTACAATGGGGCCGTGTGCGGTCTATAGAATACATGGACAGCACATGACCCCATAATAGCCTGGAAAATGGTCAAACAGACCAATGGTCGAAATATACAGCCGTTGGAGGGAGCCCTGGGAAACGTAAAATTACTTATATTAGAAGTGTTATGTCAGAACAGACTTATCCACAGGAAAGATAAATAAATAATCAAATTGGTTATTTGTATAGCGCCAACTTATTCCACAGCTTTCAGGTAATTTATTTATTACCCTTCACAAAGCTGGGTACTCATTTGACCGACCTCGGAAGGCTGAGTCAACCTAAGCTACTGGAACCACCCGGGGATTGAACCTGCAACCTTCAGCTCATGACCGAGAGCTTAGGACTGCATTTCTGCTTCCTAAACACTCTGTGCCACACGAGTCTGTTCGGTGGGGGTCTCACCACTGAGATGACCACTGATCCTGTAAATGTGGGGTCCCCCTGCCCCTTAAATAAGGCGGCAGTCAAGTATGTTCTAGTCATCTCTATAGTCACTGGTGAGATATGGCGCAACGCATGGGCAACCATCACTTCCTTCAATCTCCACGTCACTGTGGGTGGGTGAAGCGAGCCTGCAATGAGGAGAAGGAGACACATGACCAATCTTGGGATCGTGGGGGTCTCAGCAGTGAGAATACCCCTTTAACTATTAAACTACTGTATAGGATAGCACAATAATGACGTCTATGATCTCAAACCACCACTAATAGTCAGTGCGGCACAATGCATGCCCAGAGCTATAATGTATAAAATCAGTGTTTCTCAACTGCAGTCCTCAAGTATGTCCAACAGGTCATGTTTTCAGGATTTCCTCAGTGTTGCACAGGTGATGTAATTATTGTCGGCGCCTCAAACATTGCCACAGGTGTTCCCTCCGTTGGATATCCTCAAACCATGCAGCGGTAACCGGAGCATGCTCGGTCCTTATAAATGTGTCATAACCTTCTATGCCAAGTGCTTATGAATGTCCCTTTCCTCAGAACGCTGTGTCGGATGTCCAATAAAAGAGAGCTGTGATTAGTGCCGACTGTAAACAGTTTTATCGTTCTGCATATCAGCGGTGGCCCGATATCAGAGTTCACCAATGTAAACTTCTCACATGCAGGATATCACATCACTTCGACTGCTCACCCAAGTAACGGGATATTGCTAGCAAAAGCCGTAACGTACTGATTGTGGCAGGCGTAAAATAATAGGGCACAGCGGCCCTTTGGATGTTGTCCTGCGATGTACTACTACTAGAGATGAGCGAGTATACTCGCTAAGGCACATTGCTCGAGCGAGTAGTGCCTTAGCCGAGTATCTCCCTGCTCGTCTCTAAAGAATCGGGGGCCGGCACCGGTGACAGGTGAGTTGCGGCGGGGAGCGGGGGGAGAGAGGGAGAGAGAGATCCCCCCTCCGTTCCTCCCCGCTCTCCCCCGCTGCTCCCCGCCGGCCCCCGAATCTTTAGAGACGAGCGGGGAGATACTCGGCTAAGGCACTACTCGCTCGAGGAATGTGCCTTAGCGAGTATACTCGCTCATCTCTTACTACTACTAATTAAAGGGGTATTCCTATCTTGGGAACCCATTCCAATGTGCTGCAGATACAAAAAGTTCTCGCCAATTATATGTCTGTATTAAAAAAAAAATGCCTCGTTTTCTTGAAAAGCCTTAGTTTTCCTTCAAGTAGTTTACGGCTTGTTGCAAGGAAAAAAAGACTACATCCACTATGGAGCAGAGACGGCCGACGCTTGCGCACTTCTAACTGTGTGCGCGATGGTCTGCTGGGGTCTCTGTAGCGCATATGCAATAGCTCCCGACCTGGCCGCCGGCTGTTTCTTTACATAGAAGGGCTTGTTTGCGATGCTCAGATGCCCCGTTATGGCAAGTAGACAGCAGCAGTAGCTGGTGGCCAGGCAGTACTGCGCTTGTGCTCCACAAATCTCGGCCACCCAGATCATCACGCATCATCAGAAGTGTGCAAGTGCCGGCCGTCTCCGCTTCAGGGTGGACGCAGTCTGGCGATTACTTTATTTTTGTTTTTGCAGCACATCGGAATGGAATCCCTAAGATGGGAATATCCCTTTAACACTAAGTGGAAAAATAGCCATTTAAATATATATATTTTTTTAAATTAAAGGGGTGGTCTCGCGAAACCAAGTGGGGTTATACACTTCCGTATGGCCATATTAATGCACTTTGTAATGTACATTGTGCATTAAATATGAGCCATACAGAAGTTATTCCACTTACCTGCTCCGTTGCTAGCGTCCTCGTCTCCATGGTTCCGTCTAAATTCGCTGGCAGCTTGCTTTTTTAGACGCGCTTGCGCAGTCCGGTCTTCTCCATTCAGCACGAGCCGCTTCAGTGTGCTCCCCGCTACAGCTCTTCTGCGCATGCGCAGACGAGCTGTCACTGCTCGGGAGCGCGCTGCAGCGGCCATTCTGTACCTTCCTCTGTTAGAGGAAGGTGCAGAAACTGGAGCTGCCCAGCGGAGAAGCCCAGCCCAGCCCAGCCCAGCAGCCCCGAGAAGCCTCCCAGGTAAGTGATTTGTGGGGGGGGGGGGGCCGCTGCGCCGGGGGGGGCTGCCGCTGCGCCAGGCTGTCGCTGCGCCGGGGGGGGGGCTGTCGCTGCGATGGGGGGGCTGTCGCTAGGCCGGGGGGGGGCTGCCGCTAGGCCGGGGGGGGCTGCCGCTAGGCCGGGGGAACTAGCGCTGGGCTCCGGAACCTAGCGCTGGGCTCCGGGGCCTTCACCTGGGCTGAGGGTCTAGCGCTGGGGAGCCGGGGGCTAGCGCCTTACCTGCTGCCTGGCGGTGGGCGTCTGGTCGGCGGCTGCGGGGCGTCTGGTCGGCGGCTGCGATGCGTCCGGTTGCCATGGAGACACAGCTGGCGGCGTCTCGGGAGCGCGCACGTCGGGCTGCAGCGAGCGACGGGGAAAGAGCTGGCGGCCATCTTGAGGAAACTTTTATAAGTTTCTGAAACGCTGGAACGGTAAGTACGAACCAGCTAGAAATGTCATTTACAGGGGGGCTTAGTAATGTGTACTTAATGGGGGGGACTGGGCAAAAAAAAAATTTAACTGCTTCCTCGAGACATCTCCTTTAAGGTATTATGACTAGAGATGAGCGAGTATACTCGCTAAAGGCAATTGCTCGAGCGAGCATTGCCTTTAGCGAATATTTCCCCCGCTCGAGACAGAAGGTTCGGGTGCCGGCGCTGGGGAGCGGTGAGTAGCGGCAGTCAGCAGGAGGGAGCGGGGGGGGGGGGGTGGAGAGAGAGATCTCAGAGATCTCCCTTCCATTCCGCCCTGCTCTCCCCCGCAGCTCTGTGCCCGCTGCCGGCACTCGAACCTTCCGTCTCGAGCGGGGAGATATTCGCTAAAGGCAATGCTCGCTCGAGTAATTGCCTTTAGCGAGTATACTCGCTCATCTATAATTGTGACGCATTTTTCATTGCGGTAAACCACAACGCCGATACCTCTATAGTACCCTCAACTTTAATGTCAATGTATTACAACAGAGCTAAATAGGACAAAAAAAATATCTAAAGCGTGACAATTGCAACCACGATGAATTTTGGCCAGGCGGTAAAATTTCTCACCGCGTCGGCATAACGCTCTAAGTTACTTCCGGCTCCGTTTTAAACTACATTTTGCTTTAAGATCAATCTTGTGCAAACCCCCTCCATGACAACATCTAACCCCATCAGTTGTGTCAAATGAAAGCCTCAGCTACTGCAGATGGGAATAGCCTCCTATCCTCCACCAGCGGCATAGACGCATCTGCAGAACGTGCTGAATGAGTGGCAGATTAAATGACAAGACCGGATGAACCCTCCTGTATACTCTGCATATTATCCTAATCTATGAAAAGCTTTAAGCTGCAGACTAGAATAGGTTGTGCCAAATTTTTAATAGTGCCACATAGGATTTAAAGAAGGCCAGGGTCACGGAGAAGAGTCTGGAGTATTGCAAGACGTAGAAGGGCAGAGCGGGTGAACCATGTGGTTTTTTCACATGCCACCTCATTTTCCATTTCTATATGTCTGTGTGCTCAGTGATGTGGGAGATGAAGACACAATGCATGTTCAAGGAGTGGACTGTAATCCGTCTTGATCTTAGAACTATTCTACATTCCAGCAACAATCAGTATAAGCGACTCTAAAAAGCCCCGATAAGACGCGGCTCCGGTTTAGCTTTCTAAATCCATCAGATTTTATTAAAAAAACGTCCTTGGGAGCGAAGGGGTTCATTAATATGACATCACAGCCCGGCACTATGACCAGCAATTGTGCTTTTACCATTGCGAGAAAAAAAAGCCCTAAATTTGCCGGGATCGCAAAAAAAATAATAAACTCAAGTCACAAATAGTCGGTCTTACATTTACTTTGATCCGGCTGAACGTAGTGACCTAAACCTCAAAAAAGCAAGCCTCATAAGTTCTGACTTAAATGGTGAAGTATTTAGAGTGGAGGAGAGAAGAGACTTCAGGCATTCGCTGTGGCTCCCTAATAAGTGTTTGTGAAGCCGGATCGGGGCTACATTTTGACATTTTGATTAGAACAATTACAGCTGAACGGCCAGATACCCAAACCTAAATGGGCCCACCACTCAGGCGGCTGGTTAAGGAAATTAGGACTCGTTGTGTTTTGGTTTTTGGCGTACATCGCCCGTCTTGTTAAGGCCAATAAAGGCATCGCTTGTAGCAAGACAAGGGAAAAACTTATTTTTATCTCGGCTGATTTATCTAGATGACAGACTCCCCCAAATCTGAGATAACATGTCATTGCTAAGGAAGGGGAGGAGGGGGGGGGGGGCTGTTAAAATTTTGCGACTGGCTGTGGAGCTTGTGGGAATGACAAGGAAATGTAATAACGTCCATTAAAGTGAAGGAGAAGTAAAAAGGAAACATTGTGCCGTTCAGACATGAAAAAGGATTAACCCAGCGAATGCCGCTGCTCTTCTCAATGCAGTTTATAAACCCGAGGCGGCATAACAAGGCAGGGTAATAATTTCACCGCAACCCGCGTCCACCTCGCATTACGTTATACAAGGTCTAACAGGAACATAATACTCAAACAATCATCAAACTACCCTAAAGGATTCTTTAGACAATCTGTAAGGGTGCTGAGGTCAAGTTCATTTAAAGTTTGCGTCCCCGAGATGATACTGTATATATAACTCCAACAATGCTCCTATATAAGGTAACAGCAGTATGTGCCCTACCTGCAGAGACAAATGCATGCATAGGCCTCTACTCCAGGGCTTCAATGCAGATGTCCTCCCTTCTTGACCAGGTCACCAATGCAGTGGGGAACTAAAGGTCCCAGCAGTGCAAGCCTTAGGTTACATGTGACCCTGTATGAAAAATGTTTGGGCAACCCCTCCCAGTCTACCTGTATCCTGCTTGTGCAGAAAGTAGCAAGATAGCGGCATACCCACACCAGAACCGCTCAGTGAATAAATACAGTACCAGAACCAAGCTCATTACATAAATTCAGCACTACAGATGAGCGAGCGTACTCGCTAAAGGCAAATACTTGAGCGAGTATTGCCTTTTGCGAGTACCTGCCTGCTCGTCTCAAAAGATTCGGGTGATGGTGGGGGTGAGCGGTGAGTTGGGGGGAGTGAGCAGGGGTGAGCAGAGAAAGAGAGAGAGAGATTCCCCCCCCCCCCATTCCTCCCCGCCGGCACCCGAATCTTTGGAGACGAGTGGGCAGGTACTCGCAAAGGGCAATACTCGCTCGAGTATTTGCCCTTAGCGAGTACGCTCGCTCATCACTATTCAGCACCAGAAGCAAGCCCATAACATACAGGCTCATAATGCAGCACCAGAACAAGCTCATAGCAAATAGAGAATGAACCAAGCTCAGTGCATAGATACAATACCAGAAGCAAACTCATAACATAATTACAGCCTAAGAACCAAGCTCAGCACACAGATACAATACCAAAACCAAGCTCATAGGCCTAACAAATACAGCACTAGAACCAAGCTTATAACATACATACAGTAGCAGAACCAAGTGAGCCCATGGCAGTGCCATTGGGCTGATAATAGCACTTTGGAACATTAGAGAGGAGGAGACAGAGCCAGGAGGAGAATGATTCATGTAGCTCCACAAGACACCGCCACAGGTAGGAAGAGGATCATCTGCCCAGGCAGACCTAAAGAGGAAGATCGCCCCCAGCCTATATCCACCTAGTGCCCCCTCTACAAGCTGGGGGCAGGCACCTTGTGTGACCGCACGGGTCACACGTAGCTAAGGAAGCCCACTTATCCCAACCAGCCCTATGTTTCCCAGCATTCAGGGTATGCACTTAATAAAATTGTAAAGTCCTCTCTGCTTAGGACTATGAGGGGCGTGATAAAAAATATACTTAAGATCACCCAAACGTACTTCTTCAAAATAAGATTTCAAATACTTTTCAGGCGCGATTCAGCGTTATATTGTCTGTACTTCTGTTCCATTTTTGGAAACAGATCTGTTAAAAGTCAATGGGGGATGTCAATGGGGAAAATAAATCTCTTCCATTGACTTTAGTTTGCATCTGTCATGGTTCCATTTTTTGGATGAAGAAAATAGCGCAATCAGCAGCGATATTACTTCCTTTCAAAATAACGGAACGGTGACTGAACGGAGGACTCTATTACTGAAGTCAATATGTTAACTGATAAATAATGCTGATGTGAACGGAGCCCCATATTGGCTGTGTGATGTTCCTATGTATCACTAATTTGTGAAATCTAATCTTTTGTTAACGAGCCACCATACTTTAATTTTTTTTTAAATGTATAGAATAGGCATTTCTAAGCATTTTTGCAATAGATGTTATTAGCCTATCCTATAGACTGTCGTTCAAAACCCCTCTTCAGCCATACATCCAGGTGAAGTCCGTGCTGAGAATGCAGTCTTCCCCTAACTGCATAGCAGAACAAGTACCTCTGACTGCGCCTGCACTCTTCTCTCTAGAGTAGGCACAGCTGTTCCCATACAACAGATTAATAAATATCTGCTTTATATTTTACTCATCATCAAACTTACTTGATGGTCATCCTGTGCCTCGCTACTCTGCCCGTTACTGCTGATTTGAATTAGTCCCTGTCTCCTCTCCTACCACCATCCCGGCGCTGTCTAAGGAGAAGCCGTTCTGTGCTGCAGACGACTTCTCCTCCTCACAGTGCGCCCATTCTCCGCTGAACCCAATGCACTAGGTTGTGACGTACAGCACTGTACGCCAACTGTGGGACTTAAATGGTTTTGCGAATACATTTTTTTAAATCTTTATTGTATTTTGCACGTTTCATAATGATTCAATTATGCCTTTTTTTCATCATTCCATTGCAGAAAGTGCTGTCCCTTCCCAGCTTTTAATAAGTAGCACAACTTCCTAAACAGGGATTAGAGCGACGACCCTGGCTGACCTTTGAATATGACCGTTTGAAATTTGGACGGCGAGTCGGCTCCTTGACAATTATACATACGATCAAATGCGCACAAATCTAGTGTATCGAAGTCCATTGAAAGCATCTATTCCCGTTCCCCGTCTGTAACAGCTGAGAGTTGCTTTAAAGGTGGAAGCTGAGTGTTGTACAAACAGATTAGTCATGAAATGTGTTAGGTGCAATTAAGTGTAACAGCTGCATGGCTTGTACACCACCATCTGGATTTGACTTACAGCCATATAGCATTTAACATGCAAACATCAGCCTATTATAAGATCTCTGCACCAATAAAGGGGAATAAAAAATTGTGTCTGTGTTTGTGTTGGATGACCTCCTGTGGTGAAGAAACTGGGGTAACAGAAGTCAGTTTAAGAAGCTGCTCAGTGCATTATTGTTATTGCTACCAAGGCAGGGGCAGTAAAATATTGTACCGTGCCCAGGAATGTTGTTCTTTCCCTAGCCTGTACAATATATATCACTTAAGAGCAGCAGTTTTTGCTCCAGAGCATAACTTCCTACTGTAAGTGGGGCAAGGAAGTAGCCTTTAGAGTCAAGTCTTCACTGGTCACCTTTCTGCATTCCAGTAGGTGTAATACGGAGGTGTAACATATAGCTACTGCTGAGCCTTTGATGCAAACTACATACCGTAACATTAATCCCTTAGTGACTGCCAATACACCTCTTTATGGCGGTCATTAATGAGCTTTAAAACGGACTACTGATAGCCAGGCTCCTGCTGTAACTGCCAGGAATGGAGAAACCTCAGATCCTGGCAGCTTAACCCCTTACATGCCGCAATCAATACTAACTGTAACATGTAATCAGAGGACAAGAGGAGGAGGCTCTACCCGTCACCCATCGGCACCCGGCAGTGAAATTGCATGATACCAAAGAGTTTCTACGGCAGGCTGAGACCTGGGGAAAAACGGATCCAGCCCTATATCTCAATACAGGTGTCCTATATAGAAGTAAAAATAGGGTACTTGAATTGGAAAGCATTCATGCGCTACATGATGGTATGGTGTACGGGCCCCTGGGGACCTCAGAACATGGATTTCAATTTTGTGTTGTGGCCCCTGCAAAAGAGTAAAACCCAATTGCAAAATTGATGAGTAAAATGTGAGAAGCAGAAATCTGCTTTCCATGTTTTTTTAGGTCCCGTGGGACCGCTACTATGACTAAAGTAAGGAAAGAACTGGAAGTGGCCTCCTTCTGCTACAATACATGCATGGAACCATCGTTGGACCCGTGTTCATTCCAGGGACTTTCAACACGGAGCAGTACCTGACTCTCCTGCAGACGGCGGTGGATGACTTCCTGGATGATCTGCCCCTATCGTAGCAGAAGGCGGCCGCTTTAAAGTACGCTTTCCTAGCTTCAGTCATAAGCAGAATACATATAGACTGTCTAATAGTGCAATTATTTATGTTCTTTTTTTTTTTCTTATGACGAGAGGGGGCGCCAAAAAAAATAATTCCGCACAGGGTGCCATCTGGCATGGATGACAGGTTCCCTTTAAAATACTCACTTCGTATAACAGGCACCCCAAGGACCAAATATCGGACTTGAAATTGTAGCCATTTTCATGTATCCTCTCAGGGGACATGTAATAGGGTGTTCCCACTGCAAAATACAAAAAAAGAGAAATTAATCCCCAAAAATTCAATAATCTAGTCAGCAACATTTTCCATAAGGACATAGAATCGAATACTTATGAATGCGGTGGTCTTAGAAGAGTAAGGAAGAAAGCCTTGCATGATCTCCAATGCGATTTCTCCCATAGAAGAATAAACATTTGTCATGGCTACATTGTTGCCATTATTCTGCCTTCTACAACATCATTATATACAAGAGTAAACTGACCATGTTATGTATGGAACAGCAAATGTCAGATTTAACCAAGCAGATAATAGTGGTCAGAGCACAATACTGCTGTAGCAGAACAAATGTTACATTGCTAAGGAGAGAGATGCCAAGAAAAACCCTAGGTAGATCCGAAAAGCTCATGGGAGCAGGATTTATGGGGGGACTCCATGCTCACTGATCCAAGTCTGGGGGAGGCTGCGCTTCTTGGAATGTGTGTGGGATCAGCGAAGGAAGAAAGAACTGCTTGACAAGCCCCACGCTCATTAGTCCAATAACATCCATATTTATGAGAGGGATTAGCACACATGATGGACAAATGTCTGCATGCTAGCACTCTGCAACATGCAACCAGAGGGGCAGGCGACACCGAACGGACGACGGATAAGCCCGGCACAACACATGTATCCCTACGTTCTCCAAGAGAGCTTACCGGCAGCATAATTACTCCCTGTGGGGCATTAGATTTTTTTTTTTTTCTTCCTGGGGTAATTAAACGAATGTAAGCCTCAGTTGTCGATGCCATATTGCCATTACAAAATGATTAATTTGTTTCCATCAGATGCTGATATTGGTTGAGGTGTCGTTTTTGCATCTAACAAGCACAACCTCCAGAACAGAAAAGCCTTCTGCAAAATGTGTGAACTCGGGTGGAGACACGACATTTCTCTCTCGTTCCATCTAATGGTAATCTGCGCTACGGCGAAGCAAGCCGGCGTGAAAAACACTATTTAATAACAGTAAACATGTCCGTGTATTAGTTAAAGCTCGTTCACATCGGCGCTGGCGTTCGGTTGGAAACCTGCGGCGCTGATTTGTAAGGAAACAGGGCAAATAGCGAGAACGGAACCTCCGAGCGCCGGTGGTTAGAAGCCTTTATTCTGCCCATATACAAATGTTATACTTTGTTAGGGTGCCTTCACACTTGCGGTAACATCGCGTAATGTTTTGCACGATGCGATTGTACGAGAGAACGCAGAATTAGGAAATCTGTGTGCAGGTTAAAGGCGAGAATAGTGGTAAAATAGAGCCGGAGTTCTATTGCCCTGTTAGAGGCAGAATCTGTGCCGTCAGCTTCCACGGGGTGTTCACATGGCAGGATCCGACGTATTATTTTCTACGCAGGTTCTTTCTGTAAAACTGTAGCCGAAATCGTCTAAGCCACAGAATTCTGCCACAAATCCATGATTTTAGCCTTCTCAATAGGAGGGGATTGACAAGTCAATTCCTGCCACGGTTTCCGGAGTGGGTGACCACATGCACGTTGGCCCAAGTGAATGGGGCAAAATATAGTTGCCAATCCACAGCATTTGAAAATGCAAATCTGCAGCAGAAATCAAATGTCAGCCTCGTATTGTTGGAACCAATGCTGGTTCCTAAAGGTGCAGCAGAAGGCAACTCCAATTGGGACCAATTACAGGCCACTAAAGCAGGGTTGCACTACCTATGGCCCTACATGCCACGCTGTGCAGCCCCCAACTATATGGACGCAGTCTGCAGGCGGCTTACATACAGTTTTTATGCCACAAAGAGAAGGGAGGCACATAATGTTGGGAGCAGGGCATATACTAATGGGTCACTGTTAAAAGAATGGGGTTCCTTGAGATGGAAAGGTGGCCGTCTGCTCTCTCCATGGTTGTTTATGAGGGTTGGGAAATGCTGCACTATTTCTGCAGCTCCCATATTCTGGACTGGAGGGAGCCACATGAATGCCACATGAATGCATGGTCTCCTCCTCTCTGGGGTAGAATAGACCCCCGTTCTCAGGATAAGTGGGAGTCAGTGGAATCTGCAGCCATCAGACATTCATGGCATACTAGTAGATTGCCGTTAAGTGGATGCATTTTCTATGCACTGTCCTGGGCTGGGCAGAGTTCTTGTCCCAGCGCCTTGGATGTGGGCACTCACTGCAGCATCAGTGGCCTGCCCGAGGTTGGTGAAGTAGTTGAGCCAAATGCGCAGGTTGGTATAGCGTGAGACGATCTCCAGTACAATGCCGAATGTGGTGCACAGCAGAGTGAGTTTGGATGAAACTGCTTCTCCCCACCCGCTTGGAACTGCACTGCGCTTCGATGGGGACACTCTAAGGAGCCGGTCTACACTACACTGGTGAGTGGGTGGCACAGCATTATTCTCCTTCAAGCACCAGCTGATGAGTGCGGGCACAGTGTCCTCTACAGTATAAACAATTAGGTGTCAAGTCCCCCTCTATTGGCTCACATATGTAAATGTCGTGCCATAAGGTCATTGAACCACATGGTGGCAGCATTCCGATTACAAACCATGCTGTGGTATAATATATAGATACTTTTGATATGCCATTAACCCCTTCCCAACATGCGCAATACATGTAAGGCGCACATCAGGTTTCTTGTGTATGGAGTGGGCTCAGGAGCCAAGCCTCCTGAATCCATGGCGGGTGTCAGCCATCTTTGACAGCTTCCACCCGCCCACAACAGCCATTGTCGCAGATAACTCTGGTCGCTGCTGTTAACCATTTAAACGCCACTGTTAATTCTGTGATTATACTGTATAGGCAATCAGACGATTGCATGTTCAAGGCCCTGAAGAAGACAATGTAAAAAAAAAAAGTTATTAATTATGAGAAAAAATTAAAAGTAGTAAAAACATTTACCGCTTTTCGCAGTCATCACATAAATTTAAAAATAAATAAATCAGTATCTCTGTCTTAGTATAAACTGGATTATTATAAATCCCACATGGCTAACTCCAGAAAAGGGCAATATGCAGAGCCAGAATTGCACTTTTTTTGTCACCCTGGCTCCAAGAAAAAAATTGGGATAAAAAGCTATCAAAAAGTTATATGTACTCGAAAATGGTGTAAAAACTAGAGGTCGCCTCACGAAAAATGAGCCCTTGCAAAACTCCAAAGAATGAAAAAATAAAAAGTTATGGGCATCATAAGATGGTGATAAAAGTCATTTTTAAATAACGCTACATTCAAACACTATATAAATGTGGTATTGCAATGGTTCTAAGATAAGATGTCATTTTTACTGCACTGTGAATGTCGCAAAACCACCCCCCACAACGACCAAACTGGCAAAATCACGTTTTTCCCCATTGCTCCCCAGTTAGAAATCTTAAAAAGTTTCCCAATACATTAAAGGGAACGTTATTTGGTATCATTGAAAAATACAAATCGTCCCGCAAAATAGAAGCCTTCTTGTAGCTACAAAACCAGAGAAACAAAAGTTCTGATTTTTTGACAGTGGGTAGGAAAAAAACGAAAATGCGAAAATAAAAAAGGGCTGCAGCAAGAAAGGGTTAATGTCTCATGGTAATATTCCTTTAAGTTTTACTGTTGTTTTGGGGATAGTTCAAGCTGGTAATGTGGCCCTCGGACCAAAAAAAAAAAAAGTTTTGCATGCTTGTACTGTGCCCGGCTTCTGTACTGAAAGAGTTCATTACAGTATTGTGATCATGTCTTGCAGTAGCTAGACGGGTATTTGCTACTGATCCACGCGGTAATCACAACATCTAGGAGATGCAGAAGGCAGGTTTCTCCCATGCATCAAGCCAGGTAATATGCGTTATACGTGGATATATTATTGTAGACCCCTGCGGATTACCTCCCCGGACGTGACACTGCATACATATCACCGGTCACACATGGCTAGTTTCTATAATTTTTTGCATGCACCCACTAGTGCTTCTCCAAGGTCCTAGATGATGAAGCTTGTAGATGACTGTCTGCATTGCTGTGGAGCTCTGCTTGGCGACAGTCATCAAGGAGTTACCCTTTTCAGATCTGTCTGGATTACTGCTCTGACTGATGCGCTTGGGATAGAAGGACGATGACTTGTGGAATCCCAGTTCCTTCTCATTAATATAATAAGTGCAAACGTCGCAGGACATCTCATCATTAACTGGACACTATCATATTTTGGGCTCGTTCCGCCTGACGTGATCTTAATAGGGCTTGATGTGGTTTTTTTTTTTCTTTCTCCGTAAAAATATTTATCTAAATCATTGTGCAGATAGCAATCTATACATAAAGAGGCAGCGACGACCCATGGAGACACGGATTGGGAGATCTGGATCAGTATTATCGAAGATTAGAATAAAAAAGCTGGCAAGCGATTACATGTCACCGAAACCTTAAAATTGTACCGTTTTATAAGTATGATCAATGAACATCAATGAGAACACAACGCGTTTCACTGCATCGTAATAGGGGAATGTAACCAGCGGGGATTGAGGAGTTTTATGAATTCCGGTACTGTCACATTATGGTGCAGTAATAAGACCTGTTAAGGCCCACTCAGTCCAGGGAAATCTTCCTCGGGTGGACGAGACATTACTAGTACGGGCTTCTGTTACTAGATGAATGTCTAGGGAACCCTACTGAGGCGGCATGCCAGCCAATGTTGTTGGGGAAGGTTGCGTTCAGCTCCGTCCACCAGAAGAAGATTCCTGGTTGCTTCTTTTGGGTACCCCTTTGTATAACAAATCATTCGGTGCTTGTACAGAAAATTCCTCTGTCCATTAAAAGGATCCTTAAAGAATATCCGTTTCCGAACTCCAATCCTCATGACCCTCTCAATAGGTCAGGTTTTCAGGATTTCCATAGCATTTGCACAGATGATGTAATTATTGTCAATGCCTCCGACATCACTATAGGATATCCGCCACTCTGAATTCTTGCCGATCACCCGGGCTTCTGTCAGCATAGATAGTGCTGTTCGTATTGCAGCAGCCAGGGTTGGTACTGCAGCTACAGCTTCCACTGAATTCAATAGGAACAGTGGATGCATTGCCAAACCAAGTCACTGTAAGGTTGACAGCGCTATCTGCTTCCAACTCTGTCTGCACTGACAGCGGGCCAGGCAATCCCCTGATTAGCAGGGATCATGAGTGGCAGGGTACTGGTGTATCTTGTCTCCACCAGAAGAATGGGTGGAGCCATGGGTTGCCATTGAGGTGCCGCCCCCAGGTGTTGATTGGCTGATGCCCACTGTCAGTTTCCCCGCCGCTCTCCCATTGCTGGCGCATCGGCTGTTACCACTGTCAATGTTTTCCCCGGCACCTTTTCCCATGTCACCTCCTGGCTCTGGTGTTAGTCTCCCCATTGGCCTAGCATGCACGGTCCAGTACCCACTAACACTGTCCTCGTGGCTGCACTCCCTTCTCAGCTCCCGACTATGCTCTGCCTCTATCCGTCGGCCTAGCAGCTGCGGTCACAGGCCGCCTGTCACTCTCTGCCGAAGGATGGGCGGCAGCTGGACAGCTGCAGCCGCTTGAAGTGCTCTCTCTTCCTTGCCGGCGTATGTAGATGGGGGCTGGAAGAATCGCCAGCAGTGGGAGGGGGAGATGAAAAGGCCAGCCCTAGGTCTTCCTTGCCGGCGCTATGGGGTGCTCCAGGAGCCAGCACTACAAAAGGGAGGCCGATGTTAAGAACATTAAACCGCAGGGAAGGTCCGGATCCTGTGTGGGCTGCAGCAGGATGTCTGCCAATCTGAAGATTTTGGGGGCGTAAACAAGGCGTTACCTATAACTGTGCAGGTCTCCCCCCATATTTCTGGTGGAGACAAGATGCACCAGTACCGAGTGTCAGACCTCCACAATCAATAGTAAAAGTCCTGTAGAGCCCCTTTAAGATATACTACGCCTACAAAGAGGAAGTCTTCCAAAATTAGGTGAAATGGCAACAACTTGGACAAGTCTTCTGGAAAGGATAGACATATATTAATTGTAATCCACTGCTTGTTCTCCGAAGTATGCACAAATATATATTCTGCAAAGAATATTGATAAAAGGTTTCCCTGACCGGGTAGATATTATAGACTGAACTATCGATTAAGCTACTGGGAGGAAGCGGCACGATTCTGAGGCTTAGTATTAGGAGAAAATATGTGATGCCCACCAGTTTTTAGCTCTCATATATCACCAATACATAAAATATGCCGAGGCCAGCAAATAATAATACTGTACCCAAGGAATGTGCCGCGGTGGTTTTGGAGCTGAAGAATCGACCAAGACCAAGGTCTCCTAATTTTACAACTCCAGCAGCCGTAATAAAAACATTAGCAGGCTTTATATCTGCGGAGAGAGAAGAAAAAAAGAATTAATCTGATTTCTTGTATGTAATATTCATTTTTTTACACGGGTGTCCTGTTGGTCCAGCATACTCACATTTTTGTAATACCACTACCAAAAATAAAATGCATCAAACATTGTGTGTGGATCCTGCAATCAAGCCCCCCATTCCCTTCAAGAAATCCTCCAAAATCAATACATTCTAATCACTCCATCAGTTACAGCCCGTTTGGCGACATATATGTATACGTCTCTTGTGCACCATACAAGCCGTGTCCTCAGACTCCAACAAAAGCATTGAAGGTTTCTTTAACCCCTTAAGGACCAAGCTGTTTTGTACCTTAAGGACCAGACACTTTTTAGGGATTTTACTGCTCCATTTTTTTCCTTTAGCTACCAAAATTATTTTTGCTGCGTTTTTTTTCCGTGACATATAGGACTATTTTTTTAATATCTTTTTCACTGACTTTTTTCCCCATTTTGTAGTTTTATTTGGGGTAAAATGCTAAAAAAAATGATTTTTTTAACATTTATAGTTTTTTTAAAAATAATTTTTATATTTACACTAAAATAAAGTATGGGAATAGGTTCCTCTATTTGTTTTGGACGTTTTGATATATAGTATGTATGGTTTTGGTTTATAGGGCGCATACGGCGACGGTTTTTGTTGGCGTCTGCTTTGTGTTATTCTCTTTATGTATATATTGTTGTTTTATTCTGTTGTTTTGTTTTACTTATGTATCTAATTGTGTATTTTACTATCTATGTCCCCCATGACGTCATATAAGACCTCTGGGGGACATTCACTTTTTTTACTTTATTTGACACTTTCCCACTGTAGCTGGGGCGTCCATAGGAGCCCTAATTACAGGGGAAAGCAACCCCTGTGGTGACATTAGTCACCTGCAGAGCTGCCAGGGTCTAGTCTGATCCTCCAGCTCTGCATAGCAGGGAATCCCGGGAGGTCACATGACCCCCTCCCTCCCCTCCCCGAGGCTCCCATAGTGAAAGTACTTCTTACTTTCAACTTTCCCCATACAGTGCTCATTGAGCACTGTATATCGGGGAAGCAGAAGGCAGGAAGGGTTAAAAACACCTCCTGTCTTCTGCTCCGGGTTATCAGCTGTCACTAACAGCTGATAACCCGTTCCTGTCTCTGACTGATTGCAGAGGCAGGAGACTTAGAGCACCGCCGTATTTTTACTATCGGCGGTGCTCTAAGCCCAGGACCAGCCGCCGTATATATACAGTGGCTGGTCCTAAATGGGTTAACTGAACACAGAATATGTAATATGAAGGTTCACCCTATCTGACCCATGAAACGTGACCAGAATGCCTGGCACAGAAGAGAAGTAGGCGCTATTACATAATGGCCATGTCAATATATAGACCAATTGTAGGAATATGTGGGTTCCAATTAGAGGGGTCGTCTAAGTTGTAAGACCTCCCATGTAGTAAAGCAAGAACTGGTGATACACTCACCTTTCCCCGTTGTGTCCAGCGCCAATCACTCCGGCTGCCTGCCTCCATTCTTTCTGCCATTATACAATGGCGCCACCTGTTGGCTAGAGCCAGTACTATGGTATTGGATATGCTGGAGAGGCCCCTGACAACAGAGCGGCCAGTAATCTACAGTAAGAATACCCTGCCGGATGTCTTCCGACATCGGAAGCTGTACAGCCTTCAATAAGAATGTCTTTAGACGTCAGACAGTGGATTGGAAAGGGTTAAGGGCTCATTCACATGGAAAACGGACCGATTTCCCTGCGTGCGCGTGCTGCAAGAGTGCATTTTTTACACGTGCGTGCCATCCATTTTTTACAAGCATAAAACAACACAAGAAGGCCCAATTAATGTCACTTTTTTGTTTTCACTGTTTCCTGCCAACATATGTAGAAAACACAGGGCACACGCATGCAACATCCATGTTCGTAGCATTTTTATTTACACTGCCATAGACTTTCATGATTTTGGTCCGTGAATACAAACCAAAAAAACGACATGTTGCAGCATCGGTCTACATAAAAAACCAATTTACTTTAATAAGTCCGTGAGCTGTCCGTATTCATTAAAAATTACCAACCGCACAGAGACAGAAAATACGCCCGTGTGAATGGGCCCAAAGGAGGTGCCAACGCTTGTCCGTATACCCAATTAGTAAGCCACTCACTCACCCACTGGCGGATCTGACTAATCCATGTATTTGGATCATCATTCGAATTACCTGCATATGTAAGGGGCCAAACAAGACAATTGTTCGTCGGATGAAATTTAACAACAAACAATCACTTCAGCCCACTGATGGAAAGAAGTCAGAGATGGGCGAAATCCTTGCCTGATTAATCAGAAAAAACTTTTTTGGCCCATGAACAATATTTCATGTATGGCCAGTTTGAGTGCAAATGCAATGTGTACGAATGCAAAGCTGTGGTTTATCAGATGATTGCTTATTGAACCGTTTTTTTTCTATAGCCAGTGATTGGCTGCAGCAGTCACATGTCCTGCTCATCAGTAACCAGGAAGTACAATTTGGTTATGAACCAATTTTAAGTCGTAGGAAAACCCCTTTAACCCTTTCCAATCCAATTTGTATCCTTTATTTCCTAGGGGGCTTACTCTTTTTCTGCTGTTATACAACGGCGCTATATTCTGGCTAAAGCCAGTACTGCATGAGGTGACACATTGGATAGGCTCCGACAGCAGAGAGGCTGGCTATGTGCAGTAAGAGAACCCCGACGGACGTCTTCCAACATCAGAGCTGTACAGTCTTAAATCATAATGTCTTCAGAGGTCAGACAGTGGATTGGAAAGGGTTAAGACTACATTCCCTCTGCATCAGATTTCACCGATGATAATAGCGATCACCGGGTGTATCTGAATCCACTGCCACGGCAGGCAGCTGATATCGGACATGAGATAACCCATATAAAGGTGGCAGAAACTGTGGCTGCCGGCTGCACGACTATTCCACCGACACCTATACATCCTGTAGTTGTGCATCCGCGGGTGGATGATGGGGTGGAAACTAAAATCAACTGTAAAAAAGGCAACATGTACAAGTAATGTTTTAGTTTTGTATCACCAGAATATTTTCTGCATCACCCTTTCACTATATCTGCTTGCTGTCATCCAATAGAAAATCTTCATAATTTTACTTCCGGTGGATAAAAACCTAAAATCTGTCCAGTTCACATGACAGAATAGAGTCACCATATAGTCTTCTTCTAACCTACCAAGAGGCAGGTCTCCTAACTTACTCTTTGGAGTAAGCAATAAAAGGATCCTACTAAATATCAGTAAGCAGAGATATTGGAAACTGTGAGGAATTGATGCAAAGAGTACATTGTCTAAGCTTTTATTATACATTGAATAGGCATTAATAGCTGAAACCAGCATAGACACTGTTCACAACTACATGGGGGGTGCAGTCAATGGGACCCGTCTGATGCTGCTCCGTCATAGGACTGATCTGCAGGGGTGTAAGGGGGTCTCCATGTGCCTCTCTTTCCTTAAAGGACGACCCCCGTTATATTGTGTTATATTTACGGGTCTTGGAATTATGACGGCACGGTCCCTTTAAGTGTGGAGCGCTTCGGAACTAAAGATATTCCTCTTGCAAGACTAGCAAAAGTGTATAAGGAGGAGGAGGAGGCCTATGGCCATGTTGCTGGTAGACCGTGAAACAAAAAAAAAAAAAAAAAAAAAAAAACACTTTCACACTGTATAAAATAAAAAAAAATCATATATAAATTTGATATTCGTGTAATCGTACTGGCCTGCAGAATCGAACGTATTTTTTATACCGCATTATGAACGCCGTTGAAAATGTAAAAAAAAAATGCCAGAATTGCAGATTTTGTTAAAGGGGTTGTCTCGCGGCAGCAAGTGGGTCTATACACTTCTGTATGGCCATATTAATGCACTTTGTAATGTACATCGTGCATTAAATATGAGCCATACAGAAGTTATTCACTTACCTGCTCCGTTGCTAGCGTCCCCGTTGCCATGGTTCCGTCTAACTTCGGTGTCTTCTTGCTTTTTTAGACGCGCTTGCGCAGATGCATCTTCTCCCTTCGGCTGGTCTTGGAAGCATCGGCGTTTTGGCTCCGCCCCCTTGTACGCATCATCGCGTAGCTCCGCCCCATGACGTGTGCCGGTTCCAGCCTCCTGATTGGCTGGAATAGGCACATGACGGGGGCGGAGCTACGCGATGATGCGTACAAGGGGGCGGAGCCAAAACGCCGATGCTTCCAAGACCAGCCGAAGGGAGAAGATGCATCTGCGCAAGCGCGTCTAAAAAAGCAAGAAGACACCGAAGTTAGACGGAACCATGGCAACGGGGACGCTAGCAACGGAGCAGGTAAGTGAATAACTTCTGTATGGCTCATATTTAATGCACGATGTATATTACAAAGTGCATTAATATGGCCATACAGAAGTGTATAGACCCACTTGCTTTCGCGAGACAACCCCTTTAATCTTGCCTCTAGAAAAAAAACTGGAATAAAAAGAAATTAATATGCTATATGTTCCAAAAAAAATTAGACATAAAAAAATGGAGTTCGTCCCACCACAAACAAGCCCTTAAAGAGCTCCGTTGATGGAAAAATAAAAAATGCCTTGGCTCTTGGAATGGGGCTTAAAAAAAAAAGGGTTTTTTGTGTGCAAACATAGCAAAACATTAAAAACTGCATCAACTTTATATTGCCGGCATCGTGCCGACCCAGAGAATAATGTTATGATAGAATTTATCTTGCACGCTGAACGCCGTTAAAATGAAATGCAGAAAACAAATGTCAAAATCCCCCCCCCCAATCGCCCTAAAAAAATTAATAAAAAGCTTTACAATATACTATATGTTCCCAAATACATTGCCATGAAAAAAATACAGCTTGTTCCGCAAAAAACAAGCTCTATGTCGATGTAAAAATGCTAAACGTTACGGTCCTGGAATGCAACGATGAGGAAAAAAAATGAGTTGGTCATTGAGGGCAAACAGGCTTGGTCACTAAGGGGTTAACAGATACAGCAACTGTCCGGATAGACTCCTAAACCAAATTGGCAACTAGTTGTAAGTACGCAGCGAGTCAACAACTGCCAGGAAGCAATGGAAGTGATCAAGAAGACCGTCTCCAATAAAGAAAAAAAAACAGCGCTGCAACTTTTGATAAAACAGCAGCCGTTCTCCTACCTCGGCGCACTACAAACGCGTTCAGATAACTCGCACAGAAAACACGTACAACTCTATGAAGCCATGTGTCCCAATGCCCTAAACACAACACAAATCCAAAACTCTGATCGGAGCCTTTGTATTCAACACTTCACAGCTGTGATGTGACAACGCTTTCATAGAGGAATCAAAACATATCACCCTCTGACAGTTTCATCAGGTCCAATCAGAGCGGGGCTTCAAAGGCCGGATGAAATAAAACGTTCACAGAGGTAACAGGGCGAGATGTAAGGGAGACAGAAATCCGCAGAAAGATTCTGCTTAACCACGTCAGTGCTAGAGAAAAGTGCTGCAATGTATTCCTTCACCCCTCGCTGCCTGAACGGCTAGAAGAGGCCGCATCGCCAAAAAACTTATTGCAGTTTCCGTAGAACTTTGGTGAAACTTTTCTGCTTTGTTTTTACAGCCTTATTTAAAAGTGACCCTCCGGGCCTGGAGAAACAAAGATGGCCACATCAGCTTCTCTGACTGCTTGAGGCACACTGGGAGTTGGCGTGTATCATTAGTCTAAGGCACTACACCGGTGGCATTGTTTTACCAGTGCTGTCCACATGAGCAGTGCTGACCAAATCAGAGTAGCATGCAGTGTCTTAAAGGGGTTGTCCCGCGCCGAAACGGTTTTTTTTTTTTTTAAACCCCCCCCCCCCGTTCGGCGCGAGACAACCCCGATGCAGGGGTTAAAAAAACCACCCGCACAGCGCTTACCTGAATCCCGGCGGTCCGGCGTCTTCATACTCACCTGCTGAAGATGGCCGCCGGGATCCTCTGTCTTCATGGACCGCAGGGCTTCTGTGCGGTCCATTGCCGATTCCAGCCTCCTGATTGGCTGGAATCGGCACGTGACGGGGCGGAGCTACACGGAGCCCCATAGAGAAGAGGAGAAGACCCGGACTGCGCAAGCGCGGCTAATTTGGCCATCGGAGGGCGAAAATTAGTCGGCACCATGGAGACGAGGACGCCAGCAACGGAGCAGGTAAGTATAAAACTTTTTATAATTCTGTATGGCTCATAATTAATGCACAATGTACATTACAAAGTGCATTATTATGGCCATACAGAAGTGTATAGACCCACTTGCTGCCTCGGGACAACCCCTTTAAGACTACCAGTGCATAGTGTGAATCAGGTAGTCAGAGAAGCGGTGAGGCTATCTAGGTTTCTTCAGGCCCGGTGGGTTGCTTTGACAACTGAACGCCGCCTGTGTTTGGTATGATTAGTAATTAAAACCTAAGAAAAAAATGGACAATGCACAAACACTCCGCCCCTAACTGCTGAACTCAGAACCTAATGACCCGTTTTATGCGGCTCGATTCTTGTCCATTGTTACAAACGCCAATCAACCAATTGCATGATGTTTTGCACTTGTTAGGTAGTTTTTATATGGGCAGATGATTGCGAGTATGGGGACAAATGATAGTTATGCCGATCATTGCTCCCCTTACAGATAGCACTTGTTGGCAGCACAACCCCCTGCTCAGATGTGTTGCCCATAGGTGAATATTTTTTATGCCCACATGAAAGATCCAAGCAGGAAATTCAGCTAAGCCCACGATCAGGCAGAGGAACGTGCAGGTCTGATCATCAGCTTATGTAAAAGAACCTTAAACAGGGAGATGTACTGTTGCTGAATGCAATCTATATGGGGAAGAACGATTGCAGTAATGATCGTTCAACCCTATATAGATGGCATTAGTCGGCAGCACAGCCCCTTACACAAGCTGATGATTGGTCCCGCATGTCTGATCATTGGCCGAACGGGGTATTCAGATTTTTTTCATGCTGTCTCACTTCTTAGCAGCACATCTCCGAGTGTAAACAGGGATGTACTACGAACAACTGCGATCTGCATGGAGAATAAGGATCATAGTAAAGATTGCTGGTCTCATCCCGTGTAAATACTACCTAATGAGCACTAATTGTCATGCTATTTGTAAATCGGTGCTCGTTACACCAACCCGGCAGTGTGCAAGGCCCTTACATTAGGAGGGGGGATGATTGTATAAAAGATCCAATCAGCTAATTAACGAGCGTTTGCTGACATATTCAGATGGATAGATGATAGGGTAAATGAACATTCGGACAGACAGTTGTGACTGATCATCGGCTTGTGTAAATGAGCCTTAAAGGGGGTGTGCCAAGTGATAAAATTATCCCCTAGCCACAGGATATGGGATTACTTTATGGTCAGTGAGGGAACGAACGCAGGGACTCACACCATACCCGAGAATGGGGATCCGTTCTTCCCTGAATGAGTGGGGAAAAGTGAGCTTGAGCTCTGTAATCTCTCGAGATGTCACTGAAACCTACATGACCTCCGCCTCATTCACTCGGGAACTGACCAGACCCCGTTCTCTGGATTAGTGGGGGTCCCTACGTTTGGACCCCCACTGATCATAAAGTGATCCCCTATCCAGTGGGCAGGGGATAACGTTATAACTTGGTACAACCCCTCTAAGACTACAGAAAGAGATTAATTACACCCCACGTGTTCACAGCGCATATACTGAGATCAATGAGATGCATCCATACAAAGCTGTCTGTACCTAGGCAGAACATGTATCAATGCTCCATCTATGTATGAGCCAGGGTAGTGTGTCTATGCAGCATCAAATATACAGTATCCAACAACATATACAAGTTGTACTAAAACCTTTAGCAAATACATAGCCCCTCCCAGCACCCATAAGATGTACTACTAGAATTTCTTAGCGGTAAGGGCTCCCTCACACAGACGTATGCAGCTTAGGTGCATCAAACAGGCAATGTTCTTCACGCACCAAAACCACGTATTTATTGCATGCTTATTCACTGTATTCTTCACAAGTACAAAAAAAAAAAGCGCAGGAAAGTCCCATTGATTTCTCCTGTGTTCATGTGTAAATATACAGTGAGTATGCACGCATCATGTGTAACATAGTATGTAAGGCCAAAAAAAGACATATGTCCATCCAGTTCAGCCTATTACCCCCCCAATGTTGATCCAGAATAAGGCAAAGAAAGCCCAATGGGGTAGCAGCCAATCCCCCCCCCCCCCCCCCCCCCCGCGTTTTAAGGAAACAATCTGTCAATCGGAACAATCCCCGGATCAGCGACCCTTCTGAAGCGATAAGTGATTATAACATATAATATTGTATCGTTCAAGAAAGGCACCCAGGCCCCTTTTGAACCCTTTCAGTGAATTCGTCATCAGCACGTCCTCCGGCAGAGAGTTCCGTAGTCTCACTGCTCTCCCCTCTGTTCCTCCCCGCTCTTCCCTTGCCGCTCCCCGCCCGCCGCCGGCAGCCAAATCTTTTCTTCCGAGCGGGCAGGTACTCGCTAAGGGCAATGCTCTCTCGAGTAATTGTCCTTAGCGAGTATGTTCGCTCATCTCTATTCGATATATACAGATTATACATGTCTATTTCAGTCTACCTGACCCAATAACCCCCTGTCTATACAGAGTATACCTCCGATATCCTACTACAGGGTGTCGTTTACTCTTCTACAACAATTTATGGAAACTTGTGAGTGCTTTTTTCCCTTTCGCTGTTTCCTATACAGCTTCATACAGTAGTCGACAGCTGGATTCCTTTCTAGGAGTGCAGGATTAGGTGTAGGATGAGCAGGCCATGGATGGATGGTGAGATTACCTCTGTGCATGATCCGGCGGGAATGCATATGTTCCACAGCGCTGCACAGCTGCACAAAGTACTTCCATACTGTCCTCTCCGGGATTAGTCTCTTCTGTTTCTTAAAATACTACGATGAGAACAACAGAATGACCCGCGTTAGGAAGCTGCGGAAAGTTTCACGTATAATAGGACATAAAGGGAAAAAAAGCAAAAAATGCATAGAAAATAACGATTTTAAATAGAAAGACGGTAAATTAAACCATTTCAGAACCAGATTTCCAACCTTTCTAAAGCCTTTGGAGCGATCGTAACCCCTTTCCCACACTCGTCAAATCAATGTTGTGGAACAAAACAAAAGCTGACAGGTGGAGATGCCGTCTTAGTGTAATGAGCGGCTCTCCTCTTAATTACCTTGAACAACATATTTAAAGCCTCAGAACCATAAACTGCGGCAAATGGAATATCTGCCTAAAGCAAACTGCGCTGATATAAAATAGTCTGCATTATAATTGCAATATGGAACAGCTTAATGCGCTCTTCTCAGATACACAGGGTTCGGCTGCGTGCATCTAAAAAACAATGTAGGAAAGACTAACAGTAAAGATGCCATAATTGGGGAAATCCACCCCGGTGCCAGCTCTGCTTGCGTTTGGCAGGCAAGTGCCTATCTGCCTACAGAAGACCGGTTTTACTTGCACAGACCGCTCCTGCTGGGCAGAGGAAGCACATGGAGCTTGACAAATGACAGCCATTGTGTTTTCATCTGACCCTACATTAATCTTTCTCGGTAGTTGAAAATGAGAGCTACACAGAGCTACGTGCAACTTCCTGGGATTGGAAGTCGCGGGTAGCTTCTTGACGGCGGCCCATCTAGGGAACGTTTGTCGAAAGTACTGGTACATGGGCAGTACCGGTATGGTTGGTACCAACATGGAGGATATCAGCAATGACTGGAGGGAATATATGAGCTGAGGATAAAGTATCTGTATGAGTCACATATACTGTATGTGCAAGAACACGGCTAATGCTACCGCACTGTTCTGTTTACACCTACAGTAAGGATACTGCCAACTAGTCGGGGCTTGGAGCACTAATGTGACTGGGATGAATGCATGGCCATGGATTATTACATGGGTCTCGCATATGGTGGGAAAAGATCTCAAGATACGGTGAATTGCCACTTTATAAGAGACTCATTTAGTAGCGCGTTGGACCTCCTTTGGCCATCAGAACCGCAGCAGTTTGTCCTACCGTCCATCTACAGGTATCAGAGGGTCCAGGGTGCGCCAAGAAAGCATCCCCCACGGCATTACTAGACCTCCACTAGACTGAAGAAGTGTTGACACTTCACAGAAAGTGCTAATCGATTCATGTTGCACCTAATTCTGACTTCCCATCGTCACGGTGCAACAGAAATCTAGATTCATCTGACCAGGTTTTTTTTTCACACTGCTCAGTGATCCAATTTTTGCACTTTTTTTTTTTTAAGTCTTGTTTTTCTGTCATTTTTAGCCCTTTTCACACAAGCATATATATGGGGCTTTTTTAGGCAAAAATCGCGACCCTCTGAGGCATTGGATTCCAATGTATTAAATCAGATGAGCGTAAAAACATCGCGGCGGGGAAAATAGGATATCGGCGACCTGAAAATGGCAACCGATTTTATAGGATGCCGGAAAAGATAAGTCTTATCCTGTCTTTTTGCTGAGATATGCTGGAAGCTCCTATAGGAGCTGGGGAAAAAAAAGGGAGAAGGAGGGGGTTTAGCTGCGTCCAGCACCGGGAAAAGGATACAGCTGCCTCTATTTAGGCATTAGAAGTCATTCCGAGGATTTCTGCCGACTGAGGGATTTCTGCGATGCAGCGTATATATTTTCGCTATTACGCCGCAGCTGCCCGTGTGAATGGCCGAGAAAATGCTTATTTAGATCGGGACTCGATCACGGCTTTTTTTCTCTGCACGCGATTTTCGGCCGTGATGCGGCCAGAGTGAAGACGCATAGGGTCGTGTGAAAGAGGCCTTAGGCACCAATGCCGCTGCGAGTGGCCATCTCCTGTTACAGACCACCCGCGCTAAGGAATGATAAATCGTACATTCGGACATGTTGCCTGTCTGTCAGAACATTTCTACACATTTGACCCTCTGACCCTTTTCGCTGACAGCTTGCTTATGTCCACAGGACCCCCCCCCCCCCCCCCCCCCCCATCGCTGTATGTTTTCCTTGATCACACCATTCTTGAGTTACTTCCCACACCGCTGCATGAGACAACCCACAAGGTTGGCGGTGTATGAAATCCTGGCCCCGGCTAGTGACTATTCAGTGTATATCACCAGCACCAAAAGCAATCAAGAAGTAAAATCCGAAGAGTCTGAAGTGAGTTGGGCCGGGCTCACACAGCCGTAATTCATTGCCTGCCTTTGCCGAGACGGCACACAGCAATTACGTACAAGTTGTGTGCCGCCAATCGTCATACATGATCTTGGAGTGTACGCCCGTGTAATATGTGCCAAGATAGAGCGATTGGTGCGGCATATTACACGCATAGAAATTCATTCCGTAAATAGTACCGTACGCACCATCATTGCCCGGTCCGGCTCCTCCGGCACCTCAGTTTTGTCATTAAAGGGGTTCTGTCACTAAAAAAGAAAAATGCTATACTTATCTATTCCTCCCCCATCAGTCTACTTACCAGATCTTCCCCTCCCTTATCTTCTCCTGTCTCCTGCAGTCCAGGGGCTCACTTCACCTCCACTTGCCTGATTCTTCTCCTTCCTGTGAGGTTAGGTACATTAGGTTGGCAGTCTGCCAATGTACGTTACATCACAGCTCACAGGCCAGCAGGAGGACTGCCTATCTTCTTCAGAGATTGCTCGTGCCAGCTGTCTCTGAAATAGATTACAATTCCTTCCTAGGCAGTGATGCTACAGCACAGGGATGTGACCTTCACTGACCCAGCAGGAAGGAGTTTGTGATAAGCAGCCCTCATAACAAGCTGGTCCCAACCTGCAGTGAGCTGACCTGGGGCACTGGAGAAGCTCAACCAGGAGAAGATGTGATAAGGAGACTGACAGGGAAGGAATAGGTAAGTTTAGATAATTTTTTTTTAATGACAAAACCCCTTTAATCATTGCAAAATTACATAGGGAATATGTGACTCGTTGTAGTTCATTACAATTGGCACTGGGAAGTGGATTGTCCATACCCAAAATAACGCATTAGGAATCTGCTGTACATATGTGAACAACTTGGCCAGTAAAGTTCCCATAATGCATTTTCCTATAAATGACAGCAGTTTGCATCGGCTCTTCCATAGATACAGTAATAAAGTAATCCTACTTATCTATGCACTTTACCATTAAAGCATTTACTAATCATATGAACGTTACTTAGAAATTCCGCATTTGCAAACTTAAGTCCTATAACCCTTACTTTAATCATCTGAGAAAGATCTCCAGCATCTGCCAACTCCAACACGATGTTCAGCTCATTGTCTTCAATAAATGAGTCCAGATACTTGATAATGTTTGGGTGGTTCAATTGCTGCGAAGCGAGAGAAAGACAAGAAATGCGCGGAATGTGAATTTCAGGACAAAAAAAAAAACAACCATTTTAAGAAAAAATCTAATATCTCGTCCTCCGCTGTCCTATTCTTTGCAGAGAACATGAAGAATTTTCATTTAAGAGTGTATAAAGTTTAACAATGTTTTTTCCGACAGAACCGAGTGCAGTCGCAGAGAAAGTGGTTTTTATTAGACAAAAAATCATTAGGAATTAACAAAACAATCAAAAAGCCATAAATCAAGTGAGTGAGCCTCGCGTGAAGGCAGCAGAATGCAGTCCTAATCTCTCACTCATGACCAGAAGGTTGCATGTTCTATCCCCGCTTGGTTCAGGTAACTGTCTTAAAGTTGATTCAGCCTTCCATCCTTCTGAGGTTTCGGTAAAATGAGTACCCAGCTTGCTGGGGGGTAAAGATGACTAAGGGAGGCAAAGGCAAACCACCCCGCAAAACGGTCTGCCAAGAAAACGTCACAATGTGATGTCACCCTAGGAGTCGGTCACGACTCGGTGCTTGCACCAGGGGACTTTACCTTTTACCTTACATTAATAGGAGCAAATGGATCTTGGATTATGCATAAGGCTTCCTTTCCATGCTCCTGCCATTGATGTTGCCACTTGATCTCCCTGAGGTCTCCAATTCTTCTGCAGTTTGAGAGTTTTGTCATTGGCACTTGTCCCAAACTTAACGCTCCATCCAACTCCTGGTCTTCCCTTTACACAGAGCTACTCCGTGTTTGTCTGAAGCCCTATAGCTTCAGGATTGGTAACCGATTACAGTCTGATGTTTGGTCTGTGACCTTTACCTAGACCCGTTTTTCCTACACCTATTTAGACCTGATGGGTCTTCTTTGAATTGGTGCCGTTTCTCCTCAGTAGACATTTTCCATTCTTTTTCCAAAGCCTGTGAGGACTCTTCTCCCCTTCTCATAAGACTCCATAATATTGAGTTCCATATAGTCATTTAGTAACCTGCACTTCCTGCCATGATGCTTATCCACCAATGAGAATGTACTTTTCCATTGCACACTGATCACCAACATCGGCGCTCGTTTACAGAGCCTACTCACAGGATGATGCAGATTGCGCATTGGGTGTACAGTTTGTCCTCTGTACACTTTCGTCATTGTCAGCAGCACATCCCCATTAACAAGGGAAGGTGTGACGCCAACAACAATGAATTTTGGTACTGCACAAAATATGCGATTACCCAACAAACATTTGCTCGTTTGTTGGTTGATCACCGCCACAGAGAGCAATGATTAGGTGAAGGAATGATCGTTCCTAATCAATGGCTCATGTAAAAGGCTAGAGGGTCTTCGGACAGATCAAAAAAATTGCCCCAAGGTAGAGAATGGTGTTAGAAACAAAAAAATATAAAATCGCTTACTATTTACTCCCCCTTTCGCTGTGCCTCCGACCCAGCACCACCGGCCTGGTCCCCTCCAGAATCAATGATGCCATATTCATTGCTCACATGACCGTTGCTGCCAATCGCTGGCCTCGGCAATCATGTGAGTGATGAAGGTGATGTCATCCCATCCTGTTTCAGCAGGAACTAAAGCAGAGCCGACCCGGTTGGTAGGGCTGGATCGGAGTGAAAGGAGGAGTAAATACATTTTTTTATTTAGTGATCTTTTTTCGATCACCCCTCCAACAACATATTCAAGTTTTTGGACAGGAGAGACCGTCTGTTTATTATGCATGTATAGGTTTTTCACGCACCTTGTGTATCGAGTCGGATTTCGCATGTGGGAACCTGTAGTGGAATCCGGCTGTGACTATGGCCGTGACCCTGTGCACCTTGTTTTTCTATACTGCAGACGCTCGTCGTCGGTCATGGGCAATACAGATTTTTAAAAAATATTTGTATTTTCCGCGCCTTTGTTAGGCGATGACACGGTTACCTGCGACCTATCCGCAATGTCAACTGCAAACGGGCTGTGGGTCGGACAGCCTCCATTGACTTCAATGGAGATAATTCGTGCAAAGCCGCAGCAAAATAAAGCACGCTGCGATTTTTCTTATATTAATCACAATTAGTTTATGCGAGTATGAAGGAAAAATTACTGACTTGCACTTTTCTCACGCTATGTTTTTTTTTTAGTGTTTTCTTTTTCTACATGGGACAAAAATGTATGGAAAAACCAGCAACAATTAGAATCAGCCTCTCCGCACCCTAAAACTGCTGACAACAAGCTACAATAGATTACATTAATCTACAGGAAAAAAACACACATCATGTAATTTTTTTTTTATTATAATAAAAAATGTTTAAAACCTCCCGACCAAATTGGGATCTGTCAATGAACAGAAGGACAACCAAACATTTCACTTTTGACAAGTCATTTTTGTTTTAAACTAGGGGACGCTGACAGACGAGCCCCAACGGCTTCTCTCCCTCCCGTTGTAACCTTGGCCTATTACGATACAGCAGCAGACGGGGGGCGCTCCACCTGCTCCGTATGCCCACAGACTGCTGACCTTGTACTGCATTAAACGGTTTCTCGGGAACCTACTTAAAACTTACATTATTGTTACTTTTGATTTGTTGAGCTGCTTGTAAGCCGACTTCTGTGTGTTCGGGGTTTGTATCAGACATAATTTATAAATGCGTACACATTAGAAAGGAATGCCCTACAGGCACTAAAACAGATACACTCGCTGCTCATTCGCAACGCAATGTGACTGCTCAGACTGACTCACCAGATTCTGAGCTGTTTGATGCTGTGATTTGAGTGTTTAAACGGCATTTTTTCTCTCCGCAGGGATCCTGGCTTTGAGCACACTTGCAAATTTTCAAGTGTGAAATGTTTCAAAAATATATATATTCAGCAAAGCAATGCCCACAGGCCACTAAATGTCTTTTTGAGAGATTATTGCCTATAAAATATTAGGAAGATTTGGGAAATTCCATCCTGTTATGTCAAACATATCTTTAACCAGCTGGAACTTACAAATGCACATAGAGGATTGTCTCTATTCATCCCGAGTCACGAGCGTTAAAATACCGGACATGCCGGTCGATGATGAAACACGGGTAAACCATGCATGAGGGAAATAGGGAATAGTAGGGAAATTACAAAAAAACAACTGCTGATAGACTGAAGTCAAATGAGACGCTTCAGAGTCATCTGACATCGTATGGCGGCCAGTTTCAGACCGGCGCGGGGCGACACGTCCGTAACATGGATGTGTTGTAGGGGATATCGCGACTCTACGTCATCAGAACTTCATCACGGTTTGATCTGTATTTACCATCATTGAGTTTATTTTCGACTGGGCAAAAACAGATCCATATTGGCACCATTAAAAAAAAAAATACCAATGAAAGCAACTAAGTGGGCAAAGTTGTGTTTTATAACACAACTCTGAAAAAGGCGACCGTGTGAATAGATACAGATTTACTGAAGCTCCGTAGTAGGATCCGTTAAAGACGGACCAAATACGCTTCTCGGACTGAGAGCCGCCTATATCGTAAAGTACATTACCAGCAAGTCCTTTGTACATTCCCATCACCCAAAACATTACCATTGCAACCGGGATCCATGGCAGAGAGAGCTGGGAAACTCATAATTCAGTAGTCAGGAGAATGAATGGCTGCTGCACTCTGTACTGGGGGCCGTCCAGTAACAGGAGTTACACAATAAGGGTTATCCCAAGACTGAGATTATCTCCTATCCACGGGTTAGGAGAGAACAGTCTGATCAATGGGGGTCAGAGATTGATGGAGCTGCAGTGTGCAGGCTATGCCACTGATCCTAGTACTAAAGGCAGGCGGATGACCAAGGGAGGGGGGGCGGGACAGGGCAGGCAGAAGCTGGAGGGGGGCGGGGGGACGAGGCAGGCAGAAGATGGAGGGGGGGGCACGAGGCAGACAGAAGATAGAGGGGGGGACGAGGCAGGCAGAAGATAGAGGGGGGGACGAGGCAGGCAGAAGATGAAGGGGGGAACGAGGCAGGCAGAAGCTGGAGGGGGGCGGGAGGACAAGGCAGGCAGAAGATTAAGTGGGGGGCGGGAGGACAAGGCAGGCAGAAGATTAAGCGGGGGGCGGGAGGACAAGGCAGGCAGAAGATTAAGTGAGGCGCACGAGGCAGGCAGAAGACGGAGGGGGGCATGAGGCAGGCGGAGGACGGAAGGGGGCACGAGGCAGGCAGAGGACGGAGGGGGGCACGAGGCAGGCAGAGGACGGAGGGGGGCACGAGGCAGGCAGAGGACGGAGGGGGGCACGAGGCAGGCAGAGGACGGAGGGGGGCACGAGGCAGGCAGAGGACGGAGGGGGGCACGAGGCAGGCAGAGGACGGAGGGGGGCACGAGGCAGGCAGAAGACGGAGGGGGGCACGAGGCAGGCAGAAGACGGAGGGGGGCACGAGGCAGGCAGAAGACGGAGGGGGGCACGAGGCAGGCAGAAGACGGAGGGGGGCACGAGGCAGGCAGAAGACGGAGGGGGGCACGAGGCAGGCAGAAGACGGAGGGGGGCACGAGGCAGGCAGAAGACGGAGGGGGGCACGAGGCAGGCAGCAGACGGAGGGGTGCGGATAAGGCAGGCAGAAGACGGAGGGGGGCACGAGGCAGGCAGAAGACGGAGGGGGGCACGAGGCAGGCAGAAGACGGAGGGGGCACGAGGCAGGCAGAAGACGGAGGGGGGCACGAGGCAGGCAGAAGACGGAGGGGGGCACGAGGCAGGCAGAAGACGGAGGGGGGCACGAGGCAGGCAGAAGACGGAGGGGGGCACGAGGCAGGCAGAAGACGGAGGGGGGCACGAGGCAGGCAGAAGACGGAGGGGGCACGAGGCAGGCAGAAGACGGAGGGGGGCACGAGGCAGGCAGAAGACGGAGGGGGGCACGTGGCAGGCAGAAGACGGAGGGGGCACGTGGCAGGCAGAAGATGGAGGGGGCATGAGGCAGGCAGAAGACGATAGGGTGTGGATAAGGCAGGCAGAAGACGGAGGGGTGCGGATAAGGCAGGCAGAAAACGGAGGGGTGCGGATAAGGCAGGCAGAAAACGGAAGAGTGTGGATAAGGCAGGCAGAAAATGGGGGGATGGGTGGGAGATGAGGCAGACAAAAGACAGGGGGGAGGAGGGGGAGGCATTACACATGTGTTGCATTTCTATATACAGACACATTTCAATATTTGCACACACTCAGCCTATAGTATGGTTGGCCTGTTTAGCTTTTAAAAACTTCTCCATTAATCTAGTCTTTTTAGTCGACATTGAGATCTCGTTTTTAACACGCTCCATTATATAGTGACCTGTGTCCCCTACTCCGCTACTGAAGACGATAGGTTTGCATACTTATTTCATACGTTTTTAGCAGCCTTCCTGGATTCTTCTTGATGTTCTCACTCCTTAACTGCAGCTTGTTGCTGGGTCAGAGGATCATTCCAGTAAATAAATCTATTGCCTGTCTATAGTTGGGCTGATTCCCTGCTATGCCGCTTCAGGGGAAAACATGCCAACACAAACATTAGAGGTCAGTTGCCACAGGGGTTTCCCTGCAGAAAAGTAAGTGTGGCTTACCAAACCCTTTTAAGGATATTACTGGGACAATAACATAAATATAATACCAAATGTATTCGCTTACAGTGCTAGAAACAGGTGTAACTTTATGAAGAATATCTGAATTGCACATTTTATTCTAAGTTAGTAGATTAGACGGAAAGCGTACAAACTAATACATTAAACGATAGTATAAAGGATAGGCATTTGTCAGCATTACCTTTAGGAGGTCGATTTCTTTAATGCAGTCTTGCCTGGCTTTGGCATCCATCATTTCGAATATCTGTAAATGACAACCAGGGTGGTGAAAACTGAATGTAATATCAAACAAGCATTCAATAATGAGGAAAAATCTATTAAAAGGGAGTCAAAAAGATCCAAAGTAGAACAAATTCTTCCTAGCACCCAAGTCGGTTTCAGAAAAATCTCTGAATGCACCTAGGATCAGCGAAAGGAGAATGCAGCTTTTCACTAGCGGGCTTGGAAGCACATTTTTCTCAGCTGTGTGAGGCGGTTTCACGCGGTCGAGAATCTTGAGTGGGTTTTGTGTGTTACCAGACTCGCATAACCCGTGCAAATATGAACAACATTCTTTTGAATGGAGTCATACATATGAGCGATGTTTTTCCTCACAGCGATGTGGCAAGAGAACTAAATCGTGGCATGTTCTATTTTTTTTCGTTCCTCGGAACGCAGCGCCCATTGATTTTAGTGGGACCTTAGATATAACGCATACCGTGTGATGTGCATGTGAGTGCAATGTGATGTTTCCCATTAAAATCAATGAGAGACACTTCCGATCCGCTATCGCAGGAGAGGATCGGAATTTCACGTGAGGCGACTTTGCTCGCCCGTGTGTAGGCAGCCTTACGTGGTCAGCATAACAAAAACTTTGATACTTGACAAAACGTTCACCGATCAAGGTGACATTCTCTTTTTGGGTACAATTCTGGCTTAAAAGAGATTGAAAGAAATTTGTAAAAAGGGCAAAAAGGGTCTGCTTTCTTTTAATCAGAAAATTGTGCTACTCTTGATTATAGGCCTCATCGTACCTTTAAAGGCCCATTTAGACACGATGATTATCGCTCAAAATTCGCTCAAAAGCCGTCTTTTGAGAGATAATCGTTGAATCTAAATGTGCCCATTTTTCAGTTTTCTGCCGAACAACGGTTTTCAGTTCTGCTTGAATATCATTGTTCAGCAGGACAGCTGATAAGCAGGACCACACGCTGTGCTCTGCCTGCAGAGAGCTGATTACAGCTGATAACATTGTATCAGCTGTTCTAAGCTGTCAGCCCCGCAGGCAGATCAAAGTGAAAGTAATCAGAAAACGGATTACAGCTCCTGGCTGCTCACAAGCTGCTACTTGGTACTAATACGCATTAGTACCAAGTAGTAGTTTATGCAAAATAATCGCTCACAAGCCATCTTTTGAGCAATCATCTTTGCAGTGTAAATGCACCCTAAATTATAGAGAAATGTCACCCAATGACGCCAGTATGTTGTGAAACATGTCGGAGAGGGACTATGATATAGTTTAAGCGGTGTACTCATACCAGGCCCAGTATATCCTTCTGTCTGCAGCAGAGAGCGGTGTATCCAGTCAGCTCTTATATATGCACAGCATTTTACGGTTACGCCTTTTATCTACCACAAGTAGCTCCTGGGATATTAATTCCAGTTTTGGACATCAAATGTTGGCTTTGTTGCTTCATTTGTTATTTGCTGGTTTGAGGCACTAATATTTTTGAATTGCCCTTAAGATTTTTGGAAGCTATATAAGGACTTCTCATTTTGCCTATGGCCGCCATATGGAAGCAGATCTGGTCTGGCATCCTGAAGTCAGCCCAGTCCATGTGACAGGCAATGCACCCTATTGATCAGCGCTGGACACTGACCAGTCTATCTATTGGATGGTATGTGTTCTGATTGGTCATCTGAAGACAACACTTCCCTGCCGACCAATCAGCCAATGTAATAAAATATATATACCAGCCCCTCCTCTCAGAGGGCGACGGTTATTCCTCCATCTGTGGAGTCCTGGTCCCGTGCATGTCACCCTTCATTCAGTTAAGTCCCTGGTGTTCAAACATCAACATTGTTATTCCCTTATCTATCTAGGGACAGTTTAGTAAGCCCTCAGGTTCCGGGTGGATGGTCGCCTTCATCAGAGCATAAGTGACAGGTGCCATGAACTAAAAGAATATGTTCATTCCACCTGATCATCTACAATATTATCAGCAAATTAGACACAATATCCAGTATATCATTAAATTTAAGGGGATTGTGCCAACATAGAGAGGTATCCCCCTATTCTATTCTTAGGAAAGAAATATCCCATTGGTGGGGGGTAAGATCACTGGAAAACCCACTAGAATGTAGGTCCCAAAGGTCCATGCATTGATGGGGTGGTGGTCACGCATGCTTGCTGCTACTCCATCCAATTCAATGGAAGTTCCAGAGATTGCCGAACGCTTGAACTTGGCAATTTCCATAGCTGCTGTTGAAATTCATGAAGCAGCAGAGCACAAGTGCAGCAGTTATGCGATTCATGTCGGAACCTTCAGAATTGGGGAGGTTCTAAGGGGGCAGACCCCCGCGCAACTTATCATAAAATTATCCTGCATCTTGGTGGATAACTTACTATCTTGGCACAACCCCTTAAAAAGGGAGACCTTCTTTTATGCCCTTCTTTCCATTGTTGGTTACCTAATCCAAATCCTAGCTGAACAGATAATTTTGATCATTTTGGGTGGCGACGTTTTTTAAATTTCATAAGACTGCGCAAGCCAACGGGTGACCAATTTGGCTCAGAGGTCAGCAGAAAAAGTGGTACACTTTTTCCCTTTTTAACTCCTTTTTTTCCTTCCCCTGATATGCTGGTTAGATTATTGGCATAAATGAGCAGATGTACAACATATATACTACCCAATTCTAATGTGCATGGCCGGTTTTAGACTGAGTGCCAACAGGCAAGAGATAATTGGAGCATCTTAAGACGCTCATCAGCATTAGAGAAAAGTTGTCCGAACCCACCAATTTCTATCTAAAGTGTTCGGAGGTGTCCCAATTCTGCCCTGAATTGCAGCCTCTTCACACAGGTTGACCGTCGTTTGATTTTGATGCCTGCAGAAGCTGGACCAATAGTCATTGCCAGCATTTACATTGAATTATTCTTCAGATTCCCACAATTCAGCGAAAACTCGAATTATTACATTCAGTGTAAAAGGGCCCTAACACCTCTCCTCATTGAAAACCTATCCTAGCTCATCTGGGGCTTCCAACTTGTTCGGAGGGGCTTCATGAAAAAAAATTTTTTCACTTAATCATCATATTTTTATATTAATTTACACCAGAAAACGGGAAAAAATGCTCCGATAAGTACTGTAAATGATTCAACAGGGGCATTACACAGTAACTTTAACTCTTCCCAGCGCTGCTTTCTGTAAAGACATCCTCACTTTATAAAACGTCTATGGCTCCTTTTAAAACCAGGTTATCGTTTAAAGTCCACTTTATTAAGAGGTGAAGGGGATCGGGTTTAAAAGCTGTCTGCATACTCCTGGTAAACGGGACTGAGTTTATAGGCATTACTATGAGGTGAAAACAGCTTGTAAACTCCTCATAAGGGATTAGCAGCCGAACCAAGGTCATTGTGAAGGGCTGGTAAGAGCCCAATTTGTTTGCCTTGTAGCATCCCTGGAATTCTACCCCTGCTTTCTTCTTTTACCATTATTCCTGTTTACTGTACCTAAAATGGACAACAGTGTTTATTCTAAAGTATAAAGAATTATGGGTTTCCGAAAAATCTACATAAATTCTGAACGACTTTCCTGCTATAGTTTTACCAACGAGTAATGGAATAATCCTCCACAGCTGCCCCACGGGTCAATATCGGACCTTTTAACAAGCCCTGCATTTACATGGAACAATAACCGCGCAAATTCAATCGTTTGAACGAATTTTGAGCAATCGTTGCATGTAAATGGGCCTTAAAGCTTATGGGCTAAAAGTAGGTAACCTACTGAGTCCAGAGATGTGTCATACTTACCTTCCTCATCGTTCGCCCAATGTCAGCGCAGGAAGCAGTCGCTCAATGTATTGAGTGTTGTGATAAGTAGTTCGTCCATCCTCATTTTATAAGGGTCAGATAGCAGCACCACTCAATGCACTGCGGCGGCTTCCAGCGCTGACACCAGAATAACGCTGAGGGCGGTAAGTATAAGCGCGTCACCAACTTTTAGCCCATAAGCTTAATAATAATAATAATAAACTTTATTTGTATAGCGCCATACATATTCCGCAGCGCTTACATAGACAGGAGATACAGAAAGACAAAAGTACAAACATTACAGAACCAGGGTTACATAGTAATCAATTGATGGAAACAATAGGGGTGAGGGTCCTGCTCTAACGAGCTTACCTACTACAAGTAATGGGGTGATACAGAAGGTAAAGGGGCTGGAGATGTGCACTGTATGGCGAGGTGGAGAGTGATGGGTGATATACACATAGACAATGGTCAGACATTTAGCCGTGTGACGGCAGAAACAGTATGACTGCAGGAGCGGTTTATGATGGCTAGCAGGGATTGCAGTCAGTAGGTCAGGGAGCATGTTATCAGGCGGAGTACAAAGGGGTTTGTTTAAGGAATTCGGTATGCCTCCCTGAAGAGGTGCGTTTTTAGAGCACGCCTGAAGTTCTGCGAGACCTGGATTGCTCGGGTAGCCTTTGGTAGTGCGTTCCTGAGGACCAGTGCTGCTCTGGAGAAGTCTTGGAGGCGGGAATGAGAAGTTCGAATTAAAGGGGAGCTCAATCTGGTTTCGTTAGCAGAGTGGAGAGTTTGGGCTGGTTGATGGATTGAGATAAGGGAGGCGATATAGGGGGGCGCTGCACTGTGGAGGGCTTTGTGGATGAAGGTGGCGAGTTTAAATTGAATTCTGTATTTAACGGGCAGCCAGTGCAGTGACTGGCACAGGACAGAGGCATCCGAGTAGCAGCTGGACAGGAAGATGAGCCTGGCTGCCGCATTCAGGATGGATTGGAGAGGGTAGAGTCTGGTGCAGGGAAGGCCGATCAGCAACGAGTTGCAATAATCGAGCCGGGAGTGGATGAGGGCAACAGTAAGCGTTTTTAGCGTGTCCACAGTGAGAAAAGAGCGGATTCTTGCGATGTTCTTGAGGTGCAGCTGACATGTTCAGGCCAGAGATTGGATGTAGGGGGTAAAAGAGAGATCAGAGTCAAATATGACCCCAAGGCAGCGGGCATGTTGTCTAGGAGTTATGGTGGTGCCGCACACTGAGATGGAGATGTCAGGATGAGGTCGGTTAGTGGAGGGTGGAAATACCAGCAGGTCAGTTTTAGAGAGGTTTAGTTTTAGGTAGAGAGAGGACATGGTGTTAGAGACAGCGGACAGACAGTCGGTGATGTTTTGGAGTAAAGGTGCAGAGATGTCACGGGAAGAGGTGTATAGCTGGGTGTCATCTGCATACAGGTGGTATTGGAGGCCAAATCTCCTGATGGTTTGTCCAATAGGGGCTGTGTAGATAGAGAAAAGAAGGGGGCCGAGGACAGAGCCCTGGGGGACCCCAACAGCAAGGGGAAGAGGAGGGGAGGTAGAGCCAGCAAAGGAGACACTGAAAGAGCAGTCAGATAGGTAGGAAGAGAAGCAGGAGAGAGCAGTGTCCTTTAGGCCAATGGAGCGTAGCATACTGAGGAGGAGATTGTGGTCAACAGTGTCAAATGCTGCGGAGAGGTCGAGGAGGATCAGTAGGGAGTAATCGCCCCTCGATTTGGCTGTCAGTAGGTCATTGGATACCCTTGTAAGGGCAGTTTCTGTCGAGTGTTGAGGTCGAAAGCCAGACTGTAGGGGGTCTAGGAGAGAGTGCTCTGATAGGTAGCTTACAAGGCGGGAGTAAACCAGCCGTTCTAGTAGTTTGGAGATGAAGGGGAGGTTTGAGATGGGTCGGTAGTTGGCAGCATCAGTCGCGTCCAGAGTCGGCTTCTTTAGCAGTGGGGATATGATGGCGTGTTTGAGGGAAGAGGGAAAGATGCCAGAGGTCAGAGAGAGGTTGAATATAGTGGTGAGATGGGAGATGACCACTGGGGAGAAGGAACGGAGGAGGTGTGAGGGGAGGGGGTCGCTAGCGCAGGTGGTGGGGCGAGCAGAGAAGAGCAATTTGGAGACTTCTTCCTCTGTCGCTGGTCTGAGTACAGACAGTGAGCAGGAGCTAAATGCAGTGCTGACAAGACTAGGGTCAGGGCTAGTCTGGGATTGGGAAGTTATTTCCTGACGGATGTCATCAATTTTCTTTTTGAAGTAAGCAGCCAGCTCTTCGGCACTGAGATCCGTCACCGGGGGCTGTGGTTTAGATCTGAGAAGGGAGTGAAAAGTATCAAAGAGCCGTTTAGGGTTGTGGGATAGTGAGGAGACTAGAGAGGTGACATAGACTTGTTTGGCATGGTGGAGGGCGAGGTTGTAGGTTCTGAGCATGAATTTGTAGTGGAGGAAGTCTGCGGCCGTTTGCGATTTCCTCCACAGCCGTTCAGCACTTCTAGAGCACCGCCGGATGAAGCGCGTTTGAGGTGTGAGCCAGGGTTGCCGTGGTCTACATCGGATGGCTCGGGTCCTGGGGGGCGCCGCTTCATCCAGGGCATGTTTGAGAGCGGTGTTGTAGTGAACGGCAGCCAGGTTGGGGCAGGTGAGGAGAGAGATGGGGGACAGAGAGGACTGTAGGGATTCAGCAAAGTTCTGGGTGTGAATGGCCTTAAGGTTCCTGTAGGTACTGTAGGTAGGTGGGTCTGGAGAGATGTTAGGGAGCGTGACAGAGAAAGAGAGGAGGTTATGATCCGAGAGTGGGAGAGGGGAGTTAGTGAAGTTGGCAGCAGAGCAGAGCCGGAGGAAGACCAGATCCAGGGTGTTTCCATCCCTGTGAGTGGGAGAGGCTGTGAGTTGAGAGAGACCAAGGGAGGAGGTGAGCGAAAGAAGCTTAGAGGCAGATGGGGAGTTGGGGTCATTAGTGGGGATGTTAAAATCACCTAAGATGAGGGTTGGAATTTCACAGGATAGGAAGTGGGGGAGCCAGGCGGCAAAGTGGTCCAAAAACAGGCGAGCAGCACCTGGGGGGCGGTAGATAACTGCTACTCGCATGGACTGCGGGCGGAAAAGCCGTAGCATATGTACTTCAAAGGATGGAAAAGTGAGTGAGGGTACAGGGGGGATGACCTGGTAGGTGCATTTCGGGGAGAGAAGAGCACCTACTCCTCCGCCACGCCTGTCATCTGTTCTCGGGGTATGGGAGAACTGCAGGCCATTGTAAGACAGTGCAGCAGGGGAGGCCGTGTCAGACTTAGCATATAGGTCTAAAAGTATGTGTGAGAGTCTCCTCCACCCTGTGTCTGTCAGGCTGGCATCGACCCGGAAAACCAGTAAAGCCCTGAACCCGCTGCCTGCAGTCCCTTACACGATTACCAAGTGCAAAGAACTCTTTCATTCATTCATTTGCCTCACTGCCTTAACCCTTTCCAGTCCAATTTTGGATTCAGAGTTTCCTAGGGGGTTTTCTCTTTCTGCCATTATACAATAACACCATCTGCTGGCTAGAGCCAGTACTGGGGGATGGGACATGCTGGAGAGGCCCCCCGACAACAGAGCGGCCAGTAATAAACAGTAAGAATACCCTGCCTGTACACAGCCTTCAATCAGAAAGCCTTTAAACGTCAGACAGTGGATTGGAAAGGGTTAATGTCTTAAGAAAATTCTGACATAACTTGGTTTTCGTGCGGTGCAACTTTTACAATAAGAAGTCCTCCTGCTTCCTCTAAAATAAGCCCTAGCTGCATTAAAAAAAAGCGTTTGATGAACCAATCACAGCCATTGCATTCAATACAAATGTGTCAGAGCTTTGGGAGGAGAAATGCGTCTGAGCGGACATCGCCTGTTTTGTTTTCTTTAATGTAGCTTATTTTCGGGGTAGGGCTTATATTTCAAGCCCCCCCCCCCCCCCCCCAAAAAAATCCCAGCAAAAGAGCGCCACAAAATTGCGTTATCGCTGCAAGAAAACGCAGTGATACCGCACAGAACACAGCAGCGATGTCACTGAGATTTTCTCGCGGCGATATCGCTGTTGCCTGTGTGAAAGAGGCCTTAATTAAACTGCAGTATACTTGGCTTGTACAGTAATACGCTGCCCATTCCCGGCATGCAAATTTACGGCGTATACACCATGTATCAAATATCAATATTAAGGGTATATCAACGTTCCGATAAAAATATACCTTTACACGTAGTGTAAAACTTACCTGGACCTTTTTCAGGGCCACGGGTTTCCTGTCCAGGTGACAGCTGGCTCTGTACACTTCACTGAATTGCCCCCGTCCGATCTTCTTGTCTATCTTGAAGTCTGCCAGGTTGCATCGGTAAGGATAGGAGGTTGTATGTCTCTAGATGAATAAGAAGCACTATATGAACAGGCGCATTATACAGAAATAACGGTCAATGTATACAGCATACACTGATCAGCCATATTACTGACCACGGACAGGCAAAGTGAATAACATTGATTATGTACCAAAGGAGGTCCAAGGGGGGACAATTGGTTAAGCAGCCAGAAGGTTATAGGTCCCCAAGGCACACTGATGCCTGTGATGGATGAAGACTAGCCCATCTGGTCCTATCCCAGCACAAACTGCTGAAAAAACTAATGCCAACTAAGATGAAAAGTTGTCCGAACCCACAGAGCATCACAACTTACTACGTAGCCACAGACCGGTCAAAGTGCTCATGCTGACCGCGGTCCACGGCATTTGCAATGGGCCCATCAGCATCAGAACTAGACCAGGGAGCAATGGAAAAAGGGGAATCATCCTTACCTACGGATGAGATGGCATGCTAGCGGGCGCAATATAATGCTCTGGGCAATGTTCTACTGGGAACCCTTGGGTCCTGGCATTGAATGTCGCAGACCAAGATCATCCCATTGGCAGTGCTATTCCCCACTGGTAGTGTCCTCTTTCAGCAGGATAATGCACCCTGTCAGACTGCAAAAATCGTTCAGGAATGGTTTGAGTAACATGACAAACGGGCAAGGCGATGACTTGGCTTCCAAATTACCCAGACCTCAATCTACGAGATATGCTGGGGGAAAATATCTGATCCATGGAGGCCCAACGTTGGTTCCAGAAACCAAAGGACACCTGTAGATTTGTTGATCGTCTGTTCGCAGAATTCTTCCATTTCCATGAAATCTCCTATCTATACAATATATTCCTACATGTCACTCCACTGTTGTAAAGATTACTTTGTAAAAAAATTGATAAAAGACTATTTATTCTATTACCTTGTGGATTTAACAGCAGTGGGTTGTGCGGTTTATTATAAGTTTTAGTCATCTGTTCTGCATTTGGCTAGTATTCACCGTCGGTAATGTTAGCATCATCCATGGTAAGTGACTAGTTTTGTTTCCTAGATGGCAGCACTACCTTAGGCTATTAGTAAGGGTATTGTCTCTCCTTAAGGAGAGCAACTAGAAGGTGTGTGAGGAGACTTCTAAAGCCATCCATGCTCCTCTGGGAAATATGCAAATGACAAGATGGAACAATACCTCTACAGCGCCACCTCCGAGTTATGGCAACAGTGTTGTGTGCTGTGCTACTCAGTTTCCTCAACTGGGATTACACTTCCGTGAGATTTACAGAAACAGCGCGGGGCTGAAGCGCTCATATGTTTCCGGATTGGTCGGTAACTATAGTAGTGATTCCCATCTCAGCTATGAAAAGCAGAGATAAATGTACCCCTTTAAGCCAAAAAAAAAAAATAGCCCATCAGCTTATGCGCCTTGGCCAAAATGCTGAACTAACACCTGCGTTTTATTAGTGTGTATCAATATTTCCTTTATGCAGTTTGCTATAGACTTCCGGGGGAGCCCAAGATGTCAGCCAGTGTCGCCCACTGTTGAGATACAGGGCAACCCACTACCATGTCAGTGTGAGTTGTAATCCTGTATTGGGGGACGCACCCATCTATTGGATGGCTTCTATGGTATTGTTCACATTGCAGATTTGGTTGCATGCAGTCGCTCCTCCCCAATCTGGGCTGGGTTGAGTGGGTGGCTGCATATAAGTCTGCGGTGAACAATTTGGCTCCTCCAGTTTATAGCCTGACTTGCTGCTTTTTGTTAGGGTCTACGGCCATCGTGCCTACCCTACGGCAATTGTGCCGGCCTTATGGCGATTGTGCCTGCTCTGCACCTTATTAGGTACTGCATTTTTGGCACTTTTGCAGTGAAATACCCCTTTAAGCCACAAGCATTTTTTCTGCTGTGTAGGAACACAGCCTTCGGGCTTATTCACATGTCCGTATATCGGCCGGGTTTTCACGCCCGCCCGATATACGGTGTCCCTTTCTGCAGAAGGAGGCGGCGGACTGGGCCGGGAGCAGTGCACTGAGCTCCCGCCCCCTCTCTGCCCCTCGCTACTGTTTTTGCAATGGGAGGACCGGGAAGGGGGCGGAGCTAAGTTCTGCCTCGTCCCACCCCCTCCTACTGCAAATAGTGGCAAGGGGCAGAGAGGGGGCAGGAGCTCAGTGCACTGCTCTCGGCTCGGCCCGCCTCCTCTCCCTGCAGAAAGGGACACCGTATATCGGTCGGGTGTGAAAATCCGGCTGATATACGGACGTGTGAATAAGCCCTTAGAGTGCGTTCACAAGTGCAGGTTTTCAGATGCAGTGTTTGAAGCCAAAGCCAAAAAAAAAGGAGAAGTTGTATCCATCCTTTATTCTCTCCCTCTATAATTATGATCCTCACTTGTTTTTTTGCTTCAAAAACTATATCAAGACACCTGAACAAACCTACACATGTGAGCACACCCTTGGGAAGGGACTAGTATTTATTAGGAAGTTATAGTACCAGTGCTTCTGATGGCGCAATGCGCCACTTACTAATATAAGGCAGTGAAAGGGATCGGAGTTGTAAGGACACAGCTGCTGTTTTAGGAACTGTAATGACATCACAGTGATGTGATAAGGGGCGGAGCTCAGAGCCCCGGTGACTGATCACATGAGGGTGACATCATCACATGTAACTCACACAGTCACTGACGGACGGGTGGTCGTTAGTATTTTGATTGTGAATCAATTTCACCTGCTTTGGTGCAAATTAAAGTGACAAGAGGAGTACTGGGAAGGCAACAGCAAGACACCCCCAAATAGGAAATGGTTTTGCAGGCGGTGGCCACAGACAATTACTTTCTCCTTAGGCCGCTCTCACACAGCAGCGCTGCAATTTTACTTTAGTTTTCGGCTGCATTGATGAGGTGCGCTAAATGCAAAAAATAGACCAGACCCCGCTCGAAAATCGCTGCGCTTTCGAAAACAATGGGAGCCTCTGACAGCGTTTAGCGTGGCGCTAAAAATGGCTGTGTGAGAGGGGCGTTAGCCATCATGATCAGTTGTTCTCTAGTTTTACGTTTTGCTAATGCCCTTGTCAATACTGGTAACATGAGGTGGTACATGCAACCCAATCGGGTTCCCTACGCAGTCCTGCTCCTCCGGGATGGCACATCCGTATGTGCCGTCACCAGAAGGTTGGCCATGTCTCCCAACAGTCTCAAGAGCATGGAACAGATACCAGGACTTGGCCATTATCTTAATTTTTTGAGCAGTAAAGACAATACCATAAGAATTGTTATTAACCCCCCCCCCCCAATCCTATACAAAAACATTTTCTAACTAGACATGCAAACATACAACCGTGACAAAAGAACGCTTCGCGTGTGCCGTAACAAAGGGTTGAACGTCTTTTTAGCTAAAGATGGAAAATAATGATTCTCTGAGTTCCATTTCACCATAGGAGTGTGCATTGCATTTCAAGTCCCTTAAGGAAAATGAAAGGGTTAAACGGCTATTAAAGTCTAGAGCAATCTTTGAAAGTGGCACACGCAATTATAAATATGGATAATTAGCAGCTCCAGCCAAGAATAAAATGTCACAATGTCACACAGATCTGTCACAGTCCGCTAATGAATGTAGTCACATATCTCCAGGCTTTCCTCCTCTTCACAAGCCTGTTGCAAGTGACCAACCAGGGCAGGCGCAGAGGGGATACAACTCACTCACTGCCGAGAAAGACTTCACACTACTTGATACTTGCCCACTTGGCACTACCAACCCCACACCACTAATAACCAGACTCTACACTCTGCTCTCCGCAGCTACTAAAACATTTTAACACTTCCTCTTACTCCATTCTTAGCATTCTGGGAAGCAAGAAGAAATGAAAAAGGAAAACCTTCATTGCGATTATAATTCAAAGAGAAGGAGGAGAATAGTTACAGGATGCAGCTATCTGAGGGGATCAGAGGGGAACCGTTACCTTCCATGGAGGCAAACGCCAATTTCAGGAAATAAAGGTGGACTGAAAAAAAGTTGTACAGAACTGTGTAAAAGTTTTAGGCAGGTGTGGAAAAAAGTACTGTGGAGTAAGAATTTTTTTTTATTTTTTTTTTCAAAAATAGAAGGCATCCGATTGGCTTTAAATTTATTCTGCAGCAGGACAACAACCCCCATCATCCAGCCAATGTCATTAAATACTATCTTCAGCGTAAAGAAGAACAAGGAGTCCTGGAAGTGATGATATGGCCCAACAGAGATCTCATCATCATCATCCAGTCTGTCTGGAATTACATGAAGAGACATGCACAGAAGATCTGTAGTCAGGCTGGGTTCTCACGGGTCGTATTCTCGGTGGAAATCTCGCGGTTTTGCCGCAGCAAAAAAACGCAAGATTTCCACTGGGAAAGCGCTGCTTCAAAACTTGCGGTACTTAGCCGCAGGTTTTGGAGCAGCTTCGATGCATGCTTTTCTGTTGCGGCCGGCTCTCCCATAGAGAGAAGAATGGGCATGTTGCGTCCCAGAAATCCGCACCGCAGCCCCGGTTTCTGCCGGCTTTGCAGCCCCGTGTGGACGAGAGTTTTGACAAATCTCATCCACATGGCTGGCTAAACCCGGGATTAGCGGCCGCAGGCGGATCTGCCGCAGCGAATTTCCGCACGGAAACTCTGCGGCAAATCCACGCCGTGTGAACCCAGTCCAAAGGCTCTTTTACACGCAAAGATAATCGCTTAAACAAGCACACGACTGACATGTTTGAATTAAACATTGATTGCTTGAATCATCTGTGTTTTCCTCCAGGAGTTGTTTGCTCAGCTGTGTTCATGTGATTGTGCTGGGCCAGCCCATTGTTCTCCCTGCTGCGCTCATTGAATATGCAAAGTGAAACAAAGCCATTGCTTCGCCGCTGGAAATACTGAAGAAACTGCATTCAAACTGAACGAATTTCCAGTGGCCAACGATGGTTTTTACGCCAGCCTAAAAACCTTGGCCAACGACAAGTGAACGAATAGCGCACGACTGCCCGCGTTCACACGTAACGATTATCACCGCCTTTCAGTCGTTTGAACGAATTTTGTGTGATAATCGTTGCGTGTAAAAGGGCCTTTAGTTCTCCAAGACGTTTGGCACAACCACCCTGCCGCGTCCCTTCAAAAGCTGTGTGCAAGTGTACTTAGAAGAACTGATGCTGTTTTGAAGGCAAAGGACAGTCGCACCAAATACTCATTTGATTTACTTTTTTTTTTTGTTCATTCACTTTGCCATTTGACAAAAAAAGAACTATTACGGCTTCCATTTCTGAAAGCCTTCTTACTTCACAGCATTTTCCCGTTACACAACACTGTACATTTCCCAATGCAGTTTGTGCATCAGTTCTTCAATACCTCTGCTTGCTGTCACTCAAACAGAATATATTCATCGTTTACTTCCACATTATTCCAAATCAATGGCATGCTACCCTACAGGTTGGGCAACGTTGGCAGCCTCTTCACCATGCAAAGAAGCCACCGATACCACCGCAAGAAAAATCTGATATTTTGTCCAAGTGCAGAATGATTTAATATTGTTACATTCCTATGCTTTATTCCTTAAGAGGTTGTTTCAAGATCTAAACGGACATCCTATCCCCAAGAAAGGGAATAACTTGATGATGATTGGGTCTGACCATTGGGACCCTCACGAATCCAGAGATCGAGGATCCTGAAGGTGCCCACATGAATGACAAGGAGGCCGTACATGTGTGCCACCGCTCCACTCATTTCATTATCCAGATTGGACGCCCATCGTTAATGATGTTCTTCCCGATCCTGTAACTTTAGCTCTTGGAACCAGATTACCAGACCATCATTAAATTCTGCTAGCGTGAGCCTGGTAATTGTCACTTAGAGTGAATTGGAAGCACAAGCAAATATAAGAAACCCTGTAATATATCAAACTGAAAAAAACGCATCTTTTTCCTCTTGTAAACCATTTCTTCTCCTTTCCCCTGCCTTCTGCACTAATCATTCCATTCACTGGTAAAATTTGTTTTGAGGGATAAAACAGATTAGCTCACTGAGTGATAAGGTTACATGCTGCCCAAGAAGTCTATGGAGAGGGGAGGGAGAAGGGACACTGCTGCATCTCACCTCAATACTAGATTAGCATTTTCAGCACTGCTGTATAATGTCCTCCATGCTGCTGCTTCTGTGAAAAATATAGAGACAGGCGCAGGACCTCCTCTGTGTGCAGTGTATGGGAGACGCTATACAGCTACTCTACACCCTCCAGCTCAGGGATGACTTAAGAATTAGAGATGGCGCATGCAGAGGGGAAAACTGGTGAAATATTCCACATACAAGCCACATAATGACCTGAAACAGTGAAACTCTTCATATGCACAGACACACACATAGCAGCTTATTTCCAAAAGTCACCTGAAATGACAGATGCTTTCAAACCCTATCACTTCTCTTCAGTGGATACATAGGGGGGGTAAGCTGAAACTAGTATGAGGTCTATAATTAAAGGGGTTTTCCGGGACTACCCTATTGATAACTTATCTTCAAGATAGGTCATCAATAGTTGATCAAGGAGGTCCGCCACTTGGGATTCCCTACAATCAGCTGATAAAAGCCTCTTATTCGGCTTCAACAGTCACATGACCTGAGAGCAGCTCAGTCCCATTCAGGTGCAAAGAACTGAGCTGCTTTACCTGGCTCAGCTGCTATACAATGTACCCGTGCCTGGTATGGACTGAAGCAGCTGTGATGCTCCCCTGTGTGCCACTACCACTTCAAATCAGCTGATCGTCGGGACTCTGAAGCGGCAGACCCTCTGCCAATCAACTGTTGATGACTTAACTTGAGGACAGGTCATCAATAGCATAAACCTGGAAAACCCCTTTAAACATCAGGAAGGCCGAGGACGTCTCTCACCAGTGTCTTGTCCATGCCAAATAATTTTATTTTTCACGTTTTTTTCTTTATGGTGATTACTTTTTATCTGATGTCCAAAAAGAAGAGAAAAATTATAGAATGTCACACAGCCAGAAGGGAAATACTTTTTTTGGGAGGCTTAGGTTTGGTGAGCAGATCTACTGTACAAGACAACTGTCTATCCGAAAACTATATATTGCACTTCGAAATGGAGATGCAACTATAGATAACTCCGCTACTCAACTTGAAGCAGTCAAGTGGTTAACACTGCACAGCGTGACGCCATTACTACGCCCGTGTATCTGGTACATTAATAAAGGAGACGTCCCGCTGTGCCGTACAGTTCTGGTGACGTCTGATCCCTAGGGGGCTGTCTATGATATCGGGGATGGTAGCGGGGGATCTGACACGCAGTACAAGCAGCGGACTCCTTTAGTTTTCTATTTAGGACTGAAAATTACTGTAAAGAATCAGTTCTGACAGCGTTTTCCTCCGGATAAGGATTGTGTAAGCAGAACATCTGAGGAGACGACTTCCAAAGGGACTTAAATCCAACAAATGCCATTTTACACAAAACAGGATTTTCTGTCGGTGACTTCGGACACGCTGAGATAAAAACGTGAACTTTGCAGATGATTTTGGCTATAACGTATCGCTAATGGCACAGCAGGCACCGCGAAGAGGACGAATATACAGACGGGACATCGATTGTGATACGAGGGGCGCAGAAAGTTTTCTTAACTCATTAAAGAGCTATTGTTCTCTTACCTTAAGGCCGGCTGCACACGGACGGACTTCCATTGCGGAATCCGGAGCGGGCGTCCGCCCATGGATTCTGCAGCAAATACCTGCTATAGCAGGCTATGGAAAAGCGATTTTTCCTGCCCACGAGAGAAGATCAATTGTAATTTTCTGCTCACAGGGGGAAAAAAATTGCAGCATGCTCTATTCCTAGGCAGATTCCGTGCAGCCAGCTTCCATTGAAGTCAATGGAAGCCTTCTGACACACGGCCCTTGCGCAATCATCATTGCGGAAAGGTTGCGGGATCCGTGTTATCGCCTAGCGACGATGCAGCCCTATCTGTACTGCGCATGTGCGCCGTCCGGCAAGTCTGCGATACAGATAAGGCGACTGTGGATAGGTACTGGGGGTCACCGACCGGGCACAGGGTCGGATTCTCGCTCAAACAATAATTGGCTCGTCTAAAAGGACCATTCTTCTGCAAGGGCCCTTTTACACAGGTCGATAAATCATTCAGACTCCCCCCATCCTGCAAGAAACCGAACAATTATCTTTTAGTCTAAATGCATGCACCGACTGGACGACATAGGAGAATTTGATCGCTTTTTGTTAGTCATTCAGTTTCTGCATGCATAAAACTGTACCACGTATCGGCCCGTGTGAACAGGCAGTGGTTCATTTACAGAAGACTGCCTGTTTACTGTAAATGGAGGTGGGTGGGCTTGGAATGATCCCCGACCCACTCCGCCTCCATACACTCAGTGATGCTCGTCTCTGTGTAAAAGGAATGCCCGACAGGTCGTCCCGTGTAAAAGGAATGCCCGACAGGTCGTCCTGTGTAAAAGGAATGCCAGACAGGTCATCCCGTGTAAAAGGAATGCCCAACAGCGGTAAACTGACCTTCCTGGCTTTGGTTAGAGTTCTTGTAACACATCACAGCTATTGGATCTCGAGGATAGGAGGAGGAACAGGCAGCCGCCAGATTTTTGATGCCATTTATACCGTACAGTAAAAGAACCCCGATGGACGTCTTTCAACATCGAAGCTGTATAGCCTTAAATCATAATATCTTCAGACGTCAGACAGTGGATTGGAAAGGGTTAAGTCCAAAACTAGACGATGTTGGCGAACTGCATAAACCATCCAATACTTACCTGTCCAATGCAGCGCCACGCCGCTCCGGTGCCCCACCGGGGCTTTGTTTACCTGGCTACACTGTTGATGTCACATTGATAATACGCAACTGTTTCAACAAATGATTAGTCTTAGTGGGACACAGGACAACCCCTTTCATACATATCATCATAATGTAGGAGTCCATTATAGCTCAAAGACTACAGATGGTAAGAAACTGGTATTTATGATTTTTAGCTAATCAGTTTGGTAAATTTAGGAAAGTTCAGCGGGTGCCGTCTAACTTCCTAGACGGCAGGTATAATCAGAGCTTATTAAGTAGATCTAAAGTACTCCTAGATTAATACTCGTCATGCACAAACTCCAGCTTGCATGAGAGTCCGCTGACCTGAGGATGGGCTGCTCAGTGCAGTTATCCTCGCTATGCTGGGCTTGATGCCTGGTGATGACTGGACACCTCGGCTGATATGCTTTGGCATGCTCCAAGAGTACAGCTGCACATTTACATATGCAATGACCTAGATTAGCATTCCCTATCACAACCTATCAGACCTAATTAAAGTAATGGAGCTTTCATACAGCCTTAAGTGGGAAAGGAGATGTGGAACCATAGACGGGGCCCATGCATGCTCATGGCTTGTCAAGATATAACAAGCATCCTTCTACTTGATTAAAACAATATATTCTGTGCATATAATTTCCCTTCCCCCAGACAGAAGAACCTAAACCGCAGAAAGATACAGACGATTGTTCTTGGAAGAATTAAAAATAAGAGCAAGACGGTGGATTTTCTTGGTAGAAATAAACATAAGGCAAAAATTGCGCTAAACGCATCGTATCCACCGGCAAATTTTCCCTTCTATGTCATATAACGTCATATGTGCAAAACATGCATTACAAATCTATCCACCTCTGTTTATAAGCCAGTGGCACGTGTCAAAGCTTATATATTAATGGACGTTTCATCTAAACTCACTATGAATGGCACTGGGCTATGAACAAAGCTACATGTAGTAGGCTCATGTGAAACAATGGGGCTGTAGGTCAGGAGGGGTGTCGTGTCTCCTTAAGGAGAGTGTCCAAAAAATGTGTGGAGACACCTAGGGGGTGAGTGGGTCGGGGCATGGTATAATCTCTCCTCAAGAAGAGCATCCAAAAAGGGTGTGGGGACACCTAAAAGGTGAGTGAGGAGACATATAGGGCCATGCAAGCTCCTATGGGTAATTTATGCAAATAAGGAAGATGGAGAAATAGCTCTGCAGCGCCACCTATTGGATGGCAACATTCCTTCAAATCAATGTGATTTGTTAAAAAAGTCCCATTGATTTTAAGAAATGCTGCCACCCAATAGGTGGCGCTGCAGAGGTATTTCTCCATCTTCCTTATTTGCATAATGGGGCTGTATTTCACACCGCTGATCCCTGTGGAAATACTCCACCAGGCATCCATATCTGCATTGCTTTTGCATGCAAGATTTTCATATTTAATGGATGGAATCCTCCAAATATCCACACAATGTGGGGTATGCTATAGACTTGTAATTTCAGAGCACGCCCTAGAACTGCGCAAGATATTGAAAAATCCAAAACGGGAGGCGAAACATTTTACGACAAGTGTGCACACCCATCCCGCAGTGTGTGACTATACCCTAAAGGCTCGAATGAATGCCCAGATTTATTTATTTACTTACAAGCGGAGATATTTCGTTAGGGTGGGAACAGAAGAAATTGGGTTTTCTCCAACCAAAACAAAGCCTTGCTATTTCCTATAACAAGTCTCCCTTCTAATCACCGTTTCATAATGACATTCCACATAAAAGAAAGGTAAATGCTGCTCAGTTCAAGGAAATGTCTCATTAGAAAATCGTACAAATCATGTTTTTGTGTTTAACTTTTTTTTTCTTTTGAATTTTTGGTGTTTTTATTTTTTATTTTTTTTTGAGGCTCCTGTGTATATTTAAAAAATAAATTCAAGTCCTACAGTTTTCATAATGACCCCCAGGGGTGCTTTTACACTGGATGACCTGTCGTGCCAGTAATAATCATTCCTGTGCTGTTATACAGGAACGAGCATCGCTCAGTGAATGGAGGTGGAGGGATCGGGGATAGTCGTGGCCCGCCTGCTTCCATTCACATTTAACCCTTTCCAATCCCCATTATGATTTAAGGCTGTACAGCTCTGATGGTAAAAGACGTCTGTTGGGGTTCTTTAACTGTATATTGCCAGCCTCTCTGCTGTCGGAGCCTATCCAATGTGTCACCTCATGCAGTACTGGCTTTAGCCAGCAGATAGTGCCATTGTATAACAGCGGAAAAGAGTAAGCCCCCTAGGAAAACCAGGATACAAATTGGATTGGAAAGGGTTAACAGTCAGTTGTTCATAGATCGACAGCCTGTTTACGCGGGCCGATCCGTCATTCAGTTGTCTGCATGCAGAAACGGGACAACGAACAAGAATTGAATGAATTCTCATTCGTAGGTCAATTTGTGCAGGCATTTACACTGAATACTGTATTCTGAATGATTTATCGGCCCGTGCAAAAAAGGCCGCAAATCCAATAATATTGTGACACTTCCTGCTCTGTAGAGATCACTTTCAGCAGTCATTTTATTATCATCACAGGCAGGAATACGGTGAAAGGTAACACCTTTATATATAGCACAGGATCTACTATTCACAATTGGAGATGGTCACAGTTCACCTCTCCCCCCTCCCTGCACAATGATGTCCGCTCAGGTCACAGAGCATGTCCACAACACTCTCCTATAGAAGTCCCTTCCTGTCTACTGTGATCATGAAAGGTCCTTCTGTTGCTAGAGGGCCTTTCATGTTTCTTATTGCCCGAGGGTGCATTCAGAAGGGGAACCTGAGCCACAAAGGGATGTATAATAGTGAGTGATTGATTCCAAGCTTGAATTTAAGTGTTATCTGCTGGATGGGAGTCTCTTTAGTAGTGCTTTTCTAATGATCCGTGCACTGTTTGATCACTGAGGCAGCTGTCAGGAGGCTTTGGAACTGTCAGACCCCCCTGACTCTGGAGTATAACTCAAAGGCACTTTTCAGCAAGACTTTTTTTGTCCTACACTATATGGACTAAAGTACTTGGATGCTGCATGTTTTTCAGAAAAAGTGCTTTATTATTCTATTTAGTAACGTGTCGTCCCTCTTTTGCTTGTATTACAGAGGCAGCACGTCAAGGCAGACTTTCCACAAGATCTCTGTAAGTCTGGACAGGAATAGCTCGCCATTCCTTGTGCCAGGCTGTGAGAAGAGATTGTTCTGAATATGGGCATGGGTGGCGGTGTCGTACCCGTCGCTCCAGTCCGTCCCACAAGTGTGCGATTGGATGAATGAATAGTTATTACAAAATGAGCAGCTTTTGATTTTACCCATGCCCTTCCCAGCATACCGTTCGACAAACTCAGTATTTGCATATTTGCTAATTTTCTGCAATGTTCAAATACTTTTGTCCATATAGTGTCTAGTCAGAAAAATACAGTATGTATGGGTCATTTCCTTTAAAGTGAGGGGAGAAAAAAAATTTTTTTGAAACCCACTTAAAAAAAGTGAGCATCTATAATTTGCAGATATTCGGATTTTTATATCACGTACCTGTACTATTAGCAGCTCCCTAATATTTACTAGTAGATCTGCTAATCTTCTTTACCTGCAAATTCCCTGGTATTACTTTGGCTTCTACTAGTTAAGAGGGGTTGCCAGGAGCAGGGGAAAAAAGGTCTGCTTTTTTGGAGATATAGGCTATTCACAGAAATGTTCTTTTCCGTGCACGGATGGTCCTTGTCAAAGAAATAACTACAAGTCCTATTCTTTTCCGTTTTCACGGACAGAATGGCGCGTGCAGTGTGCATATCGCATGTGTATGAGACAGCGCACAAACAGGTGTCCGTGGGCTGTCGGATGTGAATTGTGCCCAACCTGCAAACAGCAGACTGAATACGGCCTTAGGCTGTATATCACTAAACTGGGGGAAGACGTGAAGCCCTTTACTATACTTGATTAATAGAGTTGATATAGGCCTAACATAGAACATTAGTAACAAGGAAAAAGGATATACTGCTAGATCTTTGGTAAGTGAACACTTACAGTGGATGGACAAAAATATGGAAACACCATACGAAACGCATGGGATTTTAATCATTAGCACTGAGATGCCCTTGTGACCCTTGCTTGGCTGAGAGCTTTCCCACCAAATTTATGTTAACTTCACCTCTTGCCCTGCTCTTGGTGGTTTTGGGAGCCAGTTGGTAACAGCAGCTGAGTGGCTCAAACCCCTTGACCAATGGGACCTTGTTGCTCAGGTAGATGTTCACATCTGTCCGGCAGCATCTGTGTCCTATTACCTCCACTTAAAATCGGTCTTTACATATCTTATTGAAATGTGGTTTATAATCCCATGTAACTTAACGCATGTATTTTTAGGGTGTTTCCATATTTTTGTCTACCCCTGTATTTCAAGCACAAAACTCCAATATGAATTCAAGACAGAGTAAGAAATGTTCTATGATTGCATGCTGTGCTAATTTACTTTACTTGCTGGGTTTTATGTGCTTAAATGACCATCCCACAATCCAGATTATCCAATTAGCTAGAACCTATCACATCCCTTTAATACCAAATGCTAAAATTTTTTAAAGGCATATAAAAAATTAAGCAAAAAAAAAAAGTTTGTGCACGATTTAAAGGGACTGAAGAAAGCGATTAAACTTACTTGGCCATCGTGTTGATAGTCTTGTCCTTGGACCTTGCAGAGGGGGCTGTTCTGATCTTCTAGGCAGTGAGTTCCGTCCATGGCAACATTCCAGTTCACACATGCAGTTTGATGTGACTGAAAGACGAGACAAAGCACAGTCTTAGCTTTCTGAAATCTTACATGGCTGTATAATTCGTATAAAGCGCACATGAAAGCTGCAGTATTACTACAAGTCAACGCCAGTTCCTAGTAGACTTGGCTCTACTATAGAAACTCAAAGACAAATTGGTTGCCCTACGTTGCGACACTATGAATGTGGTATCACCTGGTATTACAGGTATAGCACTAGGCTGAACTGGTTTCTCTACATTCTCATAGATTGTCTCCAATGAGGATATCCTGAAGGGTTTTCCCAGAGTTAAGTGCAAACTATCTTAGGTAGACTTCAATCTGGCAATCACAAAGACGTTCTTGAAGTGGAAAACACACTTCGACAAGCACGATCATGTGTGCCGAATACAAGTCTGAAGCTAGGAAAATAGAGAACAAAACAAATAAAGCCTTAAAAGGGGTTGTGGTCTGCCTTAAACAATCCTGTCAGGCTCTGTTCACACCTGCGTTCAGGTTTTCATTCTTCTGTTTTGGTAAGAGAAAATTGGAAACCCTACAGTGAATGGATCTGTCTGTCTTATGATGGAACTGAAGGGTGCCAGGCAGATCCCATTGACTAGAAATGGGGGCCATCTGCCTTCGGTTATGCTTGTCCGGCATTTTCCAGGAGGGGATTGTGCCAGAGGCCTCGGACGGAACCTCCAGAAGAGATGTGAATAGAACCGTAAGGTACCTTTAAAATGGGACAACTAACGTCCAAACAATCGCTCAGAAGGCTGACTAGTGATTGATCCCTCACTAGTTCCATTTCCGCTCACCCAAAAGTTGCTGGTTGATCAGAAGTCACCTGATGTAAAGTCACAGTCGTTTGGACTTGAACGTCTTGGAAAACAACTTGAATGGAGATCCCCTCTAAGAATGATATATCAGCAAAGAAGTAATGAACAATAAGAGTTGGTGTACGCTTCAGCAACTTTTTTGAGTGACCACCTGAACGATAGTTGCTCGGTGTAAAGGTACCTTTGGGTACGTTTATCGTAGCAGATGTTGGTGTGGAGCTACACCATTTGTTGTGGATTTTAGAGCTGATCTACAGCGGTTTTCACCCATTCCGTTGATGGGGTAAAGTCTTCTGTGAATCTGCATCAAAATCCACACCAAGGGTTATGTGTACACCGGCAGCAGAAGCATCCGTCAGCAGTCCAGACAGATTTGACATAAAGAATTCCCATTAAAATGGCAGAAACCATGACAGAAACCAATGGACACCAATAAAAGTAGAGTATGAATAGAGACCAAGGCACTCTTTGTAAAGATTCCATTAAAGATGGCTCGACCCCTACAATATTGCGAAAATGTGTACGCTTAGCCAAGCTTGTAGAGTGGGATAAGCTACTCCCACAAAGGACAAGTTACATGAAAGGAGAAGAGACTGTCAGGGAAGTCTATGTTCATAGGGCTATTCAACTAAACTTTAGCTGAAACCCCTAAGATAGGTCATAAATATCTGATTGGTTGGGTCTGCCACTCAAGACCCCCACTGATCAACTGTTCGAAGAGACTGTGGCGCTCAATCCAGTGAGTGTCGCAGCCTTTTCCCATGGCACTGACATCACATTTATACTTTATGTGGCCTGAAAGCAGCTCAATCCCATCAATCCCATTCAACTGAAGGGCCTGTGGTGCTCATCTAAGTGCCATGATCTTTTCCAACAGCTGATCAGCAGAGGTCCCAAGAGGCGGTGCTCCGACGATCTTATACTATATTAAGTATAAGCCTTCTATATTGGAGTCCCAAAATAATTAAAAAAAAGTTTAAAAGGGGTTTAAGTTCCACTAGGTGACATGTGGTCATTTGTAGAACACACTGCAATATGCATTGTAGTGTATCGGGTGTCAGAATAATTCCATTATGTTCCGCCACTAACAGCGTCTCTAGTTAGGAGGGCTTTCATTAGGCCCCCAGGCTGCCATGACAACCCATTGGTACCCCGTATTCACATTAGGGGGGGTGGACTGAGTGACAGAGGGCACCTCTCTAGCTCTGTCTAACCACTTAAGGCCCATTTACGTGCAACGATTATTGCTCACAAACTCATTCAAATTACCTAATTTGAGCAATAATCATTACATGTAAACACGGGCATCGGGTACTTTTCGTTTGAATGATGATTTTAAGGTGAACTTAAAATCCATGATTCAGCTACTGGAGATCAAGCAGCTTGCTTTATCTGTCAATAGACCGCAGCCTTTTATCTCCGTGGGGAGATGGCAGTTAACATTGTATTCTGCCAAGAACAATGCAGCTGTGCGCACTGCTGTGCATGTGATTATTCACACGCTGGGCTCTGCAAATAGCTTGTGGAGGCCCATTTACATGCAAATGAAGATGATAAAGTCTTAATGGCCATCAATGGCCATTAACACTTTATGCAAAAAGATCGGTAAAACTGTCAATCTTTTGAAAGATTATCTTTGCATGTAAATGGGCCTTTAGATGCAGCAGTTGCTACTGATTGCTACATATAAGAGTTTAAACAAAAGGGACTGGTGTGGTTGCAGATCTCAACCATTGGCAGCTATAATACACAGCTGATACCCTTGCAGCCTGTACACTACCTGGTGCTTTCCGACACGGATATATGACAGATGCCGTCAAGGGGTAAAATGGAGCTAGGCTGGTCATTAAAGTTCCAGAGCCAAAACTGAAAATTCAAGAGGAACATTTCAACGACTTTTCTACAACTTCCAAGTTTAATAATCCAAAAAGACTTTTCAAACTGTAAAAAAAAAAAATGTAAAAACATTCTTCAGTGTTGGATGCAGGACAGGCAACGTCTTTTTTTTTAGTCTATGGGAAACATTCATGAAAATGTCACTCTGATATTTACTTTTATAGTTATTGCTTTGAACTTCAAAGAGCAAAAATACGAAAAAAAAAGTGAAACAGTATAACAATAATACAAAACCTTTTGCATCGACAATTGACACAAAAAACCCCAAAAATGTATTCTCAAAGAAAATTCTTTTAAGCAACCCATATATAAAAAGTATGAACACATCTAGTTCACTATTTTATAGCTTACAACTACTAAAAGCCTTCAGTCCACAGAATGGTAATTTCCCCTACGGGACAAACAAAATCAAAGGCAAAAAGTAGAGAATTCATTATATATAAACACCTTTTACTAGAAAAACCCACTAAAGGTTCTGTTCACAAAACCACTAAATAGAGCAGCATTTTAGCAGAATACAAAAGCAATGGGAATCCATGAGTATATGTGTAATATATTAACACAGAGAGAACAGAATACAGGTCAGGATATGGGCTGAATACAAACGGGTCAGCTAGAGATCTGAAGGCAGAGATGTTGGTTATGATGGGCCAGTAGGATGCCGAGATGGGGATCAAGGTGTGAACTACTATACATAGTGGACAAATGTTGGACGATGGCTCTTCCCATAAATAGTTGGCATGTTCTCAGAAACCCAGAGCTGAAAAGGCTATGATAATATTGTCCGTGGGTAAACTGTGCAGATTGGTTAAAGCCATTGCATGCAGATTCCAGATCAAACAATATCAGTTGGACCCGAGGATTGTCAAGTTCAAGCGAGGTGAGAAAAAGGAAGCGAGCAGAGCAACCACGAGGTAGAAACAGACTAGAAGAGCAACGTGCCAAGATAGTCCATAGAAAAAAGGTGCTACCGGTCTAGCACAGTGGTCAACCACAGGTCATACAAGTACTGCAAGCTGGAGTAAAAGTGGTCTGGAAGAACTAGGGCCCTGGCCCAGCCTAAGTAGTGACTTTGGTGACAATACATTTCAAAAGGTGTAGGTACTCACCTAATGAAAGTATTTTATGTAGTATCAGCAAGTGTAACGCGTTTGTTAATTAGACAACTATAAGAAAAAACTCCTCAGGGTCAAATACACCAACATGCAGACCATTGGTGGCCAGCGGTTGGACGGCCAAGGGCATCAGAAAAAGGTTAAAAATACAAATTAAGGAATTGTTTGAAGCCATTGTATGCAGATTCCAGATCAAGCAAAATCAGTTGGGAATTGTCGAGTTCATGTGCAGAGGACACGCAACTTTATCATTCGCTGCAATAAGCGACTTTCTGCTCATCATCTCCCATTGGCTTCCTTCAAGTCTAGCTATACCAGGCATTGATAAACTCTCTAGATCTGGTTTGCGCATCAGAGTAATGAAGAACAAGGCTACCGTATTTGCAACTGCGCCAATTCAAGTTTCTCTGGTCATCCTTCAATGCGATTGGTGAATCTTTCTGTCGCGCAAACATGCAGCGTATTTGTGACTGATATGCGCTTTCGCAGTGTGGACAGGCCCTTAATCTTGCCACTTGTCCCCCTCATCCCCTCACACAGAGACTAAATCAATGAAGCAGTGCAGAGGCTGCTGTAATCACTGTGCCTTTTTAACGGACAAGACACACAGGCGGCTTGTGATTCTCTGTTTGCCTACAATATTCTCTCAAAACCTCTGTCAATACTTCTCAGTAGATGAGATGTGATGGACTGCAGCGATTCAAGCTTTTGCCTTGCCCTGCCCATCCTGAAACAAAAGAAATCGTTGAGTGTTTGCAGCATATTTGCTACAAGAAGCAGCAGCTGGGACAATTTGTACCTCTCTTCCCAGCACAGTTTTAAACACCTCTACTAGTATGGCGTGAAACATGATTACAGGCTGATCCGGCCACCTGAACAGAGACAAGCTGAGCACAAGCTGTTGCTTGCAACAGGAATACATTGTATCACTTTATGGAGCTTGATCAATGGACTCCCTTTATACAAATTGTGTAGCGCTCAGCTGACACATTAGGGACCTTATGTCCTGGTCAGACAAGCCAGACTTACTATTCTGGGTTGATTTAAGATATCTGCCCTTAGCCAAGGCAAAAAAATATATCCTCATGTATAAAAACTAGTGTAAAGAATGATGTAGTGCATAGGATGAAATATGCTGAAAATCCCCAATTGAATCTGCATGGAAAACTTGCAGATACTACTAAAGATTCATGGGAAATCTGCAACCGATTTGCTTTCTGTCCAGTGTGGAGCTTAATAGGATAACCACACCTATTGGCTGGGTTCACACGGGGGCGGATTTGCCGCGGAAATTCCGTCCGGAATTTCGTTGCAGCAAATCCGCATGCGGCCGCTAATCCCGGGATTAGAAATCTCATCCACATGGGACGGCAAATCCGCTGCGGCTAAGCCGGCAGGCGCCGCTGATTTGCCGACCGCAGCATGTTTTTTTTTTCCCGCTGCGGCCGCGCTTTCCTCTATGGAAGCGCCGGCCGCAGCGGAAGAGCGAGCGACCGGGCCGCTTCAAAGCCGCTGCGGGTTCTCCCGGCGGAAATCTCGCGTTTTTTTGCTGCGGCTAAACCGCAAGATTTCCGCCGAGAATCCGCCCTGTGAGAACCCAGCCTTAGGCTAACTTCACACCGGCGAGCGCGATATGGCGCTATGAATCATGACCCCCTTATCGCGCTCCCCACCATGTGAATTCTCCGAGGATTCAAGGAGTTTTCATGTCAAAACAGCCTCCGATCACCTCGGGGAAGTAGCGATCCTCTGCCGCGCCTGACAGCTGCAGCGGAGGATTGCGGAGTTCCTCCCATTGTTTTCAATGGGAGACCTCATATCGTGTGCACCTAGCACGTGGTGCGATGCTGCCACCGGCCCCTATTGAAAATAATGGGCGCTGCGATGCGAGAGCACGCAGCAAGATAGAACATGCCACAGTGTTTCCAGCATAGCATCGCATCACTGTGCCACGCAGGGAAGCATCGCTCATGTGCATGACCACATTCAAAAGAATAGGGTTCATATTTGTGCATCTCGCAACACACAAATCTCACCCAATTTTGGCGCCGGTGTGAAGGCAGCCTCACCCAATATATTGGAAATGGCAGTAACAGTATTCTTCTTTCTGCAATATCGCTTTACAAGTAGGAAGGTTCTCACAATTCAGCATGGATGTCAGGGAAATTCACACTGCAATCTCCTAGGATATACAATGGACACGGTTTCAGCAAGATTATGTGTACAGCTCCTATGTAGACCAATGTGTAACTATAGTAACAACTTAAAAAATGACCTGAATCCCATCTGATCAAGCAGTTTTCTATTTGCCCCCTTTGCTTTCTACCTTACAGATGTGCAGCAGATGGAAGGCGGTAAAACAAGACAGGACAACCAGACCACACAATGTTTGAGGGGCTGTAACTACTGAGACACATATAGTAAGAGCAGCAACAAAATCTTGAAAATGTCTTAAAAAGAAGACAACTTTTGCAAAAGTATACATACCCTCTACAATTTAGTATGCACATTTCTAACCTATAAAGGGGTCCAGTTGCAAACTATTGATGGCCGATCCTCAGCACAGGTCATCAATAGTAGATTATTGAGGGTCTGCCGCATGGGATCTCCTCCGATCAGCAGTTCTCTGGGACACTGCGCTCGTGCAATGTGCTGATTTCTACTAGAAGCAGGCAGCTCCGTTCTCACGGCAGTTATCTAGATTGGTATGGCAGATCAAGTTCTTATTCATTTCAATGATAAATTGGTCTGCAGTACCACGCCTGGCCACTGCAGCGAGAATGGAACTGTTTACTTCCTGCCGAGTTCAGCTCTGTACAGGAGTGCAGTGACCAGAACTGCTGATTAGCTGAGGTCCCTAGTGGCGGACCTCTCACGATTTACTATTGATGACCTATCATTTAGGTTAGGCCATCAACAATTTACAACTGGACAATTCCTTTAACCCTTTAACACTACAGGGCATACATTTATGTATTGAGTATGCGGGGTTTATATGGAGCGGGATTGTGAGCCGATGCTGCTCCATACAAGGGGGGTGCCGACTATCTATGAAAGCAGACATCCACCCGCAACAGCCAGCACTGATAACCCTCCTAAATGCCCTGATTGTTGTTTGGGGGCCCTGAATGGCTCCCCCGTGATGTGGTTGAGGGGTGACGTTCAGTTGCCATGGCAGCCAGGGACCTTCTGAAGGCCCCCAAGGCTGCCATGTACAAATGCCTATCAAGGTATGCTGTGGTATTACATTATACAGTATGAGCGATCAAACAATTATAAGTTCAAGTCCCCTATGGAACTCTAAAAAAAATAGTTTTATTAATTATTGGAAAAAATAAAAGATGGTAAAAAGTTTTTAAAAAACCACTTTTCCCCATATCATAAAAATTTTTTTTTTTCAAAAACGAATACCAGGACTACAGGTGTGGCACCCGGTTACCCAGCACTGGGTCCAGGTGTCCACACCAGGCGAGTCCTCAGACGTTTATTTAAATTATATTCTTGTTAATCATCTTCCAGGGGCGCTTTCCTAATTTTGTTATGAACTCCAAGATGGTACCTACAGAAACTATAGGATGTCCTGCAGAAAATGAGCCCTCACACAGCAATCTTGACAGAAAGATAAAAGTTGTGGCTGTCAGAAGATGGCAGCAGAATTTTTTTTTTTCCCCCAAAGACATAAATTTTTTAAAACTAGTATAGCAAAAGTAAAACTACTGTATATAAATATGGCATTGCTGCAGTGGAACTGTCCCAGAGAATAAAGTAATTTCTGCCACAATGTGTAGGCTGTGAAAACAAGACCCGATTCCCTGAAAGATGGCGAAATTACATTTTTCCATTTCACCCAGCTTATAAATCTTTAACAGTCTTTTAGTAAATCATATGGTGCCGGGTTTCACCAAAAATAAGACACTGCCTTATATTATTTTTTTTGCCCCAGAAGAGGCACTGGGGTTTATTTTCAGGGATGTCTTATTTTACTTACTTAGCAGGCTCTGTCAAGGTCCCTCCTGCTACTCTCCAGAGCCCCGGCGCGGTTCCTGCAGTCCTCAGACACCCACACAGGATCACCCCCTGGTTAAGGAATTCATAAATCCCGCCTCCACGAAGCGATGGCTGTGATTGGTTATCCAAGTGCTGTATTGATTGGCTGAGCTGTGGCGCTCGAAGAACCGATAACAGCCATTGCATTGTGGGGGTTCGGGATTTATGAATTAGCTCAGCCGCAGCCAATCAATACAGCGCTCGATTAAACAATGTGATAGCTGTGATTGGTTCTTCGAGCGCCACTCAGCCAATCAATGCAGCGCTCGCATGATTTTTTGGAAAGTATGGAGTAAAAAACAGATACGAAAAAAGCACCGGGTGCTTAAGAGGTTACTAAAGCTCCATACTCTACCTGCTCACAGACAAGAATTAGTAATAGATGGATACAAACTAACAATAGTTTGCAGTAGAAGGTTACAGCAAACATCCCCGCTGACACGGATGGGGAAGAATAAAATACATATCTCCTGAAGATGCTGGTTAGCACATGTTATCAGCTGGCCGGGCATATGAAGCTACCTCTAGCTACAACATCTACATGTCCCTGAACAGTTTCAGACTGACACCACAGACAGCATTAGTTACAAGTAATTTATTTCTAAATTAAACATGACACACTGAATGTAATATCTCTTCCTTTATGAGCGGGAGCTCCAACAGACACAACGAGCTCCACGTGGCCCTATGCTCAACACTAGAAGGCAGCACTGCAAAACAAAATCACCACCACTCTTAGGGTGAATGCACACGGGCAGAAATTCCGTGGCGAGATCGCCTGCAGGATTTCCGCCTGTGCACGCTGCCATAAGATTGCATTGGTTTATATAATCCTATGCACACAGCCGTGATTTGACTGCGTGAAAATCCATGCGGTAAACAAATCGCCGCACGTCCTATTTCTGTGTGGGCCTCGCAGAGGCCCGCACACAAACGTCACTGCTGACGTGGCGGCTCTACTCTGCGCCAGCCGGCACACCGCAGGGCAGAGAGAAGATGCCGGAGGAGGTGAGCTGCGGGTCACTGCAGGGGCACAGATCGCATCCCGCTGCGAGGATTCTCGCCGCGGATCCGACCGGGCCGTCTGCATTCACCTTTAAAGATTGCAAAGGAGAAAAAGGATTAAAGAAGAAATGCATTTACACGGAACGAAAATAGTTTAAAAAACAAACTGGATTGATCGAAGTTGAACGAGAATTGTTCAGTGTAAACACGGCCATGATTGAATGATAATTCATTCACTTATCGTTCATTATATGCAAGCATAAAACTCATCGTTGGCTCGTCGGCTTGTCGTTTGGTTTAAACACCGATCGTTCACTGATGCAGCAATCTGGACGATCCGGTTTAAAAATAAACAATTTGCGTGTAAACTGGCCACCTGAATCTAGGTTTCCCATTCTCCAAGCATGCTCAGAGTACAGAGATGAGCAAGCATACTCGCTAAGGACAATTGCTCGATGGAGTATTGTCCTTAGTGAGTATCTCCCCGCTCAGGAGAAAAGGTTCGGCTGCCGGCGTGGGTGAGAGGTGAGTTGCAGCAGTCAGCAGGGAGGAGAGAGGGATCTCCTCTCCGTTCCTACCCGCAGCTCCCCGCCCGCCGCCGGCAGCCGAATCTTTGCTCCCGAGCGGGCAGGTACTCGCTAAGGGCAATGCTCGATCGAGCAATTGCCCTTAGCGAGTATACTCGCTCATCTCTATCAGAGTACAACGATGAATACGTCCAGAGTAGACCAGAAATGGGCATGTGGAATTGTTGTAGATGACTCACTAGATTCTCTCATGCTCAACAAACCAGTTCCTTCAATCCCAGCATTGCAGGCGCTTGACGGAATATGACTTTTGCTTTGTGTATAAAGGGCATTTTGCCCGTCCCTTGTAGAGTGTCTGAACAGTAAAGTAATGCCCTTTGTCTGCAAAGAATACAAAGATGTCTCTCTTATCTGAGAACGGATTCCACTCCTTCAGTAATCACTCATCAGAAGTTCTACTCTAGAGAGAAGCTTGTTCTAAAATGAAGTGGTGTCCTTCTTAATGAAGTGGTGTCAGAATGTCCATATAATCTGACATTTAACCTTGGTGCTGAACCCTACAAAACACGACTGGCATGAGTGTGTTAAAGATATAATTACATCAAGGAGCACATCCATCCACACAATATTAATGATGCAATTAGAACTAATGTAGAAATACAGAATTAAAGGGGTAGTCCAGTTGTCAAATATTGATGGCCCATCTTCAAGATAAGTCATCAATAGTCGACTGGTGGGGTTTTGTCACCTGGGTCTCTTACCGATCAGCTAGTCTCTGGGCCAATGCACCAAGCTGATTTTTGCAGGAAGTAGATAGCGCTGTTCCCACTGCAGTGGCCATGCTTGGTATTGCAGGCAAAGTCACCTCCACTTCAATGAAAACTTGATCCGTAACACCAAGCCTGACCATTACAGTGGGAAAGTAGTCATCTGCTTCCTGTAGAAATCAGCTAGTAACAGCTGATCGGTGGGGTTCCCTGTCAAGAGATGCTCATCGATCTACTATTGATGAATTGTGTTTACATGTGGTAATTCCTTGATACTGATCACCAGATTACAGAGGTGTGACACCAAAGCCTATAGGGGTGGCTTAAATGGGTTTTACGAAATAAAAAAAATAAAATAAAAATTGCAGTGAGCAGATAAAAGTGTTTAAAAAAAAAAAAAAACTGCGTCGACCTTCTAAATACCACGATCCCAGAAGACACTGCAGCAGTCAGGTGGCATTCACTGTTTTTGTGACTGCTGGCCTCAGTGGGCATCTGTGCATGAAGAACATGTGCCCGCTAGGACTAATGATTGGCTGAGCAGTCATGTGAGCGATGTGACTGCTGCAGTCGCTTCCTGACCAGATCGGTGGGGATCACACCGGAGGCACTGGACTGGGGGCTATTCAAAAGGGGAGTAGAGTTATTTTTTTCCTCCTTAACTTTATACAGTTATCTGCCCATGTAAAAAAAGTCATTTCAGAAAACCCTTTAATTGGCTGATCAACAAGCAACTGAATTTACTAACAGCAATTTGCAGATCTTACAATCTAAATATTTAGCATACTTGGACGTTTGCCATTGTGACCATCTAAAATTGTTGCAGCACGTCTTTACACAGTGAAACAATCATTAGAACCATCATAATTAGCTGAATTATACACATTTTTGAAGCGAATGAAGGCACCTCACGTGTGGCATTCAAATCTCCCCCCGTCTGGTCTTCTTCTGGGCTCGGAGAGCCTTGTTCCCCTTCACTTTGTAGAAGTCTAGATGCAGAGTAGCAAATTTTGGGGCCGAGTGCTGCCCATGTAATTTTGCAGATAACACACGGCCCCATTATAGTCTGCGAGGCTATACACGTGGACTAATGGTGTATGGGAAAAAAGCTCATGGCATGTCCTATTCCTCTCCGTTCCACAGACAAGAAATAGGAGATGTCAACATATGTCAATGTGCTGTGTCCATGTGTATCGGGACAGCACAAAGACTCGTGTCCATGAGCTGTCCGATGCGAGTCGCACCCAAGTCATTGAGTCATTTTGTTTTCCTGGATTTTGTGTTGTTTTCTTCAGCCTTAAATGGGTTGTGCCTCTATAGAACTGCCCATCAATGTCCAGCAGACCCGCTCTCCTTCCTCCTGCTACAACCCCAGCCCATCGGCAACGGATTCTTCACATGCATGTGCCGATCCTGGAAGGCACAGCATCTCTTAAGCCGGAGACACATTGTGCGTCCAACCTACTCCATGAGCACGGCACAAGACACAAGCGTGACTTCTGTATCTCCAACCAAAGGAAGCAGGTGAGAGAGCCCATAAGTAAACTGCCCATCGAACTGTTGGTGCCTACTGGCATACCGTGTGGGAGGTGCGTCAACAGCCCATAAAACTAAAAGGTATGTTCAACATGTCAACATTTATTGACTTCTTGTAGAGAAGTCCTTTTCTTAAGTACTTAAAGAAGCTGTCCAGTTGTAAATTATTGGTGGCCTATCCTCAGTACTGGACATCAATAGTAGATCAGTGGGGGTCCATCGCTAGGGATCCCTGCTAATCAGCTATTCACCGGGCTGCTGCACTGAGCTGATTCCTGCAGGAAGCAGACAGCTCCATTCCCACTGCAGTGGCCAGGCTTGATATTACAGGCAAAGTTCCTATTTATTTCACCTGTAATACCAAGACTGGCCACTGCAGTGGGATAGGAGCTGTGCTTCCTGCAGAAACCAGCTCAGTGCACAAACTCTACGAACTGAGGTCTCGAGCTGTGGACCGCAAACAATCTGCTACTGATGGCCTATCTCGAGGATAGCCTATAACTGGGATGTCATTGGTCGGCAACTGCAAAAGGTAGCTTCTTGATGATTTGTGTGCTTAACTGCATTCAGCGTGGCATGACCTTCCTCAGAGAACCCCACTGATAGCATGCCAAGGCCTGTATTTGCGTGCATTTCTGCACACGGCGCTCATGCTCTATACTGCATAAATCTAGATAGATATTTTGAATACTTTGTTTCTATTTTTTTATTAATTGCATATCATTAACAAGTCTATCAATCCTGCGATTTCCACAATTCCACAACTTTTCCTTCTTGGTGTTGCAATTTCAATGTTGAGGGAGTGTATATAAAAAGCTCTTTCCTCCTAAATATAAACATCCAGCACACATTGGGTGTGTGAGACCCAGATGTTCATGAAAAAATGTGCAGAAGAGGAATTTTCAACCCAAACAAGCCTTGCGGTATTCTATTAGCAGATTACTGTGGGGTTTTTAGCTGCATTTTGCATGCTTGTAACAAAACCACTAAATGTATACAATAACATGAGACATCTGATTATATAACAAGCGGAATATACAGTTTTCCACCTGCTTGTTCCTGGGAAAGTAACCAATGTGCATGTGTGCGGCAGAAGGTGGATTGATACATTGTATGCCTGCTAACCAACAGGCTCCTCGGCTGCACAGCGTTACATTGTGTCGAGGTTCTCGGAGATTTTCGTCCTCCTCGGTCATTTCCTATTGCCTGTTCCTGCGCATGCAAATCCGCACGACAGAACCCCCCGATGTAAACTACCCCCCCCCCTCCCCCGCTGTACAAGTTGTGACACCTGCAAAAGTTTATTAACCCCACAGACTGAACAGCGGATATTTTTTAAAAATGAAGTCGCAAAACACATTTTTTTCATGCTACCAAAAATAAATCTTTGGCACGGAGAGACTTCTGAAAACGTCCCCGTCGTATCATAGGCGCTGTTGCATTAACCCCTTTGGGACCAGAGATTTTTCATTTTTTTTAATCTTTTACCATCCCCATCTTCCAAGAGCCATACCGTTATAATTGTTCCATTGGCTTACCTGTAGGACCACTTGCTTTTTACAGGAGGAGTTGGATTTGTTATTTAATGGTACCGTTTAATGTATCATATAACATACAGAAAACAAGGGAAACTAAAAAACACAATTGTGCCATTTTTGGGGGGAGGGGATTAGTTTTTATAGTGTTCATACTGCATATTTTTCTAATCTTGTACAATCGTTCAAAAGGTGTTACCGGAGGGCATCCCCCCTAGAATGCCAACTGTTTTAAAATGGCTAAAGGCTGGTTTAGACAACGATTCTCACTCAAAAACGCTCAAAGCCATCTTTTGAGCGATAATCATTGGGTCTAACTGCACGGACATCGTGTAGTTTTCGTTAATGAATCGCTGATCGTTCTCTTTCAGCGTGCTGAAAAGGAACGATCAGCCTTATCAGGAGTTCACAGCGGGATACAGCTGATACTATTGTTTCAGCTGGTGTCTCGCTCCGTGAACACAGCGCTCCAACTGTGTTCTGCATACCCCGCTTGGAGCGCTCAGCTGTGAACAGCTGAGCGCTCCGTGAAGAGAACAACTGGATGCAGAGGACAAGTGGCCCTGATTGTGTTCTGCATACCCCACTTGGAGCGCTCAGCTGTATAACAGCTGTGCCCTCCGTGAACACAGCAGGAGTATACAGAAGACAGCACTCCAGCTGTCTTCTGTATACCCCGCTCGGAGCGCAACGTGATCGCTCAAAACTGTCAATCAAACTGCCGTTTGAGCGATCACCTTGCCTTGTAAATGCACACAACGATGTCTTTTGAGCGACTTTTGAGAGAATCGTTGTACCTCTTGACGATAAATGTCACGTGATATCACGTTACCGCTGCAGCATCACGCTTCCAAACTCCAGACATCATGGTGCCCGGGCAATGGCTTATACAGTGAATGAGAACAACTGAACGATTCATCTGCCTGTATAAACAGGCTGATTGGGTGAACTGACATAGTTCGCTCATACGTACGATAAATCATTCTGTCCAATAGCAAGATGGGGAGGAAATACCGCGAAATGTCCACAGGGGACCGCACAAACATGAGATTTCTGCAGCTTGAAGTCCCGCAGGTTTTGGCACGGGTTTTCAAGCAGCTGATTCCGCAGCGGCCAGCTCTTCCCCATAGAGAGGAGAGATGGCTGCAGCAGAAACACCGATAAAATTGACATGCCATGGCTTTGAATTCTGCGTGGCATGTCAATTTCAGCGCGGCTTAGCCACAACAGACTGGCTGCAGCGTGTGGACGGGATTTTTGCAAATCCCGTCCACTTTGCTACTTTATCCCGGGATAAAAATTGCAGGCGGAATTTCCGTGCAGAAAGCCGACACAGCAATTCCGCCCCGTGTGAACCCAGCCTTAATGTTCAGTTAATTACAGGGGATTACGATGGACTGGGCACAGGAGGCTGGGATCAGAGCTCTGTAGATGGAGGACCTGTTACATGCACTGCAGTAAATCTTACACTGTACAAATAGAAGGCTAAGGCCCCGTTCACACAGTGTATTTTCAATGTGGATTCCATGCCGAAATCAGAATCAGCATCATTTCTGCATTCCATTGCATGCTGTGGAAATCCTTTCCAGAATTTGAAATCCGTGTTGCATTAAAAAAAAGAATTGAGATGTCAATTCTGGATGTGGCTTTCGCGTTGGGCAGCCGCATGCATATTTTTAATTTTTTTTCTTAAAAAAAACAAAAACTTTTTTACATGCTGATCCGTATTTGTCCGATAGAAAAGAATACCAATAAGGAGGCCAAAACGGACAAAAATAGTTCATGCTGCTTTTTTAAACATGGCCGTGAAAAATATGGCGCTGTGAACAGATATATACCGGCAGATTTCCATTGGCTCTGTATTACTATCTGCAAAACACGGGAGTTAGAATACGCTCGTCTGAAAGCGGTCTACAGAGGACTGCAAGACATACAAAACTTTGTCCTCGCAGCCAGCCACGATGTTTGTGCGAAGGCGCAGAACGTGGTCCGAGATGCCCGATCTAGTAACCTAGTTCTCCTGCTCTCTCCTCTAGCGCCTCTGTGCCACAGTAGAGCTGGCAGTCCTAGCGTTTTGTTCCTGAATTACTAGTTAATGATAATAATTATGATATCTAATTATATACCCGCGATAATAGAACATGATATAAATACAGTAATTATATTTATGAGACATTATGGGACAAAGAAAACGCGAAGGCAAATGATATAAAAATATTTTAACTGCAGCATTAGTAAGCAAATACACGATCCGTAATTGCAATTTATGGGGACCTCCTGGCAATAGATAAACAGATATTATTTTTGTAGAATTTCCTATAAACCCAGATTATTACCCTGAAAAAAAAACACTAAAAAAGAAATCAATCTGCAGGCGAAGTTTTCTGCAGCCTAAAGAAATACAACCCAAGCAGCACATCCCAGAGTTTGCAACTTTCCTCCACTTCGCCCCGCTTTGGATGAAGTTACTCTTCTGCTCTGTGAACGAGCTGATGTACAACGCAGTCCTATATATTTTTGAAATGTTCACCAGAAAGAGCTATTCTGACAATATTTTCTTTTTCTGCTCTACTGATGAAAAAATAGCTGTGGCTGAGGTTTGGTTTTCAGTGATGTATGAATGCCCCAAAGCACATGCCTGCTCGGTGAGTCAGCAGACCAGCCTTCCTCTCTTCTGCAATTTAAGATGTGTGGCATTTCGGATTGGCAGGCTTGTGTGGGCACTCAGGAAGCACACTTATATTCAGCTATTCGAAAATGCTTTGGCCTGCAAAACTATGTCCTGTATGTAAAGGATATGAACAACAACAAAAAAAACGGTGTAAAAGTTAAAGCTCTGGGAGAAATCACTGGGAATTCAAAGAAACAATCGGAGTTAAATGTTCTTGTAGCCACTATGGGTAAAGTTCAAGTTCTCTAAATTCAGACCTCCAAGCTTCACCCCCTATCAGAAGAGTTTGGTCTCAAGCATTTAAAGGGGTTATCCAACTTTAAAACTATTGATGGCCTAATCGGAGTAGGTTAGCAGGAGTTCGCTAAGACGCCTGCTAATCCGGTCTTTGCCGGATTGGTATGTTCACTTTGCTGATGTAATACAGGCAAAAGTTCCCATTGACGTGAATAGGAACTTTGCCTGTAATACCAAACTGGGCCACCACAGTGGCAACAGTGCCATCCACTTCCTGCACACATCAGCTCCGAGTACGAGTGCATCAGCCCAGCAAAGAAAGCTGATTGTTGTGGGTGATAAATAATGTGAAATTAGTCCAAGTGTGTATGTATATTATATATATATATATATATATACACACACATATATATACACATATACACACATTACAAGGCTTGATGATGATGTAGCAGAGCAGGGCAAGTACCGGTAGCAGACAATGTATCAGAGCCGAGCAGGTAACAAAACAGTGTAGCTGAGCCGACAGAAAGCAACCTGATTTAGCAGTTAACAGGACCAGAACTAGGACCAACTGCATTGATACTCAGGCAAAGCATGACTGAAGTGCCGGAGTCAAAATAAAGTAGTTAATGAGTTTATTAAGAATTACTGTGGCAACAGAGACTTAAAAGCAGGGAAAGTTAACCACTGCATTGCCACAGTGGACCAAAATGTCAAAACATGCTTGTCCTAGCCAAGAACCCAGCAGCGAGGTTCTTGGCTAGGACAAGGTACAGAGAGTCTAATGACATAGCGCAACCTCTGCAGAGATGCAGGCAAATGCTGCCAAAAAGGTGACCAGCGAACAGCCATATGATTGGCATAGTATGTGACATATTTCATCCAGCAAGATAACGAAAGGGCATAATGAAAACTGTACGGACCCCATTATAATTAATGGGGTCGTTCAGCGCTGCTTGACTCCGCTTTTCTGTTCCCATAATGGAGCAAGAAATCAGAACTGAAGCCTAAAACAGATGTGAATGTGGACTAATGCACAAACACACTAGCAATGTAGAGCATTCACAGTAAATACTAAGGTATGCAACCAGTTCTCTGCATCTGACATTGCTAGAGCGCCGATGATCCGGGGTCCGGTATAAAAACACTTTCCACGAACGCCACCTGCTCAGTCTGGACAGACTTCCTATCCCCGAGCCGTGCGGATCTTTCATCATAGGTGTAGCTTTAGTCACATTCTCCAATGCTCTGTACATTTTCACCTAACTGGCCAAAAACATAAAACTCTGTTTTTACAGGTGCTCATTTACATCACAATAACATCAGATGTAGTTTGTCTGGCCACCCAGCGAGCGCAGCGCACACTTCAGCCAAGCCTTCTCAGCGCAGAAGGACAACGCCGGGACAGCTCCGACTCCGATAACACATGGATCAGCAAATTCCACAGACTGCAAGTGTTTTCCTCATTTTTAGCTCCTGGCTTCTTGTTTTGATGCAACGGAGGAAAAGGAAATAAATGCTTTACTGCTCAGATTAGGAGAACACCTGCAGGCACAAGAACTACTGTGGTCACGCTCGGCAGGCACAAAAGGTCCAACCACCCATTACTTTACTATCGTTTCCCAATAACTTTGCAGTGACACATCTGTACCTGGATAGCATTCATTTCCTTTGGTGGGGGGGAGTAATAACTCTACTGACTTGAAGGGCAGGAATACCGAATGAATTGGTTTAAACATACTTGAAAGTAAAGTTTATCATTTCAGAAACTTTTTGGTATGTCACACTGAAGTGTCCGAAGTTTTGGCCAGTGGAGGTTCAGGTGCCGAAACATGTAGAGCGGCCTGTACAACTGAATGTTATATAAGGAGCGCTCCAACTAGAAATGCACTGTATGTATAAAGGGGTTATCCCACAAGAATCATCTAATAACTTATAAACAGGACACATGATAAATGACTGATCTGTGGGGGACTGACCACCAGTGACGGTGCACCCAGGTGAATGGAGTGGCGGTGCGTGTGCATGGCCACCACTCTATTCCATTCTTTGGGATTGGCTGAGCACTGCGGTGGGCTCTCACACCATAGACCATGACAGGAGTGTAAGGGACTCACGCTAAGGGGTTAATGTTGCCATGGAAACAAACTAAAAAAGTATGCCAAAAATTGCAGCATGAGCCAAAGTTTGCACCACATTTTGGCACAAAGGATCTGAGCATGCTGCTGGATATGTGTTGGTTGAGGTCTTGATATAAAAAGGGGTCATTTCTGCTGCACAGTGGGATGAATAGATGGTGAATTGAGGAACAAGAAGCTGCTGTCTGCGAAGGGAATTGCAGGGAGAAGGCCTGAGAGGCGGGTTAAGGCGGCATAGTACTGAGAGGACAAGAAGCGGGTCGCAGAGAGGCAAAGAGTGGAGCGGAGAGTAGTGTTCCGGACCCCAGCCTACGCTGTAGTATTGCATGAGTCGGTAGAAACAGCGACTCCTGCACATTAAAACTGTAAGTGAGACTGGCCTCAGCTGATACTTTGGATGTGCACAGCAATAGGGTTATACATAGTTAGCCAGCAGGCCTGCTATAGGGGTACAGCGGTACAGGGCTGCACTGTGAATATCAGACAGTCAAGTTTCCATGGCTTAAGTACCATTCATGGACTGAGATATTTTGCACAGCAAAATTAGAACCAACTTTGGAAGGGAAAGGTTGTTAATCCGCAAATGGTGTAGTGTGTTCCGTAATCACCTTTATTGTGTTCTGTAATCTTCTTTACGGAGAGCAATGAAAACAGTGTAGCACAGCGCGTTACGTGATTTCCTTAACTCTTGTTCACTTCTATGGAAGCTATGCAAACAGCACCACGCTGAAGCACTCAGCTGTTTTTGTAGTCACAGGAGGGGTGACCGGTAACTATAGCAGTGGACTCCCATCTTGGCTATGAAAAGTAGAGATGGGAATACCCTTTAAACACAAATCTAGATTGAACTCTAACATCGCATATGTAATATTAACAAAAATATATACTACATTGCAGATATAAGGCGACTATAAGGCTAGGGCTGACACCCACAATGAGAGGTAAAATTATGGCGTTAACAACTTTATGTTTTTCCATATGAGAAAGTTGCAAGAAACCCTGTAAAATTTCAAAAAGAGGCGCGGGGGGGGGGGGGGGGGGGGGCTGCGCTGAAATTGCTTTTTCCGATAGTTGCAAGGTTCCTTGTAGTTCTTTCTCCCATCGAAAATATTGAAGTTTGCAATAATGCTGCACTCTTAGAACAAATCACTGGCAGCTCAGTGTAGCTGTGGAGCCTAAATGTTGGAACCCTGAGGACTTTTACACCAGCCGATAGTTGCTGAAGTAGCTGCTCAAAAAACAGACTACAGGTGACTGTCGTCCCGTGTGAACACGAATGGTCAAATGAGGAAGAGTTGCTTACTTCTCAGTGTCACTTGGTTTTCAGCTCACCTAAAAACCAAGCGATCGTTGGCTCATGTGAACAGGCAGTCATTCATCTATGAGCGACTGCCTGTTTACTTTGAATGTTGACAGGCGGTTGGAAGAGATCTCTGGCATGCTCCATCTCCATTCCGTAACCGATTATCACTCCTAACAACAGGAGTGCTGATTGTTGGGCTGACCGTTGTCCAGATGAGGTTCAATTCGTCCAAACAAATAGAAGAGCAGCAGCTTGTCATCCGCACTACAAAAGTGAAAGCCGGTTGGTATCAGAATCGCTCCACATTTTCTCTTTGTACGATTAAAAACTACAAAATCGCCAAACATTTACATCCCGGAGAACAATTTCCTTATTGAAGAAAAAAAAATGTCATTTTTTTTTCAAGGTGCATTTCAGTAATGTTTGGAGAGCAAAAGGAACCTCAGCAGGAAATAGATATTAGTCAGGAGGGAAAGAGGAAAATGCTCCCCTGCGTTCACATGGCTTGCCAACAATGTATCACTGCCTGTTTTGCTTGGAACGTAAATGGTTGCTTCTCATTTTCGAACTGCGGATGTGGAAAATGTCAAGAGGACGTTAACACAACCAAGAAAAGTATTAGTGGTTGACAGAGAAATTAAGGGATCGTTTTGCAACGTTCTACAATTGTAACCGGGTTTACGTATCCTGCCTTAAATAGGTTTCCGAAAACATGTTCTAGATTGTCGATCTATAGGGAGAATGCCGGCCGGGATTACATTATTTCATACAGCAAAGTAGGATAAAAAGAATTTACTAGAAACTAATTAAAGGGGTATTCCCGTGTGAGACATAGTTACACAGGATAGATGCAGAACTCGCCTTTTGGGACACTTGCCCTTCTATAGTTCTGGCTGTCACGGCCCGACCCGGCTGAATGTGCTGGCTGGGAGTTATGGAAACAGTCAAATGGGCTGTGCCACTCTCTTCCATAGGACTGAATGGAGAAAGCTGCACATGTGTGGCCACCTTTAAATTCAATGTCCACTTAGATGCAGTACCTGTTCCACCTCTCGGACCCCCTTCTATCAGACACTTATGGCTGTTAGGCCTTATTCACACGGGCTAAATAGCACGATTTTGTAGCCCGTGTGAATAAGGCCGTAACCGTAACTTCCAAGAGCCACATACGTAAGAGCACACCTCCGTATTAAGTCTTATTCCGTCTTAGGAGGCCCCTTCACATGGCTTATCAGACATTTATAGCCTATACTATGGATATACCTTAAATTTCTATGATGGGAAAACGTCTTCATTTATTGTAAATCTATCCAATCTAGAAACTCTCAGTCCTGCACTACTACCGTATAACAAAGGGATTCTGTCACCAGGTTCATAAAGCTGAGCTCTGAGTCATGGAGGCGGACTATGCGGACTTCTCCCCACCCACATCCTGCAGACTGACAGCCTTCTCCCCTTTGGTGTATAGGGAGAGCGATCCCTCTGCATGCTGTGGCCGGGGAGAGGCCAGTAAGGCCCCCCTCCGCGACTCAGAGCTCAAACTTCATGAACCTGGTAGCAGAATCCCTTTAAAGTCTGTGTGTAACATGGTAAGTAATAACCAGTGCAAATGGAATAATGTTATTGCTATACTGTGCTAATCCATGACTACTTAAGTCTCATCTCATCTCTATTAGAAAACCGATAGTACCAACCTACCGAGAAGCAGAACACATAAAACACATACATACCACTTTAAAGGGATACAAATGACTGTCCCAGACTGCAGCATCAGCTATGTATTGCTTGATGACCTCTCTGACCCTAATGAGCAAAGTGTGAATCCATTCATACTGATGGTACTACGCCAGATAAGCCCTAGACTTATTAAGTGCACCTAGGACAAGCGCCAAGAACAGAAGATGATTTATATTTATGACTTGTGTAATCAATGTGGTGGGAAGATAAATGTGCTCTCGCCACACTAAACACGCCATTGTTCATTTTTACTGTGATCCCTTCCAGACAAATTGAAGGGCTGGATTTCTAATGAGGTGCCAGTGTGTGAACATATAAAATAATATTAGCTAATTGCATCAACAGCAATTAATTCCACAAGATAATGGGATTATGTCAATCACTCCCTTAAATGGGTTGTCCCGCGAAACAAAGTGGGTCTATACACTTCCGTATGGCCATATTAATGCACTTTGTAATGTACATTGTGCATTAATTATGAGCCATACAGAAGTTATTCACTTACCTGCTCCGTTGCTAGCGTCCTCGTCTCCATGGTGCCGTCTAATTTTCAGCGTCTAATCGCCCGATTAGACGCGCTTGCGCAGTCCGGTCTTCTCCCTTCTGAATGGGGCCGCTCGTGCCAGAGAGCTGCTCCTTGTAGCTCCGCCCCGTCACGTGTGCCGATTCCAGCCAATCAGGAGGCTGGAATCGGCAATGGACCGCACAGAAGACCTGCGGTCCACCGAGGGTGAAGATCCAGGCGGCCATCTTCACAAGGTAAGTAAGAAGTCACCGGAGCGCGGGGATTCGGGTAAGTACTATCCGTTTTGTTTTTTTTTTTTTAAAACCCCTGCATCGGGTTTGACTCGCGCCGAACGGGGGGGGGGCTATTGAAAAAAAAAAAACCCGTTTCGGCGCGGGACAACCCCTTTAAGGGTGTATTCACACGCGACTTCCATCCAATAGCGACATGGACGGTACTCCCGCATGTTAACGCCACAACGATTATTCTCTTGAGAAAAAAAAAGTCCTGTTTTTGGCCGATTCCTTGTAAGGAAACACCCATTATTTCCTATGGGATCTTTTTTTTAAAATGGTATCCCGCTCGCATTCCATGCGATGCGCCTGCAAGTGCGATGCGATTTTTGTCATTCGATACTATTGGAAGTTCTTGGGATTGTTTCGCGCGTGTGAAAATCGTAAGTACAAAGATGTGAGGTGATGAGTTTTTTTGTATTCTATTGCGTTTTTATGCATTTTTGTGCACGTCTTGCAGACAAGCAAGTGTGTGAAGGGGTTTCTGCTGGAAAGGACTAAGGACATTGGTTATAATGAAGTCCACCCTCAACGCCAACAGGCACAGAGACAATGTGGACAACGTGGCATTACTTGCCCTGTGGTAATACTTTGGTACAGCTGTGTCTCCACCAACATGACCGAGCACCGTGTCCTACAGCAAGCAGTGTGGAGGCTTGGTTTGAGAAGCAGAAGATCTGCAATCCCATCAAACATCTTTGGAACAAACTCGAACGCCATATCCGTGCACACCTAACACGCCCTTCATCCCCCCATCACTATCTGAAGCTCTCCTCGAGGAATGGAGGCAAATCCCACCACACAGCTATAGGAATTTGGTGGAAGGGATGCCTAGGAGGGTTACTGCAGTCATTTAGGCCAAAGCGGCCCAACGCCATATTGAAAAAAATGTGAATAAAATTGAATTTCATCACCTTCTATGTGTGTCCCAATACTTTTGTCAAAATAGTGTAGTCAGCAATACCAATGGTAAGTAGAGAAAAAAAAAATCAACGTTGGCTCAACCACTAATCGTTCGATTTAAACACTGATCATTCAATCCTTCTCATTTGCCGATACAGTGGACTGAAGGACGGAACGGTCCTGTTAAAAATCAATAGATGATTGAACAAAACTGTGACAGAGTTTGCTTGTTCGCCCCAAGGTGATCCTGAAAAGCATGGCCCGTTGGGAGTACTTGAGGTCTAGAACTAAGAATGATTGGTCCAAACCATGTGAAACTATAGGTAGCATTTCAGTTCTGAGCCCCAAAGAAAGTATCTGGATTATTGAAAGCGGGATGAAAGTAACTTTGACTCTTTTTACAGATTTATAAGGGCTAATCCATTAAACCAGGGTTCCGAAACTCCTGTCCTCAGGGACCGCCAACAGGTCATGTTTTCAGGATTTCCCCAGTATTGCACAGGTGATGTAATTATTGTCGGGGCCTCAGACATTGCCACAGGTGTTCTTACCATAGGATATCCTGAAAACATGACCTGTTGGTGGTCCCTGAGGACTGGAGTTGGGGACCTCTGCATTAAACAATATCCCCTAGCCACATGATGGGGGATATCCAGCTGATCGGACGGTGTCCGACCGCTGATACCACCACTGCTCCCGCGAAAAGGGATTCTGAAGGTGCCTGCATGAACAGAGCAACAGTTGAGCATACGTACCGCTGCTCCATTCCTTACAGCGGATTTGTAGGATTGAGCCGAGGACTTGAACTCCACCATCGCCTGCAGTCCCACTGAAAGGAGCAGTGGCATGCATGCTATACATTGCTGCTATATTCATGCTTGGACTTTCAGTGGGGGTCACGCCGATCAACTAGTTATCTCCTAGCCTTTATCTCATGGCACAACACATTTAAACCCGCTATAATAGAGGTTTTCGGGGTCGGGATGTGGATTTGAGCTACCGTAGTTTCCCAATATTCTACTGTATTATACCAATTGTTCAAGAAATCTAACCTTCAAAAACACTCCCCGGGTTCCAGACGGTTCACTAATGGGTTCAAACATCACTTTAAGACAAACACGGGGAACATGTTCTGCTTGAGCTGTTAAACAAACAGGCGCCATTGTGAGTCAAGATCCAGCCGGATTATCTAGGCATTCGTTATGTGGAATAGATTATGCTAGAACAAAAAATACAAAAAAAACGATAAAACCAGAAGCATTTCTTTCAGGAAAGTCTTGCTAAAATAAATATGTCACTGAGTTGTCAGACGCAGAGCGCTAGCAGAGGCCAATGATTTGTACGTGGCGAGGTGCGGTAACGATGCCTTCATGCTTCCGGGAGGTTCCTTCCTTGTTGGGCTCTGGAGTGGATCTGTTTGCACATAATTAGCGGCTTCTTTCGATTGTTGTATTTATAATTGTTTCTAGATGATCTGTAGCTCCAAGCTCTTGCCCATATCCCAGGTCCAAGGTTGCATGAGTCTGTTTGGTTGCAGTAAAACACTGCATTAAAAATGGCGTTAAAAAAAAAACCACAAGCGCTCTGTCCACGTTTGCAGTAAAGAAAAAAAAAACAAAATGGCAAAAATACACACTTCCCCCCCCCCCCCCCCCCGATGCAGTTTTTACAGCAACCACACAGCCCCACGTGAGTGCACTCATTGGTCGCTTTCAAGCAAGTGTACTTAACTCCGGCTTTGGTCCGTGTTTTGGGCCAGCGATACGGAGCTAATGTAAAACTATATATGTATTCACACGGCCATATTTTCTTACAGCCTTTTTTTTTTTTTTTTTTTTAATGCAGCACGACTTTTTGGGGGGTTTTACGCCAGTATTACTATTCTTTTCTGTTGGGCAAATACTGATCACTATTTGACTAATCCACGGGCGGATTTTTGCTGCGGAATCCAAAGCGGGCGTTCCGCCCCGCATTTCGCAGCAATAAGCCTCCATTGCAGGCTATGGAAAAATGGCACACGAGTGGAAGTCAATTGCGGTTTCCGTTTGCGGGAATAAAAATGGCAGCTTGCTCCATTTCACTGCGATTCCCGTATGGACGGCTTCCATTGAAGTCAATGGAATCCATCCGATCCACAAGAAAAGCAGAAGTTTGAAAAAAGAAATCTGTACTGCGCACGGATGGCACTTCCGCACACATCCACGGTACAGATCTTCAAGACGCGGACAGGTATGCAGGGTCGCCGGCAGACCATTTCCTACAGACCATTGGTCCGTGTTAAAGAACATCCATGTGAACAGCTTCATAAGCTAGAATAGGGCCCTGCGATGAGTATGCGAGTGCGGTGTGATGCTTCCCACTCAAATGAATAGGAAACCTTTGTGATCGCCTGACGCGCGTGAAACACGTCCCGAGGATCGCAGCTTCACAGAAGGATTTTTGAATGGAAACCGCCTCGCATCCGCATGAAAATACACATGGGCAAGCGCTATATCAGCCGGGTTTCTCGATCAGATATCGCACTCGCCAGTGTGAATCCGGCCTTCTACAGCTTTCACACGATGCGTATCTACTGCAGGCTTTCCGCAGTGGTAAACCTGTAGCAAAATACTTTTAAATCCGCAGCAGAAATAGACATCATATAGAGCGTTTTTCAAAAACCCGCTGCTGATTCTTTGCAGAAAATCTCCACATCATGTGAAGGAGATTTTAGAAATCTCCCCTTCATTCCCTTGCACTGCACATGCTGTCGAATATCCACTGCCGTTCCTGCAGAAATGCAATACTTCACATAACCCATACAGAAGAGTGGCGCTGTTCTTAGCTAGGACGTTATTGCATGCATAAGACTCATTTATTTCAGGAACCTTCCACGTGAAATTACGCCTCAAGACGCAGCCAAATCCGCAGCTGAGGAATCGCACACCAAATCCATACTGCATATTTTGAGGTGGAATTGCAGGCAGGTTTTAAGTCATTTTCAATACCGCGCCAAAATCTGCAGGTAGCCTGCGGATTTTGATCGGAGTTTACTGTGACGTTTTGTGCAACCTATTCCGTGTGAAAGGGCCCTTAAAGCTGGGTTCACACTGGGCAGATTTGCGCCCTGGCAAATCCGCCTGCTGTCGCTAATCCCAGGATTTGCCAGCCATGTGGACGAGATTTCACACGGGACGGCGAATCCGCCACGGCTAAGCTGGCGCTGCGGTACGAATTCGCCGGCCGCAGCATAATCATTTTTATTTTTCCCCACTGCGGCCGCGCTCTCCTTTATGGGAGCGCCGGCCTCAGGGGAAAAGCATGCGCCAAGGCCGCTGCAAAACCCACGGCGGGTTTTGAAGCAGCGGATTTCTGTCGGAAATCTCACGGTTTTTCGCTGTAGCCAAACCGTGAGACTTCCGCCCGGAATCCGCCCAGTGTGAACCCAGCCTAAATCTTAAGGAAAAGCAATCGCTTTACCAAAAAGCAGCCCTATTGTCAAGGGAATGGTGTAACTTCCTGCTTACCATACAACATTCCATCAGTGGTAGGGTGACAGACCTACCTGCACTTTGGCTGCTCCCCTCCCAACAGTCTCCTGCACTCCGTAGGTGTTGCTGCTCGCCAACATCTGGTCAATGATGCAAATAAAACACGCACAAGAAATCCTGAATATATTGGGAAATTCTCAAGTAAGACGACGTTGGAGGTCTGTTAATGATGACGGTAATATCAGCTGTGATGGAAGCCATCCTTTTGGAAACCGTGGGAGTATTTCGAGGAGATAAGCTATTTCAGGTGTGATTAGAGCAAACATTCAATATCCGGGTCATCTGGCAGGACTGAATTGTGCAGGCATCAGCTTTTTAAGCGCGAGGTCATTTGTCTTCCCAGGAAAGCCCTGTCTGCGCGGTATTAGACTATCGGACACACACGGATCTGAATTATTACATTGCATTTCGAAGTCCCAAGCTGCCACAGGTGGAAGGATGCACAAAGCAATCTATTACTCCAAGAGAGGAAACCGAATTCCTGCGTCTGGCGGCTCCACAAACACGACTGTCTGGAAAACACCAGCCAGAAACTGGATACAAGAAGCAGGGCTTGCAACTTACTTACTGCACACGGGGCTCCGCAGGTCACTTCTATGTGAGGCACAGCAAGAACCGGCAGCGTCTCAGACCTGCAATATCTGCTGGCTTAATATGCCGGCGCTATAACAAGTAACAGTTCTCTAACATAATGTTATTATCAGGAAGCCGATCATCGAAATTAGATTTCTGCACGTGAAAACCGCCACTTTCATCAGGGTCTGCAGATAATTTTACCTCTAAGGACACAGACTGTTACCCTGCTGCTCCGCCTGGGGGCAAATGGATAAGATGGTCATATATGGAGTCTACGGTTATGTAAAGTATATGACTGGACTTCACTTTAGAAGGTCTGTCTGCCATGAAAATCTTCTGCACGGAAAATCCGCAGCATTTGCAGTAGCAGCAAAGTGGATGAGATTTTCAAAATATTGTCCACACGTTGGGGAAAACATTCGCATAAAACCCGTGTGGAAATTAACACGCGGTGCGGTTTGTAAATCTGCAGCATGCTAATTGTAACAACGGATTAGGTGAATTTCACTCCAAAATCTGCATTAAAATCTACGCAAAAACGTACACTGGGTAGTTTGAGTTTGGAGACAGATGTTCAGCTGCAGAACGCCCGCTACGGAAATTGCATAGCAAATCTGCTGCATGTGAACATGCCCTAAAGGGTTTATGGCTTTTTTAGGCAAAAAGTATGATCCCCCTACTGTGCTGCGTCAGAAAGAGGCCGATGTGATTTCTAAAGTGTTCCACACGACACATTTACATCACAGTTTAGTTTAAGCCTGCCTGAGGAAGAACCCCCGAGTAGGCTGGAAAGCTCGCTAGAACACCATGTATTTTTGTTAGCCATTAAAAGCTATCATATCTACAAGATTACTTGGTTTCTCTAATTTAAAGATGTATTCCCATCTCAGCTTTTCATGGGCAAGATGGGAAAAACCCAGTTGCTCTCTTTTGGGCACCGAGTACAACTCTGTTTCCATACACTTCAATGAGAGCCACACAAGCAGCGTGCGCTGAGCCGTTGCCTCTTTCCATGAGCTCTGGCCGAATGGCCGGTAGCTACAATAGCCGGTTTCTCATCTTGGCTATGAAAAGTCGAGAAAGGAATATCCCTTTAATGATATATAGTAAACCTCCGCAGTATGATAAATATTGATAGAGTAATAGTCTGGGCCTTTATCCAAGGGTATGATCACACGGGGCCGCTACAGGTCTTTCATGCGGTAAGCAGTGAAGTGGATGGCTTTTAAATAAATCTCCAAGCAATGCAGAGAAAATCTGCATGAAATCCGCACAGAAAATGGCCTGTAGTGTAGATTATCAATCCACAGGATGCCAATTTATGCTGCGGATTTTCACTATAGATTTTACCCTGAACTGAAATCTGCAGCATTTCTGCACCGAAATCCGGAAAACAAAGGAGGTGGGGGGAAAAAAAAAAAAAACACAAAATAGCGCGATTTTTGTTCCTGTATATTTTCAGCAGTGGAGATTATCCGCTGCCGTAAATCCATATTGGGCTCGTCTCCTGTGGTAGCATCTTAGCCCGTGTCCGCCCATTGTGTATTCGCTGCTCTAGAAAGCCTGCAGCGAATATACTACACCTCGCACTCGCTAAATCCACAACTAAAATGATACGGATTTTACCCAGTATATTGCTGCAGATCTTAAGACTTGTAGTGCATGGGTTGAGATCCGCAGCGTTTTCAAAAATGATGCGAATTTGGCGCATAAATGTACTGCTCCGTAAAAAGCAGATCTTTGAAATCTCCCCGTGGCTTGTCTGCAAATGCTGTGAAATTTCCTAAACAGTATTCGCTTAGTCCCACAAATGCATTCGCGCTGACTCCACATGCAAAAATTTGTGCGGAATACGCAGTAAAAGGAACCAATTGATTGCAATAGGTTCGGCCACGTGCATTAGTGGCACGCACATTTTGATCACACAGGGAAAAAAACCAGCATGTCCAATTTTGGTATTGTATTGCGCACCAATTAGTCCATATTATACTAAATTGGCCGTTGAAATCAAAAGGAAGCACGCTTACGGTTTCTTTTGCGCATGCAAATATGAAGGGCATGCATATGCAAAAACAGAAACCTATTGGAATGAAAGAAAACGGAAAACTTTCCTGCTTTTTTTTAAAACGCATAAAAAAACAATGGGAGAAAAACTGAGCCCTGGACCGAGCCCTAAGGTAAGTGTGAACCCACCCTTAAGTCTCATTCACACAAACGTATTTGCACGCTCCATACGTAGTGAATAGAACCCAATGATTACAATGGGTTCATTCAGAAACATGTATTTAGCGTGTGCAAAAAAAAAATATGCAGCATGTTCTCTTTCCTGCATATTTCAACATAAGAAACTTATTAGGCTAATTAGCTACTTCCACGAATGTGCACGCAAAGAGTACAGTCAAAACCACAGAAATACATAACATCCGATTTTCTAATAGACGCACAGACGCCATTTTACCGAGACAAGATTTCCAAGTGCCAGCCACTACCCAGGGGTCGAAGCCGCATGGTCATACTAGAACAAATAAACACAGCAGGGCCCATTTTGGTGTTTAAGGCCCATTTAGACACAACGAGAATCGCTCAAAATCACCCAAAGCTGTCTTTTGAGCGATTCTCGTTCTGCCTAGAAACAGGGACATTGTGCAGTTTTCGTTGCTGATCGCTGAAATCTAGCTTGCTAGAATTGAGCAATCAGCTGTTATCAGCAGAGCTGGCTGTTAACAGCCGTCTGCGCTGATAAGATTCTCTGTGTCTGTGTCCTCCTGTGAATTCACAGCAGGGACACTGGCAGTCAACACTGGGAAGAATACATCTGTTTGCTTATGCAAAACGGCTGTATTGTTCTATTGGGGGGTGCGGCTGTGTCCCGCTCTGCCTATCCTTTGAGTGAGTTTTAAGCGATTATTTTTAAGTGTAAATGGGGTTTTATTATGCACCAATAATTGCCTATTAAACTAAAGGCCCATTTACACGAGCAGATAATCGCTCAAAGATCGCTCAAACAACAGTTTCAGTGACCACTTTGGGCGATTATTTTGCATAAAAAATAATAGGTATTTAAGTAGCTACTCAGCTACCTAAATGCCAATTATGTATGTTAATGAAGCCTTCCCTGAATGCAGCTAATAGCCTGAGGCTATTATCTGCGCTCAGATCCTTTGTTCTCCACGGGGAAACAATGCTATCAGCACTCCCCGTGGAGAACTAATAAAAAAAAGTGCGTGATGATTTTAGGGTGAGCTTGATTTTAACGATCAGCTAAAAGTGCCCGAAATGCGGGTGCCCGGCGCCCATTTACACGCACCGATTATCGCTAAAACGATCGCCGATTAGCAAATTTTTAGCGATAATCGTCCAGTGTAAATGCGCCTTTAATTGGCTATTGCAATAGAAGGGAGCATGCTTGCGTTTTTTTTTTACGAGCACAAATACGCCGAGCATGCGCGTACTAAAAATACATTAAAATACGAACAGATGCGCGCAAAAAACATGTATTGTCGCGCTGACAGTGGGCGCTCGATCTGCTGATCCTGAGGAAAGGTTAATCAATAGAATTTCCCTAGAAACCCCTTAAAGGGGCGCACACATTAGATACATTTTGGCAGATTGGTTTAGGATCGATCTAATGTCTACTGCCCGGTCCCTATTATTTTTTGTAATTTCCCCATTTTACGGTCTCTTTTCTGGAGTGTGTATATGCTAGCCTGATTTCCACCCACTACATTTATTCTGCTTGATGTAGAAAAGCTTAACAGAAAATAATAGGAACAGTAATAATCCCTTTACCCTATGCTGGCCACATACTTGCCATCACATTTATACAGTAAAAGAAAAGCTGCAACATTGATAAAAAGGAGAACAAAAAGGAAAAAAGTCAAAAATAGCCTGTCAAAATAATCCAGCACAGACTGGTAATAAAACAATGCTTCGTATTGCCATCTCTCGAAATGCTCTGTGCAAAGGCTCTTTTCTTTATGGTTATTCCCAAGGGATGATGAAACGCGCGGGTCTGCGCAGAGCCAGGAAACTCTCCCCTCTTCTGGGCTGACTGCCTGAATTCCTCAGAAATTCACAAGCCAGAATTACTGATCCAGCCACTATATAGAATATACATTTTTTAAAGCCTCTTTGCCAAGTTAGTCAATAGAACTGAAAACATGTAGCAGCAGCACTACATTTGCACTGTATTATATTACCGCATTCCCAGCACACTCCAGTAACCCTTATACTGCCTCCAGGCTCATTCTCTCTGTACTTTGGTGTGACTGCGGACCCAACACACCTCCGGACTAACCTGCTCCTTAACCTACCTGCTGTAAAGTGTTTAGCCTTCAGAGATCTCTGCCCTTCTCATGCCGAGGGATGTCTCATCGCTATAATAAACCTTGTTCTAACTGTGCAAGGAAAATTAAGAGTCAACCTATCATGTCAATGTACAATTCTCCAGGCCTTCTAAGAAATAGATATTACGCCTTAAGTCACAGTTAAAGGGATTTTTTGAAACTTTTTGCCAGGGGACTGATAAGTGTATAAGTCAAAGAAAAAAAAAGTACCCCATGAGCAGTTTAGCCGCCTGAACCCGCCATTAATGCCCGGAGCTGGACGACTCTCTAATGTGTATGGGGATGGCTCTATATTCCCTCAACATGTCAGGGAAAAGGCGGCTCAGGGACTTTGAACTTCAACAACCAATCCTTTTTGTTCCACTATGGGGGAGCTAGTAGGTCGAACAATCGTTCATCCGATAGCCATTGGAAGTGAATGGGGTTCTTTATATGTGTTCATGCCCCACAGGTCGAACAAATGACTGACTGAAGCGGTTGGGGAAGAAGATTGCGATTTGATTTTATGATTGATGCCAATGTCCAGCCAACATGGCATCAGTACTTCATTAGTTGCTGTTCATATTAGGGTCATGAGTAGAGATGAGCGAGTATACTCGCTAAGGCACATTACTCGAGCGAGTAGTGCCTTAGCCGAGTATCTCCCCGCTCGTCTCTAAAGATTCGGGGGCCGGCGTGGGGCAGGGAGCGGCGGGGGAGAGCGGGGAGGAACGGAGGGAAGATCTCTCTCTCTCCCCTCCGCTCCCCGCCGCAACTCACCTGTCACCCGCGCCGGTCCCCGAATCTTTTGAGACGAGTGGAGAGATACTCGGCTAAGGCACTACTCGCTCATCTCTAGTCATGAGTATTGTTCATAAAAGATTAGATCAGTTTTCAAAAAAGGATTCCAGTGAATCTGGATGGATTCTGTCTAAAAGCCGGGAAGCTGAGCGAAAACCGAACAGACCCCAATATAATCAACGGGGTCCGTACGGCTCCGTCCTGAGACGGAGCCTTTCGGCCATGTGGATTTGGCTTTCCTCATCCCCGAATGGAGCAGGAAAGCAGAATCCCAGGCGCAGGTGTGAAACCACCCTAACTTAGTTTATGGTGCTCATAGATGATGACAGGTTCCCTTTAAATGTCTACAGGACTATGGTGTCCATAGTCGGCTATAAGCCCATAGTGTACCACCAGTGATAGAAGGAAGACCCTCATACATAACCTCTAAAAATTAGCCAATGAAGAAACGTGCATCTCACTCTTGAAGACACCTCAGATTACAGCTCATCGTTGGGGGTCCCAGCAGCAGAAAACACCAAGATACATTCATTTTCGAAAAGCAATATTTCAATTCGGACCCACTTTATCCATCACTTTCCAATTCTCCAGTTCTTTGAATACATGCAAGCTCAAAATCATATGTATCATGCGCAACCTTACAGAATAAATGAAAAAAGCCAGTCGAAAACCCAGCAAGACCTTGTCCGCTCAGCACCTAACAATTAATGTGACCTGGCAGAGTCTTATTGTCCTGCATATCAATGGAATGCCCTTCCTTGTTGATTCAGACTTTGTGGTGCCTGGAGATGCCAGTAAAGTCATTGTTTGCCTGCCAGAAGAAAGTGAAATACTTGCACAATGCTTGCAATGTAAGAGAATAGACATGTACCTGTGAAAAAAACCAAGTTTACATTGAACCGCAAGTGTTAGAACAGGCAGCCAACCTTGTGAAGTTCTCAGCTTTAGGAAGTAATGAAAGAATAGTGGATCGGAATCCCAAGTGGAGGTTTTGCATCAATGGAGCAAAACCGGTAGGGGGAGATTTAGTGCTATTCTAAATATAAAACGGAGCTTGGAAATAAAAAAAAAAAAAGCCTGATATCACCAAACTGAAAGGGCGACGGCATGAGTCAAATGTATATCTGCCAAACACAATAATATAGTGCGGCCAATAATACATACAAAAAACAAATCCCTGTTTGCTTGTCAATGTCATTAGCACGAGGAAAGCGGTGTAATGCTACAGGGAAGAGTGGATTGTGCGATGAAGAAATGGATACTTATTACTCAACTTGCAAAACTTCAATCCACTTTCAGATGGAAGCCGACCATCAGGAGGTTTCAGCTACTTTCCTGGTCGGCATTCAAAAGTTGCTTTTAGTTAGGTAATAAATCCAGGAGAGAGAACAAAAAAAACTTTTAATGATTTACATAATGAAATGTGGATATTTTTAGCAGCCTTCTTAGTCAGATAATAGCCCTAATATTCTGGAGGACGTATCTGAGCAGAAGCTGTACAGCCGAGATACAAGACAGGGCTGCAAGGCTGTAGGAAAACATTGAGTGAAGAACTTCCATAAGATGCTGCATGAGTAAGGGCGCTTTCACTCTTTGGGGATTCTGCTCCATTCGGGGAGTAGGAAAGGGAATCCCCGCGGTGGAACGGTCTCATCTATGGATGGAACCGACCAGTGCCGGACGCACCCCATTGATTAGAATTGGGTCTGCCTGCTTTCTGCCCAGCTGCCTGGTTTTGGAAAGGAATAGAAAGCGCTGCATGCAGTACTTATTCGTCTGGTATTGACAGCCGGATCTGTGATGGAATCTCCGGAAGTTCCAACACAGATGTGAAACCAGACTAATATGGGAAGATACATAAAATAGGGACTATGATGGGTAGAAAAAAAAGCTGCATGTTATATAGAAATCATGCGAACAAAGCAAGATAATGCAATCATAACTACTTCTGCGTGAGAATATCTTTGCAATATTGTGCTGAACCATATGATACCATAGGGCGGCACACAAAGGGTGTATGGTTCTTCCAGGTATATGGAGCCTTATGACAGCGAAGACTTTAACTGGTGAGAAAAATTGTGGCACATGTAGTTTTAAGACCAAAATTCCAAGACAAAAGCAGTAAATAAATGAGAGTGTGTACTTCTATATACGGGGTATGTCAAAAGTGTGGAAACACCCATATAGAATGAAAATGGTTTGGCAGATGGGGACTCAATTTTGCATACAAGGTTGGGGCTTATGGCAATTAAGACTGCCTCCTTGATGGTGAGTAGAGGCTGGGAGATTAGCTGAACTGGGGTTTTCTCAGGTTGGGTTCACACATGCAGCTTTTATATATAGGGTGTCTCAAACTTGTGGAAACACCCATATAGAATGAAAATTGGTTGGCGGACAGTGATCAGATTGTGCATACAGGCTGCAGGGGAATCATGTTGGACCATTTGATCAAAATGTCGGGTATTTTGAATGCTGCCATCTTGGATTAAAGTCTTGAGTTTTCCAATGGGTTGTTAAGTGTGTGATATATCAGACTGGCAGAGAATTTCACCAGAACAACAATGCAATTAATTTGAATGTAACTTTATTCATTCTCATGTTAGCAGTGATTTTTCTTCATTACAGGCAACGTGATTGATGACGTTATCTCAGGCAGCACATGTAGAGATCGTCCCCCTTCAGGCGTTGCAGATGCAATTTATAATGATGCCATTTATGCATAGAGAAAATTTGCTGTATGGAGACAACTAACCCCACATTCTTCAGACAGACGGCGACTGTTGTGGCTTTTGCTGAGTGAGGCCAGAAGAGCGGTTCCTGGTACTTCATCAGAAAAAGTTTTTGGTTGCCCAGATTTTGGTCCATCAGCGACAGAATCTGGTTCTCAGGATTTGGAAAGAAGTTTGCAACTGCACTGTGGGTAATGGAAGGGCTGGTTGGTGGCACTGATTGAAATCGGCTGTGAAGATGTGTGTTGCATTCCCTTGACATAAGGACGATCTCAACATGTTCTGCTTGAGATAACGCCATTGTTCGCACTGCCTTTACTGAAAAAAAAATCACGGTAATCATATAAAAATGAATTAAGTTACTTAGAATGAAGCACACCATTGTTTTCCGGTGAAACTGCCAGTTGTATATATCACACACCTACCTTCCCATTGGAAAAATTACAGTTAAATCCAAGATGGCAGCATTCAAAATGGCCGACATTTTGACAACATGGTCAAACAGGTTTTCTCCCTATTCCCTGCAGCTTGTATGCGCAATTTGATCACAATTTGCTTCAATCCCCGAATTGGTTCAGGTAGGCGGCTCAAGGTTGACTCAGTCTTCCATCCTTTCGAGGTCGGTAAAATGAGTACCCAGATTGCTGGGGGGTAATAAACAAATGATAGCGCTGCGGAATAAGTTGGCGCTGTACAAATAACAAGTCCCTTCCCCCCACTGTCTGCCAACCAATTTTCATTCCATATTGGCATTTCCACAATTTTAAAACACCCTATATATAACGAACTTCATAAAAGCTGCATGTGTGAATCCAGTCCAAGAGCCCCAGTTCAGCTAATCTCCCAGCCTCAACTCACCATCATGGAGGCAGTTATTCTGAATTGCCATAAGCCACAACCTGTAGTTTAAGGTTGTCCATATGTAACTAATGCTTTTGGCACACCCATGCATCTAATGATCTGGCCATGTGTATATACAGTAATTCATACTTGCTTCTTCCTCTACATGGTGATTCTGTACTTAAACACAGTAATAAGACAAACAATAGTATAAAAAGCATAGAGGAGAGGAAGAAACAGGGCAGGAAACGAGTAATCACCTGATCATTTGGTTTCAAAAGACAAAATTACTATTTACTTTAGGAACCAGGTAAACCACTCCAGGTGTGAGGGTATATGTATATATTGCCATATGTTTTTTATGCTTTTATACCTGTATGCAAGTTCTATTCAAAGTTAAAATGAGAAAAACTTATATGCCGCCTTACATCAGATATTCCAAAAGTTTGCAAGGCTGAGAGAGATGTGTCCAGAAATTCAGAGATGATACAGAACCAGACACGAAGGCCGCGTGCTTGGCTGTTTTCCCAGAGGCGCCGTGTCAAGATAACGACTGTTCAACTACGTATATTACTATCAGTGCCTCAGCCGGAAATCCGGACTTAACATATATGGTTATGCGGTGAATTTGAGCTAATGAGACCATCACCCATTCCTAGTGATAAGACCAAAGGGTATATATAAGACCCCATGTAATCTGTAATAAAGTGCGCAGTTATGTCCCCGTGTGAGGAACTATACCAGACCTCCGTGTGTGGTGTCTCTTCTTTACCGCCGGCAGCGGGGCATTGGGGTGGGCCTGATTGGTGCTGTACGCAGAATTTCCCTGACACAGGAACTAACTTTTGTCTTTAAACCACAAAGCAACAAGAACTCACAGACACCATTGGAGAAAAAAAAGCCCAAAATGTTAAGCGTTCGCAATAAATTTCAAGCAAAATTGAAAATATCAGAATCCTTCCCCGAATTCTGCATCAAAACCTCCAGTTAGCAGTGCGGATTTTGGAGCAGAATTTAGGAGCGGCGTTCTCTGCAACAATGTTGCGGAGGTTCTGTCCCGTGCGAAAAGGTCCCCAAGTCTTCTATTACATGACAGCATTTTCCAAAAAACGCAGGCTGAGAAATGCCGATTGTGGCCGGCGCCTGAATTCAATCACTAGGACGCCAGGTCCCGGCCACAATCAGCGTTTTTTTTCCCTGCAGGGGAGAAATGCTGCCTCAAGTACTAGCATTTTCCTGAAAATTGCTGGGCTTACCTGGACGTTTGCACTGCTACACAAGCGTTAATGGTGCTCATGTAATAGCGCCCTTACGCCTCATTTCACTACAGGGATATAACACCTTCTGTCACTTTATGCCACAGATGACATCCGATAGCTGGGGGTCCCAGCAGCAAGGCAACCTTTGATCACCTGGCTCATCAGACATACCGTACAACTCAAGGCAAAGGTTTGAGATTATCGATGGGTACTAATTAAAGTAAAATCAAAAGATGAGCAAATTTCCCCCCCTTTGTGTGGTGTATTGTATATGAATTCTGGTGGAGGAGAGATCTTTGCTCCAGTCGACTGACATATACAACATCACCTCGTCCTCTTAAAAGAGTTTCTGCAGCTGCTGGGAGCAATGTGTGTTAGAAAGTACGCTACAAAGACGACTTCAGAGAGGAGAAAATCTAAAAATATGCCTAATATACATTCTAGTACTATTTTTACGGGAATGTTCTACCTTTACTACGGACTTTTCATGTCAATAAAGTATTTACCGGTTTTACTTTACAGTCAGGTGAATTTCCTTGCAGCGCTTCTAAGGAAAGTGAAGAAGTTTAAAGACTTTTAAGTTGTTGTTCCAAACTTTGGCCTTGAAGGGAAATACAGCAGATACCAAAAGAAGAGAAATGTAACAGGATACAACAGGATCGAGCTGGTTTAACCCTTCATATACCATATACAGAATAAAGCTTTAAGCCTGAGAAAGTCGGATCCTTCTAGTCTTATTGTGATGTACGCCGACGCTTGGAGTGTTGGGTATCTACAATCATCAGCAGACTTCTAGGGTGCGTTTTGTCATCTGTGGAACTAGTCTTTATACAATGAAAGCATTACTTACGGTAAGTGCTTATTTCAAGGAATCGGGTATGATGATGTAGAAAAAAGAATCTCATGCAAAGTCATCTTCTGACACGTAACATGCAATTCTTCACCTCGTTGAGGGCTGTAGTACCTCCGACCAAAGGCACAGAGATGCCCAATATTTGGATGCTGGTTCACAATAAATGTCATGTTCAGACTAGTCTGTGTAACTAAAGTTGGCCGTACAAGAGAGATGTCAAACCAATTTAATTCACAGTTAGTCTGTGATAGTTCTGGACAACATCTCCATAAGGTAAAACAACCAATTGCAGAACGATCCCTGACTGCACATCTATCGTTAGGCCGAAGCAATGTAATTCCCACCATGGTTAAGACTAACCCTCGGTATAACATAGCTAAAGTGGCCAAGAGTAGAAGCCATGTTGCGCCATTTTCGTAACTCCCATTCACTTCTATGGCATTACAGAAAGTGCAAGCGGATCCTGAGGATATGCCATCAGTCAAAAATGGGAATACCCCTTTAACAAGTATGGTCAACGACCGAAAGAATTCAACACGTCAGTCTTTGGTTAGTGTGTGGCACAGTCTTACAGAGTCTCAGCTATCTTCCTGCGGCCCACAGATGTGAATGGAGAGGTGGTCACTCACGCACAACAACGCTCCTGCTATGACTGACGTTCTCATGATCCCTGGTGGTCCCCGTGGTTGAACACCCAGCGAACAAACATTTATTCCCTATCTTGTGAGAAGTGCTAAATGTTTTTCGAGGGATAACCCCTTTTGAAATAACACGAAGCATTCCGACACACTGATGCAATGTAGTCACCTCCTATTCTAAGATCATGACTTTAGTGGCCTATTGTTCCTACATACAAAAGGACAGCCACACGTATGTAAACGTTAAGGTACGAGTGCTGCCTGTGCTTTCTAGAGTCTTGGAGAACCCTTTTAAACACTTAAGATGTCTAAAGAACCATAATCCCTTTGAAATTAGACACCGTTTTCTTGATAAGAGATTGATCAAATACATAGAAAAACACAAAGCGCTATTCAAAATAATTAGCAAATTATTTTTGCTTAAAACAGACATTAAACCTGAAGTCGCTCATCACTACCCTCCCCTGTAATCCGTTATGCCGCCCTTTGAAATCAGACGCCCAAAGTCGGACTCCACACATTTGTGTGGCTGCCGTATCGCAGCTCTGTACCATTGGGAGCTTATTATAGATGAGTGAGTATACTCGCTAAAGGCAATTGCTCGAGCGAGCATTGCCCTTAGAAAGTACCTGCCCACTTGAGACGGAAGGTTCGGGTGCTGGCGGCGGGCACGGAGCTGCGGGGGAGAGCGGGGCGGAACGGAGGGGAGATCTCTCTCTCCCTCTCTTCCCCCCGCTCCCTCCTACTGACAGCCGCTACTTACCGCTCCCCCGCGCAGGCACCCGAACCTTCTGTCTCGAGCGGGGAAGATACTCGCTAAAGGCAATGCTCGCTCGAGCAATTGCCTTTAGCGAGTATACTCGCTCATCTCTAGAGCTTATATGAAGCTGTAATATAGTTGTATGAACGAGACCATAATCAAATAATAGCGCAAATGTACCAGACTACACAAAGCCGTATTACATACCAAGCACCCCCCCTATCCACGACCCAATGAGTATCAGTTGCTTCTGTGTGAATTAGTCCCAGTTTATAGCCAGAGTTATTGTAAGATTTAGGGTAAATCATTAATCTCTTGTCATTGTATGAGATACCATATGGAACTGTGTGCATCTATCCAGCGAACATATTTTTGCTCTATTTAACTTTTTTTTAATGGATCACCCTCAACTTCTCTGGAATTCCCCTAAGTTATAGAATTCGGCATGACACCAATTGAGTGCAATATCACACCATCAAGCTTAAAAAATGTATACTTTTTTAACTATGGGTGACCGGTGGCATCCATCAAAGCCATCCAGTAAAAATAAACTAAAACAATACTAATAATTTTAACCTATATGTAACATGGAACCCAATGGGCGAGCATGATCATCCATTGAGGCATCTGTGAGACATATCCACTTCTGTCCATGTTGAACATCTCATGCCATTTACCTCAGGGTATACAAGGTTTAGAGAGAAAGTAATGAAGGCCACATCTTTACTTTAATCCAAGTTAATGCCTATACCTCGATCATTTAGGTTCTGTTCACATGTGATGGAGCCAAATAACGAAAGAACAAGCACAGAAGAGAACATAAGAGCCAAATGATGAAAATGCCGAATCCGGTACAACATGGACAAGAAGAGTGCCCAAAGGACCCTACTGACTATTACAAGATCTGCTAGATTTCAGTTATCCCACCTGGCATTTTCCTGGGCAAAAGAGCTCATTTCTAGGATTTTGAGCTAGATCACCGTTGGAACCTCTAAGCAGACCCTACAACGCAGATATGAACAGAGCCTTCTCAGTTCTTACTACCATCAAGAGCCAAGGCATTGTCACTATAAAAAGCACACTATATAACATTATTCTGCTATGTAGTAAAGTAATAAGACACTCACCCACTTATACCTTGAGTGGTGCGGTAGGGTCGGCACGTGCGTTTATCCCAATGGCCACATTGTCCTCCTCTTGATCCTTTAAAGTGATGTTGAAGGCCAAGTTGAACCTCTTCAGAGTCCGAATCACAATCCTCCACACACACAGGGTTGTATTTCTTGAGTGATTTGGTTTGCACAATTCTTAAAAGCACCTAAAAAGTTAGAAGAACAGTTTGTTTTTTTTAATTCTTTGCTCCACTTCATCCCAGGATTTTAATATGTAGTCAGAGATGCCATCTGCTAGGTCTAGGCATCCCATGGAAGAACATATGCTTGCTGATAATGTTTTCTTTGAGTCTTTGCTTGGGTAGTAACCTGAGCTGGACAGCTCCGGTGGGGAAGGGGATATGACGTCTGTGTTCTTGAAATGTGACTCTGTCTCTTCTGCTAATGCAGACGTTTAACCCATCAATCAGACGACATGATGGCAGAGCTCCAAGAGACCTCATAAAGAGAACACTTTTGGTGTGAAATGGATTTCATGAGGTCCCTGCCGTATGATACAATGACAACTCAATTTTTTACTACGTCATGAATGTTTGCCGGCGAGGACAGGAAATTCATTTTAGCACCGACTAAAAGGACTTGATTGTGCAGATGCCATGAAGGCACTCCGAAAAGGCACTAGCTATAGAATTCCTCATTACAAGACAGTGCCTCGTCTTGTGCCAGCCACTTCACTCAAGAACATTCGGAGTGATATCATGCCTTCTTCAAAAGAGAATATTCAATGTAGAAGGACAATTTCAATAACTAATGTATGGAGAAAGCTCAGCTTTGCCTTAATTTTAAGCGCTTTTACAGCTGGAAGCCGACTAGTTTTACATATGAATGTTTGCACCCCAATTAAGCTAATGAAGTATATGAACATTATTGCTAATATTTAGTCCACTATCCTATTATTTAATGTCCATCACAAAGTACGTATATGTTACAGAATGGGACGTTATCGCATATGCTTAATATCTGCAGTCTGCCAAACGGGTTAATTCACCAAGGAAAAGTTTAAAAAAAAGTTCTGATCAAAAAGAAGTAGTTAATACTGAAGCGAGAGAAAGGAAAGGAGAGAAATGAGGCATGACAAAAGGAATCCCATGCTGTACTTGCGATGGTTAAAATAGCCAAAAACTGCAAAATATAGAATTCCAGTTACACTGATTAAAATAATCCAAGTTCTTCATCATGCTCAATTAGGTAAGTCATTACCAATAATGTAGAAGTACATGTATGTACCTTTGCGGCACTTTTCTGGAAGCTTATTATAGTCAGATCATGATAGAAGCTGGGACTTCTTTTTTCAGCCTACCGGAGGGTCGGCCGCTTCTCTGCCTACCGGAGCGTCGGCCGCTTCTCTGCCTACCGGAGCGTCGGCCGCTTCTCTGCCTACCGGAGCGTCGGCCGCTTCTCTGCCTACCGGAGCGTCGGCCGCTTCTCTGCCTACCGGAGCGTCGGCCGCTTCTCTGCCTACCGGAGCGTCGGCCGCTTCTCTGCCTACCGGAGCGTCGGCCGCTTCTCTGCCTACCGGAGCGTCGGCCGCTTCTCTGCCTACCGGAGCGTCGGCCGCTTCTCTGCCTACCGGAGCGTCGGCCGCTTCTCTGCCTACCGGAGGGTCGGCCGCTTCTCTGCCTACCGGAGGGTCGGCCGCTTCTCTGCCTACCGGAGGGTCGGCCGCTTCTCTGCCTACCGGAGGGTCGGCCGCTTCTCTGCCTACCGGAGGGTCGGCCGCTTCTCTGCCTACCGGAGGGTCGGCCGCTTCTCTGCCTACCGGAGGGTCGGCCGCTTCTCTGCCTACCGGAGGGTCGGCCGCCTCTCTGCCTACCGGAGGGTCGGCCGCTTCTCTGCCTATCGGAGGGTCGGCCGCTTCTCTGCCTATTTCTAACCCTGTATAAGGCTTAACTCTTTCTAATTCAGTGTCGGACCTCGACCGACATTGAGATTTCCCTGCATAGCTCCCATGTCCGGTGAGATCCAACATATGTTTCCAATGCTATGCAGAAGAGAGCTCGGACATCAGACCTCCCTTTGCAAACTGTAATATACATATGCAGAAAAAAGGTCCAATATCAACCTTAGAAACATATGCTATATACATTTGAAACAGTTATAGCCTCCGGTCCACGGGCGATAATCTGCACATGAGTAACGCAATGAACGCTTTCCATAGGATAACTATGGAAAGCGCAGCCCGATGTACATGAGCAGAAAATCACAGCAATTTTCCGCTCGCGTCTAAAAATCACAATGATAGGTTCATTACGGAAAATCGCGATGACAAAGTGTTCTACCGGTATATGCCCCTGTATGACAATATAAGAGCTGGAGAGGGTGCGGGTGGCAGGGAAAGTGAATTGGAAAGGGTTAGTGATGAGATTCTGTTGATGCTACATTATCACCTTTTAACTCTTTGACTGTCAGGAATGAGGAAAGGGAGGTAGAGAATGTTGAAGTGCTTGTGATACAAAGGAGGTGACTAAGTACAGCAGGTGAAAAGCAAATTGTAATAATCCAGTCATTGACACGACAGAGAGGGTTATAGGTCTTCCAAGGAAAATGATGCAACTGACGTGTGAAGTTACACAGGGATTTGTGGGCATGTTGTCCTCGTTGCATCTTCAGCCTGTGAGAAGAGCCGACAAGGAATGATGACAGTGGAAGGGGCACAATGCTTGGGCTAGCGTTTCTTCAGCAATCAATGAGGGTCTCAGCACCTGAACCCCACTGATCAAAACTTTTACATTTCACTCGGACATGTCAAAATGTTTTAAATGTGTAGTAGTCTAAATCCATAAATTGCTTCCCCCTCAAGATTGGCGAACTAGACAGCAGCGTACCCTTTGCAGGACTGATTTCCAAAGAAACTTGGCAATGAATGAAGTGTGACTATATAACAAGTTTTATTTCCCATCCTGCCCTAATGCTAAAGCCAATAAAGCTTTAATCTCAGTCCAGGACAAACAAAGATGTCCGACCGGCTTCTGACTACCTGAGGCACATTGGTAGTCTAAGACACTACTTGCTGATCTGATTGGCCAGCACTGCTCATGTGGGCAGCATTGGGTAATCAAGACAGGTATAGCGTCGTAGACTAACAATGGATACTAATAGACGGTGCACGTTACGTAGGCAAAGAAGTGCTTCTGCCATCTTTGTTTCTTTAGATCCGGAGGGTCACTTCAAGTGATGACAGAGTATGGTTCCATCCAAGGTTCCGCCTGGATGCAATTTTCGGCAAGAACGCTGGAACGTAAAGACCAGGCATATACAGAAATTCTGTGTGAAGTATTATCTACAGACCAGAGAGTGGACCATTATACTCGTCATTTAGTATAATACATGGTAAGAGAGGATGACAAGTATTGTCTCGTCTATAGAGCTGGTCTGTATTATATTTCCTCTTCATACTGCCCCCTACCCACCAAAAATAAGTTTTTCCTAGTTCATCTGTAGGTGTCCAGCTATCTATGCTCATAAACACAGGGTTAAAGACCTGCTACACAAATCTGTTCAAGCCTCCCCGCTTTATTATTCTGTTCTGCCATACATAACGCATGGCTCCAGCAATCACACTCAGGAAGACCATTACGGAGCTAACCCAATGACAAAGGCTTTATTATGGCTTTATGACATATGAACTACTGGGATAAAGTTTATGGCAATACTCCATATCCTCGACTATAAAACACACTTTCTGTTCCACTGGTAATGAAGAGATGTCAATCAAAAGAAAAAGGTTTGTGACGTGAGAAGAAAAGAACCGTGAGAAGGAGGAGTACTAGCCGGTCATTGCATATGGTCACAAAAGCTCTCAGTAACCGCTAATAGTTGTAGGGGCCACCTCATCTCAAAACACTATAGCCATAAAGTTCATCATGTTTTATTCAACATACGGAAACTTCCTGTTAGCAAATGAAACGAAAACCCACAGCAAGGTTTAATGGGGAAATCGCAACCTTTCCTATATTCGTGATGGTGTGGTTTCCCTATTTTTGAACACATTCACTTTTTCCCCATAAACCAATAGTACATGCAAAGAGGATATATTACAGAAAAGTTCTTCTTGCCCTACCCATCAGCCACTTCTCCCGCTGCACCGATTCCTCACTCTAAGGCCTCATGTCCACGGGCAAAAGAAGAATTGAAATCTGCAGTGGATTTTAACTCTTCTCCTGCCCGGGGATCCGCATCCCATAGGGATGCATTGACCACCCGCGGGTAGATAAATACCCGTGGATGGTCAATAAAAGTGATTTTAAAAAAATGGAGCATGAAAAAATCTGGACCATGCTCCATTTTTGTGCGGGTCTCCTGCGGGGACGGCTCCCGTGGGCTTCTATTGAAGCCTATGGAAGCCGTCCAGATCCGCGGGAGACCAAAATCAGAATATACTCACCTGCTCCAGATTTTCCCTTCGCCGCGGCTTCATCTTCTCTCCGTCGCGGCCGGATCTTTTTTTCTTCGGGCCGGCGCATGCGCGCGGCACGCAACCGACGTGCCGTGCACATCCGCTGGGCCAAAGAAAGAAGATCCGGCTGCGACGGAGAGAAGATGAAGCCGCAGCGAAGGGAAGATCCGGAGCGGGCGAGAGGTGAGTTAATTCTTATTTTTATACCTCATGTCCGCGGGGCAGGAGAGACCCGCTACGGATACTCTATGGAGAATCCGCAGCGGGCCTGATTTTCCCCGTGGACATGAGGCCTTAGGGCTCATCACATTTGGGCTGTAGATACAGTTTTCCTGCTTCTTTATGGTGAAGGGTTCCTTATGATGAAACCAATCAGCGCCGTTTGGACTACATTGACTGTAATGCGTTCCATTCAGTGCCGGTGCAGTATTTTCCCAGTCGGGACTATTTTAGAGAAGAGTAGGTGGAGCGACTCCTATTAAGGGAGCACACCAGGTAATGAGATTGGTAATTTTGAGGATAATTAGTAGGGCGCTGCCAGTCCAAATACCATCACCTTGAGTAAAAGGGGCATATGCTTGACCATAAAAAGGAGAAAATGAAGGACCGTAGGCGCTACCCTCATGATGTAAGTTACATTAAAGAAAAAAGGATTTATCCCAAATCATCTATATTAGTTAACTGATAACTAGCATATAATGCAGGGAAGCAGAACTAGCTGGGAAGTATCTGGATGGGTGCATCCAATACTCCGCAGAAGAATGAGCCTGGCTGCTGCATTCAGGATGAACTGAAGAGGGGAGAGTTTAGTGAGGGGAAGTCCAGCCAGTAGGAAGTGGCAGTAATGGAGCAGAGAGTGGATAAGGGCGACAGTGAGGCCGCCTGCACACGGCAGAGCCGGATTCTGCATGCGGGAGCCCACAGCGGAATCCGACCCTGACAGCAGCGGCCTCCGCACGTACCTGTCAGGACTGGGGTCCGGGATACTGGAGGTCCCTGAAAAAACCCACAACCCCTGTCCCCACCTACTTGCCCCCTGGGCGACAACTGGGCAACGGTCCCTACACTCACTAAGGAAGGGGAACACGAGGACTAACGAACAGATAGACACTGGAACAAAAAATAGCAATCAGGAGTCAAAACACAAGTACGCGAGTGTAGCAGGAAGACCAAACTAACACTGGCACTGGAATCCAGATACAGGCAGATTTAAATCCCGTCAGAGCTCCCGCCCCAGCAGCTGATTGGGGCGGGGAGTCTGACAGGAGCCAGGTACAGCCAACCATGCTGGAGAACCTTCCCCCAGCCCTGCAGGAGGCAGAGCAGGAGAGGCGTGCCAGGATGCCATGGTGCCGAGAATGCGGCGGGGCGGTTCCCGCCACTTCTCTAGCAACCCGGCTGCGAAGAGGAGCCTGGCGGCCAGAGGAGGTAACAAGGACCGAGGCTCCCCTGCGCCGCACGGCAGCCGCCTGAGAGACAAGACCGGTGGTGAGTGCACGGAGGACCCGCGAGCCGCCGGTCCTGACTGTACCTGTCATTTCTGTTCTTCCTCTGTACTGAGGATGGACCCGGTGGCTCGCTAAGGACGGATTGTTTTTGAGGTCCAGGTGACATGAGCGAGCAAGTGACTGAATATGGGGAGGGAGGGAAAGGTCAGGATCAAATATGACCTCAAGACAGCGGGTGTGCTGCCGAGGAATTCTGGTGGTACCACAGACTGAGATAGGTTGGTCAGGAAATGGCGGAAACACAAGTAATTCAGTTTTTGAGAGATTCAGGTTTAGATAGAGAGAGGAGACGGAGTTGGAGACAGCAGACCGACAATCACTGGTGTAATGTAACGGGAAGGAGTATATAAGTTGGCATAGTCAGCATAAAGATGGTATTGAAACCCAATTCTATTGATAGTTTGCCCAACAGGGTCTGTGTAGATGGAAAAGAGGAGAGGACCAAAGGCCAAACCTGGAGGAACTCCCAAGAGCAAGGGCAAGACTATGGGTACGACCAACTCAATGTGACAACAAACCAGATGACATCAGCTGTAAACATAGACTTTTCTTTTTAGGTAATGAAACCTGGTAGTATTCAGTTGGGTTCACACATACAGATTTTGGGGTATTTCAACAGACATCCCATCCATACGTCATCAATTTTTCATCCGGATTTGTCTCCCTACTTTTATTATGTGGTATTGGGCAAATACTGATCTTCACACCCAATAAAAAAAAACTGAATATAATTATGGGGGCAAATGCACAAAAACATCGATCATGCAGTTTTTTTCTTTCGAAAAACTGCTTTAAAAAATACAGCCATGTGATTAACCCTAAAGAATTTCCGCCCCTGGACGCCTGCATAGGATTGCATTACAATACGAAAGTACGCGCAGAATATATGCTCTATTTCTGTGCCCCGCACAGAAGCGTCACTCCCCGGCTGCCGGCTCCAGTCTGCGCATGCGCGGCTGCCTAGCAGCCGGCACATGAAAGAGCCGGAGCTGCAGGAACGGGTGAGTTCCGCACTGCTCTCTGCAGGCGCTCGGGTCGGGTCCCGCTTCGAGAATTCTCGCAGCCGGATCCGACCCGACCGTCTGCAGGCGGCCTTAGGCTGCGGCTGAGAAAATCGCGCAAGATTTGTGCTTGCCGAGACGCACAAATCTTACATGAATATGACCCCATTCTTTCGAATGGGGTCATACACATGAGCGATTGTGGCATGTCCTATCTTTGGGCATTCCCACAGAACGCCTCGCATCGCCCATAGTTTTCAATGAGGCCAACAGCATCGCCTGTGTGCAAGGTTCACGCGATGCAAGGTTTACCCATTGAAAACAATAGGAAATGATCCGCAATCCTTTAAGAATTCTTTCCTGTAATGATGTGAAGCAGTTTTAACACAAAAACGCCTTGCATCTGTGGGGATATCGCACGTTGGCAGGCATAATATCGGGCCAGGCTTCACAACCCAATATCGCACCCGCCCGTGTTAAAACAGCCTGAGGGTGCATTCCCAAGTAACGGTATCTGGTTGCGGCTGCAATTCCACCCTGCCAGCACAGCCACCAATGGGAGCACGATCTTGATGACCGTATCGGCAAGGTCATGCCCGTATTAGTGGCCACGGCCGGGCGGAATTGCAGCTGCAAGCCGGTACCCGTTATGTGGAAATGCACCCTAAAGGAAAACGAAACAACAGAGGCATAAGGATACAATGTACCCGTCAGTTGGATCTTCTTTCATGCCATAAAGATTACTAATCAATGCTAGAAATAAACACAAAAAAGATAGTCCCCACTTGTAGCAATCTGTTCATCTGGTGTCTATAGAAACCGTTTCTGACTTTTTAACCAGCGGAGGAATGCGATGTCTGGTCACGTCAGTCAGCGTTAATTCTCAAATGGTTTAGAGAGTTTCAAAAGTTCCATTATTGTTCCAAGTATGAAAACACTTCAGGAACTCGGGTTACAACTTGCAGCAGTTAGTAAATTAGGCAAGCGCATGATCTCCCAAAAGCATCTGGATAAAAGTGACATCACGGTGGTCCCGACGCCGATTCTTCATTTACAGACCACCGGCGAGTGCAATAATTAGGAAGAGGATTTGAATTAGTAAAACTCAAAAGGCGAGCAGAAGAAATTTCCAAACTAGATAAGTCCTGTCTGTATGTACAGAAGGAGAACATAGAATGGGGCCCCGGCACAGAACACCCACACCTCTGTTAATGAGCGGTGAACCGCAAAATACTAGCCAACAGCCACCAGCCAGAACAGTTAATGTCCAAGTGTTTCAGCCATTTGACCAGGGAAGATCAAATAATCACTACTGGCATTAGAGAAGGGATTGTCTATATAAGTCAAACCCCCATCAATGAAGCATCAGAAGATTTTGAAGGAAATGTTCAACCGTTCAATAACTTACTCTATCAGATCATACAAGATGTAAAAGGTTTTCTATTGTGACATTAAAAAACATTCCTGCATGTAGATATTGCTGTTATAGATTTGTTAGGGCGCCCCCTGCTGTTCTTTTCATCACCTACCTGAACGTCCACTAAATGTTTCCACTGCTGGACAGAAGTTGTTTTTAGGTTGTATTTACACTGGCGGTATTGCTGCACAAGTTCCACCTAATTGCGATATAGATGGAACTCGCACGGGACATTTACCCTTTCCAATCCAATTTGTATCCTGGTTTTCCTAGGGGGCGTACACTTTTTCTGCCATTATACAAGAGCGCTATCTGCTGGCTAAAGCCAGTACTGCATGAGGTGACACGTTGGATAGACTCCAACAGCAGAGAGGCTGGCAATATACAGTAAGAGAACCCCCGATGGATGTCTTCCAACATCGGAGCTGTACAGCCTTAAATCATAATGTCTTCGGAGGTCAGACAGTGGATTGGAATGGGTTAATCCATTCAATGGGTTTGTACACAAGCGATTTTTCTTGTGGCCTAATAGTTGAGATCAAACAATCGCAGCATGTACTCTTTTTGGCCGATTCTCGTTCAAGCATTGTTCATTTTTTCCTAAGAGCGCGTGAAATATAAAAAAAGTGAATTAATTAAAAATTAATATTGCCATGTGATTTGCATGCGAGCGAGATGCGTCTTTCTAGCATTTTACTATTGTAAGCACTTGCGTGAAAAACAAAAATAAGCACTCATACCCATGACCGCGTTTTCACCGCTTATCACGTGTGGCCTCGCATCGCATCTCCCATAGTTTTCAATGGGGCTGGCAGTAGGTGCATGCAGTGCGACGCAAGGTTTCAATAGGAAAAACTCCATGATCCTCCTCCGCGACTGTCGGAAAATCGCATGTCCGCAAATGCAATTTCGGGCCGTAATTCACAGCCCGATATTGCACTCCGCATATTTTCAGAAACGCACTTGCAGTTTTCAATGCAGTTTTTCTAAGCAAAAACCCAAAAGTGTATCCAGCAAGAAGGAGAAGTAGAAGTCCTTCCTTTATAGTTCTCATTCTTTCTTAATCCACTTCTGGCTCGGACTCAAAAAGCTGCACCAAAAACCACAAGTGAGTTTTCCAAAAAGTGCTGTATGAGAAGCCACCCTTACAGAAAATATCCAGACTACAAAAAAAAATTATTTTAAGTTGACTCTTACCATAGTTGAAAGCCTGGAACAGAAAGCAATCCACTAAGGTTTACTGTACTACTTCTCGCTGGCATTCGGCGGGTGCTGCCAAGAGGTGGACCCTTTGTGAACCTGAATGCCAACAATTTTCCGCTCTCAGTGCCATGGCCCAACAAGACCAACAGATTTTCACATGAACTTTTCACAAAACGATGCCACGCAAAACTTTAAACCCCATGAGCAAAGAGTTACATCTGGTGGCTTGTTATAGGCTGCGAAATCCTCCTGGAAAATAACATGGGCTGCAGGAATGATCGCTGCCCAGCGTGACGGGCAGCTGAACTGGGACAGCGCCGAGATGACACCAGACGAGCACCGAACAGCTTGTAGGTACAATTAACAAAACATGTGTCCTACTTAATAAAACAGTTACGAAAACCGCGTTCATGACCTCCAAAAGTAACATAAGATTGTCTGAGCCGAGAGGAAATGGAGAATACCAGTCTAACCACAGGTAGGATTGGAAGCGACGTGAATGCATTACTGGTAGGTGTCTTTGAATTCCCCTAATTCACAGGTTTTTTAAGGTTTTTGACATAGCAAGACGGTGAACTCATTCTGTGACTCACTAGCCCAAATCCAGGGCATGACTATTCAAAGGTATGCAAGGATTTATAGTTAGCCCGTAACGACATAAAAAACAGATGGCGGTAAATTGGCAGAAGACAATCAGCAAGTCTGAAAAGTCTTTATCCACTTTAGACATTTATGCCATAAATGTTTGCTAGGTGACGTTCCCCGACCCCCCTATATGGAGAATATCTTCCCTACCGCCAATAGATTTTAATGGAGAGATGTCCGGCTCCCATGGAAACGCCCACTTTGGTTTGCACAATGGAGTTCAGGTGACTTCCGTTCTCCCAATAGGTCCCAAAGGCGAGACCCGCTCCACAGCGCCACCGCCTATCCTGTATATATGGTACAGCCATTTTTCACAAAAACAGGGGTCCCATTACTACCGTCATCCTCACTTCAGTAAGGAGATTGAATGGCGCAGCGGTCGCACTTGCACAGTGCCGCTTCATCCATTTTCAATTAGACTATCGGAGATGGCGGAGTACAAAGCACTCGGTTATTTCTGTCTGTCCCACTGAAAGGAATGGAACAGCGGCTGCGCATGCGCGACCTGCGCATCATTCAATGACATCACAGCATCAGGAAGTGAGGAGAATTAGCGAAACTGTCCCCCACCCCACCCTTCCCGTTCTTGGAATCAATTGGGGTCCCACAAACAGACTCCCACCGATGAATTAGTTTTCACCCATCCAGTGGATGAGAGAAAACTTGGGGAAAAAAACTTGAAATAACCTGGAATAACTTTTTAAGAAATATGTAAATAAGGGAGATGGGACAATACCTCTGCAGCGCCACATATTGGAAGGCAGCATTCCTGCAAGTCAATGTTAGGGCTTATTCACACACCCATATATCGGCCAGGGTTTCACGAAGGTGGAGGGGGGGGGGGCGGCAGCTCAGTGCACTGCTCGCGGCCCGGCCCGCCTCCTTCTCCTCCTGCAGAAAGGGACGCCATATATCAGCTGGGCGTGAAAACCCGGCCAAGATACAGAAGTGTGAATAAGTCCTTAGACTGTTTATACAAGCCTTGTAACAATGACTGGGAATGAAGAGCCATGCCAAAATCCATACACAGACAGCTGTTTCGGGGTGTTTGCCCCTCATCAGTGTGCAGTAGGTTTCTGGCTTGGCCAGCGAATGGCCTGTGATGTGGGTCAGTAATATTTATGTACGACCATTTACACATCTGCATCAGAAGCTATGTTTGGAGCCTTTTTAAGCAGATCTAGCACAGAACGCCACACGAAGCAGCACAGCAAGCTGCACTATTTTGTATGGAAGAATGCTAAAGGAGAGCCAGATGGACCCCATTATAGTCAACGGGGACCCCAGATGCAACTCAGTTCCACTACAGGATGGGTCGAGCCTTACGTTCTCCTATTCCCATAACAGAGCAGGAAGACTGAAAACCAAACCATAGCGTGAACATAGCCTTACCAAGGAGGAACTTTACCCCTTCTGACCAATATCATAGACTTCTCACCCAGCCAAGCCAGCAACCTACTGCACACTGAGGAGCTGAAACAGTCTGTCTGTTCATGGTTATCTTTTCCTTCTGGAGAAGACTCTGGCTTTGGCTTATATTCCCAGGCATTGTTACAAGGCTTGTTAAAAGGTCTGACATTGACTTGCAGTAATGCTACCTTCCAATAGGTGGTGCTGTAGAGGCATTAATCCACCTTCCCATTTGAATAAATTACCCAGAGGAGCATGCATGGCCTTACAAGTCTCCTCATTATGTGCTCTCCCCAAGGAGAAACGTTACCCCTTCTGACCCTGTATGAGCACAGAAAGTTTTGATACCTTGAGATGTTTCATTTTAGTACCGGAGCCATTAGGGATGACACTCAATGACAGGGTGCGGACACACAAATACATATGCACTCTCTCCAATGCATCAAGTCTACATGTACATGGGATGCACAAATACACTGTACTGATGAACATAACAAAAGCATGCACCTCCAGACTGACCCCAAGATCCCAGCTCAGATCCCAAAATATATTACAACATTTTAGCACAAGAGAATAAAATTTTTTTTTTGGACGGGACGACAGGCTGTTTTCACCCTGAAGAAATATGCGCTCTTGGCTTGGACTGCGTTGAGTCTGTGCATTTCGGATGCTGGATGAGTTTGACAGAACCCTCCTGGTGTTAATTTATACAATATGTCAGCAGTTTCCAATAAATAGAACTAACTTTCACTAGTAAGACTAGACACATATGGATCGTCACCGGGGCGGCAGGGATGCGACCACTGATTAAGTCGCTGTATGTCTTGCGGTAAAACAGCTGTTTCACCCAGAAAACGGCGCAGCTGATTGCAACAGCTGATTGGTTTTTCAGGTGAAACAGCTGTTTTCTGTTAAAATCATGTAGCCACTTAATCAATTTAAACCCGCAGCAGATGCGTGTCGATGCCGGTTGCAGACGCATAGTGGCCGCGCCGATGCAGCACTGTGTCTCCGCCCTGAAGCCGCGCAGGATGTAAATGCAGCAGAGCTGGCTGTGGAAATGTCGCGGTGTTTGCGGTACGAGCCATGTAGAGGAGATCCACTGTGTGTTGGAGAAACACTGCAGAGTCTAAATCCGTGGCATGCTGTCAATTCCAACTCTGGAAATGCAAGGGTTAAAACCCGTGGCAGATCCGTAAGAAAATCTACTGCAAAAACGTGCGGATTTCCACCATATTTTAGCCTGATGCAGAGGCATGGAGGAGCCCTGAAAGCTTGCGTATATAAATGTGTTTGGTTAGCCAATAAATGTATCACTTCCAAAATATTGTGTCATATTTAACCCTTTGCAATCCAATCTGGGATTCAGGGTTTCCTAGGGAACTTTCTCTTTCTGCCATCATACAATGGCGCCACCTGCTGGCTAGAGCCAGTACTGCAGTATGGGACATGATGGAGAGGCCCTGGACAACAGAGTGGCCAGTAATATACAGAAAGAATACCCTGCCGGACGTCTTCCGACATCAGAGCTGTACAGCCTTCAATCAGAATGCTTTCAGACGTCGGACAGTGGATTGGAAAGGGTTAACATCCCATCAATTCCGCTACAACAAATATGTAGTTTGCAGAATAGGTTCCCCATATACAATAATCATTACTTGCCCTCCCTATTCTCTATCACAATCAACAAGGTAATGACCAACTAAGGCCGGGCTTACATGAGCGCAAGTTTAGCGCATATTATGTGCGTAGGCAAATACATTGTCGCTGTTTCGCTCACTTCTGTGAGCATGCACTGCGGAATACGCGAGAGCAAAAAAGAATGCAGCGTGTTCTGTTTCGCTACATATTAAGAGAGCCCATTGTTCTCTATGAGTGCGTAATCAATGACGACCATACGTAATTACATAGCGCATGACTCTGTCATACGCAGCACAATATCGCTGCCATTCACGGCAATTGGCAAGTAGCAGAGTTTTACGCATACGGTCGTGTGTGCCCAGTCGAAGGGCTTATTCAGACGACCGTATATCGGCTGCGTTTTCATGCCGAGTTGATATACGGTGTCCTTGTCTGCAGGAAGGGGGGGTGGAGGATGGAAGAGCCAGGAGCAGGAACTGAGCTCCCGCCCCTTGCCACTATTTGCAATAGGAGGGGGCGGGACAGGGTGGAGCTAAGTCCCGCAGCTTAGCTCCGCCCCATCCCACCCCTCGTATTGCAAATAGTAACAAGGGGCAGGAGCTCAGTCCCCGCTCCTGGCTCTTCCATCCTCCTCCCCCTGCAGACAAGGACACCGTATATCATCTCGGCGTGAAAACCCAGCCGATATACGGTGGTCTGAATAAGCCCGAAGATGGCATCTTCACGGACGAGCGTGACGTTAATATAAGAAAATTATACTACATTATCACACTCGTAAAATTGTACTATATCGCTCTCGTAAACCTGTGATTGTGATGCATTTTGCGAGAAAAAACACTCTAATTACTGAAAATGTGTTTTTTCACACTTGTGGGGGGAAAAAAACTAAACATTGTATTGTGCGCTAATACTTTTAATGGAAAAAAACCATATGGGAATTGCATGCAAAAATCGCATGGTATGTGAGTGCAATGTGATTTTTTTTTTTTAACACGCCAGTAGGCAATAATGGGCGATTTTTGAACAGAATTGCCAAAAAATAGCACTTACTGCGATTTTTCTATTTTGCTGTGAAACAAAGAAAAATCGTTTGTGTATATTACCGCATTGTGTATAAACCGCATTGGATTCTTATCAAGTATGATTTCTGCACATCTCGCAACGCACTGAAATCACCCGTATAAATACAGCCTTTAGAATCCGACCGACTGCTAGCAATTTGTTTGGGTAACTGACTCTTATCTCTCAGGCAGGCTGCAGACTAACGCAGCCCCCTCCAGACGTCCCTCGTAGAGGCAGTCAGCATAAGTCTGTCCACAGATGGGCTCAGTCTTGGATTCTGCACTGACACAAGAAACAATGCCAAGACTGCAGTGATAAGTTTGTCTAGTTGCGGTCCAATGTGACCGTGCTACTTCCTGACATCTAACATGACACCGATCCGGCTGAGATCCTTGGCCGTCTGCACAACTGACTTCCTGCCTAGCCCCTGGAAGTGATATGCAGGATGTGATGGGTCAGCGGTCCTGTGAACCCAGGGCAATGATCAGGCATTCAGCAGGGAAGCCGCCATACACTTACATTAACTCCATGGAGTGACAGACTATAAAGAGCGAATGGCAGCGCTACACAGGAGACAGACACATAGTCAGTGTAGAGAGCAGGGAGACATCACATATATCATTTTTATAAATGATCTAGAGGAGGGAATTGATGGGAAACTGATCAAATTTGCCGACGACACAAAGCTAGGAGGGATAGCTAACACTAGGGGAAAAGAGAGAGAGTGTTCAAAACGATCTAGAAAAGCTTGCACAGTGGGCGGCGACTAACAGAATGGTATTTAACTAGGAGAAATGCAAAGTCCCACACCTGGGCAAGAAAAATGAAGAAAACACAGAATGGGAGGAATTGAGTTAAGCAGCAGCAAATGTGAAAAAGACTTGGGTATACTAATAGATCATAGACTGAACATGCGTCAACAATGTGATGCAGCAGCCAAAAAGGCAAACACAATTCTGGGATGTATTAAGAGAAGCATAGAGTCTAGATCACGTGAGGTAATTATCCCCCTCTGCTCTTCCTTAGTCAGACCTCATCTAGAATACTGTGTCCAGTTCTGGGCACCCCACTTTAAAAAAGACAAACTGGAGCAAGTTCAGAGAAGAGTTATCAAGATGGTGAGCGGTCTGCAAATCATGTCCTATGAGGAACGGTTAAAGGATCTGGAAATGTTTAGCTGCAAAAAAGAAGGCTGAGAGGAGACTTGATAGCTGTCTACAAATATCTGAAGGGCTGTCACAGTGCAGAGGGATCAGCCCTATTATCATTATTGTCTGCCAGCAGCTTTCTTCCCTCTCTACATGTTCAGCTATAAGTGTATGAGCATGGTGGGAATGGGAGTCAGAAGGTATAGCTATTGACTAGAGATGAGTGAGCACGCTGGGATACAGCAGTTACTCGAGCGAGCATCACTCATCTCGAGTAACTGCTTACTGGTCCGAGCATGCTTCGAGGGCAGCGTGTGAGAGATCTCTCTCTCGCTCTCCCCCCCGCCCGCCATTCACCTTCGCCATCCCCCCCCCCCTCGAGCAGATACTCGAGATGAGCGATGCTCGTTCGAGCAACTGCTGTATCCGAGCGTGCTGGCTCATCTCTACTATTGACCGAACGAGCCTTCAGCCAACAGCTCTACCTTCTGACCCTCCATACAGAGGCTTAGCCAAGCGTGCATGTCTTCTCCATCGGGGAATAAGTCACTGACAGATTGCTCTTGCAGAAGCTTACCTTCCTTGGAGGAGAAAAGGATCATGCATGTTAAAATGCAACATTGCTCAAACCCCCACACAGAATTCAGAGTGGAAGCCTCTGTGCCGACCTCTGTGTAGTGGCCAGCGCTTGTAACTGCAGGCAAGGTTCTCATTGAAATCATTGGGAGACATGCCTGTAGTTACAAATGCCGGCCACTAACATGGAAGTTCGGCGCAGAGACTTCCGCTCCAAATGCACAGAGGTCGGAGTGTAAGCCCCCGCACCGACCTCCTTATAGCGTCCACTGCTTTTAACTGCAGGCACGGCTCTGATTGATTTCAATGAGAGCCGTGCCTGCAGTTACAAGCACCGGCCACTATACAGAGGTCGGCGCGGAAGCTTCCGCACCGACCTCTGTATTATTGCGGCGCTGATAGCATGCGCCCGCTCAGCTAATCAGTCGGGGTCCTGAGTGACGGACCCCGGCCGATCAACTATTGATAATAGGTCATAAATAGTACTTCACTGGGAAACCCCTATTGTTGCGAAAATGACTTTACATGACTTCTGTCTATCTACCTTTTACTAATGTGATTGCGGCCCGTGAATTTCACAGTTTTTACCCAGTTTAAACTCCTTTAATGCTTGCTAAAAATCAACGATAAGTCGATGAATGATGGGTCATTCGTTCACTGCTGGCCCTTTCACACGGCGCAAGCGTTGGACAAATGAAGTCTCGGAGGAATGTTTGAGCCTGATAATTGGGCCGTGTGTAAAAAAAAGGGCGTCCACAAATAAATGCACTGCTGACTGATCTACAGAATATATCTGGCCTTTACAATAAAACTCATGGCTGCTTTGCTGGACCATTGTTAGATCTGCTTGTAAAGGCCTAAAAGAAGGAAATAATGTAACTTTGATTCCTGTTTATAAAAGAGGAAGCAATGTGCTCACACAAAGCACTCGGCAAATAGCCTGAGTGCAGAAAATGTGAAAAAACCTATTAAAGCACAACCCATAATATTTACTGATCTTTCAGAGGTCCTTAATCAGAATCTATCAGTTTCCCAATGAGGAAGACATGCCAGGGAAACATTAGTAAAGCTGTTCCTGTGGAACTACTTGAGATACGGTATGTTGCCATCACATAAGACGACCTTTCCGCTCCCCTGACATCTCCGCTTCCATATAAACATGTATTCACTACAAAGCGACTCGGGAACATCAGTTCTCAAAACTCTGCATTATGCTGTTCTTCTATTACTCCTCCTGGAAATGTATGAATAAATTGACAACTGGACATTACCTTTCCTCCTAGACGTGGTGATAGTGTAACGGGCTTCTCTAAATGGTTATTGCGATGGTTATTGCCTAATATTGCACCAAATTCTGGCATGCACCAAAAACGTATGCCGAATTTTGGCACAACAGAACGAAGCATGGCAACGGATGGTTATTGATTGGCTGAAACTCACAGATAAAAAAAAAAAAAAAAAGACAACAATTTCTTGATATGCAACAGAGAGTACAAGGAAGATGTAAGGAAAGAGGTGCAATAGTCTGCAGGGAGATGCTGCCTGTGTGAGAGGGGAGTAGCGGCAACACGGACCCTGGGTGTGAGAAGACTGCTTGGTGAGCGCCGTGCACAGGAACTGAAGGCTATCTTCTGCAAAGAATCGCAGAGCAGTTGCTCTATTGCCTTGACATAATGGAGAACAGCTGTATAGCGATAAAAGACCAATAAGGATAGCAAGGTAGAGTTACACTCCCAACAAGCCAAAGTCGGTAGCAGCAGCGATTCCTATCCAAGGAAATGGTAAGTGAGGCTAGCCTCAATTTTAACGTTAGTTGTGCATATCGCTAGGGACTTGATTAGTTGGGCAACAGGCCTGAGACATTACGTCGAAGGACTTGGACTGATTAGAAAAAATATACTACGCGCAGGAAGGCAAGTTCACATAACAGAGGCACCTATATCTCCCTTACCTCTAACTAACATCCTCCTGTATCAGGTCTTCTGTGCAGCCTATGCCACACAATTCCTCCAGAAGCTGCTTGCTAGGCCCACCTCTTAAAGAGTCATTGCACCCAGCTTTTCCATCCCCAGCCTATCCTGACCATTCCCAGTTTATTTTAAGTATCTTTTCTCTTTTGAAGGAGCCCGAGCATTAGGTTCTTAGTGATTCTGAGAAAGTGAATCTACTTGCTGCTTGATTCTTGGTTTTGACAGTCTGCCCGACTACCCCGCTCTCTGAACTACGCTTGTCTTGACCCTGGCAAATTACATTGACTACGTTTTGCCTGAACGCTGCCCACTCAAACCTCGACCTCTCTTTCTGACTACTTCTTTGCTAGGTCAATTTGGTACCATGTTCCAGTACATTCTGCCCAGTCTGTGTCAGTTATCAAAATTCAAAGTGTCCGGCAGCACTCCTTAGAAGATCCCAAACATGGGTGAGGTACCTACCATGCAGAGCCACAAAAAGAGGATTATGGACCTCCCAATCCGCAAGCGCAGTCCAACAATAATTGAGGTAGTGGCAGCATCACAGGTGTAATAAAATCAACTTCTCTTTATTGCTCCATGTTAAAAAGGCAACTTTTCGACATAGATGTCTTTATCAAGGCTTGATAAATGGCTACCTCAATAATTGTCAGTCTGTGTCAGTTGTCACAAAACAGAAGCTACTCGAGAAAAATTATCTTCAGGGATTAAAAATGGTGAAAACCAGGGGACCCTCTTTATAGTAGCCCTGAGGAGTAGCCCAAAGCCAAATCAGTAAGGATGGTTTCACACCTGCGCTGGAGGTTCCGCTTTCCTGTTCCGTTCAAGCAAAGTTGAATCCCCGTGGCTGAATGGTTGTGTCCAGCTGGCCGGCTTTTGGGAGGAAGAAAAAGTGCTGCATACATTGCGCTTTTTTCCGGTATTTCATGAAACTCTGCCCGATATCATGCAATTTCACGGCAGATCCAAGGCGTTTTTGTATCGAAACCACCTTGCATCACTTCTGGAAAGTAGCGATACTCCTAGGGGGCTGCAGTCAGCCCTATTGAAAACAATGGGTGATGCGAGAAAAATAGTACATAGAATCATAGAATGATAAGAGTTGGAAGGGACCTCCAGGGTCATCGGCTCCAACCTTCTGCTCAGTGCAGGATCACTAAATCATCCCAGACAGATGTCTGTCCAGCCTTTGTTTGAAGACTTCCATTGAAGGGGAACTCACCACCTCCCGTGGTAACCTGTTCCACTCATTCATCACCCTCAATGTCAGAAAGTTTTTTCTAATATCTAATCTGTCTCCACCCTTTCAGTTTCATCCCATTGCTTCTAGTCTTTCCTTGTACAGATGAGAATAGGGCTGATCCCTCTGCACTGTGACAGCCCTTCAGATATTTGTAGACTGCTATTAAGGCTGGGTTCACACGGGGCGGATTTGCCGCGGAAATTCCGTGCGGAATTTTGCTGCGGCAAATCCGCATGCGGCCGCTAATCCTGGGATTAGCCAGCCATGTGGACTAAATTTCTCAGAAATCTCGTCCACACAGGACGGCAAATCCGCTACGGCTAAGCCGACAGAAGCCGCCGCTGCGGCGCGGATTTGCCGACCGCAGCATGTCCATTTTTTTTTTCCGCTGCGGCCACGCTCTTCTTTATGGGAGCGCCGGCCGCAGCAGAAGAGCGAGCAGCCGGACTGCTTCAAAGCCGCCGCGGGTTGTAAATCCACCTAACAGTTGCCTTGTCAATCCCATATTTGGTCATTTTTTTCCAATAAGGATGGTATGAGAAACTTTGTCAAATCCTTAACTAAGGTCAAGATATACTATATCCACCACATTTCCCTGATCAACCCAGTCGGTGATACTATCATAGAAGGAAATTAGATTAGTCTGGTATGACTTGTTTGTTACAAACCCATGCTGGCTCTGGTTAATTACTCCATTCTCATCCAAGTACTTGCATACATGCTGTTTAATACTTCGTTCAAAGAGCTTTCCCGGTATAGAAGTCAGGCTCACAGGCCATATTTGCGTGAGATTTGTGTGTCACAAATATCGTGAGAGAATCTCGACCGTGGTGAAACCAGCTTGAGTGACAAAGATGACTTAAAGGGACCCAGCCCCCCTCTCCCAGGGTAATTATACAGTGACGTTTGTACCAATTCTTGGAGATCTGAGCTATGTTATACTTATTTAGGTCCTCACTGTGCCATTCACCTCTAGACATACATTTTCCTACAAAAAGACATTTATTACCTAGTCACAGGATAGGTAATAAATCTCTGATCGCTGAGGGCCCCGCCACTTTCTTAAAACCCCATTAACTGCATAGTGCTCCATTGCATAAAATTGGTTACATTTCCCAACACTGCATATATAAACCAGACAGCCATAGAACTCATAGCAAAACCAATGAATGCCTCCTCCCAGCTGTATTATCGGGGTCTGAGTTACGTTCTTTACGCAGAGCTCCAAATTCTGTACTTCCATTTACACCGTCAGAGTCAGAGGACCAAATTCGGGCAGCTTGCAGCCACCACTAGAATACGTTCCCCTGGGGTGAATGCTCTGCAGATTTTCAACCCCTTCAACATTCAAAGCTATCAAGATGAATTCCGATCCGTATCAGTCAGTAAAGAAATCAATGTGGTGATTCACGAGCGAACAAAGTTTGTCTAGCCACTATGAAACTCGAGCATCCTTTGGCCGTAAGCCATTGGCTCATTGTGCGAGCGGCATTTATAATAGGTCACCTATGTTTATCCAACTGTTAGGAACAATGGCTTAGGGGTCTAGCCTGATGTTATTGCCACTTACTGTAATAGAGTCTAAACCCCCTAAAAAGGGGTTGTACCAGGATTACAAGTTATCCCCCATCTACAGGATAGGGAACAACTTACTGATCGTGGGGGTCTCACCATGTACCCCCCCCCCCCCACCCACCCACCTATCACTGTGGGAGCCACTTCTACCCCTGTAGTTACATCAGAACAAATGAAGCGCTTGGCGAGAATGAGCGGTTAGCGATGAATTCATTTCAGTAGGGGTGACGAATATACCAGAGCACTCGCCGCTTGGGCATCTCCACAGTCCCATTGAAAGCGAATGCAGAGTTAACTCACTTGTGCGACCAGCACTGCATTCAGTCTCCTCAACGCAAGGGGATTGCAGTGGACCCGCAGTGAGGAGGATGGACACATGTCAGGATAGGCAGGGGTCTCAGTGTTGAGACCCCCACTGGTCAGCAAATTATCTCCTATTCACGGGATAGGGGAAAACTTATAATCTTGGCACAACTCCTTGAGGGTGTATTTACACAGGTGAGGGCGATATTGGTCCGAGAAACTTGGACCAACGTCGTACTCGTTCTCATTAAATTTTTTTTAAACACAAGTGAAAAAAAAAGCGCATGTTTTAACAGTAACAATTTTAAGCAAATGTACATGTGATGAGTGCAATGTGATTTTTTTTTTTTTTTTTTTTTAAGCAGCCATAAGAATGATCGATATCGCCAAAAATATAGGACATATTGTGATTTTTTTCCATCTCAGATTCTCATTGCTCAGTGCCCTGAGCTCGCTCCCCCTCTCTCAGCACTCTGCACTATTTGCAATGGGAGGGGCGGGGCGGAACTTAGCTCCACCCTGTTTTGCCCCTCCCATTGTAAACCGTGGCGAGGGGCAGAGAGGGGGCGGGAGCTCAGTGCACTGCTCCCAGCCCACCTCCTCTCCCTGCAGAAAGGGACGCCGTATATTGGTCGGGCGTGAAAACCCAGCCGATATACGGACGTGTGAATAAGCCCTTAAAGAAAGACAACTGAATCTGCATCACTGCATTCTAAGACCCATAACATTTTTATTTTTCTGTGAGGTCTTGGTTTTTTGCGGGAAGAGTTGTAGTTTTTGTCGGGATCATTTTGAGGCGTGACTTTGGGATTGCTTTTCATTGCATTTTTTGGGGAGCCGAACAAAAGAATACTAATGGCAATTCAGGCATTAAGCTTTTTAAATTATTTATGCCGTTCACTTTGTACGACAAATAACATTTTCATTGTGTGGGTCATTATGTATGTGGCAATACCTGTTATGTGTTACCGTATATACTCGAGTATTAGCCGACCCCAGTGTAAGCCGAGTCAATAAGTTTTACCACAAAAAACTGGTAAAACTTATTGACTCGAGTATAAGCCTAGCTATACTCGAGTATATACTAGGTAAAGAAAAAATGCAATACTCACCTCCCAGCCGGCGTCTGTGTCCCTGGCGTGATGGTCTCCCCAGCGGTGCGGCAAGCTGCTTGAGAATTCTCCCCACTGTCATCTCCCTGCTCGGCTTTGAATTCCTTGCCGTCAGCGCTGTGTAGGTAAGGGCTGTGATTGGATCGAGCACCAGCCAATCACAACCGGCGATCGATAAACCAATCACAGCCATTCAGTGATGTCATCCACTAAATGGCTGTGAATGATCGAGTGTCGGCTGTGATTGGCTGGCGCTTGATCGAATCACAGCATTTACCTACACAGCGCTGACGGCGGGGAAATTCAAAGCTGAGCAGGGAGAATTCTCAAGCAGCTTGCCGCACCGCCGGGAAGTCCATCGTGCCGGGGACACAGACGCAGGCTGGGAGGTGAGTATTGCGGGGTTTTTTTTCTATTTTTTTACCTCACTCGAGTATAAGCCGAGGAGGGCTTTTTCAGCATTAAAAAATGTGCTAAAAAACTAGGCTTATACTCGATTATATATGGTACATTTTTTTACATTTTGTTTGGTATTTTATCCTTTTAAAAAGGGTTTTGTGGGGGAAAAAATGCGTATTTTTTTAAACTGCATTTTTTCCTTTAAATTAAGCTTTAATAAAATTTTTTAGTCCTTCAAAAGGGACTTGAATATGCAAGCATTCAATTGCTAGAATAGCACACTGCATTTTCTATGTAGTGCATTCTACTAAGCCTTTGAACAGCAGCCTGTTACACTCTGCCAGAGGAAGGGTTTAATAGGCTGAGTTACATAGACTTGAGGGCCTGTGTCCGGATTCTGGCTGCCATGGGAACCCATTGGTACCTTGCAATCATACTGCAGGGTGCCGATGGTACAAAGAAGGATCCCCCTTCACCTGTCAACTGCTTACATACTACAATTGCTATTGACTGTGGAACATAAGGGGAATCTTTCTAACAGGGAGTGCCAAAGTAAGGGACTTTAGCGGTGTATGAAAGTAGACAAGACGACACATATGTACAAAGACACATGGAATGATGACTTTCAGAGGGATTGTCATGAGAAGATTACAAGTAGACAAATGCTTAAGGCCAAATGCACACGGGCAGGATGCGGAATCCCGTAGTGAATCAGACCCTGCCCGTGACCGGCATCCGCACGTGCCCGCTGTTTCTTCTGTACTGCAGGTGGTCCGAACGGCGAGCCGTTGGACATATGCAATACAGAATCTTTCTTTTTAAAATCGCCTAGCGATGACGCGGTATCCGCGACCTATCCACAATGTCATTGCGGAAGGGCCGTGGATCGGACGACTTCCACTGACTCCAATTTAAGCCATCCGCGCTAGAATAGGAAATGCTGCGATTTTCCCTTTGCGAGTGGAAAATCGCAACTGATTTCCGCTCGTGGACATGGAAAAGCGATTTTGCATAGCATGCTATGGGCCGTATTTGCTGCGGAATCTGGAGACGGATGCCCGCTCTGAATCGCGCAATGCAAATGTGCCCATGTGCATTGGGCCTTACACAGTTCACAATATAGTCGGAAATGCGATTCTCAGAGACACATGCAATGATTAATGGTGGCCACATTCCAGTGCCGCAACGGCCCTCCTTCACTGCAAGTGGGAGGGGAGGGAGGGGGTATCTGGAAATGTAAACTTCTGTCAAATAACTTAAACAAGATAGATTTTAAACAAATGACTCCATACCTGAGCTGTAAGGCGGAACGCCACGGGCAGTGTTAATACGGGCACCAGCTTTTCTAAGAGACTGTATTGGAGTGTTAAACCCTGAGGGAAGCTGTGTGGCTGCGCCATTAATTTCCTAACCGAACATCGTGTGAAATTGGTGCTAATAATATTCATCAACGCTCTAGATATTGTTCTTCTGGAATTATTTCCAACTGTGCACAAAGTATTATCCTGAGGCCACTCTCGCACATGCGCCAGACGGAACGCCGCGTTTGGTCGCATGTCTGCGAGGCCGCAAAACAATTGGTGCCTTTTACAGCGATTACTGCCGCATTCAAAGCGCCGCGGTAATCTCGGTAAACAATCGCTAGTGTGAGAGCGGCCATAGGCTACTCTCACATATGCCTTCAGAAAACGCAACACGAAACCGCGGTATTTTACCATGATTGCGCACAGCCTTTTCTAACACATTTTACAACGGTTTTTAATGTACCCCATCACTGTCGTGGGTGATGAGGTGCGCTAAAACGCGTGGAAATAGGGCAGTGCTCAAGAAACACCGCGTTCGCGCGCTGCTCTGCGAGGCCCCGTTGAAATCAAGAACGGCATTGTACCGGCATTTGGTGCATTTTACTTTAGTTTTCAGACGCCGGTTTTTAGCACTCCAAATGCTCCAAAATTAAACAAGACACCGCTAGAAAACTTTTTTAGCGCCGCAATTGAGCAGCTGTCTGTGCGGTCCCATTGAAAACAATGGGAGAGTTATACTGCAATTAGCGCGGTAAAAACCGCCTGTGTGAGGGAGGCCTAAGGATCTAGGTAACTGTAGTGACAGGAGATTCTAAGTAAAAAGGTATAAATTCTAACCATTATTGCTATACTAGTATTTATTGTTCTTTTCTATTTCTAAATAAATATTGTAAACTTTGGTTACTCCACCTGCTGCATCGTACCCTGAATCCCATGTCACATCACTATTTGTGACATATTTTGGAGTCAAACCATGGCCAATAGATAGTTTTGCACCAATTTTCAATTCACCCTCAGTGAAACTGTGGCACAGACCTGATTATATAAATGTCGATTGGTCGCAATACACTATTTTCATACTTCATCCTTAGTCTAGGTTTACTGTATACACTGAGTAAGCTCCCAATGGTGCCACAGACCCCATTCACCAGACAGAGGATAATTAGGCCTCCGTTAAGGAGGTTTCCATCACGGCTCCCATTTTATTGGTGCATGGAATAGTGCGAGGCACACTGGTACACCATGCAGCGGCAGACAGTAAAAAAACAAGCTATGCAATATATATTCTTTACCACAGCAGCCTATGGGTGACAATTGTCACTAAGTGGCATCTGTTAAATGTAAGCAAGAATGCTTTCAGAAACAGAAGTGTTAACCCTTTCCAATCCACTGTCTGACATCTCAAGACATCATTATTTAAGGCTGTACAGCTCCGATGTTTGAAGACGTCCGTCGGGGTTCTCTTACTGTATATTGCCAGCCTCTCTGCTGTCGGAGCCTATCCAACGTGTCACCTCATGCAGTACTGGCTTTAGCCAGCATATAGCGCCGTTGTATAATGGTAGAAAAAGAGTAAGCCCCTAGGAAAACCAGGATACAAATTGGATTGGAAAGGGTTAATAGATTGCATTTTATTTGACAAAAATAAAGTGAATGGACTAAAGAGAAATGTAAATCCTATCAGTATTTGGTGTGACCACCTTTTGCCCTTAAAACAGATTCAGTTCCTCTACGGACACTTACAGAAAGGCTGCCTGTCCACGGGCGTAGCGATACCCCGCGGCGGATCTCTGCCGCGGGAGCCACCGCCCGGGAGCAGGCGAGAGCTGACGGTTCTCCGCACTGAGCCTATCTGACAGATAGGCTCACCGCGAAGAATTGCGGCAAATTGCAGCATGCTGCAATTTGCCGCCCACGAGCGGAGAATCGCTGTGACTCTCCGCTCAAGGACAGGGGGGCTGCGCTTTCCCCAAGCAACACTATGGAAAGCGTTCACCGCATTCCCCGCGACCGGAAAATTCGCCCGTGGACAGGCAGCCAAAGACAGAGATTTTATAGGATTATAGTCAGGTGTATGATTACCAAATTATACCAAACAGGTGATAATGATCATCATTTTCATATGCAAGTGGAAATATAGTCATTAACTGAAACAGCCAAGCTCTGTTACAAAGGTGAGGTTGTGGAAGACAGTTTCCTGTCACCGGTCATACACCATGGCTTGACTGAGCACAGCAACAAGACACAAAGTAGTTATACTGCCGCACCAAGGTCTCTCCAAGGCAAAGATTTCATAGCAGACTGAGGTTTCAAAATGTGCTGTTAAAGCTCTTTTGAAGAGGCACAGAGAAATGGGCAGCTTGAGGACTGTAGACACAGTGGTCGGCCAAGGAAACAGTGCAGCAGATGAAATACACAGACGGGGCAAATTAACCAATCACAATGCAGCTTTAGAAACAAGGCCAAGCGAATTAACTATGCACAAAAACACAAGAAAATTGGCAGCAGGTGCTCTAGAACAACTCGTCCTCAGGAACCCCTACAGGTCATGTTTTCAGGATTTCCTCAGTGTTGCAGGTGATGTAATTATTGTCGGTGCCTCAGACATTGCCACAGGTGTTCTTACTATAGGATATGCTGAAAACATGACCTGTTGGTGGTCGCTGAGGACTGGAGTTAGGAAATACTGCTCTAGACCGATGAGTCAAACTTTGTTAAATTTGGCTGTAACAGAAGGCAGTTTATTCACCAAAATTCTGGAGTGCGGGACAATAACGAGAGTCTGCAGTCTGCAGCGAAGCATGGTGGAGAGCGGTACAGTAATAGGTGTCTGCCGGCAGCAGTGAATCTTGGTGGAGAGTGGTACAATAATGAGAGTCTGCAAGCTGCAGCGAAGCATGGTGGAGAGCGGTACAATAATGAGAGTCTGCAGGCAGCAGTGAGGAATAGTGGAGAGAGGTACAATAATGAGTGTCTGCAGGCTGCATCGAAGCATGGTGGAGAGTGATACAATAATCAGAGTCTGCAGGTTGCAGCAAAGCACGGTGGAGAGCGATACAATAATAAGTGTCTGCAGGCAGCAGTGAAGAATGGTGGAGAGCAGTAGAATAATGAGTGTCTGCAGGTAGCAGTGAAGCATGGTTAAGAGCGGTACAATAATGAGTGGCTGCAGGCAGCAGTGAAGCATGGTTAAGAGCGGTACAATAATGAGTTGCTGCAGGCAGCAGTGAAGCATGGTTGAGAGCTGTATAATAAGGAGAGTCTGCAGGCAACAGTAAAGCATGGAGGATATCGGTACAATAATGAGTGTCTGCAGGCAGCAGTGAAGCATGGTGGAGAGCAGTACAATAATGAGTGTCTGTAGGCAGCAGTGATGCATGGTTGAGAGCGGTACAATAATGTGTCTGCAGGCAGCAGTGAAGCATGATCGAGAGAGGTACAATGAGTGTCTGCAGGCAACAGTGAAGTATGGTGGAGAGCGGTACAATAATGATTGCCTGCAAGCAACAGTGAAGCATGGTGGAGAGCGGTACAATAACAAGTGTCTGCAGGCAGCAGTGAAGCATGGTGGAGGTTCCTTTCAAGTTTGGGGCTGAATTTCACCAAATGGAGTTGGAGATTTGGTCAGAATTAATGGGTTCAGAATTAATGCTGAGAAACGCGGACGGATACGTATCCGAGGCCTTTGATTGGCTCCAAGTTTATTTTGCATCAGGATAACAACCCCAAACATACAGTAACTATCTTCAGACTGAAGAACAACAACAAGGAGTCCCGGAAGTGATGATATAGTCTCTACAGACCCCTGATCGAATCTGTCTGGGATTACACGAAGAGACAGAAGGATTTGAGCAAGCTACACCCACAGAAGATCTGCAGTTAGTTGCCCAACATGTTTGGAACTACCTCCCTGCTGAGCTCCTTTAAAAACTGTGTGCAAGTATCCCAAGAAGAATTGATGCTGTTTTGAGGACAAAGTGCGATCACACCAAATATTGATTTGATTCAGATTTCTTTTGTTTACTCACTTTGCATTTTGTTAATTAACAAAATGCAAACTATTAACACTTCTATTTGTGGAAGCCTTCTTTCAACATCTGCCTATAACTTTTGCACAGTACTGTATGTGTCTGAGGCTTCCATCATAAATCCAACAAAACCATTTGACAGACAGAAAAGTGAAAGTAGCCTTAATGTGATGCCAAATCATTGCCGATCCATGTGTATGTACCCGCAAAGCTCAAACATATGGAAGCAAAGCAAAACAAAATACACAAAACATTCTATTAATCAATGTTCAATTGAACCGCTTGTTACTAGAACACAGAACGATGCATATCTCAGCTTCGGTATGTCAAACAGCCACCAAAGCCTCCCAAGACAATGCTAAGCGGTTCATTTCAGCAGACATATGGTGCACAGATGAGTCGCAGCAAGCTTAGGTGTTCATGGTATGCGCTATCCAGATGAAATCTCATATTGTTGGTAGAGGAGGCTCCACTTTCAAGATCTCCAATGCAGAATTCAATTACAACAAATGGGTTTGTTCATACAAGCAACAACTGTTTTCCCTATTTTTCTTGTAAATCAGCATACCATATTCTTCTTGTGGAGACAAGAGGTGTGAGAAAATATCTGGCAAACGCAACAACTTTGCAAGTGAGAACGTTGAAGGCTGCTTTCACACTTGCGCTGGGGGATGCCACTTTCCTGCTCCGTTCGGGGAGCAGGAAAGGAGAATCCCAGCAGCCGCTAAGTTCCGAACAGCGCCGGGCAGACCCCATTGACTATAATGGGGTCTGCACGCTTTTCGCCCAGCTGCCTGGTTTTGGGACGGAAGAAGAAATGGAACCTCCGGCCAGAAATTCAGACGCAGATGTGAAACCGGCCTTAATAATGAGAAGTGAAGGATCAAGTCTTATTTATTGAATGGTAAACAAGTAATAAACCAGCATAAAAAGGTATTTAGGGATGCAAAGCTTCTTCAGTCAGGCTGGGGTAAGAGAAGTAGTTAGAGAGGAGCGAGTATACTCGCTAAGGCACATTACTCGAGCGAGTAGTGCCTTAGCCAAGTATCTCCCCGATCATCTCTAAAGATTCGGGGGCCGGCGGGGAGGAACGGAGAGGAGATCTCTCTCTCCCTCTCTCCCCCTCGCTCCCCACCGCAACTCACCTGTCACCGGCGCCGGCCCCCGAATCTTTAGAGATGAGCGGGGAGATACTCGACTAAGGCACTACTCGCTCGAGTAATGTGCCTTAGCGAGTATACTCGCTCATCTCTAGAAGTAGTGCTACACGGGTTGCTGAGCTGATCCTTATTAGGGCAAAGCCCTTTCGTTGCACACCAGACTGGCTCCACCACAGCTGGATACAATGTCTCTTCACGTCTTAAATGGTGCAGTCACCTTTGCCATAATAAGGATCACTCATGTAGCACAGTTGACCTTACCCCAGCATGCTTGAAGGGGCTTTCCACCTCTAAATGCATTTTATGCCAGCTTATTACTTTTACCATTCAGTAAAGAAGTCTTGATCCTTCAGTTCTTCTCTAAACGTTCTCACTTGGAAGATTGTGCCATGTGCCATATATTTTCTCACACCCCTCGTCTCCACATGATTCCACGCCCAACCCCCAGTAGGCATACACCTGTCTGGCAGCACCACCATTTAGCCCATTGATCCAATCCTACGACCTCACTATAGCCTTCACCTTCAGGCACCGCTATAGGGTTGCTCCACCCATCCTTTTCATTCTACAATAGTCCACATTCCTCCTAGGATGCTTTCACACGGTGCAAAATCATTCCGCAAGATGCAGCCTAATCTGCTCCATAGGCCGCAAGTATATATAGAGCCTTAAAACAAAAAAAGTTACCAGTAATTGTTACCCACATACTTTGCTTTTGTAAACTAATGAAAGAGGTTGTCTGCTTGGACCGCGACCATCCAGCAGCAGGTCCTCTAGTGACTCGTTGATTCTTAGCGGGAGGACCTGCTGTGCATTATTCCTGCAGCACTATTGGCTGGCTGAAGTAATCTACAGAAGTATCAGGTGATGGTTGATCATTATAGTAGCTTTGTGCTTGGCCGACAGATTTCCTTAGGTTATGCAGAGATAGATCCCTCCCTTTCATAATGCTGCACAATGAAGCAGGTCTGTCATTCAGGCTTCCGAGAAAGCTGGAAGACAACCCCCGAGGAAGCTTTATTGGCAGTCACTTATCCTTTCCAAAAGCAAATGCAACAAGCTCCGGGCAGCTGTTACAAAGTAAAGATTTGACTTCTGCAAGTGTCAGCTCCATATTTAAATAGTCACTGACTAAACTACCCATCAAAACACTTATTTCGGTTCTCTTATTACAGCGTAATATGAATGGTAATTCGGAGATTTGTTGTGCAAGTCTAGGGTCAAAAACTAACCACAGATTGTTAAATGTGTAAATATACTGAAATGTTGCATCAACTCTAGAGAATCCTGACTGCGACCTTGTGTTAGTCTCATACTGCAGTGTGCTGACAAACCGTTAATCATTTCTTTAGTCACAGAGGAAGCAGCAGGGAAAAAAGAAGACGGAAAAAAAGGTTCCCTCTTGATGTCTTGAGTCTACGATCGTTTCATTGCCACAGGAGTGCTTCGGACTAAGGGCACGTTCACATATAAGGGAAGTGCTACGGAATCTCCGCAGCTGAAGATTCCATAGAATTTCCGCATCAAAAACAGAGTCGAAACTCACATTATTGGTGCAGATTGTGACTCAAAAACAGCTAAAGAATTTTATTCCATGGGGAATACAAGTATTTACCAAGACAGACCATGCCCGGAGAGCAACTTTTGGTTAATATGAGAATACCCCGAATGGCCACTTTTTAGAGACCCTGGTCTAGTAGAACATTGCACTTCCTTCGGGCATTCTGAACAGCAGCAACTCATCGTGGTGTAGATTCTACTAGGTGTTGAAATGGTTCTGCAGGAATATTGGCCCATGTGGACAGGAAGTGCCTTGTAGTTGCTGTAAAGCAGATGGACATACTGAGATTTTCTGAAAAGTTGACCGGAAGGGTTAAACTATTCATGCGGCTTGTGCCAAATTCTGATCCTACCAACAGCATGATGGAACAGAAATCTCGATTCATCTGACCAGGTGATGTTTTTCCGCAGTCATCCAATTTTTATGTTCTTTTGCCCACCGGAGTCTTACTTTTATGTTTCTTTAAGATGGCATTGGAACTAGTCGTCTGCTAAAGAACGGTGAGTTGTGCATTCGGACACGTTCGTTGGAGCAGCTGTGCCGTACTTGGATACAATTTGCTTGACTGTGCACCACCTGTTCGTCAGAATGATTCTTGACATTCTCCTCTGACCCCTTTTGTTGCCATGTTATTTACGTCCACAGGATCTTCTTTTGCTGGGTGGTTTTTCCTGATCACACCATTCTCTGCATACTCAACACCATAGTAAAAGAAAACCCTAAAAGATTGAATGGATATGAAACCCTGGCCCTGGCTAGTCTAGAACCGATGACCAGGCCTTGCTGAAAGTTGTTCAGATCACTCAATTTTCCCATTCTAATGTGGATTCACACTAATACTGAAACATGCTCACTTGATTTTGTGCTTCAGTCTGGGGTCATGGGTCTAATATTCATACAGGGAAGCCGCAATCCTGAAAGGACCAATGCCTATAATAAAGTGGCCATTCAGTATATATTAGGCAATGCTTAATATTTAGGACTACTTTAGCAGTTCAAAGGCAATGCAGTAAGAAGAAGAAAAAAATTACAGCACCTCTACTGTTCAATAGGTATTATCCATAAATGTCAGATTGCTGGGTGCCCTAGACCCCAAGGCCAGTGCACCCGAATGCCCCATGTTAATGGAGCAGGGAGGGGGGCATGCACGACTGCCGCTCCATTCACTTGTATGGGACAAGTGGAGATCTATGCACTCAGCAATCTTTCTAACCCATAGAAGTAAACAGAGTGGTGGTCATGCATACATACCCCTATTCCATTCACATAGGGCATTTAGGTGGACCAGAGTCGGGAATGCCGGGAGCCCCAGAAGTCGAATCCCCAGCAATCAGACATTCATCTCCTTTCTTGTGGATAGGGGGTCTATGTCGTAATTCGAAAACCAAAATAAGTCAGTGTAGTAGTAGAATTACTACAACCGAACAGGGCAGTTAGGGATGTATTAAACCCGAGATAGAGAGATAGAGAGATAGAGAGAGAGAGAGAGAGAGAGATATGTAGGTATATATATATAGATAAATAGATATAGATTATAATATAAAACTTAACACTTTGAAAAGTGTGGATTTTTAATTATTCCTGAGTAGGACTTAAACCACAGAAATTTTTATAAGCTTAGTCTTAAAATAGACCTGATGGAAAGAGAAGATTTCACTTTGATACTAATGCAAATACCATTTACTGTACATTATTTGGCCAAACCACAAAATACAAAAAAAAATTGAAAAAAGTCATCTGGACCCTCCATCGGCCAGAACATCAGAGCTCTCGGTTTTCATCCTGTGGAGAACTCAAAGAAAATATATTGCAGGAGAATTTCAACTATTTCCCAAACCAGTGGACAGATGCCACATTTCTCAGCTCCAAAAAAGGAAAACACCAGAAATTCTTAAAGACTGTTAAAGTCACCAGAGGGGAAAGGTAAAGCCTAAAAATATGAAAACCCCACGTATAAGACAACAATCAGAGCGCATTTTTATGATAAAATTCCCTAGATTTCTTCGACATCCAAGCTCTTTTTTGGCCTCCTTCACTATTTTTTCAGCTTTCTACACTTGCAAAAAAAAGGCGAAAAAAACTAAAGAGAAAAAACAAATATGAATTTCAAGTGTTTTCTGAACAAGGTCATATTTTTTAACAAGCCTTTTGGTGATATTTTTTATTTCTTAACATGAATAACAAAAAAAAAAAACCTACATTTTACAAGTCCTATTAAAAAATGCCCCCAAAAAAGTCACAGCCAGAGCCCTGCTTCACTTTAACCCTTTAGGGCTCCTTCCCACGGACGGATTTCCGCCGCGTAATACGCGGGGGAAATCCGCTGCGTTGCACACAGATATTAGGTTCTATTGAACCGAATAGCACAATGCTTATGGTGCAGAATTTCACCGCGGAATTCCGCACCGCAAAATCACCCGGACTCACCCGCGGCATGCTGCGGATGTACGCGCAGACGGCTTCCATTGCAGTCAATGGAAGCCCTCCGTCACGATATCTTCTGCTGTAGCACAGCGGAAGATAGCATGAAACCGCTTCTCTGCCTACCGCCAGCCGTGTCATATGACGTGGGCGCGTCACATGACGCGTCCGCGCGCGTCACGTGCTCTATTGCTCATGCGCGCCGAAGCGTCATGCGGGACCTGGGACGCCGGATCCACAGGCAAGTATTGGGGTCTCTGGGGGGGGCACCGTGACAGGCTCTGCCACGGAATTCCGCGGCGGAGCCCGTCACGGCCGTGTGAAGCCGGCCTTACTGACAAGTATTTTCTTTTTTTAATTTTTGTCTTTTCATCCCCACAAAACAAGAGCCATAACTATTTTTTTTTGTCAACATAACTATAAGGCCGCCTGCACACGGGCGGAAATCCCGTGGCGGGATGTCCTATTTTTGTGCGGGGCTCGCAGAGCCTCGCACAGAAACGTCACTCACCCGGCCGCCGGCTCCGGTCTGCGCATGCGCCCGCTGCCCTGCAGCCGGCACATGAAAGAGCCGGGGCCGCCGGGCGCGGGTGAGTACGCGCTCGTCTCTGCAGGCGCTCGGGTCCCGCGGCGAGAATTCTCGCCGCCGGATCCGACCCACTCGTCTGCAGGCGGCCTAAGAGTTTGTTTGTTTGTTTTTTTGCAGGACTATGATCTGTATTTTAAGAGTTCTATTTAGGCTGGTTTTACACGGGGCAGATTCCCGACGGAAATGTCGCGGTTTGGCTGTGGCTTTGAAGCGGCCCAGCCGCTCGCTCTTCCGCTGCGGCCGGCGCTCTCATAGAGGAGAGCGCGGCCGCAGCGGGAAAAAAAAAGTAGACATGCTGCATTCGGCAAATCCGCGCCACAGCAGCGTCTTCTGCCGACTTAGCCGCAGCAGATTTGCCATCCTGTGTGGACGAGATTTCTGAGAAATCTCATCCACATGGCTGGCTACTCCCGGGATTAGCGGCCGGATGCGGATTTGCCGCGGCAAAATTCCGCACGGAATTTCCGCAGCAAGTCCGCCCCGTGTGAACCCAGCCTTAAAGTACCATAAAATAAATCGCAAATCGTAAAAAAAAAAGGTTTAAAGTAAAGTGAAAACGGAATTAAAAAATTCTTGCACTTTTGTTTTGTTTTTGTCACACACAGAGCAGCAAAATACTGCGTTAACTTTATTCTACAGGTCAGCAGAAATATAGCAAATAAATGTATAGTTTTATGTTGGGAGTGGGGGGGGGGGGGGGTAACAGGCTAAACTGGTTAGGCATATGTCTTTTTTCGACCTAACATATTATATTACTATATATTTTATTTTAAAAATGTATGGCGACAAAAGATTTTCTGAAATACCTTTTTTATTTTGGAGATGTGGAGCGACCTGCAGTTATCATTGGTAACATTTGGGGGTACATACGGCTTTTTGATCAGTTTTTATTCAATTTTATATTTTAAAAAGACAGCCCCCCCCCCCCCCCCCCCCCAAACAACTGCAATTCTAATATTAAGTTTTTCTTTTTCCTACGGCGTTCAGGATAAATAATTTGCTATCGTAACAGTTTGGACTGTTACGGGTGCAACAATATCAATTATATTTATTATATGAAAAACTGAAAAAGGAGGCATTTTTGGTGGTAAAATTTTTTTTTTAATCCAGTTAAGGGACCTGAACGTACCACCACTTGATCACTAGTACAATATACTACACTATTTCAGCTGACTCCGATCCTGGCTGTTGCAGACAGACATCAGCTGCTTCAAACAGCTGACACCCACCAGGTATGGAGCAGCCCCCGCCAGCTCGCTGTTCATTTATGGCAAGTAGTCATTAGCAGAAAATGCTGCAAAACACTGTGTGTGAATCCAACCTTCGGATGGTCAAATGGTGCATAAATGCTGCGGAATTTCCGCGATGGAAGAACCCACAGCATTTCTGTACTCAAAACAGAGTCAAAGTCTGCACCAATAGTATGGATTATATTCCAAAATCAGCTGCGGATTTGCAATTGATTTCAGTAGATTATGCGAAGAATTGGGAGGGGAGCACAGCGCTTTATCGGCGCAGCCTTTCTCACGAAACCCCAGCGGTCTCTAGCGGAATTTCCGCTGTTGAACGCTGGCTGCCATAGGATTGCATGGGTTTACGCAGACCAATGCAGACAGCCGCGATTTTGATCGTGGAAAACGTGCATGATACAAAAATGGCGGCATGTCCAGTTTCAGTGTGAGCCTATTTCAGCACCATACTACTTTAAATCCGCCAACCTGGATTGGGGGAACCTGGTGGCATCCGAGTCCCCCCTGTGAATTAATTCCTCCTTTTTACTATATGGCAGCGATGGAAACTTTTCATACTCCATGATTGCTATATCTTCTATGACCGAGGGCCCTAGTCCCGGATATTTCCACTGACGCTCTCCTAGCCACTTCCACCTGATGGGATCCTTGTTTGTGGTGCTTGTTGAAGGCTAACCTGGACCACAGGTGTGGAGTCCTGTTGTTGACAGGCCCCACACCAGGTGATTCCTCCTAGATAATGTGGTTATACCACAACTTTTTTGATACATATTCTCCATTTGCTTTGGAGAGCAGACACCATTACAATACTCTTTGTAACTTTACAGTGGCTTTTCACTGTTTTCCTCCCATAATCCCTTCAGTTTTGTTTTTTTTTATTAAAAAGAAGAATGTATCAAGAGGGAACACATTACCACAATCGTTTAGAAAAGGAAACAAAGCACTACTTAAGATGAGCGCGTCCAAAAAGATATTTACTTTACAGAAAAGCTGATTAAAAATGATCACCTTAGCGTGCCATGCTGGAATAGGCACAGCAATGTCGTAGAGTACATATATGGAAGATGTAGCCGGTATATAGTCCCCAGATGAAAAAGTGCCAACATAACTTGTGATTGTTTGGATATATCAGGAGACCATAGATGGAGTCTGTAGAGAGGGAGAAAAAAGGACCCTCAGGGCACAAAACATCCACTAGAGTGGAAGGTCTGCATTAATTCAGTTTATTGAATGAACAGTCTCAGACAACGCGTTTCAGGGAGCATGCACACAACAATTTAAAGGGAGTCTGGCAGCTTGAAGATGCAGGCATCATGTTACAGAGCAGGAGGAGCTGAGCAGATTGATATATAGTTTATGGGGAAGGCTGTAGTATAACTTGCATTTTATTCATTTACACATTTGCTCATTCTGAGCTGAACAGTCCAATGGGCGGAGCTATCGGTGATTGACAGCTATCTGTGTATGTAGCACCTCCCATTGGACTGTTCGAATCAGAATGAGCAAAGACGTAAATGAATAAAATGCAAGTTACATTGAAACTTTCCCCATAAAACTATATATCAATCTGCTCAGCTCTTTCTGCTCTATAACATGATGCCTGCAGATAATTCGAGTTGAAAGAATCCCTTTTAAGTGCTTTTCATAACATTTTTTTTCTTTAAATTGGTCTATGTATTCTGCCTGTAGTATTCTTTCTGATGGCCTGAAAAAAAAAACAGGGCTGGTCTTCGAAATGCGTTGCCTATGAGATCGTTCATCCGATAGACTTCATCAATCCAAGCTTCCTGGAGTAGTGGAAGTTTTGCGCCTTGAAGGTGTAGTTCTTTTTCCTCTATGGACTCCATTTGTGGTCTCCTATTATATCCATAATTGAGAAAGATTTTCTTTTACCTTTCCGCTGGGCTCCAATCATGTTTCCAACAAAAAAAATTTCAGAGGGGAAAGAAATGTGTGAAGGCTCTGTGTAAAATCCAATATAATTGCTCAGGGTGTATGAACAGAAGACCGCAGGAATTCAATGAAACACAGTGGCCTGCAACAGACAGCTGATCGGCGAGAGTCCTGGGCATCGGACTCCCACCGATCTTATATTGTTGGCCTACTCTGAGGACAGGTCATCAATAGTATAATCCCAGAAAACCCCTTTAAAGTAACGACTCCGTTTTAGTTACACCCTATTATTCATGTCAGACTTTTGTCACTAAAAAATCAATGGTATTTCTAGGAAACTCTGTGTCAGAAATCGCTGATCGGCATCAAAAGCTGCGGTCCTGTTTTCTTTTCAGGAAGAGACTGAAGATAACGGTTCACAGACACCTTATCATTTTATCATCTGACTTGTCGCAATATCATATGATAACTCAACCAAAGTAACACTACCTGCAATGATATGGGAAAAAATGTACCGTATATACTCGAGTATTAGTCGATTCGAGTATAAGCCGAGTCAATAAGGTTTACCACATCAAACTGGGCAAAATTATTGACTCGAGTATAAGCCGAGCCATACTCGAGTATATACTAGGTAAGCGCTGTGATTGGTTCGAGCGCCATCCAATCACAGCCGGCGCTCGATAAACCAATCACAGCCATACAGTGATGACATTTACTCAATGGCTGTGAATGATCGAGCGCCGTCTGTGATTGGCTGGCGCTCGATCCAATCACAGCGCTTACTTACACAGCGCTGACGGTGGGCAAATTCAAAGCCCAGCAGGGCGATGACAGCGGGGAGAATTCTCAAGCAGCTTTCCGCACCGCCAGGGAGACCGTCGCACCGGAGAGACAGACGCTGGCTGAGAGGTGACTATTGTGTTGTTTTTTTTTGGGGGGGGGGGGGAGGTTACCTCACTTGAGTATTAGCCGAGGGGGGCTTTTTCAGCAAAAAAAAATATGCTGAAAAACTTGGCTTATACTCGAGTATATACGGTAATTTTTATTTTTTTTTGGAACGATGAACTTCAAGTACATGGGAAAACATTTAGAAATGTAAAAAGTTGCAGAGAAACTGCAAAGGCAATCACTGTCCGTATGCCCTATTAATGCATATAAACATCGTCACCAGGGTTAGTTTTAAAACTCTCAAAACAAGTTGTCTAGGCATAGCCCCCTGCCCATCCTGAAACATGGCCGTGAAGAGACGCACGCGGACACTAGGCAGGACCGTTGACAAGAGAACCATCCAATGCCTAGCAAGTACCCTTCTCCAAGTATAGGGACCTATGCAGGACACTCTGTCATATGGTTGACTTGTCACATGTCCCACCCAGAGTGCACTTCCATCTCTCCATGCTTGAGGTCATACCGAAAGGGAGAGTATGCGAAGAAAACCCAGAGGGTTTCGGCCTTAAAGGACTAGACAGTTTTTAGTATATGGTGGTTTTATGGCCCTACTTTTTTTCTTTGGCTGTCAAAACCATTTATGTGACATATAGGGCTATTTTTTTTAATTAAGAGTCTTTTTCCTTTTTTTTTTTAACAGCTTGACGTCATAAGAGCTCTGCAGGACATTCCAACTGTCATATTTTTACTTATTTCACCGTTTTCCACTGGGCCATCCATAGGAGCCCCAGTTACAGGGGAACACATTTCCCTATAGGGACAGTAGACACTTGCAGAACCAGGCTGCTAATACCCTGCAGCTCCGACATGCCAGGGATCATGTGATCACTAGAAGAAACTCCATTGTCCCTTCCTGTATTCTCTACATAGTGCTCATTGAGTGCCATGTAGCCTGTAAAAGAGAAGGTATAACCGCCTCTGTCTTCTCCTTCAGGTCCTTAGCTGTCTCCGCCAGACGACCACCCGACCTGCTCCTGCTAGATTGTAGGAGCTTTAATACTTTTACTATGGAGCAAGATTAAAGCCCAGAATGCAGCGCTATATAATTTATGGCTCTTGGTCCCTAATAGGTTAAACTTTTTTTCTCCCTTCTGATAATCGTGAATATCCAACACCAAGCAAAAACTTCCATCACGGCCTAAAGGTGGATATGGATATCCGGCCTATACATGTTGGATATGGATCAGCCAAACTGGACAATCATCGAATGTTGATGGGGGCCTCCCAGTTCATGTCAGGGGAGATAAGGATCAGACTGCTGGATGTTAGTTGCCCAATTGTTTCCTTCTCGGGGGCTAAGCCACTGCCAGATGCCTAAGGCTGGGTTCTCACAGGGCATAATCCCGCCGGAAATCTCGCGGTTTTGCCGCAGCGAAAAATCGCGATATTTCTGACGGGAAAGCACAGCTCCAAAACCCGCAGCAAGCTTTGGAGCAGCTTGGCCGCATGCTTTTCCGTTGCAGCCAGCACTCCCATAGAGAGCAGCGCGGCCACAATGGAAAAAAAAAATAGAAATGCTGCGACAGATTAGCCGTGTCGTGTGGAGGAGATTTTTGACAAAGCTCGTCCACATGGCTTACTAACCTCAGGATTAGCGACCGCAGGTGAATTTGCCGCAGCGAAATTCCAGACGGAATTTCCGCGGGAAATCCGCCCTGTGTGAATCCAGCCTAAAAGCGGCTTTCAGTTCTCGCTATATACAAAACACACTTCAACCAAGCTTATACGGGATAGTTACCATCCCAATAAGCATTTGGCCGAAAGCCATCTACAGTGTTTGGCCAACTGAGAACGGGCCCAGTGCCATTCTGATCATATGTAGTCTCTTACATAGATACCAGGCGACCATATGGTTACAGCGTATTTCGCTCGCCGGGTTTGGTGCGCAGAATACGATCTACAATGTTCCACAAGCTCCCTATGTTGCTGCTCACACATATTGTGCGTAATACGCGTGCAATAAGATCGTAGCACATTTAGCTTGGCACGTATTAGGCGCGCATACATGACAAGATGGCGATTGGCGGCCCATAGCAAGTACGCAATAACTGTGGTGGCTAGCTCTACCGGCGATTTTGGCAAAATGCCAGAAATATTCCAAATAGGCCTCCTATGCATGAAGCCACATTGATGCCGACAAGCAAATATTTCCCCTAACTCTTTGTTGCACTGTGTTAAATAAAGAGCGCGCGCGTGAGTGTATGCGGGTTTCTTTTTTAGTCATGAGATGTGTTGACACAGCTGATGAAACAGATAAACCTCTGCCAAAGTGTGAATGTGAAGTGTTAAAGCAGAAATACAGGAGGGAGAGGGGGCAGACGATGGGGAGATATCTAAGGCTATAGGCTGAAGAATGCAAACTCCTCTCTACTACACTGATGCCTATATTGGCAGGCGCTCCCAACTATTCAAGGTGGGGCCATAATGAGGAACAGGCATACCAAAAATACTGCATACAACTGTGCCAGGCATGTTAAGGATTGAGCAATTCACATAAAAAGGTGGTGCGCGCAAACCAGCAACACGGCCGTCACGTGGAGGATGAAACGGACTGCGCCATAAAACAAGAAGGTCTAGAAGAGTCAGGAATCGTCAGCTGCAAAACATGAAGGTTTTATCATTTACATAGTTCTACATCGTATTCTTCATTGTCCAACAACCTCACTATAAGGGAAAGGGACTTGTTATTTGTATAGCGCCAACTTATTCCGCAGCGCAAGACATCACTAAATGGCTGTGATTGGCTAACCCAGCGCCGCCTTTCAATGGCTGACGCGGCGCTGACTTAACCAATCAGAGCTTAGCTTGCTGGAGGCGGGGCATTCAAGCCCCGCATCCAGAAAGCAGTGCTCTGTGTCGGCGTGTAGGAGGGAGCGACAGCCTGGAGCAGTGTCACAGAACATCGCGAGGACGAAGCGCTGGCGACAGGTGAGTATAGGTCCCCCCCTGAGCCTCAGCTTGCGAGTTTTTTTGACTTGCAAGCAGGCTCGCACCCCGAGTTTTTGCTCGTGAATCAGAGCAAAAATTCAGGAGAGCGCCTGCTCGCAAGTCAAAAAACTTGCAAACTGAGGCCCTCGCATCCCGAGGTACCACTGTAATTTGAAACTAGGATTTACTGCGCGCAAATATCTAGAATAATAGTGAATATCTCATAGAAAAAGAATCAAAAGAACAACTAAAAAGTCTGACGTGTGGCCTGAGACAAGTGCCATGGAAAGAAACTACAGTCCGGCCACCAATTGGACCTTTGGAGATCACCACATCAAATGATTGGGTCAGAGTATCTCCAAAATAGCAGATTTTGGGAGGGGTGGGGGGTGCTCCACATATGTAGTGCCCAGCACCTACCCAAAGCGGTCCAAAGCAGGACAACTAGTAAACCAGTGAAAAGGTCATGGGCACCCAAGGCTTATTGCCGTGTGGGGGGAGCGAAGGCTACTCCGCCCAGTGTGGTCCCACAGAACTGTTCTACAAATTGTTGAAAAACAATACCGACTATGGCCTCCTGCACACGGGCGGGTCAGACCCTGCATGCGGGATTCCTGCAGCGGGGTTCGACCCGATGCCCGGCCGGGACCGCAGCTTACCTGTCCGGCGGCTTCTTTCTGCACTTCGGATGTGCTGGCCAGCACTCCGTCGCACATGCGCATTAGCTGCCGGCGCTAGTAGATGACGCGGATCACGCAATATTTCCGCAGTGCTCACTAAGGAACTAAGATGGGACAGACGGCTTCCCTTGACTTCAATGGAAGACGTCTGTGCATAGCCCCGCACAGAATCGCAACATGCTGCGACTTCTTCTCCGCGAGTGGAAAAAAATCGCAATCGATTTCCGCTTGTGGAGATAAAATTGTGTTTTGCCATTGCACGCTATGGGGCGGTATTTGCTGCGGAGCCTGGAGACATTGGCAGAATGATCCGACTGCCCATACCTACTTCTGTTCATTGCCGATAGCGTCTATGGTGACCAAGTGAACATCATAAATGGACCACGGAACAATGGAAGAAGGTGCCTAGTCTGGTGAATTACATTTTCTTTTACACCATGTGAACAACCGTGTGTGTCACTTGCCTGGGGACAGAGATGGGTCCAGGATGCATTATGGGAAGCTAGCTAGGGGAGGCAATGTGATACTCTGGGCAACTTTTTGTTGAGAAACTTTGGGTCTTGACACTCATATGGATGGTACTTGGTAAGTCAGAAAAGAAAGACGAAGAGAACTTTATGGCACGTTCATACATCGGTGTCGTTCCTTTTTAGCTAGCTGAAACGGAAGGACTAGTGACAACACTTCTCGCTCAGTGGCCCAGTCTGTGGCCATTTGTACACGGGCCATTATTCACCCAAAATCGCTCATTTAAGCCATTATTCGGGAGACTGTTGACCCATGTCGAGGCACCTTAAGACTAAAGAAACTAGAGATACCATAAAATATTAAATCAGGCTGACCTCAACCAATTCCAACTTGGCAAGTCCCCAATCTCTTCGGAAAGGCACCCATGACACTCTACTTTCAAGATAGGGTAAAAGGCGAATGGCCTGATGTCAGTATGCGTCAATCTCTGAACCACACAGTGATTGAAGAACAAGGCCCAGCTTGTGGTCTACAAAACTTCCTGTCACCTCAAACTTTTCTCGCTTTCAGTACTTCTTTTCTACAAAGCTAATATTCAGTCAGCAACTTCTCGGATTTGTTACGCAGCGTGACCCGCTCACCACATCGCTCCTGCAGGAGGGTTTTACTCCTGATGTTGACTCACCGCAGGGAACTTGTTATCAGTTAATGTGTCGGCTACATTTGAAGGATGATGGTTTTACTAGAAGGGCCTCCCACAGAGGTGTAAAATAGCTACTAGAAGTGAATGCTGGTTCATGAAAGGCCTTACAAACCCAAACTCAGCAATTCTGCATCGTCAGACTGCAGCCTCACGTTACTTCACCAAGTTTGTGCTAGTCTTACATTCAAAAAAGGAAACCCGATTGAATGGAAGCAAAAGGGAAGTCTTTACGTTTTTTTGAAACCCCATTAGAATCAATGGGGAGTAGAAGAACAAATCCATTTTTTCAGCTTTTTTATCCTCCAAAAACGAATCACCTGTTTTTTTGTCTTTTTTTTTAAGAGGTCGTAGCGTCACTGTCCATGCTCTTGGCATGAGTGCTCATACCCTGGCCACCGTGCCGCCAGGGGTTCTGGGACGCAACTCTGCAGCCTCTGATGCTCCCGCCGAGCCCATCTACCTGGAAGTATGCCCTGCTTTGTTATTTTAGGCAGGGCCTAGCTAGGGTTGTCTTGTTACATATACACTACTGGTCACATTTTCCAGGTAATTTTGACATTAACATAGTTCAAGTCCAGCAAATAACGTGCAATAGTTCAAAAGTTAAAAACATAAAAACATGAAATTTTCAACCTGAACCGTAACAATAGTCTGAATTTATGCATTTTCAGGGAACGCATCGTGGACACCTGCTCAGCAGCAAATAAGTCAAATTATGGTTTTAAATTGGATGCAAACTATTCCTATAGGTGTCTCCACTTTTGTAGATTACTTTCAAACCCTCTGATTCCATATGAGCAGTGTTGGAAGAGACTGCATTACAACACGCATAGCACAGGATTTGGACAGTTTTGCTCATCAGGACAGAGCACATTGCTACCATAATGGCAAGACAAAGGCAATTAGCCAAAGAAGACCGAAAATTATAAGCATTATTGGCTCCTGCAATAAGGGGGTATTTGCGCGCATAGAATAGAACCCATTGATTTTGATGAGTTCGTTTTCATCACCTCTTTTTAAGCACGAACGACAACGCAGCTTGCTGTACTTCTGTGCGCATTTGAGCAGCAAATGTCCCCATAGAAAACTAAGAGAGTGGCGCAATTGCGAGCGCAGTGCTCTGTGTAGTTCTGTAGGGAAAAGAACACATCTGTAACTCATTAGGCTAAATATCCATTTAAATTGGGGCATGTTCATCTGCCCCAACTGTCAGGCATGCAGGAGGAAGCATGATGGTCCTGGACTCTTTTGCTGGACACAGATTTGGCAATTTGCAGAGGGTGACAAGAACTCTGGAAAAAAGGGCTACCATAGCACAGGATACACCATGCAATACCCTCTGGTGTACGCCTAGTTGGTCAGAGGTCCATATGCCAGCAAGACAGTGATCCAAACCATACTTCTAGGTTATGTCAGAACTACTTAAGACAAGAGCGGTATGGCCTGTACAGTCTCCAGTATGAAACCTCATCGAGCTTGTTTTGGGGATGAACTGGACAGAAGGGTAAAAGCAAAGCAACCAACAAGTGCAGCACAATTGTGAGAACTTCTGCAACAATTTGGGAAGAAATTTCTGAACAATTAGGCCGACTGCACATGACCAGATTTGTATTGCGGAATCTAGAGCGGGCGTCCACCTCTGGGTTCGCAGAAAATAACTTCCACAGCATGCAACGGAAAAGCACTTTTTCTGGCACACAAGTAGAAATCAATTGCAATTTTGTGCTCGCAAAGGGGGGGGGGGAAATCGCAGCTTGCTCTATTTTTGAGTGGTTTTCGTGCGGACGGCTTCCATTGAAGTCAAAGGAAGCCACCCGACTAACGGTCCTTCTGCAATTGACATTGCGGAAAGGTCGCAGACTCCACGTCATCGCTAGGCGATGACACGAGGAAAAGCAGGGGTTTAAAAAAAAATCTGTAATGTGTACATGCGACGGTGAGCCACCAGGTCCATCCGTGGTACAGAAGAACATACAAAATAAAAAGGTACGCACGGACGTCGGCCAGGAACAGGGTTGGATTCTGCTGCAGGCTCCCGTATGTGAAATCCATCTCAGCCATGTGCAGGCGGCCTCATCGGAATACAATTTTGGAAAGAATGCCTCAATTGTGTAAAGTTTTTCTATCACCCAGAGGCGGCTACTCTGAAGAGCCAAAAATCTAGATTTAATTTGGTGAAACAAAGGTAATCCTAACTTGTTTGTTTGTTCTGCGCTTTCATTTTAAAGTAAATTTAAGGAATTAAACTGTATAAAATCACTAAAAACTGGAAAAATTAACTTGTTAAAAAACTTTTAACTGGTAGATTAGACATTTTAAAATGACGTCCAAATGACTTGAATCAAAACAAAGGGTACAAACCCGTCCTCAGCACCTGCAATCCAGCTCTGTAGCCTCCTGCCGGGGGCCATAGCATTACCAAACATCGGGCTTCACTGCACCCAGGAAGTGAGCGCTGATGGCAAGAGAACGGGCTGGTGACACTACGGCCTCCGATTGGCAGGCGGCGGTCACCTGACTTCCAATATTAACAGACACCAGGTACGCGCATGTGAATGAACCATTGAAATCAATAGGTTCTATTTACTGCGTATTGCGCGTGCAAATACTGCATGTCCCTGTAAAGTCATCCTAAGGCCTCCTGTCCATGGGCGGGTCAGACTCCGCATGCGGGAGTCCGCTATTGAATCCAACCCTGCTTGCAGCCGAAGGCCGTGCGTACCTTCTTTTTTCTTTAATGCGGATGTGTGTGGAAGCGCCAGCCGGCCCGCCGCCGCACATGCGCAGTAGGTTTTTTTTCTTTTCAAACCCTTGCTTTCCCGTGAAATCTGCGGCCCGTCCGCAACGTCAATTGTGTATCGGACAGCTTCTATCGACTTCAATGGAAGCCGTCTGTGTGGGAACCGCCATGAAATGGACCATACTGCGATTCGATCCAAAGATCCGCAAATCAAATCCGCATGCTTTAATTCAGGTGCGAACGCTCACGTGTCCCTATGGGCGGCTTGGACTATGGATCAGATCGGATTCCACAATTCAATTCCGCCCGTGGACATTGGCCCTTAAGCTCCGATTTACGTCTGCAGCACAAAATCCTGGAGGAACCCGTGCAGCATATTACGTCCGGGAAGATGCCGGCGCCATTCCAGAAGACTGACGGATTCCGTTCTAGTCAAAGCGGTCCATCGGGCGCCGTCTGCTTCCATCATCTGACCCGGCTGCGATTCGGTTTTCTCTTTTGCCCAAAATGTCATTTTCTTCTTCCCAAATAAATATTTTGTAGTTTTGTAAAATTACGCAAGAGTTATTGTTTTTTCGTTTTTTTAAGTAAACACATTTTTGCCTGTTTATGATCATGTGCTGCAAAGATACAGAAAACAGTCCCAGGCTCAGTTCACGCGCGCAGCGCGCCCTATTCTCTGTGTTTAGTGCGTATTTCACGCACTAAATCATCCATTGAAATGAATGGGGTGCGTAAAAAATACGCAACAGCACGAGAAATATTGTGTTTTTTTAATGTGGGTTACTACGCCTTTAAGAGCGGGGGGAAAAAAGTTGTGACATCATCAGCTTGCTAACCTGCGCAAAAATACATAGTAAAAACGGTGGCAAAGGCACACAAAAACGCAGCTGCGCACGCAGTAGAACGCTCGCGACAGAGCGGCCTCAGGCGATATTCACACCGCGGCGACTTTGTTGTCGAATGTCCGCAGCTGAAAGTCTGCATCGATCTGCTACGGATTTGGATTCGCTTTTTGGAGCGGAATCCACTTAGAAGAGGCGGATTCCGCACGTGTAAATAGCGACGACACGCTGCGGATTTAAATTCTACACCACATGACAAGTTGCGAATGGGTATTGCGTAATTCTTTTTCCACAGCGTGTTGACGGGATTTTGAAAATCTCATCCACTTTGTTGTTACCGTAAACGCCGTGCGGACGCTTCGAATCCACCTTGCGTGAAGTGGCCGGTTTCACACAGGCGATAAAAATTGCGCGAGAAAACGCAGAATTATGAAAAACGTGCTTTTAAACGGTTTCCTTGACATTTACGATGTTTTCACTCGTGTTGTGGCGATATAGCAATCACCCGTGTAAAACTACCCTAAGGCTGGGTTCACACGGGGCGGAATTGCCGCGGAATTTCCGCACACGGAAATTCCGTCGGCAATCTTAAGCCCGAGACTAAGCAGCAAAGTCGCCGAGATTTGCAAAAAACCTCGGCCACGCACTGCGGAGAAGCCATTGCGGCCGAGCGACGCTGAAATTGACATGCCGCGCGGAAACCAAAGCCGCGACATATCGATTTTATCGCCGTCTCCGCTGTGCCCGTCGCTCCTCTCTATAGGGAGAGGCGGCCACAGCGAAACACAGGTGGCGGAGCCGCTTCAAAACTAGCGCCAAACGGGTTTTGAAGCTCATTTCTGCCGTGGAAATCTCACAGTATTTCCGTGCGGTCCCGCTGCGGTATTTCTGTGCGGTCTTTCCGCGAGATTTCCGCCCGGTGTGACCGCTAAATAATAGTCTTTTTTTTCGGCACCAAATCTGCTACTTTTATCTAAAATAAACACAAGGAAAGAAAGCATTGAAGTGCTAGAAAAAAGTTTCGTCTTCAGAGATCTCCCCGTTCGCCTACTTCCATGCAGGTGGTCCCGGCGGGGTGGCAGAACCCAAGTGCCAAGGACTGCAGCTGCGGGCATCTCACCTCCCTGCTGTTGCCATCCTCCTGGAGGTCTGGCTGAGGGAGTTGCTATATAGGCAGTTGCACTATCCATAGGTATATACAGTATATATATATGTGCCATTGTGCAACACCTTCTGCCCATAAGCCCCGTGCAGAGACGTGACAGCAGCCGTGTGCGCCATACTCTCCACACAGAGCCGCACTCCCCCCCGGCCCCCGTCCACACACCCTGCGTTAGTAGGTCAGTAATCGGTTAGTACTCGGGTATTTACAGTCACTCTCCGCTCCGCGCCGTCTCCCGCTCCCCGCAGCTCCTCTCAGTCAGCGAGACGACACATCTAGCAGGCGCGCTCCCGCCAGACTTCCTGTGCGCGGCCCCGAGAGGAGGCTGACAGGGAGGAACCGTCCTGAGCGCACTGCTGGCTGCCGGGGCGGCCGCAGGTACTAGTGGTGGCCCGTCCACCGACTAGTCGGCTCAAGGCCTCCCTGGGAAGTCTCAGGCTGTAACCCCTTCACTGCTGGGAGGGAGACCTGTTCCCTCACACAGCACTGAGGACATTTAGGGGGGTTACTCAATGTAAACAGTCAATGGCCAGCAGTCTTGTATATATATATATAAATCACATTATATACTGAGGGATTCCTGACCAACAAGTCGTGCACGATGGAGTGCGTCAGATACATTGTCATGCGCAGTAGAAAAATAAATCGCTGCCGTGCGCGGTGATACGCCGGCTCGCATGACAGTAAAGTGCTACGGTGTTTTGCAACGCATCCTCAGGCTTCCTACACACGGCCGAGCAGGATATCGAGTTGGGAAGTTCCTCCCAATATTGCGCACATGCAATATATCGGTGGATACAAAGTGGTTTTCCATAAAAAAAACAACGCCTCCCATTACTTTGGTGAGGTTGCGACACTCCGGGGCGGCACAAGATAGGCAAAAGTGTTTCCTTTTGTTTTCAGGGTGAAAGCTCACATCGCACTCATGTACATATAACACGCCGTGCGAAGTGTTTTACTGTCCCCTCAGAAACAATGGGTGAGACGTTCCGAATATTAAAGGGGTTATCCGGTGATCTAAAGTTCTTACCGGTACGCGCAGGGTCAGACCCACCATTTCCAGTTGCGTTCCGGCAAGTGGCGAGTCCAAATCCACATTCCAGTAAGAGATTTAAATCGCCGGATAACCCCTTTAATGCTGACAGTAATGGTTGACCCTTAACCCCTTAAGGACACGGGCTTTTTAAAAAAAAAATTTCTCCCCACTTTCCAAAAATCGTAACTCTTTTATTTATCCATTGACGTAGCGCTCTGAGGGATTGTTTTTTACGAAACAAGTTGTATTCTTTCATGGTGCTATGTAGTCTTCCGTATAACGTACTGGAAAACGTAAAAAAAATTAGAAGTGCAGCGAAATGGAAAAAAATGCAATTCTGCCATCTTTGGGTGGTCTTGTTTTTATTAAAAAAAAATGACGTGATAACTCTATTGTATACAGTCTGTATGATTACGACGATATCAAATCTACATAGTACCCGTACTCCAGACGTCAGGTGGCCGCTGAGGCAAGTCAGGGTGCCGCAGCAAACTCCTGGCATCATGGCACTCCGGATGCCAGGAGTTTGGAGGGTAATGCAGGTGGTCACCTGACTTCTGGCGGAGGAGGACAGGGACGGGGCAGTGGAGCCGGTTAGCAGTGCCCTGAGGGGCTAAAGACAGACATGTTTTATTGTAACCCATGCCCTGCCGGTAACATGTTTTAATTACCATACAACCCCAGTGGAAGCTTAGCTTAATCACACATTCTGCCAGAATCGATGGGAAGATTAGCGTTGCATGCTGCTGTCCACCGCCATTGTTTCCCCTGACCACAATACGGCCTCTTGAGCGCCCAGACCGCTGTTGCACATGCTCTAAGTGCTCCGCTTCCTTCTCGCACACGTTATCAGAAAGCACAAGACATTTTTAATTGTAGCCTATCATCCATCCTTAGCTCTCAGGAAGACGGCAAAAGCTGATGGACGGCGTGGGTTTCGTAGCCTGACACCCAAAAAAGAAACCTCCTTAAGGCCGCCTGCAGACGGCCGGGTCGGATCCCGCTGCGAGAATTCTCGCAGCAGGATGCGGACCCGTACCCCTGCAGAGACCTGTGGCTCATCCACTCCCTGCATCACCCATCTCTGCTATGCTCCGGCTGCCGGTATTCAAAGTCGCGGCATGTCAATTCTTTCCCCGTTTCCATGGCGGCCTCTCTCTTCTCTATGGGGAGAAATGGCCGCCGCAGAATCCAAGCGGCGAAGCCGCTCGAAAACCCCACGGCCTTGCATGTCTCCTCCGGAAATCTCGCTGCATTTCCGTGCGGTCATTCCGCGGGATTTTAGTCCCGTGTGAACGCAGCCTAAGGGTACGTTCAGATACCTGCAGAATTCCCGCTATGGCAAAACCCACATCAAAATCCGCACCTACGTATCCACAGCTGATTTTAGTAGCTACATCGCTCCCCCTCACCTGGAAATATATGGCATTGTCAGCGCACTGCCGCAGCCTCTAGTAAGCGCCGAGCTGCTGGTCAGGTGATGCTAAAGTGGAATCACCTAACCAATGGCTCAGCGCTCACTAGAGGCTGCGGGGGGGGGGGGGGGAGGGAAATCCTCCAGTGGGCTCAGTGTATAATGTACCCCTATAGGACTCAGTGGCCATTGTTTTCATTGAATAACCCTTAGGGCCCATTCACAGGGCCAATTTTTTTCATGTAAGTTGATGTTTGTAACTGAGCAAATTCAGACAGAACTTGGATCCATGCAGAGTTTACAGACTCAGAGAAGTATCGCGCCCCATAAGTGGTGCCAGCCGCTGTACACACCAATCTAAAAAGGGTTTTAGAGGTGTATATGGGTTAGATATCTATACTCACATTTTGCCGTATGTTTGGCGTACCACAGCGGAAATCTCTCACAAGTAAAAAGACACAAAGCCCTCTGATGGGGTGTTTGAAATTGTTCAAGAACAGTGTGCCAACTACAGACACCCAACAACAGTGTGCCAGTCACACATGACTTCATTACAGTGTGCCAGTGGCAAATGTCTAACAGTGTGCCAACTGCAGACATTCCATAACTGTGTGCCAGTCACACATGACTCCTTCACAGTGTGCCAGTAATAGATGCCCTCATAACAGTATGTGAGCTGTAGGCACCCAATAACAATGTGCCAGTCACACATGACTCCCTTATAGTGTGCCAGCTGCATACAGTATGTATCAGAGCAATGACACGCCAATAGTGTTGAGTGAACCCAACCAGCAGAACTCTGTTTTGGGTCGAACTTTGCTAAACGTTTGATTCGACATGAACTCAATCTGAGCTTTTAGCAAAGTTCTACCTGAAACAGGGTTCTACTGGTTCAGTTTGGTCAACACTAGTCCTGAACACTGGATTATAACAGAGTCTAAAGGCTCATTAACACGGGCGTATTGTCACCCCGTATTTTCCATGCGTAACGTGGTGAATGGAGGCAATGATGGAATGCTGTCCATACACATGCAATGTGGATGGGCAGCTTTTCAATACGCATCACCGCTCTGATCATAGCGTGGAATTGGAAAAAAAATTACACTGCGCATGTACGTGATCACATCATCTCCGGGCATGCGCAGTGCCATGCGCAGCCCACACATGGTCTCTGCCAGCAGAGTGTATGGGCTGTAATGTATACAATGCTGCGGGAGACTCGCAGCGCTGTACGCATATAACATTGTGAACGAGCCCTAAGAACCCTAACACTCTCACAGCATTAGGCCTCATGTCCACGGCACGCGCGGATTCCACATAGAGAATCCTGCATGGAATCCGCCAGTGCCTTCGGCCGGCGACCCTGCATACCTGTCCGTGTCTTCTTACTTCCGTAGTACAGAATTTTTTTATTTTTTAAATCTCCTGCTCTTTCCGCGGAATCTGCGGCCTGTCCGACTTCCATGGACTTCAATAGAAGCCGTCCGTGTAGGAACTGCAGCAAAATGCTGCGATTTTTCAGCCATGAGCAGAAACCAGAATTGGTTTCCGCTCGTGTGCATGAAGAATCGTTTTTCCATAGTATGCTATGGAGGGTTATTGCTGCGGAATCCGGAGGCGGTCAGATACAGGGCTTTTATGGCTCTTTGTGTTATACACTAGTTTTAGGGGTTTTGGTGAACTTCCAGTTTAGTTCAAACGAACCTGTTTCCCTGAAAATAAGACATATCCTGAAAATAAGCCTTAGGGCTCCCACCCACTAGCGTTTTTTTCTCAACTGCGCTGCGAGAGTAAGTGAAAACTCTCGCAGAGCAGTGCGAGAAATCGAAGCGATATCGCTGCGACAGTCTTTTCAATGGGGCCATCCCATTTCCTTCATCCCCGCGAGGACCGCAGAAGTCAGCGGCATGCTATCCCATTGCTTTCAATGGGATCGGCACTGCTGCCGATCCTATTGAAAGCAGTGGTTTTTGACAAGCCCTGCAGAATGATTATCGGAGAAGCTTGAAATATAAGCCCTTCCCTGATAATCATAAAAAAGTGGTTAAAAAAATAATAAAAAAGTTACTCACCTCTCCTGCTGTCAGCCGCGTCCTCCTGCTGGCTCCCTGGCACTGCTACTGAGCTCTTCCAGCAGACGGGGATTTAAAAATCCCCGCCTCCTGAAAGGGCTGTGCAGATTGGCTGAGGACTCAGCCAATAGCAGCTACTGCTTAGCTATTGGCTGAGCGCTCAGCCAATGGCAGATAGCTCTTAGCTATTCATTCATGCCGATCCCATTGAAAGCAATGGGGTAGCATGCTGCTGACTTCTGCCACAGCTGTGACAGAGGGTTCCTTCATCCCCGTCAGCTGTGGCAGAAGTCAGTGGCATTCTCCATATCTTTTCAATGGGGCTACCGCTGCTGCCGCTGGCCCCATTGAAAAGACTGGCGATGTCACAGCGATATCCCAGCGATTTTGGGATATCTGCCTGCGTTTTTCTCGCACTGCGATGCGAGACTTTAACTTAAGAATCGCATCGCAGTGGAGAAAAAAAACGCCAGTGGGTGGGAGCCCTTAGGGTGACTACCGACTACAGTTTTTTTCACAGTGAAATTTGCAGCGTTTTTTTCTCTGCAGGGGTCTATGGGACTTGTAATGTTAAAATCGCAATTTACCGCAAAATCGCGATTTTGCGCAATCGCAATTTTAACATTACAAGTCCCATAGACCCCTACAGAAAAAAAAAAACGCTGCGTATTTCGCAGTGAAAAAAAACTGTAGTGGGTAGTCACCCTTAGCATGATTTTTCAGGATTTTTGAGGATGCTTGAAGAATAAGCCCTACTCCAAAATTGAGCCCTAGTTACAGTTAATAAAAAAAAAAAACCAATATATATAATGGCCAGGCAGCTATACATGTAAAAAAGTAAAATCTTTTGGAGCAAAAATTAATATAAGACACTGTCTTATTTTCAGGGAAATGGGGTAATTCAGACCAAACCAAACTGCCAAGGTTCAGCTAACCCACTGAACCGAACTTTTCAAAAGTTCACTCATGACTACAAGGTAACAGATGCCCCCATAACAGTTTTCCAGCCAGAAATGTTCCCCACAGGGCTTCCTTCAAGCACACTTTTTGGTGGCATTTCTTCACCTTAAAAAGCGCATGTTAAAAAAAGCTACTTGTCTTTTACAGGCCTTTTTAGGTTGTGTTCTTTCATTTTATTCACACACTAGTGATCGCGATATTACTGCATTTTATTTAACGCAAATATCAATAGGACTTTCTAATGTTAAGAACGCATCGCACAAAAATCGCAAGTTTGTGCTTTGAGATTTTTGTGTGATGCGTTTTTCACATTAGAAAGTCCTATTGGCATTCGCGTTAAAAACACGCAGTGATATTGCGATCGCAAGTGTGAAGGCGCCCTAATACATGCATTTTTCGGGTGTTTTTATTATCCTATAGAGAAGCCTTTGCAAAAATGCCAGAAAAAACTCCAACCCTACAGCCTTCTGCAATTGGAAGGAAAAAATGGCTTCTGACCCCAAAAATGCACTGCAAAAAAATAAAACATACTATTTATAGTGGGTTTTATAATTACCCGTTCACCTACAGCTAACATCTGATTGCAGCATTTTTGCCACAAATAAAAGATGGCATAAACCCCCATGAAAAGTAGCCTTTTTTCAAAATCTGCTTTGTGTGAAACCACCCTGAACGTGGGCATGTACTAAATACCTAGCCTCGCACTTCGTCTTCATGTTTGGCATATACACAAAGAAAATCTTTGGCAGGCAAAAGACAGAAAGCCCTCTGGAGGTGTTCAAAATTGTTCAAGAATTCTGTGCCAATTACAAACACCCCATAAGTGTGTGCCCGTCACAGATGCCCTCAGAATGTTGTGCAGGCAACAGATGCCCCCATTACACTTTTCCAGCCACAGATTTTTCCCTACCTTCAGACATAGGGGCATACTTACTAAAGAGGTTTTCCAAGGTTGCCCATGGTAAAAAAAAAATAACAAAAGATCCAATATCCATCCATCCTAGATCCCTGTACCTGTAGCGCTGCATCGTCCGTTCTCCCCGCTAACGCTGTATATACAGGCTGCAGTGGCGTTTTTTCAAAAACTGGGAGTGAATTTGACTTAAAGCCAAAGACACAAGGCCGTATGCAAGTTGCGCCTTGGAAACTCGGGTGCAACTCACATCAGACACCACACAGACACCTGTCTGTCTGATCTACACAGACACTGGTCTGTCCGATCTACACAGACACTGGTCTGTCCGATCTACACAGACACTGGTCTGTCCGATCTACACAGACACTGGTCTGTGTTAAGAATCGTTCATGCAAATAGCCTCGTTGGGTATAATAGAGACGTGTGCTGTCCTTGGAATATATGGGCAATTACACAGCCGGAAAATATGGCTGTTTGCCTTTGGCCTAACGCTACACATTTCCCTACAACAGCGTGCCAGGCATAGATAATCCCATACCAGGGTGCCATTTAAAGATGCCAAACAACAGAAAAGTGTTTAGCAGTGGCGCTGTTGCCCACCATCATATGTCAAATGATCCGCCTGATTAGGCGACCACTCAGCGGTTGTGTTCATGTTATTTCTGGGCTTTCTCTCAGTGCCAATTGTACACCAATACCGGGTATAAAGAACTGCCTGCAGTCTATTTCTCTACATTTGGCATAATTTAGAACAACGACCCATTCCACGGTGGGAACAAGGGGTAGGCAACCACCTAGGATGCCATCTTGCCACAAGTGAGGGGGATGTAATTTTATTTGTAATTTTTTTTGTGACAGTTGAAATTCTATAGAGTGAGGATTTCCATCACTGATAGAAGTGCTCATTGTTACAGGAGTCCCAGGGAGACCGCTCCCTCACCACTCCTTACTCCCGGCTGGACCTTCTTTACTCCGAGTAACGGTGCTGCACTGGGTTCTGAATTTACCCTTATCAGGATGTTGTGTGCATCAGCATCAAGAGCATCGTCAGAGTCGGCACATAAAGAATTCACAGAGCAATGGCATCCAGGTAGGAGTGAGGAGAGGTATGGATTTTTTTTTCATGGTTTGGTTAGGGGTCTCATCTGGCCTGGAGTGTCTTTTAATTATGGGATCTGAGGTCTCTTAATTATGGAGTTTGATCTGGCCTGGGGTGTCTTTTAATTATGGGGTTTGATCTGAGGTCTGTTTTAATTATGAGGGCCAATGCAAAATCTTCAACAGAGCCCCAAGCTACTATGTGACAGAGGGACATTTGGGCCCCATCAAGGTCTGGGTGAAACTACTAGTTCTGCACTCATTATAGCTATGCCCCATTCCAAAGACTTCAGGAGAAATTGCCATGATGGTCTGGGCAGAATTCAGAGGAAAAGTAAAGTGATTCACCAGCTTAACTATTTACGCTGCATGTATCTGCTTCTTTTTAAAGGTGTTTACATTTCTTTCATAAGAGTAAGGCAGTTTTTAATTGACCCTCGGAATTGCAGGGGGTAGGGTTATAATTGCCTAAAATCCTTGGGGCGCCAAGTCATATTGTCCCAGCCCTGACTCTTAGGCTTCTCTCACAGCCGCTTTTTTAAAAAAAATAAAAAAATGGGGCCTCTCAGACATGTGTTCGATCTCGGTGCTGGATGGCGCTTTCCAGCACTGTGATTTTCGAGCACTGTCTGCTCTATCTTTGGCCGTTGAGCGCATCTCATCACCCATCGCAATCATGGGGTGCACTAAAACACGCTGTTGGACACAGGGAGCTGCGGTCGAAAGCGGAAGTAAAGTCGTGGCGCTTTGCCGTGTTTATGCTGAGAGGACCCTTATACATTAGCCAATCCTCTGCTGCTTAAGTGCAGCTGATTACTGGCCACAGAGGTGATCTCAGAAAATACCACAGACTGAGCTTCATTCACACTTGCGTATATCGGCCGCGTTTTTTCACGGCCGGCCGATATACGCTACCCAACTGAGGCATTGGTTTTCAATGCATCAGTTCAGATGGGTGTATTCCCAATGCGTAAAAGTATCCAGGTGGCAAAGATAGCGCAAACAGTGTGCATTATGGTCGGCCGTTTTTACGCCGGACGGGAAAGATAGTATGGGAGCCTATGAGAGCTCCTGGAGAAGGGAGGTGAGAGGGAGTTTAGCAGCATGACTGTCATTTTCTCGCGTCCATATCGTGTTACCCATGTGAAGGAGGCCTAAAGTTGGCTACCTGAAGAGGAAGCTGTTAGGTGCACTGTTCAGTCACGATCCTCTGCTTCTGTGTCTGGCAGGCGAGGGCATCGTCCTGCTCTCCCTGTCCACTGAACTTACATTTATTCTCTTCCAGCACTCCTAGGGTTAATTGCTTCTGGGCCTTCTGCTCAGCTGATGCACCTTTTCCAATCACCTCCCTATATAGCTGCCCTGGGACTTTTAGACAGTGCTGTAGTGTTGTTGTGTGATTTGTGTCCATAACTCCATGTTTAGCCACTGCTCCAGCAGTTTCCTTGCTACCTTGCTTTCTGCTTGTGTACTGTGTCCTCCGTTCATGTATCCAGCTTCTGTTATCCTCGTGAGTCTGTTTCTCTGGTTATCCTTGTCAGCCTGTACCTCCTTTGTTCCTGTATGCCCCGGTATTGTTCTGTTTTTTGTTGTACAGGTGTTCTGTCCTGTCAGAGTCAGTCAGAGCCTAGAAGTAGACCGTGGGAATCATCCTCATTGGGACGAGTGCTTCGCTTATAGGCAGGGCTTTCCGTCTCCTGGTTATTAGTTCAGGGCAAGATACTTTCCCTTGTTTCCATCTGCATACGAGGTTCGTACATTTGGAATCTTACCTCCCACGCTGGAGCCGGCTGTCAACTGTACTGGACTAGATCATCACCTACCAGGTAGGTTGACACAGTGGTTTCACATCCACAGCCGTAACAGAAGCATTAGTAGAGGGGGCTAGTTCCTATCTCGACCGAAAAAAATGAGTTTTTTAAGTATATTCCTGCCATCAGCAAGCTAAGTGCAATTGTTTATGTAATAAATTACTCTAAGGCCCTCTGCACATGGGCCGAAATTCTGCGACGGGATTTTCTGCAGAATTTCTGCCCGTGGAAGCTGCCACAGGATTGCAATAGAAAACGCAATCCTAGGCAGACGGCCGCGATTTGTCCGCGTGAAATCACACAGAAAACAAATCGCGGCATGCTCTACTACTGTGCGGGGCTCTGCAAGAAATTTCACTCCCTGGCCGCTGGCTCCGCTCTTCGCATGCGCCGGCTGGCCGGCAGCCAGCACATCAAAGAGCTAGAGCCGCGGGAGAGGTGAGTGCTGCGCTGGTCCTTGCAGGGACTCGGTCGGGTCCCGCTGCGAGAATTCTTGCAGCGGGATCCGAACCGGCCGTCTGCAGGCGGCCTAAAGCAGTGATTCCAAACTACAGTCATCACGGACCTCAACAGGTCATGTTTTCAGGATATCCTTTAGTAAGAACACCTGTGGCAATGTCTGAGATGCTGACAATAATTACATCACCTGTGCAACACTGAGGAAATCCTGAAAACATGACCTGTTGGGGTCCCTGAGGACTGGAGTAGGGAAACACTGCTCTAAAGCCACAAAATCTAAACCCATTGCACTGGTCACAAGAATAAGCTTAAGCTTTGGTTATGAAATGGTTATTAACCACAGGAAACAGACAGCTGAGTCACATGTATAGTATTTGCAAATGATTCACAGCATACTCAGTGACAAATAGTTTATCAGAATACAATGTAATCTTCCTTTAGGCCAGTGCTGTACACATCCCATATATTGGGGTTTATGGCCATAATTAGAGATGAGCGAGCGTACTCGTAAAAGCACTACTCGCTCGAGTAATTTGCTTTATCCGAGTATCGCTGTGCTCGTCCCTGAAGATTCGGGTGCCGCTGCGGCTGACAGGTGAGTCGCAGCGGGGAGCAGGGGAGAGCGGGCGGGAGAGAGGGAGAGAAAGATCTCCCCTCCGTTCCTCCCCGCTCTCCCCTGCAGCTCCCCGCTCCGTGCCGGCACCCGAATCTTCAGGGACGAGCACAGCGATACTCGGATAAAGCAAATTACTCGAGCGAGTAGTGCTTTTCCGAGTACGCTCGCTCATCCCTAGCCATAATACATGCCCATATTATACTTATGTGAAATTGGCCTTAGGCGATTTTCACATGGCAATATTTTGGTCTCGATTCGTAAGCCAAGACAAGTGTAGAACCTAAACACAGGAAAACTCTGATGGAAAGCTTTGGACCACTTCTGTGTTTTGAACCCACCCTTGGAACAGTTTCATTCTTTACCTTGTTCACATCCGGCATGGAGATTCCACTTGGGGCCTCTGTTACAGATTTCTGTTAAAATCCAGGATGAAATAATGCTTCATGCAACACTTTTACCTGGGAAAATGATGGAGGGCATGAAGGAAACCGAACGAACCCTATTAAAGGGTTCCATTTGGCACCATTTAGTTCCGTTAAAGTAGAGATCCATTCTGACCAGGGATTTTGTTTTCATGTTGCCATGGCAGAATAGGAAACCAGAATCCATAAAAGGCGATGTGAATGAGACCTCATATTTAATTCATGCCCCCCCCCTCCCTTCTTTCCTCCAGACAAATTAAGTTCTTAAAATAATTCCTGATAAGTTGTTTGTTTATGACCTTCCGCCATTTTTTCAGCCTGTCTTTAGACTCGTTCTATTTTATCAATATCTTTTTGTATGTAAAGTCTCCAGAACTGGACCAGAATACTGGCATGTGAAAATGGCCTTACTGTATAAGATCTTTCAAGAATTGCACCTCTTTATACACAGGTCACTCATGACTAGTGATGAGCGAACTTATCAAAAGTTTGGTTCAGCTAGTTCGCCAAATTTGGGACAAAGTTCGGTTAAGTCCAAAACAGTTCAAACCAAATTGGAACTTCACTTATATCCATAAAACTGCTGAGGATCACGGTCTAAAAGCCATAAAAGCCCTGTGTAACACTCCTAGGTCACCTAGGAGTGTATCTAAGTACTTTGAGCTGTTTTTAAATAGATACTAACTTTTCAGGCAACTTCTGCTCATCTACTATTTTGTTTTAGTCTCATAATTTTTGTAATATACTTGCATTACAAATTGTATTGCTTTACCACTGTAAATCACGTTTGAAGTGGCTGCCACTAGAGGTCTCCCAGCTTCTCAGCAATCCAATCTCTGTCATTAGGTACAGAGCTTCCTCAGTAACAAGGAAACAGAGATGTTTACATAGCACCAAAGGGAGGGGCTGTCTTCAAATACTGCTCCCCTGCACTTACAGTCTGCAGGCTGACAGATCTGCAGACACTGTGCTAACAATCTCTACCTCTCCTGCTGTTACAGCATCTGCATGTGTCTGTGCACACATTATAGTGTATTTATTAACCATTTAGCCAGAATGTCTCTGAATCCTGAATCATATTGGGAAAGCAGAGGGGCAGGAATTCAGAAAATGACTCCGTACTGATTGGATCACAGACTGTGCAATGCAGTATGGAAAGTAAGGGCAAGGAAGTGCAGATCAGTGAACTACTAACATAATGCAAGGCTAGCTACATGCTCCCTCCTTGAAAGTGGATCGTAAATGGCAGAATAGCAGAAAATGGGGAAAACCACTTCAAAATCAGAACTTACCAATGTGAAACAGGATGTAAAGAGCAGCAAATGAGAAGGTTAGGAGAGCCTTGTGTATTTTAGAAAAGTTCTTGAAACCTCAGGTACACTTTAAGGCAAACTTAGCGGAGAAGAAGAAAAAAAGAACAAGAAGAAGAAAAAGATGAAGAAGAAGATGCCCTAACCTTCCCTGTCCTCCCGATGTGAGTCCTGCAAGCCACCACTCAATGCATAGTGCAGCACTGCTAAATTGTCCGCCCACTCTAATTTCATAATGGGTTGAATTCAGTCTCAAACAATGTCTACATGTCATTTATATCTTTTAGCCATTTTTGCACGGGTTTTATCCCACACTCCAAAAACATACAGATTGGGTAATGAGCTTTCCATATAATTTACCCAGATTTTTCTTAGGACTCTGTGTTGTATTCTTCCTCTGTAATTCTTCCAGAAAATGTGTGAATAAATTGACAGCTGGGTGTTTACATTCACGTTGACAATGAGGTACAGTAGATAGAAGAAATCAAGTTATAAGTGGTTTGGTCATACAGAACTGTGTTTGTAAAAGAATTCACAAAAACGATGCTCCATTAGCTCGTAAGAATGCCTTCCAGTGTCTGTACAGTTCCAAAGGACTCTGTCCTGATGTACTATCCCAGTCGGTCTGAGATGTTGAACTTATCCATTTCTATAGTCAGGAAGAGACACATTATGTTTCCGCTCCTTTCATTATTCAGTTTCCATGGGTCAGGAAGAGATGTGATATTTCTGCTCCTTCTGCCAGGAGTTTTGCCTTACAGACAACCCTTTCTGTCTGTGCGTCAGCTTCGGTGTGCTATCTCTGTTCTCTTGTCTTTGGGGAGAAGTATAGTATACTGTTGCCGGAGGTGAGACTCCAAAGTTCATACCGGAATGGGCTGTTTTTGTCCGAATGGTCATGGTAGTAGTGGGGTGTGTTAACTCATGCCCTCGCCGTCTCGTAAGTGATTTTATCCTACTATGCCCCTTTATTTTAACTAAAACTTTACTGGGGATGTTATGGGCTGACCAATGGGTTAAGAACACTGTAGAGTACCACTGTTTTTATTCCAATTCTGCTGGTATGGAGAGTGTGCTGAGGATGGCTTTCCTTTAAGAAGGAAGGAACTGTAGTACCCCAGAGTTGGGTACTCCAGCACTTTCTGTGTTGAGTATGGTCTTAAAATCACGTCCTAATGTCCAGACCACATTTAGCACCTTGCCAGAGAAAGCAGTAGAGCCACCGTGACTAACATCTTAGTTTTCCTCGCTACTTTACCCCTCCTAGGTCTGGGCTGCTGCAGTGATAGCAGAGACAGTTAACCCATTAAAGAGATATTGTTCTCTTACACAACAAAACCCACGGTAAAGTAATTAAAAATGTAAATAAATTACCCTGACAGTAGGCACACCATGATATTATTTCCCATTAATGGCTCTTTTACATTACTGCTAAGGTCCTCAGCGCTTGTGCAGAGTGTTTAGACTGAAAGACTTCTCACTAGATTGCTGGGTTCTCGCTGGCTTCTTGCTCAGCACTTCACCTTCTATGTGGGGAGTATTTACACGTAACAAGAAGCTAGTGATACTTTTTTTCACTGTATGAAAGTCAGCGACAAACAACCACGAGTGAATAGTTAGCGCGTTTTTTCGTATTTACACTGAACATTTGAACGAATTTTGAGCGATAATCGTTACATGTAAATGGGCAATAAGAGTCAAGTTAAAGAGTAAACAATTATTGCACAAAATTCTTTTAAACTAACAAATTTGAGCAATAATCATCCAGTGTAAATGAAAAGAAATACTTTATTATTCGCTCACTATTCGTTATCGCTGACTTTCAGTCAGCATAAAAAACATCGCTGGATCACCGGCTTGTAAATGCTCAGTGCTAACGACCTTAGTGGTAATGTCAGCGCTCGTGCAGTCATTTAGACGACTGTTGTCCAGTGTAAAGAGGACATAAGGGTCTGTTTAGACCTGCCAATTTTCTCATTTGCATGAGCGAGCAATGTCAGATTGTTCGTGCAGCCTGTTTATACAGGCAGATACATCGTTGGTTCATTCAAACGAGAAATCATTCAATCGTTCACATTTGCTGTATTATTGGCTAAGAACAATTGAAACAATCGGTATTTCAAGCAAAGAATGAATGAACGAGCCAACAATGATTTTCATGCCTGCATAAAGTGATCGAAAAGCGACTGATTTATCGTACAATCGTTGGCTGCATTTACACTGAACGATTGTCGTTAATTTTCGCTCATTTGAACATTTTTTTGAACGATAATCATTTTGTGTAAAAGAGCCTTATGGGTGTATCGTTCCCAAAAATCGCCGGTTCATTTGAATTTGAACAATAATCGTTTAGCATAATCATGGCCAATGATTGAACAATGAACGATAATTAATTCGATTATTTTCATTTTATGCATCATTACTCTGTCGCTGATTGTTCGGTTTAAACACTGATCTTCAGTCGTCATTTACCAGTACAGTAAACTGAACGACCCTGTTAAAATATATATATATTTTTTGTGTTTAAACTCATTTGAGCAATATTTTAGCAGATAGTTGTTCTGTGTAAAGCCACCGTATGGCTAAAGGAATTTAGGGTTTAGTACTAGAGATGAGCGAACGTACTCGTTAAGGGCGATTTCGCAATCGAGCATCGCTATTTTCGAATACCTGGCTACTCGGGTGAAGCCAGGGTTGAGCGGGGGGTTGCAGAGGGGAGTGGGGCGGAGAGAGAGAGCTCCCCCCTGTTCCCCACTGCTACCCCCCGCTCCACCACACCGCCCCCCGAATGTTTTCACCCGAGTAGCCAGGTACTCGAAAATAGCGATGCTCGATTGCAAAATCACTGTTAACGAGTATGTTCGCTCATCTCTATTTAGTACCTTTGTTCAAAGGTAGAGTATAGTCAAAAAGACTAATCCAGTGCTACATCTCAATACTGGTGCTCTGTATTGAAATACCAATAGTGTACTTGAATAGAAAGGTATGGATTAGAGAAGAGCGAGCACACTCGGAAAAAGCAGTTACTCGAGCGAGCATCGCTCTTCTCGAATAACTGCTTACTGGTCCGAGCAGGCTCGGGGGACATGGCAGGGGTGAGCAGGGGGGAGAGAGATCTCTCTCACTCTCCCCCATGCCGCCCCCTGCTCTCCCCCCCCCCCCCCCCCGAGCCTGCTCGGACCAGTAAGTCACTCGAGTAACTGCTTTATCCGAGCGTGCTCGCTCATCTCTAGTATGGATACTCTACACGATGGTATGTATGGCACATGGGGCCCCCAGGGCCCCAGAACATTGATTTCAATTTTGCGTTGTGGTTTTAGTAAGAAAGAGAGTAAAACCCTATTGAAAAGTTGAGAAGTGAGAAGCTGAAATCCACTTTCTGCATCTCTCTAGGTCCGGTGGGACCGCTGCTATGACTGAACTAACAAAAGTGTACTCAATGTAGGCTTTCTCCTACGATACATGCATGGAGCCTTGTTGGACCTGTGTTCGTTCCAGGGACTCTCAACACAGATCAGTACCTGAATCTCCTGTAGATGACAGTGGATGACTTCCTGGATGATCTGCCGCTATCGTAGCAGAAGGAGGCCAGTTAGAGTACTCTTTCCTGACTTCAGTCATAGCAGCGGTCCCATGGAACTTCTGCTTCTCACATGCTATTCTTCAGCTTTACAATTGGTTTTTCCTCTCTACCTCTTACAGGCGCCACAACACAAAATTGAAATCCATGTTCCAGAATCCCGTAAACCATAGCATCATGTAGAGCATCCATGCCTTCCTATTCAAGTACACTATTTTTATTTCAATATAGGACACCAGTATTGACATACAGCGCTGGATCTGTCGTTTTGAGTACTTGTAGAGAAGTGGTGTAGGCTGAATTGGGAAAACATTTAAAAGCTACTAGTAAATGGAGAATCCACCTTAAAGGCTTCAGATTTCTGTATTTTTGTTTCAAGATTGTGCATTATTTTTAGCATATCTTCACATTTATACATATCTACAGCACATCCTGTGGTTTCACATCAAGGAAAGAACTCATCATGTCAGTCCTACTCATCACTATGATGTGGGTAATTACAAAGTTACATCAAAATTCATATTGGTTGCTGATGTTACCAGGAATAGTGGGAGGGGAGAATACAAACTATCTTTATTACGGCATATGTGCTTATTTTTATCTTCAACCTTTATGTTTAGGTCTGAAAACTACCTCTCGTTCTATAAATAATTCTTAATCACCTAAATTGTGCCCAATGGCAGCACGAATGATTTAAAAAAATGCAGATTTACAACTGAATGGATTTCTAATTCTAGTCGGTAGGTATGATAGCTGCTGTAATGATCAGTTGATTGCAGCTAGAAAATAGCCAATCTTTCAGTGTCAGATTTGACCAAATATTCACTAAATGTAGCATAACATATCAGTCATTCCAGGGGCATAACTATAGAGGATGCAAGGGATGCAGTTGCACCCGGGCCCAGGAGCCTTGGGGGTCCCATAAGGCCTCTCTTCTCCATATAGGAAGCCCACTACTATGAATAAAGCATTATAGTTGGGGGCCCTGTTCCAGGTTTTGCATTGGGGCCCAGGAGCTTCAAGTTACGCCTCTGAGTCATTCAGATAGACTTTAACATGTATGCCCCAAGTCTGCATGAGAAGAGACACTGCTTCTTAGTTCCTGTCTGCTTTATCTTACAGCTAAAGAGGGCACCCAGGCCTAAATGCCCATTAGGACATCTCCTTTCAAACCTGGGATTAGGGGTATGCCTAGCTGTCCTGCTGCCTGTGATGAACGGCAAACTGCCACACACACCCCAAAAAATTATACATAGACTCATTGTCAAAAAAGATAAAGCACCAAGAAGGAGTTGTTGAAATCAAACGAAACTTTATATGTGTGATTGAAACGTTGATATAAGTATGTGGTTATAATATCAGGGCAAGAGGATAATTTATTGTGTAAAACTAAACCCTTGAAGGGAGGCTCTAGTACCCTGTTCTAGTATGGATACAAGATGTGATAGGGCAGGCATGGAGGCTCTAGTACCCTGTTGTACTGCCTCTAGCATGGATACAAGATGTGATACAGGCGGGCATGGAGGCTCTAGTACTCTGTTGTACCGCCTCTAGTATGGATACAAGATGTGATATGGGCGGGAATGGAGACTCTAGTACCCTGCTGTACCGCCTCTAGCTTGTATACAAGATGTGATACGGGCGGGCATGGAGGCTCTAGTACCTTGTTGTACCGCCTCTAGCTTGTATACAAGATGTGATACGGGCAGGCATGGAGGCTCTAGTACCCTATTGTACCGCCTCTAGCTTGTATACAAGATGTGATACAGGTGGGAATGGAGACTCTAGTACCCTGTTGTACCATCTCTAGCTTGAATAGAAGATGTGATGCGGGCGGGCATGGAGGCTCTAGTACCCTGTTGTACCACCTCAAGCTTGAATACAAGATGTGATACAGGTGGGCATGAAGGCTCTAGTAGCCTGTTGGGCCGCCTCTAGTTTGGATGCAAGATGTGATATGGGTGGCAAAGAGGCATACAGGTTCTTTATGGTATCTTGTGGCATATCACTCCACATTTGCTGTAACAGCCTCTAGATCGTGCAAACTCATAGGCTGTTGAGGTTGGCATCCCAGATGGTACCATACATGTTCTATTGCCAATAAATCTGGCAACTGGGCAGGCTACGGAAGTGTGACAATGTTGTGGAGATATTCCTGTGACACCCTTCCTATGTGCAGCGGAATATTATCCTGCTGGAAAATGAGAGGCAACATATGTGGCTGCTATTAGCAAGATTGGCTCCCCCTCCCTTTGCCGGCCAGCTCCCATAGGAGCCTATGGGAGCCGCCGACTCTGCGCTGTCAAAAGATAGGACATGTCCTATCTTTTAAGGCGAGGAATCTCTGCATCAAAAAAATGCGCACATTGTGCATCTTTTGATTCGTGATTTTCTCGGAGAGCGTAAAACAAATCGCTCATCTGAAGGAACCCATAGGAAACCGTGGATTCTTTAAGATGCAGGTTTTTTTTGATGCACCTAATCAGCGCTAAAACAGCGCTCATGTGCAAGAGGCCTCAGATAAATGCTCAATGAGAAAATAAATGGAAAGTGTCTCAAGTGCAGGATTGAACGACATGGCTTACAATATGTAATGGATAAGCAGTTGCGCTCACCTGATCGGGTTATGTATACACAACCCTTTACAATTTATTGGGCGAATATAGCTGGGATGCAGCAGCAACAGGTCCCTGGTAGGCTCCCTCAGATAAAGTATAGCAGAACTATGAAATCGGACCTCCAGATGGATCCTCATGGCAAGACACCAAGGTAAGTATAAACTTTCCTTTTTTTCTTAGGTACGGTGGAAAACACAATCAATGTGTTTTGGATTGGATTTCATAGTTTAGCTAAATACTGCCAGATCTCTTAGGCTGGTTCGACTTATAAATCCAATTTTTTTACAGAGTACTACCCTATTTCGTGCCTTTTTTATCCTAGATATCTCTTAAGTTACACTTAAGTTACATAGTTGTGCAACTGCCACTATCCCAATAACTTTTCAGAGGGGCGTATAGTAAAAAAAATGTGTAATTCAATGCATTCCCATGACTTCATCTATTGCTCAACTGTTGCGTAACTCAAGTCAGTGTCAAGCCCTTCCTAGGGTTCCCATAATTAATTTTTAGGACCTATCAATCACACATCAAAAACATTGAAGGAGTCCTAGGATCCACACCAATCTCGCAAGCGAGCAGGAGCATGTGTACATTTCCATAATTTCCATTCTTTTCAGTAAACAGGAATTGTGCATGTGCTGACACCTCTACTGTACATTGAGACCCATGTCAATATGTCAGGTTGACATGTCATAAAATTAATAAGTACACATCCCTAAGGGAACCATTCATGTTGAACATGCTTTCCAATCTAAGGACAACATATAGAGCAGAAGGAGCTGAGTAGGTTGATACTAGTATATAGGTTCGTGGGAGAAAAATTCAGTATAACTTGTCATTTTTTGATTTAAATGTCTGTGGGCTTATGAATTAAGGGAGCGGTCAGAGATCACTGTTAATCACAGAATAAGAGAACAGAACTAAAAAACTGGCAGTGGAGAAGGCGCAACACTCCAGGTTAAAGCAAATAGGAAGTGACCAAAGGTTTGGAAAACTTCTCCTTTTATTTAATAAAGTACGTGATCAGCTTATGAAAAACGCGTTTCGGGGATAACCCCTTCATCAGTTCAGCTGGTGTTTAAAACATACAAACAATTGGTGGATCCCAAAAAGGTTAATGATTAGATCTGTTTGCCTGTGGGGTGCGGGTCAGCCAGGGCAGGAGCAGGAGAAGTTCTGTTGCCCGCACAACTATTTTTCCTCCTCGTCCACAATCACAGAATAAGACCACCCACTGGACTCGAAAGCCTGCAATGAGCAGGGATTTAGGATGGCTTTACACGAGCTCATAGTTGCCCGAGTAATCATACAAAAGAGTGATTACGGGCAACTCTTGTCTCATGTAAACATGGCACCCAACAGGGCAAGTGAGCAAGAAGCAATCACTTGTTGGAGTCACTTGGCTTTTAGGTCACCTAAAAGGAAGCGATTATCAGCTCGTGTAAACAGGCAGTCGCTCATCTATGAATGAATGACTTAATAAATAATAATCTATCTGTTTACTTTGAATAAAGGTGGGCTGCCGGAAGAGTTCTCTGGAACGTTCCGACTCCATTTAGTGAGCGATTATTTCTCTTGTGTTAAAGTACAGGAGTGATAATCTTTGGAAAAACTATTGGGTGCTTAAGTACCTGACAGTCATCCAATGTAAAGCCACCCTTAGGCTGCCTGTCCACGGCGTTTTTGCATTGCGTTCCCTGCGGCGATAATCCGGCCGCGGGGAACACAGTGAATGCTTTCCATAGCATTGCTATGGAAAGCGCAGCCCCCTGTACACCAGTGGAAAATCATAGTGATTCTCCACTCGCAGGCGGCAAATCGCAGCATGCTGCGAATTGCCACGATTCTCCGCGGTGAGCCTATCAGTGAATCAGTAAATATACCCTGTCCTACCAAAAGTAATTGGAGACCTGAGCAAGAATCATAAGTAGTATTTATATACACATGTTGATACTTAGTCGGGCCTCCTTTGGTCCTAATGGCATCAGATACTTCCATACCATTTCTTCTACTAATGTCTGATACACTTTAGCTGGTATTTTCCTCTATCCATCCTGTAAATGTCTGGCAAATCCTCTCAAAGATCATTACAACCAACAGACAAAGACCATGCCACGTAAAACATCCCCAGACTATAACGGAAGCTCCACTGTACTTAACTGTTGGCACAACACACTCAGGCAAAAGTCGCTCCCCAGGCTCCTCCACACCCAGGTACCTCCATCTGGTTTAAAAAAGCCTACTTCATCACTCCATAGAACGTTCTTCTATTGCTCAACTGTCCAATGACGACGCTTCTTGCATCATTGCAAATGGGCCAATGCATTTATGAAGGTTGGCTTGTGTGCAGCAGCATAACCTGTATAACCAATAGCATGCAGTTCCTATCATAAACTATGGCTGACACTTCCAAGAGTCTGCATCTTAAGTAGCATGGTTTAAGACATCTGATATGCGAATAAGAGACAATGCATTCTACTGACAGGGTGTCCAAATACTATTGGTACGATTTTGTATGGATTCTGTCTGTCATATGGACAAATTAGCAACTCTATAGTTTCTTTCAAAACTTCATGTGTAATAGATGATGTCGTTTTTACTTTGTCTTTTAGTTTTTGCTATTACATAGGACAACTTCCCCTTTTTGCATATTGTCTGAAAATGTGTGTGGTATATGAGTAGCTTTCACACCTGTGTTAGGCCTCCTTCCCACGGACGGATTTCCACCGCGTATTACGCGGTGGAAATTCGCTGCGTTGCCCGCAGCTATTAGGTTCTATTGAACCTAATAGCTAAATGCTTACGGTGCAGAATTCCACCGCGGAATTCCGCACCGTAAAATCTCCCGTCCTCACCCGCGGCATGCTCTATTTGCCACGGGTGTACGCGCGGACGGCTTCCATTGCAGTCAATGCCGTCCATTCATGCTATCTTCCGCTGTAGCACAGCGGAAGATAGCATGAAATTGCCTCTCCGCCTACCGCCGCCGCGTCATGTGACGCTGTGGGCGTGTCCTGGGACGTGGCCGGCGTGTCACATGATGCTGCGGCGCGTCACGCCGAGGCGTCATGCGGAGCCCAGGACGCCAGACCCGCAGGTAAGTATGGGGTCTCTGGGGGGCGCCGTGACGGGCTCCACCGCGGAATTCCGCGGCGGAGCCCGTCACAGTCGTGTGCAGCCGGCCTTAGGGTCAGTTCTGGGTTTCTGTCTCCCTGCTCCATTTTTGTAGGAGAGGAACTGAAATAAAACAGAAGAAAAATGATCAGTTTTTTCGCCATTGATTTCAGTAGGGTTTCAAAGATACAGAAAGCACATGTAAAGGCTTCCGTTTGCCTCCATTCCGTCAGGTTTTCATTTTTTTTTTTACAGATAAATAACACTGCAGACTGTGCCATTTTCCCATCCCAAAAAATGGACATCTAACTGAATGGAAGCAAACTGAAGCCTTTCTGTTTGCTTTCCGGTTTTTTTAAACCCCATTGAAATGAGCGGGGAAAAAAGACATCCATTTTTTTCCATGGTTTTTCTCTTCTCCAAAAACGGAGCCAGGAGACAGAAACCCTGAACGGAGTTCAAATGCAAGTGTGAAAGTAGCCTAAGAAACAGATCTTCCTTCAGATATTTAACTAAAACTTCAAAGTCTGCAACAATTAAAGAAAAGTGACAAAATGTTCTTAAAAATAGGTATAGATAAGTATTACTCATTTAGGTATACATAAGTTTATTTGGTGAAATGCAAATTTTATGCTGGGGAAAGGGGGTTTTCATGACTTATCATAACAAACCTTTGTGGTTTATGCCATACTAACCTTGAAATTATACTGTAGATGTGGTATATTTAAATTTAGTGAGTCTCAGAATGACAGAACTTGAACTCTAAAGAAGCGGGGGATGATTAGTAACAAAAGTGAGATACAAGGCATTGTCTGGTATTAAGACACATTTTCTGAAATTCTGAGTCAATAAATGTGGTGTCTCCAATTCAGGACCCTCACATATTAGCCAGGGAGGAGAGTGACTATATAAAAAAAATAAAGTCCTGCTCTGAAGGACTCAGGACATCTAGCCTTAGAGGAGTTTTATCCTCTTAAGTCTATGCCTAAACAAAGAATTTGGGTCTTTTGATCATTGTCGTCATTGATTGATAGACACAGTCAGACAAGAGATGTGATGATGAATGCAGATAGGTCATGTTAGTAAAGAGTAATTACCAGAATGGTGGTCAGAGACAAGCAGAAGAACCAGCTGTAGTGATGCTGGCTGGACACAAGGAGATAGAACTGGACTCCACCCAAAGCAATCACTTTTCTAGGGTACTAGCAGTGTCAGGAACTCCCCAGGACTTACAGTAGGGTTGAATTATATATGTGGACAGTTGAGTGAGCAGTAATATGAAGCACATATCAATACTAATGTATACCAAAAGCAAGAATAAGAACTCACCAATAGATGATAGGAACTGAATGGCAATAATCAGATGATGGTAGTCAAATAATAGAACAGACAGATGATGTTCATGACTATCAGATAATGAATCAGATGGTGAAGATATAATAACAAACTGACCTTAACTCTACCTTATGCTGACCCTAACAATAGACACCGCTGTTCCTGATCCTAAAAATATCAATAATGGAAACCCTATGTGAAACTATAACACTGACAACAAATGATCGGGACACAAGACCCAGAGACTAGAAAACAAAACTCAGCATAGTAGAACTGATAAGCATGACAAATACAAACAGAGAAAAAGCAAAATGAGCTACAAGGCTAAGAAGCAAGGACTGAACTGGAACTAACCACAGGAGCAACAATTCACTGACAAGTACAAAACTAGACTAAGAACAAGGTACTAGAAGCATACAAGAAATACTAGATTTGAATGCACATAGCTTATGCTATAATCAGCAACACAGGGCAGAAGGCAGGAAGTGTAGTTAGATGACCCACTCTAATGGATCAGAGTGGGTACTATATATATATAAATGGTTTTATTGATGTATTTTATGTACTTGAAAAAGGCCTCTTGGCCGAAACGCGTTGTATTTTATTGAAATTATTAAACCGTGGAACTTATCATCGCTGCTGGTGCCCACTGATCATTTGACACGCCATCCTGGATCAGGAGGCGCCTCCGTGAAGTAAGTTTAACATAACATTCCTTCACTTCACTATCTCTTTTGCATGGTTTCAGCACTGAAGATTTTTCTCTCTATTTGTATTTGTTTCTCCTCCCTCATCCCATATGATCAGAGTCTCCTTCAGCTGCTCTCTCATACATGTATGAGATTTTCCAAGCATCTACGAACATCTGCTCTCTTCTGAATCAGAAACTCTTCATCTACTCTATCTTCGAATATCCTTCGAGTGAGTGCTATCCATTACACTTAATGGATCAGCAGAGAGATGGATGCATATATCAATTGCCCCAAGACTAAAGTGGTAGACAGGAGATGACGAAATAGGAGGAGCATTCCTGCTGATCGTAACACCAGCATATTAGAATTACTGTCTGAAGATTGCCATGGTTGATATCAGGGAGTTCAGCAATGAAGGTAAACTCAGGATGTTAAAAAAGTTTTGCAACCAGGATCAAGAAGGTATATATACAATAAAATACTACCCACAGTCAGGGAAGCAATAGGCCAATGTTGTAGTCGTATAGGTATGCTGAGAGTTGCATTTTTACAGTAGTTGGAGACCACTGCACTCACCCTATAGGGGATTGGGTTCCTGGAGAACGAGGCTGACTGTGCTGCTGGCTATAGGTTCAATCATGAGGATGGGCTGCATCTCAATGGGGACTGTGCAGCTATGTTGTGGGAGAAGATGGCTAAAAGGTTGGAGGAGTGTTTAAACTGAGGACTAGGGAGGAGGGCAACCAGAAAGATAGAGGGGAAGACAGTGTAGACAGTGACCTGGGAGTAAGTAACGGAAATAGAAGTGGACAGGTTAATACAGTTAGAACTGGCAGAATAGTTAGTAGGGATACAACTAATATAAAAAAAGTAACCAAAACCTTCTAAACTGTATGGTGACTAATGCTAGAAGTCTGACTAATAAAGTAGATGGACTGGCAGTAATAATGTCTGAGGAAAACTACAACATAGTGGGCATAACGGAGACCTTGTTGGATGAAAGCTGTGACTGGGCAATGAACTTTTAGGGTTAGTCTGTTCAGAAGAGATAGTAAAAACTAGAAAGGGTGGAAATACATGGAGGGAAAAGCAATAATAAAATCCTCATATGCATTGTGTATAGACCACCAAATATAATAGGAGGTACTGAAAATCTATTATTGAAGCAAATAGATTAAGCAGCAAATCACAATGAGGTAATTATTATGGGGGACTTTAACTATGCAGATCTCATAAAGGTAACAACTTTCTGTCAATTGCTAAAGATAATTTCCTTACCCAACTTGTACAGAACCCGACTAGAGGGACAGATATTTTGGATTTAATATTAAGCAACAGACCTGACAGAATAACAGGGTTAATAAATGTCAACGTGTCTTTCAAGAAAGTTTTATAGGGGAGCTACAAAAATACTAAACTTTAGGAAGGCTAAGTTTGGTCAGCTTAGTGATGCCCTTGACCTTAATGACTGGGATAATGTCTTCAAAGATAAGAGTACAAAAAATAACAAGGAAACATTCAAAAACATTGTAATTATTTACTGTGAGCAGTTCATACCTTACAGGAATAAAAGACTTAGTAATAGGAGAAAACCAATGTGCCTTAAATGAAGATGTAAAGGGGGCAATAAACAGCAAAAAGAGTGTTTAAATTCTCCAAAACAAGATGGCAGCAAAGAAGCCCTAAAAACCTAAAAGGAAAAAATGTATTATGTAAAAATCAGATAAAAGTAGCAAAAATAGAGACAGCAAGACTTATTGCCACAGAGAGTAAAACTAACCCTAAACTGTTCTTCAACTATATAAATAGTAAAAAAAATAATACTGAAACTGTTGGCCCTTTAATAAATAATGTAGGAGTAATTGTACAGAGTGATTAGGAGAAAGCAAATCTTGGAAGTACTTTTTTCTCCAGTGTATGCACAAAGCAAAAGAAATGTCAGATGAGATGCAGTGTGGTAATGTAAACTCTCCACTAAATATCACTAGTTTAACCCAGGATGAAGTGCAGAGCTGGCTAAAAAAGATTAAAATAGACAAATTGCCAGGTCCCGATGGCATACATCCCCTGGTTTTAAGGGAATAAAGTAATGTGATGCACAGACCTTTGTCTCTTATATCTAAGGACTTTATGGTGACAGGGTCTGTTCCACTGGATTGGCGCATAGCCTATGTAGTGCCGATATTCAAAAAAAGGTCAAAACGTGAACATGGAAATTACAGGCCGGTAAGTCTTACTTTTATTGTGGGTACAATGTTTGAGGGGTTTCTAAGAGATGCTATCCTGGAGTACCTCAAAGAAAATAGCTGTAAAACTCCATATCTGCATGGGTTTGTGAGAGATCGCTTCTGTCAAACGAACCTGATCTGCTTCTACGAGGAGGTAAGTTCTAGACTGGACCGGGAGAGTCATTAGATCTTGTGTATCTGGACTTTTCCAAAGTGTTTGAACCGTGCCGCATAAAAGGTTGGTCTATATAATGAGAATGCTTGGTCTGGGCGAGAATGTGTGTAAGTGGGTAAGTAACTGGCTCAGTCATAGAAAGCAAACGGGGGTTATTAATGATACATACTCCAATTCGGTGACCACTACTAGTGGGGTACCACAGGGGTCTCTTTTGGGCCCTATTCTTTTTCATATATTTATTAATGACTTGGTAGAAGGATTGCACAGTAAAATATCAATATTTGCAGATGATACAAAACTATGTAGAGACATCAACACAAGAGAGAATGCAAGGCTGTTGCAAGAGGACCTGGATAAGTTGGAGGCTTGTGCAGAAAAGTGGCCAATGAGGTTTAACACTGATAAATGTAAGGTTATGCACACGGGCAGAGAAATACATGCCACCATTACACACTAAATCGCAAACCACTGGGTAACACTGACATGGAAAAGGACTTGGATATTTTAGTTAACTGTAAGCATGTAAGGTTAACTTGAGCATCCAGCGTCAGGCAGCTGCTGCCAAGCCAAATAGGATCATGGGGTGCATCAAGAGAGGTCTAAAGGCGCATGACAAGAACATCATTTTTCCTCTTTACAAGTCACTGGTCAGTCCACACATGGAATATTTTGTACATTTTTGGGCAGCGGTACTCAAGAAGGACATATCAGAGCTTGAGGGGGTACAAAGGCGGCAACTAAAGTAATAAATGGAATGGACGGACTACAATACCCAGAGAGGTTATCAAAAGGGGGATTATTTAGTTTAGAAAAAAGACAGCTGAGGGGCGACCTGATAACTATGTATAAATATATCAGGGGACAATACAGAGATCTCTACTATGATCTACTTATACCCAGGAGTGTAACTGTAACAAGGAGGCACCCTCTACGTCTAGAGGAAAGAAAGTTTCTACACTAACATAGAAGGGAGTTCTTTACTGTAAGGGCAATGAGACTGTGGAACTCTCTGCCTGAGGACATGGTGATGACAAACTCCTTAAAAAGTTTAGGAGGGGTCTGGAGTCCTGGACCTCTTTCTTGAGCGATGCAATATTATATGCTATAATCATTTATAACTTCAGAAGGGTCGGTGATCCAGGGATTATTCCGATTGCCAGATTGGAATCAGGAAGGAATTTCTTCCCTTAACCCTTTCCAATCCAATATGTATCCTGGTTTTCCTAGGGGGCTTACTCTTTCTCTGCTGTTATACAAAGGCGTTATCTGTTGGCTAAAGCCAGTACTGCATGAGGTGACATGTTGGATAGGCTCCGACAGCAGAGAGGCTGACAATATACAGTAAGAGAACCCCAGCGAATGTCTTCCAATATCGGAACTGTTCAGCCTTAAATCGTAATGTCTTCAGACGTCAGACAGTGGATTGGAAAGTGTTTAAATGGGGAAAAGTGGCTTCTACCTCATTGGTTTTTTTAGCTTCCTTTGGATCAACATTGAGGGGTAATAGGCTGAACTGGATGGACATATTTCTTTTTTTCGGCCTCCCATACTATATTACTATGGTATTTATTCTGCAGGTTCCAATGCAATATAATATACCACCTTCTGTGCCACAAAAAAAATGCTCCTGACAGCTTTGGACCAGAAATATGCAAAGTTTAGTCATCTGAGTAATTGCTACAGATATAGACATTTAGTGGAAATAAAACGTAGGCAAAATAGTCTGGAACTTCTAGGAAGAGTTCAGTAAATGGTGCAGGACACACAAGTTCTTAAAAAGGAAAAACAAGCTTTTAAAAAATAAACTGAAAAAGGAGAAAAAAAAAATAAAAGTTAGTGTAACATGCTGATAGGAACAGATGTTACTCAGCATCACACATGCTGCTCGCTACTGCTCACTTCTAAGGTCTGCTACCGGCACAGACGCGGGAATAACAGATGGAAATTAGAGGGCCACCTGGTTTCAAATGAAATCGTGTTATCTGCCTGCGATAAATAAAACAGGATCCCAACATAACACAGAACCGTTTTAGACTGAATATGCAGTCTGCCATGCAAACTGCAGCTGTGGCTGAAATATGACAAACATAAACTGATTTGCATTAGTTTGCAAAAATAATTAGATTATATGTACTGAAATAATCTTTTTAAGTCATGCTGACTGTTTCCCCAAAGTGGACAATTTCAATTGCCAGATAACGTTATCTGGATTGCTGTTAGGATGTTTGCATTGCTTATCTGTGTCACGTCATAACTAAGTTGAAGTTCGGTATAACACTACTTCTTCTTTTACTGACACTAGTCTATGAAGTTTCGAGATATTGGATTTTCAATAAGAATATATTATACAGATGAAGGCGCATAATGTATGTTAGTATGGTCCAAAACACACCCTAAATCCCAACCCAAAGAATATAGGATTAGGTGTGGTTTTTACTAGGGAGCATCCAAGAAATTTAACTTGGCAGAGAAGTTTCTAGTGATTAAAGGAGTTTTCCATGACTTATCTATCAATGACCTATCCTCAGGATAGGTCATGAACTGCTGATCAGCAGCATTCCACTGCAGGGGGTCCCCACCGATCAATCGCTCACCAGAGATTCTGTCAGCGCAGATAGGACTAGTAGCAGACAGTGTAGTGGCCCAAAGTCTATATATCTGGCCCCTCCATAATAGTCATACATGCCATGTCTTCAGTGTAGATGCACTGTGCAAATTGTCTTGTCTTTAGTTATGTGTATTGCACAGCTGCAGCATGTAAGAGGTTAAAGTTTGGGATATGTCTGAAAAATGCAACAACTGTCTTGTCAGGTGATGATTTATGATATAAATATGAGTGCAAGCCAAAAAGGTGTGGTGTTGAGAGTTCCATTGCTTTAACCGTAGAGTGTGGAGGGAGAGTGCCTGCCGCATGGGGGTACCTTCAACCCTTATGTGGTGAAGAATGGAGGCTGAGGAGAGGTACCCTGATGTTCCCATCCCGGGACCCCTGCCTTGAGTGAGTGGAAGTAAGGAGCCCACTGTGCAGTGTTCTGTCTAGTGAGTACAAGTGAGTGTCAGCGGAGTGTTCTTCCCACCTCTGGTGTGTCTGTCCAGAAGCGAAGCCTTACAGATAATTCAGCCTGTAGGCCTGGTTTCATCCTGTGTCCTAGAGTGTGTCTGTCCAGGAGCGGCGTCATACAGATAACTAGGACTGTAGGCCTGGTTTCATCCTGTGTTCTCCTCCTTGACTTTGCTGAAGTTGTTCTTCCTGTACTGGTGTGTGAAAGTTGCCTTAAAGAAGTAACGTTCCAGTCACTGCCCGTTCCCTGTGATTGAGGTATTCATTATAACCATGTGTGGACTCTATTATTTTCCTCGAGACAACCAACGGTGTGAAGGAACGCTGGCATCATGAGTGACAACTTCTTCAGTCCACTACACATCTATACAGGTAACCGATGTCCCAGCGTTGCCTGGAAGAGGCTAGCGGTGCCTTGTCTCAGGCCGTATGCATCCCTCTGCGGAGGAGTTTGGTGGAGCCACCGTGACAAGAGCCATCTCTACCCCCACTAGCTCCTCGGTGTTGTGCCTCGGTTGCTGCGGGACGTTACAACAGCTCTATCCATATTGCAGTGGTCCAGGTTGGTATTGCAAGCACAGCTCCCTTTGAATTCAATATGTGGGGATCTGAGTGTCTTTTTTATGTGTAGACTCTATGGAGAGACCAGAACAGTACAAGTAGAAATATTTTCTAATATTTTGATTATTTTATATATCCTATAATATCATAACCACAGTAATCTCTGATCCCAGCCATTGTAACAGGACTTCGTTGTCAGATATAGGCAGCTCCTGCTGTGGATTGTGTGGGCTCAGCTCCTAAGCCTGTGCCATCTATATACTGTACATGTACAACATTTCGCGGGAGTGGCTTATTTCCATTATGTATACGTACGTCATGGGGGAAAGGGGTTAAGATATCCTGACCCCCTCTAATGTTCATTTTGAAATGGTACAGCTCCAGCCTCTGCTCCCCTCCTTCCCTGTCTAGAGATAAATATTTAAGCCCCCTTTCACAGGCTATCTGTAGCTCTTCTTGTTGTGTTTTGGAGGCAAGTTGCCCCCCACCCCAGTTTTCGAATGCTGTCAGATCTATCTTTGTTGGGTCAATTTTTATCTTTGTTGGGTATTTCAGAATGCTTTCCATTGTTTTATATAGATGTTTAACACACTTTTCTTTTTGTAGTGTTTCTGTGATATGTTTCTACATGAACTTAAGTCACAGCTGGCAGTCTTTGAATATTATGGTGATGTGAGAAGATGCTTTGAAGACAGACTTGCCCATGGGAGTTCAGTGGCTGGCATACCGCTTTCCAACTATTCTGTTTCACTACGTAAATGTAACAACTAGAGCTGCCAGACGAAATATCACGTACCACTGCTTGTATATTACTAGGTATGTTCTGGCCTATAACTACCATATGATTGTATTTAGAAAATAACATCTCCATGGAGCCATACATTAATACATAGCAGTTTTTATATGCAGAGTTGGAAGCACAAAATATGCGTGTGTCTAAATCTGTAGGATCTATGGATCATGCAAAATGGCCCCAGAGCATCATTTCATCTCCACCAATTATAGTTGGCACTATGGATATGGGAGAAATAATTCTACTTGTATCCACTAAACACAGATTTATATGGTAATATTGCCATCTCCATAACTCCAGAATACAATTGGGATGTGCATTCATCAAAGTCTAGATTATGTTTAGCATTTATAGAATTGTAGAGTTGGAAGGGACCTCCAGGGTCATCGGGTCTTACCCCCTGCTCAATGCAGGATTCAGTAAATTATCCTAGACAGATGTCTGTCCAGCCTATATTTGAATACTTCTATTGAAGGCAACTTCCCGTGGCAACCTGTTCCACTCATTGATCACCCTGACATTCAGATAGATTTTTTTAATCTCTAATCTGTCTCTCCTCCCTTTCAGTTTCATCCCATTGCTTCTAGTCTTTCCTTGTGCAAATGAGAATAGGGCTGATCCCTCTGCACTGTGACAGCCCTTCAGATATTTCTAGGCAGCTATTAAGCCTTCTCTCAGTCTTCTCTTCTGCAAGCTAAACATTTCCAGATCCTTTGACCGTTCCTCATAGGACATGATTTGCAGACCGCTTACCAACTTAGTAACTCTTCTCTGAGCATGCTCCAGTTTGTCTATGTATTTTTTAAATTGGAGTGCCCAGAACTGGAACAGTATTCCAGATGAGGTCTGACTAAGGAAGAGTAGAGGGGGATAATTACTTTACATGATCTAAACTCTATTCTTTTCTTAACCCCTTAGTGACCAAGTTTGTTTGTGCCTTAATTTTGGAAATCTGACATGTGTCACTTTAACATAGAAAAACTCCGTAAAGGTTTTGCATATCCAAGTGATTCTGAAATTGTTTTTTCGCCACATATTCTACTTTACTTAGGTGGTAAAGAAAAGACCAATAGAATTTGTGTATATTTATTAAAAGTGCCAAAATTGGGAAAAGTTTGAAAAAATTGTTATTTTTTTTTTCACATTTTCAACTGCAATATCTCAAATATGTGCAAACACAGTGTACACATTTTTGATTTGCTTTATTCTGGACGCACATTTGAAAAACTTTTTTTTTTAACCATATAGGAGACGAACAAATTTAACATAGATTATTAACATTTTAAGGAACAGTTTGTTTTCGGACGCCAAGCCAAGATTGCAAAGGCTCTTAGGTATCAGAATGATAGACACCCCCACAAATGACACCATTAAAAAATACACATCCTAATGCATTCACTGAGGGGTATATTGAGTACTTTTACCCCACAGTTTTTCTTCAGGAGTTAATGCAATTTAGAGGAGAAAAAATAATATTTTTTTATATTTTTGCAAATATGTCATTTTAAAGACAGTTTTTTTCTATAGTGTACATAAAAATGAGGATTTGCACCCCAAAATGGATACCCCTGTTTGTCCTGTGTTCAGATACATTTCTTGATGCACCTCTTCATTGTTCTCCTATGTAAGAGGCAGGTACCACTTTCTGAGGAGTAGGGGTGCTGACTGACTCCTGATGCTCCTACTTCTTTGAGTCACATGCTTCCATTCTTTTGCAACTACACTGAGGCCTTAGTCAGACGGGCGTTTTGTCGAGCGATTTGCGCATGCGCCCGGCGATTTTTTAAAACCATTGCTTTGCAATGGTATTGGACACATGAGTGCTTTTTATGTGCTCATCCGATAAATTATAGAACAGAAATCGCAGATCGCACCTATCTGCGATCTGCGATTCCTGTTCTCTTCTCTATATGCGCTCAATGGGGCCAGCGGCAGCAGCGCCGACCCCATTGAGAACATACAGAAGACAAATCATTCTTCTCTGCCACAGCTGTAACAGCTGTGGCAGAGAAGTACAATGTTTGCCCATTGAATTCAATGGAGCCAGCAATACAGCCGGCTCCATTGAAAGCAATAGGCTGCCGGCGATCGCGTGATGAATTGTCGGGAAGGGCTTAAATATATAAGCCCTTCCCTGCAATTCATCCAGAAATGTATAAAAATAAAAAAAATATATATACTCACCTTGTCCCGGCAGACGGAGTTCAGCGCAGCCGGCCTGCAGTGGGTGTGAGTGGGTGTGAGTCAGAGCTGCCCCTGATTGGCTCAGCGGTAAGCCAATCAGAGGCAGCTCTCACTCACACCCATTTTACTACTTTTATACAATAAAAATCCTTTTCATGAAAAAAATTAACTTAACAATTAACTTAGAAGCATACAGGTTTTTAAAATGGAAAAACATGTCTCAATGTCATCCTGCTTTAGAACCAAAGATTTATCAGGCCTTCTCAATGCTGCAACATAAGATGATGATTCCTGTTCTTTAATTATAGAAGCCAAAAAACAACCTCCTCCTTCACCTTCCTCAAAGATTTTCCGCTTCATAAAAAGACACTTATTTTTCGCAACACCTTTCAGATGATCCATTGGAATATGGAGGAGGGTTATCTATTTTCACCAAAAAATATTTATTTTGCTCAATAATACATTTAAGACAAACAAATCTCCCCATAGAAACTATAAAAGATGACTCCTACTTAAAAGAGTTATTTTTATAAATCAGTACATTTACTCCACGTGAATGACTTAGAGGAAAATAATTTGCCCATCCAGAATAGGGGAAGCACGTGTACAGTATGTTTGGTAAATGTCTTTCTAATTACCAAACACTAGTCAGTTGAAATTATTGAATAGAGGGGGAAAAAACGCTTATCTTTTAGTTTTTTCCTCCGTATCCCGCACATTCCACGAAATTGTATTATAAGCTCTCGAACCATTGTAAATTCTATTCATTATTTATTAAAGATGAGTGAGTATACTCGCTAAAGGCAATTGCTCGAGCGAGCATTGCCTTTAGCGAGTATCTCCCCCGCTCGAGACTGCAGGTTCGGGTGCCAACAGCGGGCACGGAACTGCGGGGGAGAGCGGGGCGGAACGGAGGGGAGATCTCTCTCTCCCTCTCTCCCCCCCGCTCCCTCCTGCCGATAGCCGCTACTCATCTCTCCCCCGCGCCGGCACCCGAACCTTCAGTCTCAAGCGGGGAGATACTCGCTAAAGGCAATGCTCGCTCGAGCAATTGTCTTTAGCGAGTATACTCGCTCATCTCTATTATTTATGTTTTGCACATATAATTTAAAACAATGTCTGCATTGCATGGTAGAGGAGGAGAAAGAGAGAGAAGTAAAGAAAGAAAGAGAAAAACAAAAAACCTCCCCGCCACACCCAACCCCATACACGCATAACCATATCCCCTAGGCGTAGTGATAATGGTCCAAAAAAAAAATCCAATATCACAGTAAGGTCACTAATGGCCATTGTACATGGGACAATTATTGTTCAGAATTGTTCAAAATTCTGTGTTGCCACCGGAATTTGTACGACAATGATCCAGTGAAAATGCATGCAGCGACTGAATGACTGAACAGTCCTAGGTACAAATAGGTGATGGGAGAGATCTCTGTATTATCCCCTGATATATTCATACATGGTTATTAAGTTACCCCTCGGCCATCTTTATTCTAAACTAAATAATCCCAATTTCCAATAACCCATTTCATTTATTACTTACTCACCTTTGTACCCGCTCAAGCTCTGATATATCCTTCTTGAGTACCGCTGCCCAAAACTGTACGCAATATTCCATGTGTGGACTGACCAGTGATTTGTAAAGTTTTCGTTTGAGATTAATTGATCTGCTCTAAACTTTTATGTTCAAACGTTTTATTTGTATTTTGCCAATATTACAAACATCATAACAAGTTGTGTTCAAGTATGTACTTCAGTATATCGCTTATCAAGCCACTTACGCCTCAAACATTATCTTGGAGTCCAAGTGACTCGTCAAAACTTTGGTGCATTGGTTTAAGTCACTTAACCGTTCAGTATATAAAACGTGACAAACAACTGTACATAGACACATTAGGGAAGGTTGGGGAGGGAAGGGGGGGGGGGGCAGCCATACCCCAATCGTTCATGGTGAAGACGGTAGTGGAGCCCGGGCCCATGTGTGCTATTGGGCGTTTGTTTTGCCCTTCAGAGTCTGCCGGTTTCTATCCACGTCTTTAACCTCGCCGAAGTCCGGAAGGAGATCCACACCTGCCAAACACCGTAGAACTTTTCCAGGGCTCCACTCTCGTCTGCCCCCAGTTCATCAAAGCGCATGAGTTCATTAAGTTCTTCCACCCACATGGCCCTTGACGGTGGGGTTCTAGACCTCCACAGTCTTGGTATAATTCTTCTGACTGCCAAGATAAAGAAACGTAAAATGCTGTTTTTGATCGTTTTAATTGATCCCGGGAGGACTGAGAGAAGGGCCATCTCTATGGTTAATGTAACTTGAGGGGAGCAAATGGCGTTATGTATCTCCATTACCTCTCTCCATAATGTGGCTATTGCCTGACAGCTCCACCAGATGTGGGACATATCACCTCTGTCCGCATTACATCTCCAGCATGTAGGTGGTGTAAGGGGGTATATTTTGTGTAGGGTCTCCGGGGTCCTATACCACCGGGACATAATCTTAAAATTAAGATCTTGTAATTTGCATGCTGATGATAATTTATGGCACATGCTCCATGCCCTCTCCCAGTCCTCCTGTGGGAGGCTCCTTCCCATTTCCCTCTCCCAGTTGGCCACGTAGTTAGGCATCTGGAACTCCGATCCCCGAGACTGCAGCTCTCCGTAGATTACGGATATCATGTGTCTCTGGACACCCGTTGACATGCATCTCTGCTCAAAGGCCGTAAGCGGTCTTGTAAGGTTTACCTGAGGGACCAGGGACCCCACAAACCCCCTAAGCTGGAAGTATTGCAGCCACGCGTTTGGCTGCGCGTCTCTCTCACCCAAGATTCCCAACAGCGATTTAATTCCCGTGGGGTTCATCACGTCTCGGAGGCGCGGAGTTGGGTTGATCGGTATCCCCAGGACTGGAAGTCCCTGCATGGATATCTCAAATTGTGGGTTAGCTGTCAGTGGAGTAAGTGGGCCTGGCACCGTTATTAGGCCTAAGTTCGGCGCAAATTCTGCCCATGTCCGAAGAAGTTGTTCCATAAATGGGGATATGTTAGGGATAGCTCTTATGTATCTGGGTGGGATCCAGATCGCTCCCCGTAGGGATCCTGGTACTAGCGCATGTTCCGCCTCCACCCAGAGCTTTGAGCTTTCTCTTTTGAGTAGGTCTAGCATGCAATTGGTGATGCTTGCTTTATGGTAGAGGGCTAAGTCAGGTAGGCCCATCCCCCCACTGCCCCTAGGTCTCGTGAGTAGGGAGTATCGTATCCGGGGTTTTCTCCCTTTCCATACAAATGCTGTGACTATTGATCGTAGTTTTTTTAGATAAGAGTTGGGTAATTTTATTGGGATCGCTTGACAAATGTACAGGAACTTGGGAAGGGCGTCCATTTTTAGGGCGTTGATTCTTCCCCCCCAGGAGAGAAGTAGGGATTTCCATTTATTTAGTTCTCTCTCTAGGTTAGTGGTGAATGGTAGGTAATTTAATTCGAATGCTCGTGAGATGTCCGCTGGTAACTGTATACCTAGATATTTTATCGCGGAGTGTCTCCATTGATAGGGGAATTGGTCTTCTAGTTGAGACACCTCGGTCTGCGGCAACGAGACATTAAGCACCTCTGACTTTTGCGCGTTGACCTTATAATTACTTAGCCTCCCAAACCGCATGAACTCCTGGTGTAACGCTGGAAGCCCAATGCGTGGGTTAGTTAGGTAGAGTAGGAGATAATCTGCAAAAAGAGCCATCTTGTGCTCCGTGCCTCCGATACGATAACCCGCTATAGATTCATTCTGGCGAATCGCATTCGCCAGAGCTTCCATGATGAGAACGTATAGGAACGGGGACAGGGGGCAGCCCTGTCTGGTTCCGTTTCGTATTTGGAAGGCGTCCGACAGGGCCCCATTGACTCTAACCCTGGCTGAGGGGCCCTTGTAAAGGGACATGATTTTCCCCAGCATTCGTTGGCCGATCCCAATTTTTGTCAGGGTAGCTGCTAAAAAGTTCCAATTGACCCTGTCGAACGCCTTTTCAGCGTCTACCGTCAGGAGACACAGGGGATGGTTGGCTTGCTTGGCTCTGGCTATTAAGGCCAGGGACTTTATAGTGTTGTCCCTGGCTTCCCTGCCCGGGACGAACCCGACCTGTTCTCTATGTATCACTTTTGGGATGATGTTTTGTAGGCGTAATGCTATCAGCTTTGCAAGTAGTTTAATGTCTATATTGAGAAGTGAAATTGGTCTATAATTGCCGCAGACCGAGGCGTCCTTTCCTGGTTTGGGGATGACTGATATGTGTGCCATGAGTGCCTGAGTTGGAAATAAACTGCCCTCCCCTACCGTGTTGAATACTTTCAGTAGCATGGGGGAGATCTCTTCTCTGAACAGCTTGTAGAATCTGCCTGTGTATCCGTCTGGGCCTGGGCTTTTATTTACTTTTAAGTTTTTAATGGCTTCCTCGAGCTCCTGGGACGAGAAGTCTGATTCTAGGTCTTCGGATTCTTCTGGAGTCATTCTAGTAGGCCCATTGAGATCCAGGTATGACTCTATCTCGGCTAACTCGCTTTGGGTGCAATTTGGGGCGTCTCCCTTGATATTATAGAGCTTCTCATAATAGTTTTTAAACTCTCCTAGGATATCTGAAGTGGCGTGTGCTAACCCTCCTCTGCCCGTCTGGATCTTAAGGATATGTGTTAGTGGGGTTTTGGGGTGTAGGGTCTTTGCTAACCAACTCCCACATTTATCGCCGTATTCGAAGGCGCCCCTCCGGAATTTGTCTCTTGTGGCCAGGGATCGTTGGTCCAGGATACTCAATATTTCCTGCCTTAATGTGGAAATTTCTGCTTTGAGGAACTCTTGCTGCGCTCGTTTGTTATCTGCTTCTTTGGTTTGTAGGTTCTTAATTAGCTTACTTAATTTTGCGGAGTTTTCCTTTTTAAGCCTTGTCCCGTGAGAGATTAAAACACCCCTAAGCACACACTTCAAGGCTTCCCACTGGTTCGGGGCTCCCGTTTTATCATTTTGGTGGACTTCTGTGAACTCGGTTATAGTTTTTTTAATATCTAAGACACACAGGGAGTCTTTAAGTAAGTTGTCATTGAGTTTCCAGGAGAAGCCTCTCTGACATTTGCCCCAACCCGCGAATCCACCCATCACCGGTGCATGGTCAGACCATACGAAGTCTCCCTGAGAGCATTTCGGGGAGCAGTCCAGGAGACTTTGTGATACTAGTAGCAGGTCTATCCTGCTGTAGGAATTATGTGCTAGGGAGTGAAATGTGTAGTCCCTGGTCCCTGTGTGGAGGATCCGCCATAGATCCACCAGATGCATTGTGTCTAACGTGCGTTTAAGTGAACGGAGTGCCGCTCGGGGGATAGAAGTCCTACCCGATGACGTGTCCAGTTCTGGGTCGAGGGCCAGGTTCAGGTCTCCGCCGAGTATGATCCTGGAACCTCCCGCGAATTCCGCCAGGGACTTCAGGAATCTTGTTGCATGCTTGACTTGGTCCTGGTTCGGAAGATAAATGTTAGCGATGGTTATGATCTTACCCACAGATTCTATTTTCAGAAAAATATATCTCCCTTCCGGGTCTATTTTGGATTCCAGAACCTGGTGTCCAAACTCCTTGTGGAAAGCTATTGAAACACCTCCCGCTTTTTTAGAGGGGTGTGGGCTATGAACCCAGGTAGGATAATATCTAGTGCCACAAGAAGGGACGCTGTCTGTTCTGAAATGCGTTTCCTGTAGCATAGCTACCATTACTCCTTTCTTATGGAGATGGTATAATATCTGCTTTCTCTTCTGTGGTATGTTTAATCCCTTTACGTTAAACGTACAACAGGTTAAGTCACTCATTGCTATTGAGAGTGCAGATGGCTATCAGGCAAATGCTTGGGCTGCCCCCAGGTAGAACTAAGGAAAGGGGAAGGGGAAGACCAGGGGAGTGGGAAGGGGGGGGGAGGTGACACACATGGTGGATAGACAAGACGTGGGATAACAACATATAAAACATACGGAAAATATCGTTAGACGATTTACCGCGAAGGTTGCTCAGACCTTCGCTACCCGCTGGGTTTGTGGAAGCGAACAATCTCTCGAGCCGACGAACAACCGCTCCCCCCACCCGCACCATAAACTTAGTATGTAAATGCTTAAACTTTATCAACCCCAGAAATGTCCGGGACCCCTCTCGGACAAATTTGTGTAATTTTAACGATCTCGTTGGAGATTGGCTGTAGTGTTGTCCTCAAGTTAGGTCTCTGGTTGGGGGCGCACGTGCCGCCCGTGTCTTCTGGCGCGGTGCTTGACGCCTTGGTCTCTGGTCAACTTCCTGCCACTCATTTCTTGGTGGGGGAATTGGCAGAGAGCATGAAATTGGCCACTCAGGTAAAGAAATGGAAGGCAGCTCAAATGTGGAAAGAAATCTCGGTAAGTCACCCAAGCCTTTGAACGTAGCTGATTTGCCTTCTTTGTTAGCGTGTAATTGGAACGGGAAACCCCATCGATAGTTGATTCCCTTTTCTCTCAGAAGTGTCACCAGCGGTCTCAGGGCCTTGCGTAGCTGTAGGGTGCGCCGAGATAAATCTGTTAGGATCATTATTGGTGCGCCTTGGTATGATAGCTCTCCTGCTCTCCTGGCTCGCTGGAGGATCTGGTCCTTAGTTGAGTAGAAATGGATTCTACATATCACATCTCTAGGTCTCTTGGGGTCGGTCGGCTTTGGGCCCAGGGAGCGATGGATTCTATCTATTTCAATTTCGGAGTCTGGAGGTTTCTGGAGTAGGTCATTAAAGAATTCACGTGCCCAAGTCTCTAGTTGGGAGGGAGCAATGTCCTCGGTGAGGCCTCTGATCCTCACATTGTTTCGGCGATGCCGATTTTCCAGATCGTCTAACATACAGTAGAGCTCTGCTATTTGTTGTGATTGTTGATGCAGCTCCTGCGAATGGACGTCCATGGTATTGTAAATTTGGTCTTGGCTCTCCTCAACTGCTTCTACTCTTTGCCCTATATGGCGGATGTCCTGTTGCAGGGCTACTATATCCTCTTTGTGGGACGCTTCCATTTTCTGGAATAGTTGGCTTATTTCCCCTTTAGTGGGTAGTGCCCTAAGGTGGGCCCTCCAGTCCCAATCTTCTTGTGGATCAATGCATTCTAATTGTTGGGTAGGGCGCCTTGCGGAGTCACGCTTTTCCCCCTTGCGCTCTGTGGATGGGTGGTCAGGTAGCGGGGGTGGGGGTTCTCCCCATTGATCACTTCTGTGGAGGTGCAGACTCTCCTCTGTGGTCCTAAGGGCGTCTGTAAGGGCTCTCTTTCCCCTTGCTGCCTCATGAGTGTCTGCTGAGGAGACTTGATGTGGGGGGAGGGTAGAATGCCCCTCTGATTCTGAGCCCTGTTCATCCTGTGCACTGCCCTTTCTGATTGTATGGGGAGAGGCCCCCTTTACTGTGTCTACATGTGGGGCATTTCTGTGGGCAATGCTGTTCCCCTCAGTCCTGGCAGGGATTTGGTGATGTGGGGTAGCCCCCCCTATAATGTCCCTTCTAACCTGCTGGTCGTCTGGGGTCTGCTGGCTGCTGTGTCTCTGCAGTCCTCCCTCCTGTCTGCTGCACTCTTCTTGATTGGCCTCTCTGGAGCTGCTGCCCTGCCTCTGCTCATTTGTCAGGGGATCGCTATGCAGGGGGTTCCCTGGCTCTGGCTCCTTTACCTGCGGCTTGTCTCCGCTCTTTCCCTGCTTCTCTATGCCGGCTCCGTTCTTTTCTTGCTCCTCAGCGCTCTGCCGCCGGCCGGTCACGTGGGCGCTTCTCTTCTCTTCTATCGGCGCCATCTTGCTCTTCTCCTCGCTACCCCCCGGGCTTGCCGACGGACGCAGGTATGGAGTTAATCCTCTCCCCGGAGTGCTCGATTTTCTCCTGGAGGTCTCCTGCAGCAGCTTCTTTACCATGATGGTCGCTGGTGGGGTCCCGTTTTCGTCCGGGGTCTGCTTTTTGGTGCTGGTGTCAGGAGCGGTGCAGGGACACGTCTTAGCCGCTCATTCGCAAGCCACGCCCCCCTGCTCTAAACTTTTGTCGTTTTTTTCTCCTTTGAAAACGGAATACTTTGTGATAGAAATGCATTGGAGGACAGGGTTATATTAGGAATATATAAGGGTGAGGCTCCTGCTCTTGTCAGGACAATTGCCCTATTTGTCAAGCATGGCTATGTAGGATGCATTAGGATGAGTTCTTCCCACACACATGTTTGCTTTTATTTTGAAAGGAGCTTTAAGCATTATTTGCTTTTACACCTATTGTACCAAAAGTTATATTTTCAATGCCTGCCATTTTGATGACAGGTTTATATTGTATAGAGTAGTGTTTCCCAAACTCTGGTCATCACGCCCCCTAACAGGTCATGTTGTCAGGATTTCCTTAGCACTGCACATGCGTTGCAAGCTGTTTTTGAAATAACTTGTTAGGGAGGTTGTTTCAAATATTTTGAATAGCTAACCACAGATCCTTTCACTCCCTTCTCAGCCCTAAACCACAGCCCCCGGTGATGGATCTCAGTGCCGAAGAGCTGGCTGCTTACTTCAAAAAGAAAATTGATGACATCCGTCAGGAAATAACTTCCCAACCCCAGATTAGCCCTGACCCTAGTCTTGTCAGCACTGCATCTAGCTCCTGCTCACTGTCTGTACTCAGACCAGCGACAGAGGAAGAAGTCTCCAAATTGCTCTTCTCTGCTCGCCCCACCACCTGTGCTAGCGACCCCCTCCCCTCACACCTCCTCCGTTCCTTCTCCCCAGTGGTCATCTCCCACCTCACCACTATATTCAACCTCTCTCTGACCTCTGGCATCTTTCCCTCTTCTTTCAAACACGCCATCATATCCCCACTGCTAAAGAAGCCGACTCTGGACGCGACTGATGCTGCCAACTACCGACCCATCTCAAACCTCCCCTTCATCTCCAAACTACTAGAACGCCTGGTTTACTCCCGCCTTGTAAGCTACCTATCAGAGCACTCTCTCCTAGACCCCCTACAGTCTGGCTTTCGACCTCAACACTCGACAGAAACTGCCCTTACAAGGGTATCCAATGACCTACTGATAGCCAAATCGAGGGGCGATTACTCCCTACTGATCCTCCTCGACCTCTCCGCAGCATTTGACACTGTTGACCACAAACTCCTCCTCAGTTTGCTACGCTCCATTGGCCTAAAGGACACTGCCCTCTCCTGGTTCTCTTCCTACCTATCTGACCGCTCTTTCAGTGTCTCCTTTGCTGGCTCTACCTCCCCTCCTCTTCCCCTTGCTATTGGGGTCCCCCAGGGCTCTGTCCTCGGACCCCTTCTTTTCTCTATCTACACAGCCCCTATTGGACAAACAATCAGGAGATTTGGCCTCCAATACCACCTGTATGCTGATGACACCCAGCTATACACCTCTGCCCGTGACATCTCTGCACCTTTACTCCAAAATATCACTAACTGTCTGTCCGCTGTCTCTAACACCATGTCCTCTCTCTACCTAAAACTAAACCTCTCTAAAACTGACCTGCTGGTATTTCCACCCTCCACTAACCGACCTCCTCCTGACATCTCCATCTCAGTGTGTGGCGCCACCATAACTCCTAGACAACATGCCCGCTGCCTTGGGGTCATATTTGACTCTGATCTCTCTTTTACCTCCTACATCCAATCTCTGGCCCGAACATGTCAGCTGCACCTCAAGAACATCGCAAGAATCCGCTCTTTTCTCACTGTAGACACGCTAAAAACGCTTACTGTTGCCCTCATTCACTCCCGACTCGATTATTGCAACTCGTTGCTGATCGGCCTCCCCTGCACCAGACTCTACCCTCTCCAATCCATCCTGAATGCGGAAGCCAGGCTCATCTTCCTGTCCAGCCGCTACTCGGATGCCTCTGCCCTGTGCCAGTCACTGCACTGGCTGCCCGTTAAATACAGAATTCAATTTAAACTCGCCACCTTCATCCACAAAGCCCTCCACAGTGCAGCGCCCCCCTATATCGCCTCCCTCATCTCAATCCATCAACCAGCCCGGGCTCTCCGCTCTGCTAACGAAACCAGACTGAGCGCCCCTTTAATTCGAACTTCTCATTCCCGCCTCCAAGACTTCTCCAGAGCAGCACCGCTCCTCTGGAACGCACTACCAAAGGCTACCCGAGCAATCCAGGACTCGCAGAACTTCAGGCGTGCTCTAAAAACGCACCTCTTCAGGGAGGCATACCGAATTCCCTAAACAAACCCCTCTGTACTCCGCTGATAACATGCTCCCTGACCTACTGACTGCAATCCCTGCTAGCCATCATAAACCGCTCCTGCAGTCATACTGTTTCTGCCATCACACGGCTAAATGTCTGACCATTGTCTGTGTATAACATCGCTCACTCTCCACCTCGCCATACCGTGCACATCTCCAGCCCCTTTACCTTCTGTATCACCCCATTACTTGTAGTATGTAAGCTCGTTGGAGCAGGACCCGCACCCCTATTGTTTCCATCAATTGATTACTATGTAACCGTGGTTCTGTAATGTTTGTACTTTTGTCTTTCTGTATCCCCCGTCTATGTAAGCGCTGCGGAATATGATGGCGCTATACAAATAAAGATTATTATTATTATATCTTCTGTGGATGTAACCTAGCTCAAATTTTTCTGTCTCTTCATGTAATCCCAGACAGACTCAATGATTTTGAGATTTCTGTGGGGGCCATATCATTACTTCCAGGACTCTTTTTCTTTTCACCGAAAATAGTTCTTAATGACATTGGCATTATATTTGGTTGTTGCACTGCTGCAGAGTCAATTTGTAACTAATCATATGCCATCTATTTTTAAAAGCGCTGTTACTTTGCAGCTTTTTTCCACATCTGCCTAAAACTTTTGCACAGTATTGTATGTATTATCATTAATGTATTTGATGAACTCCGGTATGGCAGTCACATCACCCCACCACACCAGCAAGAGGTTGTCTACGTACTGTGGTAAGTTGGGGGTCACTCGCCTGAAGATTGCTGACTTTCGGTTAGGAATGAGCACCACATGTGTAGAAAGATGTTCCAGAGTCTCTTATTTCTTTAAGTCTGGTGCCTGCCAGTTTTATTTCAGATCACAGCAAACATGCAGCATACACAAAAGTTCATATAATGCCCAGGGTTGACAAACCACAGGGTCTCCGTCACTAACCCCATCCAGGATGTCTAGAGGGCATCCTCCTCTTTCAGACGGGTGACAGGCCCAAACTGGTCCACACCAGACTTCAGGCTCCCAGTCCCTGATGGCTGCTCCTACAGCCCCTCTGGCTAGCAGCCAGCTTTGTTGCCCCTGACTGTGGTGGGAACTGATCTTTTTATCTAGTTCCTGCCACACCCAGGTGTTGTTTCTCTCTGCGGGATATCAAAATGTCTGTATATCATCCTCTGCAGGCCATTCTGTATACTGCACACCTACAGTACCTAACATACAAAAGAACATCAGCAACAAATGGGTTATCAACTGAAAATATATAGCTCTCCTCCCACCATAACATAACCAGATTTGCCATGGAGGGAGATAATTTAGCAGCCGTGGAAACACCTCTTCTCTGGAAGAAAAACATGTTATCAAACATGACAAGAATTGTGAGGCATCAAATAAATAGTCATCTCTAGCACAACTTTCTGTAAATCATCAGTATAATTACAACAGTCTCAAATGATATTGTAGAGCCTCCAAAACAACACCATGTGGAATGCAGATGTACAGCAACACCACATCATAGCTAACCTAAGTATAATCAGAAGACCAAGTTTTATGCTCAAAATCTGTCAGTACATCCTTACTATCCTGGATAAAGCCAAGAACTTGCTGAATGAGAGGCGGTAGAAGTGAGTCTAACCACTTACAGATCCGCTCGTTCAGCGAGCCAATGTCAAATTAATGACGTCATTATGAAGCTCTGTAACAGCTGAATTGTGCATTATAATGTTCTGCAGCAGCTGACTTCTATATTATAGTATTCTGCAGCAGTTGAAGTATGTTTTCTGAGATTCAGCAGTAGCTAAATTGTCTAACATGGTGTTCTGAAGCTGCTGAGATGTGCAGTATGATATTCCACCGCAGTTGACCTATGTATTATGATTTTCTGTTGTAGCCGAGGTTTTTATTATGAGGATTCCTAGAATTTAGTTGTGTATTATGACGTTCTGCAGCAGCTCAGATGTGGGGGATTAGTTTAAATAGAGCAGCCCTGGTTGCATAATACTAGGTTCTGAAGCAGTCATGTATTATGATGTTCTGCATCTGCACCAAATGCCAACCCCTCATTTATAAGAAACTGGTAATTGAGGAAATCTGATGTTGGATCCCGTGACCACTTCAAATACGTCCACCAAAACAAATACCACAGGATAGAAATTAAGCCCACATGGTCATCTTTATTGATACATCTATAAAAACACTAAAAAATATATAGAGCTTGAACAGTGTTCATGCAGATAGATGTTCACCTCGTAGGCATTGCATTCATCATTGAGGAAATCTGATGTTGGATCCCCTGAGAAATTCAAATACGTAGAAAGGAGAAAAAAAAGAAGGGTTGGAGCAAACGCAATGATGCCAAGGGCCTGAGTCCCAGACGAATGTCCAAGACTCACAAGCCTCAAAAAGGATTGCGAAAATATATATATGCAAGTGAATGATGGAGGTGTTGCCAACCAGATGGACCCACCAACAGTGGGCAACTTCCCCAGGTGTCCCGAGCCCCAGCCATGTGCCTCCCTGGTACCACCAGCACTTTTGTGTCCACATTGCCAGCTTGACTGATGAAGGGGTTTTATTACATTGATTAAAAACCAGCGAAATGCATATCTGCTGGTTTTTAATCAATGTAATAAAAGAGAAGTTGGATATTTCATCCCACTGTCTTGTGAATCTTCATTGGAGAGCAGCACCAAAATACCAGTTACGTGTCAGTAATAATTACAATGTCATCATAGGACCTATGTTTTTTCAGTGCTTGCCTTTGTTTGTAAGTCACATTAGATTTACATTTATTCCCCTCCTTTTTAATAAGAGAAGAATTTCAAGCCCTTTTCAACTAATTCTTGGAAGACCGCCATGACATCAGCTCTTGATTCAATAGGATAAAAGTATGGACTACGAAACTTCAGAATCCCCTACTTCTTTTTCCAATTGTTGGAGAGACATTAAAGCCATCTGTTCATGAAACTCTAAACCCATGAAGAAATTGGGAATATAATTGTTCATATTCACATCTTCATCATCCATGTTCTCCTCAAAGAAATGTATTTTTACTGTGAGTGTCCTCATAAACTTGTTCATGTCTGGGATAGTGGAAACCTAATAGAATTTGTTTGAAGGTTCAAAATTCAATCCCAAAGCTAGAACCTGCATCCGTTCTGTTGTGAACCGGCTACTGGAGAGATTTATTATTAAATATCATTATGTTCATTATGAGGCTCTGTAAGGCTGCAGTCAGATGAGCGTTTTTTTGTGTGCACCTATAGCTTAGGGGGCCAGGTTGCAATTGCAACCCCTGTGACCCTTATTGCTACACTAGTGGCTCAGCTTCTCTCCTCTATGATGTCCTGCTCTCAGATAGGGCAGCATTAACTAACGCAGACCAGTTTGGTTCTTAACTCCTTAAGGATCTGCCCTTTTTTTATTTTCATTTTTTCCTTCCCACTTTCAATCTAGAAGTAGGTCTTCAGTATGTTATGGCTACAAAGTTCCAAACTGTCTCTGAAAATGACATCAGCACAGAAACTTAATGAGATGGTCACATAGTTGCACACAAGCCAATTTATTTCAATATATTAATACTTTTTCCCAACTTCAGCAAGAATCAATGCAAAGCCTTCTAATAACCTGAAAAGTGTAGAGGTTTCTGTGTTTGGCACCTGTAAATGATAAATTATTCACATTAAGAACTGTCTGGGTGGGTCACAATTTTTGTAAAAAGAGCAGCAAAACATTTGTAAAATAACATATTTTGCAGATTGCTGCTCCAAAAAAAGACCACAAGCACTTCAAGTTGTTTTATACCCACAGGCATAGCATTATTTTAACCCCCTTGTACATACATGTACATCAGATGTGCGCAGGGTTAGTATCCAAATACCCCTTTATATATGACAGCTGACACCCAACCGCAGTGGCCAGGCTCGTAGGTGATTTTGAACCTGCCTGTTTAACCATTTAGGTGTATGCTCAGTGCTGACTGTGTTATTTAAATGGCTTGACAGAGGCAGAGGAAGTAAAAGCAAGCATAATGTCTCAGTTGTTAGCATTGCTATCTTGCAGTGCTGGAGTTCAAGGTTCAAATCTGACCAAGAGCAACATCTGTATGGAGTTTTTCAAAGTCCTTTCAGATGTTGTCCTTGATGAGATAAAGAACCCAGGACCCCAGCACTGCTAACAAATGAGGCACACACCTCTCTGTACTCCCTTTAAGGGAAACCTGATTCTTCAGTGATGTTCACCAAAGATCAAGTCTGGCTGACCTGTTTTGATTCTGCAAAAAACGGCCCAATTCTACCCGGTCAGCTAATCACAGTGAGCAACGCTACTTACAGGTAACCATGTTATTTTTTTATTACCGTGTTTCCCCAAAAATAAGACAGTGTCTTATATTAATTTTTGTTCAAAAAAGTTTAACTTTTTTACATCTATAGCAGCCTGGACACTATTTAAATTGACTTTTTTTAATTAACTGTTAGCAGGGCTTAATTTTGGAGTAGGGCTTATATTTCAAGCATCCTCAAAAAGCCTGAAAAATCATTTTGCAACCTCAAACTTTCTGGAAAATCATGCTATGTCTTATTTTCAGGGTATGTCTTATTTTCAGGGAAACAGGGTATCTGTGATTTTTGTTAATCACCTGCAGACATCACAAGATTTCAGAATTATGCTGACATTCTATAAAAGCAGAAAAATATGCTCGGTTTTTTATGGTTGTCTCTAATTTTGAATATTTAACAAAGAGGATACTTTAACAGACTAATGACGCAGACCAGTTTGGTTCTTAACCACTTAAGGACCTGTCCTTCTTTTCCATTTTCACTTTTTTCCACCCCACTTTCAAAAAATTCTAAATTCAAAATTTCTTTAAGTTGTGTGAGGGCTTGCTTTTTGTGGGACACTTCTTATAGTTTCTATTGCTACCATTTTGGAGTATATACAACTTTTTGATCACTCTTTATTACATTTTTTCTTGTAGATAGGATGACCAAAAAAAGCACAATTTTGGCATTGTGTAATTTTTTTTTGACAACATTCACCGCGTGGGACAAATAATGCGTTACTTTGATAGATCAGACTTTTACGGACGCAGCAATACCAAATATATTTTTGTTTTTGATGTTGAACTTTTACTTCCTTTTACTTTTTCTAATAATTAATAAAAGCTATTTTTACTCATTTCTATTCCCCAAAGGGAACATGAACTTGTGATCATAGGCGTACTGTCATTGGTTGCCAAGATCACAATTGCGACCTGGCCCCTGGGGTGAGGGGGCCCAGAGACTGCCCTTTGCAATATACAAGAGCACATGCAGTGCATTCCCAGCTGAAGCATATGAAAAGGAGGAGGGGGAGGGAGGCAGAAGGCAGACGCACATCTATCTATCTATCTATCTATCTATCTATCTATCTATCTATCTATCTATCTATCTATCTATCTATCTATCTATCTATCTATCTCTGGTATAAGTTATACATCTCCCTGTATATACTGTATATAATTCCACACTTTAAAAATTAAAAAACCCATCCAAAACACATGCAGTTTTTAATAGTGTATGCAGTTTCTTAAAAACGTATGTGGTCTTAAAATACTGCATGCAGTTTTTTTTATGTGTTTCACTTAATTGTGGTTCAAAAGTTCAACAAAAAACATGAACACACCCTAAGGCCATTCTCACACATGTGTTCAGAAAATGCTGCTCGAAATCGTGGCATTTTTACCGCAATTTTGAACGGCAGTTTTGAACACATCGTACAGAGTTTGACATAGCTTTTTAATGCACCCCATCATTGTGTTGGATGAGGAGAAACATTAAAAAACGTGAAAAAGCAAAAATAGAACAGACAGCTTTCGAAAACCGTGGGTATGAGTAACCCCATTAAATTCAGTACGGCGGTTAGCACGGTACTCAAGACGCCACACTAGTAGCGGTAAAAAGCAGTGTGTGTGTATGAGGGTGGCCTACAGTGTTACAAACAAATTTTCATGTAGTACAGTAAATGAGTTATGTTTGCAAAGATTATGCCAAGGGACAGATGATGTATGTAAATTTGTTTTGCAGCTGTATGTAGCAAGGTGTAGGTATGGGAGGGAGTGGGGCCCGCACTGAACATTTGCACCCAGGCCCCAGAGCCTTTAGATACGCCCCTGCTTGTGATCGTATCATTGCTCATACAGTGTAATATAATACCATACTATTATGTTTTACCATGATCAGACAGGCATTCTATGCCATGGCAACCACATGGCACCTCACAATCGCATCACGGGGACAGCCTTTGGGACCTCTGAACTTTAGGGAATTAAAATGCCACTGACAATTGCATTCAAAGCCGTAATCAGTTTTGTCAGCCGGCACCCATATTGCTGGCAGACAACATATAGTAACCTGGGTATAGTAACCAATACCCAGGTTTGCTGGCGCTGGGGTGCTTAAGTCGCCACACATGCGCAGGATCTTGAGGGGCCCTACACATGCATGTGAATAGCCATACATCCAGCCAAGCAATGCATGTGACGTCACTAGCGATGCCCTGTACATTGCCTAGTCAGAAGAAAACACGGCAGACAACAAGGGGACACCGCTGGAACTCCGAAAAACATATAAGGCTTTATTTACATGAGCTTATATTGGCCAAGCTTTCACACCTGGCCGATATACGCTGCCCATCAGTGCAGATGGGCATTCCCGTGGCGTAAAAGCACCGGGATGGCCAAGATAGCGCATAAGAGCAAATTTCAGCCGGGCGCTTTTACGTCGGCCAGGAAAAATAGCTCAGGAACTATCTTCCTGGCTGGAATAGGGCAGCAGCTCCCATAGACTCCTATGGAAGCCTATGGAAGCTGCTGGAGAAGGGAGGTGTACGCAGTCACCTGAAAAGAATCACGCTGTGTGTGTACGCTGATTTCTTGGGGGCATAGCGCTTCCCTGACCTCCCATCCCTTCTATTTTGAGCTCCATAACATAATTTATGGGGTTTGAAGGTGATGATAGAAGCCCTTTAACCCTTCTGTAGCCTAGTTAGAAGAGGATGTCAATTTTTGCACAGTTAAACATACTGCAGCTGAATACAATGCTGGTGCTCCAACTAATGTGTCCAAACGTACAACTCATCGTTCTTTAGCCGAAACGGGCTAAAACTGCAGGAGACCAGTTCCAGCTTCGTTGCTTAAACAACGCCTGTGACAAGACAAGTGGGCAAAAAAAATCACAAAAATTGGATCACTGAGCAGTGGAAAAAGATCACCTGGTCAGACAACTCCAGATTGCTGTTGCACCATGCTGATGTGAAGGTCAGGATTTGGCACAAGTAGCATGTCAGTACCTTCATCTAATTTTCATAAACAATGACAAGCTTGTCCACATGGGTCAATATTTTTGCAGGATATTTCCTGCAAACAGTTGATCGGTGGGTGTCCGCTGCTCACGATCTCCACCTATCATCTGTTCTTCTGGCCTGCTGTCAATGCAGCCAAGCCAGACAGCTGCATTGGGGTCGAAGCTGGAAGTGTAATAAATGGTTTAGCACTAGAGATGAGCGAGCACGCTCAGATAAGGCAGTTACTCGAGCAATGTGATAGACATGATGATTATTTATAAAATGTCTATCGATTTATATAACCCAAATGTATTTTGCTGTTGTAATGACTTTCAGCTCAGGAGTTTAAAGGACACACACACAATCTAATCATAGTATTTGCTAGACAATGGATGTCTGATCTAATGTTAGTTAAGTACATAGAAGTTACACAAGTTGCACAACCAGCCTCTAAGAGTTAAAGGGCTATAGTGTTATGTGTATATCCTGTGTTCAATACTGAGTGTTTACCTAGGCCCCCTTCCACTCCCATCCTAAAGCTATTTAAACAATGATTCATCACTACACGGAGCTGACTTCAGCTAGGACAAAAGTCCATACTACCTCACCACTTGGAAGGGGGTGGGCAGAGAGGTGGGGGATTCTATATGATCCGACAAATGAGAATCTTATATGTTACTGATGTAATCTGTTGCACGCCCATTGAAGGGCGGTTGTCATGTGTTATAATAAAAAGCCTGAGCCTCTACACATTGTAGAGACTCTCCCGGTTTTAGACCAGCATTTGTGTCTGATTCTGCGCGACGATGTGTGCACACGACATAATTCGGAAGCGGCAAAATACCCCAAAGCCTGCTGGAGAAATCATAATCCAGATCAGCAAGAGTAACTGCATTCTCGTCCGAGCAGGCTCGGGGGGCGGCGGGGAGGAGCAGAGGGGAGAGTGAGAGAGATCTCTCTTCCCCCCCCCCCCCAAGCCTGCTCGGACGAAAATGCAGTTACTCGAGGAGAGCGATGCTCGCTTGAGTAACTGACTTATCCGAGCGTGCTCGCTAATCTCTATTTAGCTCTCATTAAAATAATTTATCGGCAGGTATCCAAAGCAGCGGACCTATCCCGAGGATAGGTCATTAATTATAAATGCCTGGAAACCTCTTTTAATCCTATAGACATCATTAAAATAAACACATGTTTTTACATAGGGTCATAAGACAACCTTATGACAGCATTGATAAATTTGCCCCTTAATGCTAATGTTTTTGTGGTCTATAGGCATAGTATTAAACAAAAATATACTGAATTTGAAATACTTAATCAATTATGCAAAAATGCTGTGTTGTAAATATATGTGATGGAAAGGATTAACTACATCTGCTTACTGTTTAATTAACTAAACCAATCATGTTGGCATTCCTCTTGTTTTGAGCAACTGCTGATTTTTAGAAAAATTATGCAACTGTCTTCCATACTTGTACAGTACACAGGCTTATTTTCCCTTTCTCTTTAAGGCTAACAAAGTGCTTCCTGAAAGCTTCTCTCCCCATCGGGATACAAGCTGTGAAACACAGAAGCAGATTGTAGTGCAATCATTTATTTCCCATATGGCTGTTTAGGAGAGAAAAAAGGGGGTGCACAGTCCCCAGATAGTTTGCAATGTAAGGAAAAATATTGATGGAAGGAAAATGAATACATTTGCACAAAGTAACTTCTCTCATCAGGGCCAAAAATTTGCTACATTGTAAGTCCATGACACATACTGAAGATCTGCCAGCTGGTATAATTCAAGTCTACAGATTTGCAAAGTGAGCAAGTTCACTTTTGGGTGGGATTCACACAGGGAATATGCCGCTTACAGAGTCAGGAAGAAATGGTGTTCAAAGTCACCGAAAATATTTAGAACAAAGACAAAGTAAAGCTTTTGTTTTAAACTTTTAATGCATATTCACAGCTACTAGAATAGAGGCGCTCCAATACAGCACTACTAAAACAGATAAATATGCTACATTTATTCCAGTGGGCTTAAAAAAGCAATTCTAATAAAAGTTTCTAGAAATGATTCTATAAGGATTTTCAATCCATCAGATTCTCTTGTTTATTTGTTTTCTGTTTATACAGTGGACAAAATACAGCAAAATACATAATTCTATTCAAGAAAGGGCTAACGCCCACAGTCGGATTTCTGCCGCGTGAAATCCGCAGCATTATGCCGCAGCTATTAGGTTCTATTGAGCCTAATAGCTCAATGTTCACGCTGCGGAATTCTGCAGCGTGAAAGAGATCATGGCATGCTCTAATTGCCACAGAAAAACACATGGCGGGCTTCCACTGTAGTCAATGGAAGCCGGCCGTCACGCTATACTTCCGCTGTGAGCACAGTAGAAGTATCGTGTGATTACGCGTCCCCGCCCACCGCCGGCCACGTCATTACGTCATGTACTGCACATGCGCGCCGGCTCGGCAGGCGGGACGCGCACGGTGGATCTGGAGAGGTGAGTATGGGGTCTTTGGGGAGCGCCATGATAGACTGATAGAGTCCGTCAAGGCGGTGGGCATGAGGCTAAGAGCATAGCAGGCGACCATACTTTCTGATATGATGGCATATATGGCATATATACAGTAAATACAAGGGCAGGTGAAGGCACCACTTCCTAGCCTTATGCAGAACAGGCAAAATGCATATGGAGGAGCTTGCCCAGGTGCAAAATACTGATGGTCAACCACTCACACACCTATCACATATTAGAAGGATGGCTGCTTAGTACACTTATTATCAAAAATCTGGCACCTAGAAGAAGTTGTCTAAATCTAATGAAACTTTCTATGCGTGATTGTGACATTGATATAATAAGAGTTTACAATATCAAAGAAAAATGATAATTTATTTTGGAAATCTGACCTCATAAAGGGAGACTCTAGTACCCTGTTGTACCGTCTCTAGCTTGGATACAACATGTGATACAGGTGGGTGGGCATGGAGGCATACAGGTTTTGTATGGTATTCCGTGGCATATTGGTACACATTTGCTGTAACTGAGCTTCTAGCGGGGGGCACCACGGCTCTGGACATCCATTTACAGGCCATAAAACTGTGTACATCCTTATCTGTGGCCTAATTAAGGACTTCTCTCTCATCCCATTCTGTTGTGTTATTGTTTTGAATGCAATTTATCATACTGTGTCTTTGCCCTTTTATATGCATGTATATATAGGATTCTTCAGATCTGTCTTGTTGAAGTATTCTAAGTAAATTCAAAAACTTGCTGTAATAATATTTCTTTTTTTTTGTTAGTCAATAAAAGGTATCCTATCTACAAGATAACTTGGTTTAACTTTTTAGTCTACTGGCCAACACTGTACCAAACTTTTTTCTTTTACCGCTATACTTCAGAAACACTGTATATTTTTTTTTCCTTCAAGTGGTTTGGTAAATGGTATGGGTCACGGCTTGTTTGTTTTCCTCCTGATTATCATTCACTCATCATATTAGGGCATTGAAATATTTTAAAATCCTTAATATGTAATTACTAGAACTGGATGCTTTATTTTAAGACTATGCAGCACATTACTACTGCTCGCTACAGAACTCACCAAGATAGTAGAACGTCTAGCGCTGCAGCCCATTTGACGCAGATTGAGGGCAAAAACACAACTATATGCACAACTACGCTCGCTGAGCGTAGTAACGCATGAGCAGGTTTTTTTTACTTGGAGTATTCAAACTCTGCGCTACAGTGTGCGAGTTTTCTCTGTTGTGATAGTTGGATATGTGGATAAGCACACCAGATGACATGTTGAAATCCAGCCTGTCCAACCTTTATTTCCCACTATGGTAGACAAAGGATAATCTTCCAGTCACCATAGACATGTGATTGTAGTTGGATCTATAGCCAGCTTTATAAATTGAACATGTTCTCCTCCATACTTGGTTGCTACTTAACTGTATTGCAAATTAGACATTACACCAATGCTTGCTTCACCCAATGTAGAATATTAGGATTAAGGACTGTCCAGCACCTGAAACACATCAGTTGTGATTACTTTGACTTTTGATGGATTTTAAAAGGAAACCTAAGTAAAGCATAAAAATTGTAAGCCTCTACATTGCCCTGCATATCTGTTCATCCTTGAGGTGATGCATAGCTGAGCCATATTTGACTCTATAATAGAGATGAGCGAGTATACTCGCTAAGGCACATTACTCGGGCGAGTAGTGTCTTAGCCGAGTATCTTCCAGCTCGTCTCTAAAGATTCAGGGGCCGACGCGGGTGACAGGTGAGTTGCGGCGGGGAGCGGAGGGGAGAGAGGGAGAGAGAGAGATCTCCCCTCCGTTCCTCCCCGCTCTCCCCCGCCGCTCCCCGCCCCCCGCCGGCCCCCGAATCTTTAGAGACAAGCAGGGAGATACTCGGATAAGGCACTACTCGCTCGAGTAATGTGCCTTAGCGAGTATACTCGCTCATCTCTACTCTATAATAGGAGCATCACAATCTATTATCACAAGTGAGAGTTCCTTTAAAGGAGATGTCCCGAGGCAGCAAGTGGGTCTATACACTTCTGTATGGCCATATTAATGCACTTTGTAATGTACATTGTGCATTAATTATGAGCCATACAGAAGTTATAAAAAGTTTTTTACTTACCTGCTCCGTTGCTGGCGTCCTCGTCTCCATGGAGCCGACTAATTTTTGGCCTCCGATGGCCAAATTAGCCGCGCTTGCGCAGTCCGGGTCTTCAGCAGTCTTCTATGGAGCCGCTCGTGCCAGAGAGCGGCTCCGTGTAGCTCCGCCCCGTCACGTGCCGATTCCAGCCAATCAGGAGGCTGGAATCGGCAGTGGACCGCACAGAAGAGCTGCGGTCCACGAAGGTAGAAGATCCCGGCGGCCATCTTCAGCAGGTGAGTATGAAGACGCCGGACCGCCGGGATTCAGGTAAGCGCTGTGCGGGTGGTTTTTTTAACCCCTGCATCGGGGTTGTCTCGCGCCGAACGGGGGGGGGGTTAAAAAAAAAAAAAAACCCGTTTCGGCGCGGGACATCTTCTTTAAGTAGTAGAACAATTGTACCCTGGAACTCTACTTCTATGGAAATATTTTAAGGTACTACTTCCCCCTACCATAAGGAATTACTCTTCTCCTTCCAGTAAGTGATATTTGCAAATATAACTATAACTAATGTTTTAGGCATGTGATCATGAGAATGAACTCGTCTGCAATTTGTGTGGTCAGAAAGAATATGTTTTCTCATCCTATGAGGTTAAATTGGCAGCTGCCTCATTTCAGGGTCTTGTTTTACTGTTGTCTGATTCAGCAGCTAGAAATCGAAGTAATATGAAACTGATGGATTTCCTCTTAACGACGTAGATCTAATTACATTAAGAATATTGCACATATAATCAAATAAATTACCATTTAATTTATAGACGTTACTGCAGCTTTCACAGGGCACATTTTTCAAAATTGGATTTATTTGTTAAGAGATTTTTGGAAACCATGTCAAATCCCATCACATGGAGAGTGTTAGGTATAAAACCAGAATATCCTTTCTCTGCAGATGTTACCAATGTTTTTTGTCACTACAACTATATTTGCACATGCCTATTAACAGGAAAATGCAATAAACTTCCTGTAATCTGGATGTGTGGGACTAGTGAAGGGAATTTGTCACCATGGTCATCATCTGTCACTTTGGCTATGTTCAACCCATGCGGTAGCACGGGGCGCTGGCCAACAGCTTGTAGAGGAACACCTGGCAGATGTAAGCTGGGGATGAATGCTCCTATTAGGTCAACCTGCCCAGATGATTTTCCTCCTTCGTGCCGGAGCTATATGAATCATCCTCCTCTTGACTTTGTCTGCTCCTCTCTAATGTTTCAAGGTGCCACTGTCAACCCATCCATGCGTCAACAACACAATTGCTTGTGGTCTGTTACTGTATTTATGTTATGAGCTTTGTTCTGGTGCTGTTTTTATGGCATAAACTTGGTTCTGGTACAGTATTTATTCATTGAGCTGTTCTGGTGTGGGTACGCTGCTATCTTGCTACTTTCTGCATAAACTGAATACAGGCAGATGGCCTATCAGAGCAATCTATATTGTTTTCTTCTTATGATTGGGATGTGTTGGCATGCCAAAACATATTACAGACAGGATGCCATCTAACCTAAGACCATCACAGTCAGTCACCACCTTGATGCTGTCCTCTCTGAGAGGTAGCATAACATAGTGATAGGCACACTGATTGCAGCAATATGTCTGTCTTATGTATCCATTATGTAATTTGTCAGAATCTTTCATTTTATCGGTAGCAGCACAAACATAGAGGACTACAAAAATTAGTCCTCCATATTCATAAACTGAATGCTAGCCCTGCCCACTCCACCCTTTGCCCACTGATTGATGGTTGTCTGCCTATTAGGCCGCCTTCACACGGTCGGCAAAATCGTGCAATTTTCTCATGATGCGACAGTGCTACGAATTACATGTATGTGAAGCCTAAACTTTCCAATGGGTTCTTCCACACGAGCGATGTTTTGGTGGCTGCTACATTACGAGAAAAAAAAATAGCGGCATGCGCTATACAGCCATGATTTGCAATGTTTTGTAGCCCATGTTTCCCTATGGAGCCTTCCATTGTGTTGCATCACACGAAAATGCTGTTTTTGTGCAATCCAATGCAACTTTTACAGTAAAAAGTCCTTCTGTTTGAGCCCTAAAATAAGCCCTGGCTGCATCAAAAAAAACCCCAAAAACAATAGATTATCTAACATGTGCTGTCCGCTCCACTGCACTTCTTCCCTGCAGCTCTGGCACTTGTTTGTAGTCTTCAGCCAGGTCTGATTGGAAGCCCTGGCTCTGATTGGTTTTTGAGTGCTGCGGCTCAGCCAATCACTGCAGCTCTCGACGAACCAATCACAGCCATCGCATTGAATGGCATTACTTTGTTGTGCCACAAAATAGTGATATCGCTGCGAGAAAACTCACTAATATTGCACAGAACACAGCTGCGATACCGTTGCAATTTTCTTGTAGGGATATCGCTGTTGCCCATGTGAACGAGGCCTAACTCTGCATAGAGTGACAGCTGTCAGTCAGTAGCTGGAAGATGTGGTGGGCAGAGCTAGCTTGCAGTTCATAAATATAAAGGACTACTTCCGGTAGTCCTCTATGTGTATGCTGCTACTTACAAAATGTACGTTTCTGAAAAAACTAATTCATGGATACATAATACAGGCATATTACTGCAATCAGCGTGTTGTCACTACCTTATGCTGCCCTCAGAGAGGAAAGTATAAGTGCTGACAGATTCCCTTTAACCCTTTGCAATCCAATTTTGGATGCAGCGCTTCCTAGGGGACTTTCTCTTTCTGCCATTATACAATGGCGCGATCTGCTGGCTAGATCCAGTACTACAGTATGTGGCATGCTTGAGAAGCCCCCGACAACAGATCGGCCAGTAAGCTACAGTAAGAATACCCTGCCGGATGTCTTCCGACATTGGAGCTGTACAGCCTTCAATCAGAATGTCTTTAGATGTCAGACAGTGGATTGGAAAGGGTTAATGGTCCCACACAGCCAGGCTAGAGGAATTTTATAGCATTTTTCTCTAAATAGGCGTGTACAAATATAGTTGTAGTGACAAAAAACATTAGTAAAATCTCCAGAGAAAGGGAATTGTGATTTTATACTTAACAATCCACTTCATGTGATGGGATTTGACATGGTTCAATGCTGCATAGTAAACTGCCTAGACATAAGAACAAGTGATACATATAATACAGATCTGGCATAATTTAAGCCGAATTTGGATATGTGATATCATGTGACCAGCACAGCTGTTTGCAAATATCATCGGTGGACCAGATGTGGCGGAATGCCTTTCACAGCATGACATCCACACACTGGGATTCCCATACAACATGAAAAAGCCATTTATCACAGGGGATTGAATATCGCCCCTGTATTTACTTCTCTATAAACAAGTTTAAACAACTTGTTGAAAACTTTACGTACTTTGGCTTCAAAAGGATCCAGTCTTCAGATTTCTTGTGTATTTTGGTACCTTGCACAGTGAAAAACACAGAAATCTACCTTGTGATGACTGAATGGTCTGGAATGTAAGTATAAATACACTAATTCTTGTACATATCAACCTATTTACTAGAGTTATAGTCTGGACGTCACATTAGAATAAACTCTAAATCTATGTTAGACACAGGAGTGCAATCATTTACATGCGGCTTAAATCCAAAACCCTTCTATAAATGTTACATAATATGCAAATAATACGGTGCAATCAATAACTCAGTGGTCTGTGCAACAGTTTTTATTAAAGGAGATGTGCAGGATTAGAGACACATGGCCACTTTCTTCCAGAAACAGTGTGACAATTGCCCATGGGCTGTATCTGGTGTGCAACTCAGCTCCATTGAAGTAAATAGGCTTGTGCTGCAATACTGCATATAACCTGAGGACAGGTGTGACACTGATTTCAGAAGAAAGCAGTCATGTTTTATAAGTCTTGCACAACCCCTTTAACATGTAAGCAACTGTCTACCATAAATGTACATCAGATGGTCGCGAGTGATACATGAAGTGGACTCAACAGCCAAGCTTACTTCATATCTGGTGGCTATTAGCTGTTTCATGCAGCTGACAGACACCCGCAAATACTGTTCGCACCCATTTAACTACTTAAATGGCCAATGTTGGTTGCAACATCTAAGCAGATAGCTGGAGTGGGGGGACGCAGGGCTCCAATGCACCATTGGCTTCACTGCGACATGCCAATAGGTTGTAAAGGCTCCCATGGCTGCCATGGTTTGCAGCCTATTAAGCTAATCTATTAATCCTTTGCAATCCAATTTTGGATTCAGGGTTTTCTAGGGGGCTTTGTCTTTCTGCCATTATACAATAGTGCCATCTGCTGTCTAGAGCAAGTACTGCGGTATGGGACATGCTGGAAAGGCCTCCAACTACAGAGCGGCCAGTAATATTCAGTACGAATACCCTGCTGGACATCTTCCGACATCGGAGCTGTACAGCCTTCAATCAGAATGTCTTCCGACGTAAGACATGTTAATAGATTAACATCAAAAGTAAAGTATACAGTTATATTGCAGCATTGATGGCCACTGTGTGGGACGAGGCATTGTCGTGCAAGAACATAACATGTTGAGTCAATTTTAAGTGCCTTTTAAATTTCAGTGTTTTCTTCAATTTATCCAGAAGTGTTGTGTAATACACAGCCATGATAGCAGACCTCTGTGGAAAGTAGTCCAGGAGCAGTATCCCATCTTTATCCCAGAAGATAGATGCCATCACCTTGGATAACTACATCTGCTCTTTGAACTTCTTTAGATGCTAGGAAACACTGTATCTCCATTCTTTTGACTTCTCTTTTGACTCATGCATCAGCATCCTGCTGAAAACATTGCAGATTTCCCTGGGCACACTTTTGATCTGATGGCAAATTGTTAATTTTGTGCTGCTGGGACCTGTAGTTACTTGGGTTTCCAGGAGCACACCTTCACAGGTGTGGTATGTTTGAGCTGGCTGGGTGTAGAGTTCTTCAGCCAATCACCACTAGTCTGCTGCACATATATACCAACCTCTCTATCTAGAGGATGCTGATTTCCAAATACTCTGGTGTTTGCAGTAATTGATGTTGTTGTATAGGTATGAACAGTGTCATGTTCTGTGTGTCAGTCGGGTGGCCGGACATGAGGTGAACAGATATGTTCAGTGTGTATTGGTGTGAACAGTGACTTGTTCTGTGTGTCTGTGCAGGTGGGCAGACATTAGGTGTGAACAGTCCTGTTCAGGGTGCATGATGTTCTGTGTGGTATGCAATCTCTGGTGTGTTGGTGTAAACTATGTCCTGTTCTGCTGGGAACATTACCATCTAGGGCTTGGCAGGCAGGATTCATAGTAAGTTGTCTTGTGAGAGTAGGGACCCGCAGACAACGAGGATCCTTGTCGTGGACTTGCGGACTAAAGTGTCTTGGCCAAGATACGAACCAATAACTCGTACGTTCTGTAGTAATTCCACCTATCTATGCATACTGGTATGCCTGGTGAGTGTCTTGGGCATTTGTCAGTCATGGTTTATGTCTGTCCATGAGTTCCCTTTCCAGCTTACTTATCAGTTCAGTTAGAGGAGTAGTTGGAGCAGGTTAGAGCCTCTATCCTGGATTTACGCTTTCCACTAACAGTTAAGTGCTGTTTCTCTTTCCATTTGCTTTTTGTAAGTCTTGTTGTTTCTTTGTTGTGTTCTGTGCATTTCTCCAGGTACCTTAGGTACATCCTAGGTGAAGACTGTGGGTCCGTCCTTACCAGGACACCTACCCCACTTTTAGGTAGGGACTCCCCATTCCCATGATTTGTAAGGGACAGGTTTCTGCATCTCTCTATGCATGGAGTGGTGTAGTCAGTGTTAACAGTGTATTGTATGAGATTCTTGCATTTCTGTGTGAACGCCGCCCTTTCATCCGTGCTGGCCTTGGTGCTTTTGTGCCGCGCGGACGTAGCACGAATATTTTTGGACACACTTGACAGACATCTTCCTCATGTCCAAATGATCGTGAATTGAGGACCCAACTCTTTCTCTGGAAATCTTCAGAGCCTCGGATATTGTCTTAGGAGAAATTTGCCGATCTTCAAGAATCACTTCATGGATGGCGTTTATGGTTTCTGGAACAGTTACTACTGAAGGTCTTAAAGAACAATCTTCATTGTCGGTGCAACTTAATTTTTCACTGTGGAGTACGGAAAGATATTTATCGTCTAATGTTTGTACCATGTCATCGTGAATGCCTTTGCCCGACATCCCTTTCAGAAACAGAAACTTCATCATTGCTTTGCTCTCCTTTGCAGTGAAATCTGCTACAAACTCTGAGATGTTGCCTTCAAACCTGCATAACATAAGAATGACATGAGATCATGCAAAAATTTGCTCACAAACTACTGCAAAGATTGTGCTTTCAAACGATATTCATTTATGTGAAAACAAATGAAGAACAAAAAGCCAAGGACTTATCAGCAACCCCTCTTATAGAAACAGAGAGGAGGGGCAGGGACAGGCTGGACCAGGGAGCAGGATGGCATGAGCCCGCTGGGCCGGTCTCTCAGCAAGTGTTTGGGGCCCCCGGTCTCATTACTTGCCCTACGACCACTGCAGATTTCCTCCTCTGCTGTCATTTCAATTTGCAATGCTTGCAATTATAAATTTGTTGCAAGCATTGTACAGTATCTAGGAGTTGACAGTCACAACAGTGGAAAGTAATAGCGGCTGCACCACAAGTAATGATGCCCAGTGGCCCTAAAAACTCAAGTCAGGACAGGAGACATTTTGTATACCTGGTTGCAACACGCTGTATGCAGAGAACCTGACTATTACCTTGTTTCTTGGTGTGTGCAAGAGGTGGGGAAGGTTTTAGGTGCTCAGTATAGAATGCAATGTGCCTGGCTGTATGCTTAGTGCATTAAATACTGCAAAGTAATGTTATGTCCAAGGTTCAGGGTTAATGTTTCCTGCGGAGGGCCACAGAGGTGGGATCACTATTATCTAGAAGGGGCCACAGAGAACGGGGTCACTTAACTAGAGGAGGGTCACTATTACCTGAAGAGTGGCCACAGAGGAGGTGTCACTATTACATAGAGAGGGGCCATGGAAGTGTCACTATTACCTAGAAGGGGCCATACAGGGGACATTATAACTAACTGGGCCCACAGAGAAGGCACTATAACTAAGTGGTGACACAGAAGAGTCACTATAACTGGAAAAAGTGAGATCACGCAGGTTTCACTGTAACTAAGTGGAGCCACAGAGGGGAGCCCTGAGATGGGTATTGGAGGTAACAGCAGGACAGGAAGAGTGTGCAGAGACTAGTCACACAAGACTCATGAGTGATCCCTGGAGGTAACTGCACTGTAATCACTACCAGACCAATTTCAGACAACTTAAATATGCCTATAAAATGGAGGAGTGTTACATCTTGACTGTTGATCTACTGACCCCGCCCCCCTCCGAGCACGCTCGGACAAGAAGGCAGTTACTCGAGAAGAGCGATGCTCGCTCGAGTAACTGACCTTACCGAGCGTGCTCGCTCATCTCTAATGCTGATCTAAGTTTGGCAGTGTATTTCCTGGAAAACCTTGAAGCTATATCTGGCAGTTGAAAGATTTCAGTGTTCTCTTATATCATTTATTACATTTATTGCTAATTAATTACATTATGAAACACTGAATAGTTCATTGCAGTTTCCATATCAACAGGAATCAGATGTCAAACTGATGATGATGATGAGTATGTTTTTTGCTGCTGCTAAAAATTAGTTATGGGAATTTACAGCTACTCTACTGGTAATCGTAGGTGGTGAAAGTGATAAGACTAGTGGATTGTGACAAATAGAGATACACGTGTTCTGTATCAGCGCACATCTACAGCATTTCATGAGAAATGGAAATCTTTTTTCTGCAATTGCTTCCATTAAAAGGTGGCTGAAATATTGTTATTTAGTACAGTATACTATACTATACATGTTATTTTACACTGACATTTCATTTACGAGGCATGAAACACTCCTGCTGTACAATGTAGGGATTTGATAAAGTTGTTGTGTGTTTCAACTGTAAGGACACGTTTTGGGGTAGAGCGTTCTAGATGTTTGGTGCTGCTCTAGAGAAGTCCTAGAGGCAAGCATGCAAGGTTCGTATCAGAGGGGTGTTTAGTATGAGTGTGCTAGCAGATTGGAGCGCGGGCTGGGTGATGTATGAACAGGAGGGAAGAGATCTATGGTGGTGCGGTGCCATGGAGAGCATTGTGGGTGAGGGTGATGAGTTTGAATTGAATTCTGTAGTGTATGGGCAGCCAGTGCAGTGACTGCCATAGTGCAGAGACGTCTGAGAAGTGGCTGAATAGGAAGATGAGTCTGGCTGCTGCATTTAGTATGGATTGGAGAGGGGAGAGTCTGGTGCGGGAAGGCCAAGAAGCGGGGAGTTGCAGTAGTTGAGTTGGGAATGGATGAGGGCAACAATGAGTGTCTTTTGCGTGTCCGTGTGAGGAATGGCCAGATTTTATCAATATTCCTGAGGTGCAGGGGGTATGTTCTGGTCAGAGATTGGATATGGGGGGGGGAAGAAGAGGTCCGAATCCAGTGTGACCCCAAGACAGCGGGCATGCTGTCTGGGGGTTATGATGATGCCAGATACTGAGATGGAGATGTTGGAGAAAGATCAGCTGGCTGAGGGCGGAAAGACAAGGAGGTCAGTTTTTGAGAGGTTAAGTTTGAGAAAAAGGGAGGACATGGTGTTAGAGACAGCAAACAGACAGTTGGTGATATTTGTAGGAAAGGTACAGAGATGTTGCGAGAAGAGGTTTATCAAATAACTGTTCTAAAGGTTGTCTAGTTTAGAAAGTCTATATTTAGGCAATTTTGAGTTACATGGATTTTCTAGTGAAATAAAATTGATGACCTATCCTCAGGATACGTCATCAATAGTTGATCAGCTGGGGTCTGCCACTTGGGACCCTGGCTGATCAGCTTATGAGGTGCCTGTTGTCAGCGCCGTAACATACAGAGGTATGGAGCAGAAGCTGTTGCTCTGACCCCTGTGCAATGGCCAGCGCTTGTAACTGCAGGTGCAGCTACCATTGATTTCACTGAGATACCAGCCTGCAGTTAAGGCGCTGGCCACTATACAGCGGATGGAGCAGCAGATTCTGCTCCTTATCCCAATGTGCAGTGGCAATGACAGCTTGCGCCCGATCAACTGGTCAACCAGGGTTCCAAGTTGGTAGACCCCAGTCAATCAACTATTGATGATCTATCCTAAAGATAGTTCATCAAGAGAATTTCCCTGCAAAACCCCTTTAAAGGGAAATCTCCCATCCGGACTTACACCATACATAGAATTATTCAGACTTACGCCATACAGCTGCATATGGTTTACATAGCCTCCCAATTTGAAAAAACAAACATGTACCATGTGGTGTACTTTTCTTTGCAGTTTGCCAGTGCATACTAGCTGAACATATGCCGGAATGACACTCTTTTGGCATCTGTCCAGTCCATAGCAGTGTATGGATACATTTTACGTATGCATTGGGTTGTGAACATAGCTTTACAATTAATTGGTAGGGAATCTTCTGAGTAGTTTTTATTGCTTTTGACATGACTAAACAAGGTGCCATATTGCAAAAAGTTAGTCTGTGTTCTTGTCTTCCTCCACCTCTTCCTCGCAGTTCTAATTTGAAGAGCACATGTTATCTCTTTCTTTACAAAGCAAAAGCATAAGGCTCATCTGGAACATACAGTTCAGTTCTGAGCAATGCTTCATAAAAAGGATGCCCTGAAGTTAAGTTGGAAAAGGTACAAAGTAGAGCAACTAAACTGACAAAGCATCTTTCTTAACCCCTTAAGGATTAGCCACTTTTCGAGTTTTTCATTCTTGTTTTTTCATCCCTGCATTCCAAGAGCTGTTATAATTTGTGGTGTCGGCTGTCATTTAGCATTTTATGGACGAGGTGATATCAATTATGTCAATTTTTATTGCTATTATATTTTACATGAAAAATAGGAAAAGTTTTTTCAAACTTTTTTTTTTTCTAATATTTAATTTTTTTTAAAATTAAGCACTTCTTTTTACCTCTTAGTCCCGACAGCAAACTTGAACTTGCGATTGATCACTTGGAAAACATATTGCCGTATCTCAGTATTGTAGCATATTGTAATTTTACCAGCAGCCTATTTAGTCTTGTCTGTGGCAGGACTTAATAGACTGAAATACATGACAACCCTGAAAGCCTTCACAAGGCTTCGGGTTGTCATGTGAAATCATTGCCTTCCTATGGGTCCCGCCAGATGCTTAGATGAGTCAGTCTTCATTGACTGCGGAATTTAAGAAGCTAAACAGCAGTAATCAAAGCTAGCCCTGTCCATGGTCATTGCTGGCAGCTGGTTGGAAACAGGGGAAAGCCGTAGGATATGAAGTGAACTGAACTGCTGAGCCTGCTTCATACAACTCTTTGCAACCTATGGCAGATAGATCCATTATAGGTCATTAAGGGGATGACAATGAGATTGAAAGAATTACATTTCTTTTATATTTTGAGAATAAATGTATAAAAGGGGAGTATGATAACTTTGCAAAAAGTATATCAAAGATCCGCACAAAAATATAGGTAAAAAAAAAGCTGTTTCATGCAACATTCCCACAAAAGACGAAAGTATACTGCCTACATTTGGAGTAAAAACGGTCTTCAGTGGTGACCAGATCTCTTTGCCATAAGAGCTGTCAATCTGTCTACCTACCTCAGGAGCTAGTCGTCGCAGTAATGGTTGATCGCTTTGAGGAAGGTTAGGTGATGTCTAGAGATGAGCGAACACCAAAATGTTCGGGTGTTCGTTATTCGGAACGAACTTCCCGTGATGCTCGAGGGTTCGTTTCGAACAACGAACCCCATTGAAGTCAATGGGCGACCAGAACATTTTTGTATTTCGCCGATGCTCGCTAAGGTTTTCATGTGTGAAAATCTGGGCAATTCAAGAAAGTGATGGGAATGACACAGAAACGGATAGGGCAGGCGAGGGGCTACGTGTTGGGCTGCATCTCAAGTTCACAGGTCCCACTATTCAGCCACAATACCGGCAAGAGTGGGCCCCCCCCCCCTCCCAACAACTTTTACTTCTGAAAAGCCCTCATTAGCATGGCATACCTTTGCTAAGCACCACACTACCTCCAACAAAGCACAATCACTGCCTGCATGACACTCCACTGACACTTCTCCTGGGTTACATGCTGCCCAACCGCCCCCCCTCCCCCCCCACAGCGCACACCAAAGTGTCCCTGGGCAGCCTTCAGCTGCCCTCATGCCACACCACGCTCATGTCTATTTAGAATTGCGTCTGCCATGACGAGGGACCGCAGGCACACACTGCAGAGGTTGGCACGGCTAGGCAGCGACCCTCTTTAAAAGTGGCGGAGCGATAGCCCACAATGCTGTACAGAAGCAATGAGAAATAGAATCCTGTGCCACCGCCATCAGGAGCTGCACACGTGGGCATAGCAATGGGGAACCTATGTGCCACACACTATTCATTCTGTCAAGGTGTCTGCATGCCCCAGTCAGACCGGGCTTTTTAATTCATAGACACAGGCAGGTACAACTCCCTATTGTGAAGTCCCTGTCGACCCACAGCATGGGTGGCTCCCTGGAACCCACCTGCGGTACACAGAAATATCCCATTGCATTGCCCAACACAGCTGAGGTAGTAATGTCGTGCTTAATGCAGGTGGGCTTCGGCCCACACTGCATGCCCCAGTCTGACTGGGGTTCTTTATAAGTGTACAGATGTAGTAAAAACTCCGTGTGCACCTACAGCATGGGTGGGTGCCAGGAAGCGGTACATAGAAATATCCCATTGCATTGCCCAACACAGCTGAGGTAGTAATGTTGTGCTTAACCCTTTCCAATCCAATTTGTATATGGTTTTCCTAGGGGGCTTACTCTTTTTCTGCTGTTATACAACGGCGCTATATGCTGGCTAAAGCCAGTACTGCATGAGCTGACACGTAGGATAGGCTCCGACAGCAGAGAGGCTGGCAATATACAGTAAGAGAACCCCGACGGACGTCTACCAACAACGGAGCTGTACAGCCTTAAACCCTAATGTCTTCACAGGTCACACAGTGGACTGGAAAGGGTTAATGCAGGTGGGTTTCGGCCCACACTGCATGCCCCAGTCAGACTGGGGTTCTTTACAAGTGGACACATGTAGGTTAAACTCCCTGTGGACCCACTGCCTGGGTGGGTGCCAGGAAGCCACCGGCGGTACATAGAAATATCCCATTGCATTGCCCAACACAGCTGAGGTAGTAATGTCGTGCGTAATACAGGTGGGCTTCGGCCCACACTGCATGCCCCAGTCAGACTGGGGTTCTTTAGAAGTGGACACATGTATTAAAAACTCCGTGTGCACCTACAGCATGGGTGGCTCCCTGGAACCCACCGGCGGTACACAAAAATATCCCATTGCATTGCCCAACACAGCTGAGGTAACGTCAGCTGGAATGCAGGTGGGCTAAAAATTAATTTGATTACACTGTAGGCGAGGGCCCACAAAAATTGCTGTATCAACAGTACTAATGTACATCCCAAAAATTGGCCATGGCCAGCCAAGAGGGCAGGTGAAACCCATTAATCGCTTTGGTTAATGTGGCTTAAGTGGTAACTAGGCCTGGAGGCAGCCCAGTGTAACGAAAAATTGGTTCAAGTTAAAGTTCCAATGCTTTTAAGCGCATTGAAACTTATAAAAATTGTTCTGAAAAATTATTTGAGTGAGCCTTGTGGCCCTAAGAAAAATTGCCCGTTCAGCGTGATTACGTGAGGTTTCAGGAGGAGGAGCAGGAGGAGGAGGAGGAGGAATATTAGACACAGATTGATGAAGCAGAAATGTCCCCGTTTTGGATGGTGAGAGAGAACGTAGCTTCCATCTGCGGGTGCAGCCTACGTATTGCTTACGTATCGCTGCTGTCCGCTGGTGGAGAACAGAAGTCTGGGGAAATCCAGCCTTTGTTCATCTTGATGAGTGTTAGCCTGTCGGCACTGTCGGTTGACAAGCGGCTACGCTTATCTGTGATGATTCCCCCAGCCGCACTAAACACCCTCTCCGACAACACGCTAGCCGCAGGACAAGCAAGCACCTCCAGGGCATACAGCGCTAGTTCAGGCCACATGTCCAGCTTCGACACCCAGTAGTTGTAGGGGGCAGAGGCGTCACCAAGGATGGTCGTGCGATCCGCTACGTACTCCCTCACCATCCTTTTACAGTGCTCCCGCCGACTCAGCCGTGACTGGGGAGCGGTGACACAGTCTTGGTGGGGAGCCATAAAGCTGGCCAGGCCCTTAAAGACTGTTGCACTACCTGGGATGTACATGCTGCTCGATCTACGCACATCCCCTGCTACCTTGCCCTCGGTACTGCGCCTTCTGCCACTAGCGCTGTCGGCTGGGAATTTTACCATCAGCTTGTCCGCAAGGGTCCTGTGGTATAGCAACTGTCAGAACCGGCAACTCTCGGGGCCGCCGTGCCCGCACCACCGGTCCGGCCACCCGGGGTACAGGAGCGCGGCGCAGAGGTACCCCGGTTCTTGTGATCTCCCCGGGCCGCTGTAAGACTGGTCGCCGCCGGGTTGCTAGGGAGGCAGCTGGTGCTTCTAGTGTCCTGACTACCAGGCTGGCTTCCCTAGTAACTGTCAGGACAGTGTCCGGGATATGGGGGTCCCTGAGATATCCCGCAACCCCTGTCCCTGCCTACTTGCCCCCCTGGGCTAACCCCCAGGGCGACAACTGGGCGGCGGTCCCTACCCTCACTAGGGAAGCGGGACACGGGAAGACAAACAGACACTGAAGACAAACAACGGTAGAATGGTCAGACAATCCGGGTCGGCAACAGGAGGGTGCGCAGTACAGGGGGGTCAGGCAAAAACGTAGTCAAGGTCCAAAAGCAGAGGTCAGGAAAGCCGGGGTCACAAACAGGAGTCAAAGAATACGCGGGTGCAGCTGGAAGACCAAACTAACACTGGCAAGGCCTGAGAGGAAAACACACCTATTTAAATGCTGTCAGCGCTCCCGCCCCAGAAGCTGATTGGGGCGGGGAGCCTGACAGCAGCAGGGCTAATCAGGGCGGTGCTGGGGGCACACCCCCAGTCTAGCTGCACAGACAGTTACTAGGGAAGCCAGCCTGGTAGTCAAGTGACTAGAAGCACCAGCTGCCTCCCTAGCAACCCGGCGGCGACCAGTCTTACAGCGGCCCGGGGAGATCACAAGAACCGGGGTACCTCTGCGCCGCGCTCCTGTACCCCGGGTGGCCGGACCGGTGGTGCGGGCACGGCGGCCCCGAGAGTTGCCGGTTCTGACAGTACCCCCCCTTCTACGGGGGGACACCGGACCCCCATGGCCAGGTGCGGGCTTAAGCGGGAAAGCCCTGTGGAATGCCTGGACTAGGCGTGGCGCATGAACGTCCCTGGCAGGGACCCACGTCCTATCCTCAGGGCCAAATCCTCTCCAGTGGACCAGGTACTGCAGCACACCTCTAACCCGTCGGGCATCCACCAGCCTTTCTACTTCATACTCCAGTTCCCCCTGTACCAGAGAAGGAGGCGGGTTCTGGGTGGGTAGAACTGGAGTCACATACTTCTTAAGTAAGCTTTTGTGAAAAACCTTGTGGACCTTCCAGGGGTCAGGAAGTGCCAACTTATATGACACCGGGTTGATAACCTGAGAAACAGTAAATGGGCCAATGAACCGAGGAGCAAGTTTCAGGGAGGGAACCTTGAGTCTCAGATTCTTGGATGACAACAAAACTTGCTCCCCGACTACAAAAGGTGCAGAGATGGTACATCTTTTATTTGCGTATTTACGCAGTTTCTCTTGGGAACCCTGAAGGTTCTTACGAACCTGGGCCCAAACTGTGCACAGTTCCTCAGAGGATATGTCGGCGGCCGGATTGTTCGAGACAAAAGGAGTAGAAAGCGAGAACCGGGGATGAAACCCATAGTTACAAAAAAAAGGTGACAATTGGGTCGACGAGTTAACATGGTTGTTGATAGCAAATTCGGCGAGAGGTAAGTAGTTGACCCACTGATACTGGTTATCAGAGACAAACAGTCGCAGATACTGGATAAGTTCTTGGTTCATTCGTTCCGTTTGTCCGTTACTCTCGGGATGGAAAGCGGAGGAGAAGGACAAATTTACGTTTAGATTTTTACAGAAGGCTCGCCAGAAGCGAGCGACGAACTGAACCCCTCTATCTGACACAATGTCCTCGGGGATCCCATGTAACCGAACAATCTCCTTGATGAACATTTCCGACAGAAGTTTGGCGTTAGGCAACTTGCAAAGCGGAACAAAATGTGACATTTTAGAGAAACGGTCTACTATTACCCAGATGACCGTATTCCCCAGCGAGGATGGCAGATCAGTAATAAAATCCATGGACAAATGGGACCATGGCCTGGACGGAATGGGCAAGGGAAGAAGAGGACCCTCAGGACGTCTCCTGAGATTCTTCCCCCTTGCGCAAACCGGGCACGCGGACACAAATCCCCGTACCTCCTTGGCCATGTGCGGCCACCAATAGAGTCTGGACACTAACTCCAGCGTACCCCTGATGCCGGGGTGTCCAGCTAGGACTGAAGCATGTGTCTCCTCTAACACTTTCAATCTCAGTGACAACGGGACAAATAATTTGCCTTCCGGAAGGGCTTCAGGAGCAGATTGTTGAGCGGCGTGAATGAGAGGTGAAAGGTCGGAGGAGACAGCAGCGAGGACCACCCCAGGGGAGAGAATGCTCTCAGGCTCCGGCTCGGCAGGTTCCGGAGAACCAAAGCTCCTAGACAGGGCATCAGCCTTGACATTCTTAGAACCGGGTCTATAGGTAACAACAAAATTGAACCGAGAGAAGAACAAGGCCCAGCGGGCTTGCCGAGCATTTAACCTCTTAGCGGAATCTAGATAGGTGAGGTTTTTATGGTCTGTGAGTACCGTGATCTGGTGATGGGCTCCTTCCAAAAAATGCCTCCACTCTTCGAAAGCCCACTTAATCGCCAGCAATTCCCGGTTGCCTATATCATAGTTCCGTTCGGTGGAAGAAAACTTCCTAGAAAAATAGGCACACGGTCTAAGGTTGGTGAGAGTGGAGGGACCTTGGGACAGTACCGCTCCCACACCAAACTCAGAGGCATCTACCTCCACCAAAAAAGGACTGGACAGATCCGGTTGTACTAGGACAGGTGCAGAAGAGAACGCCGCCTTTAGGGTATCGAAGGCCCTCAGAGCCTCAGAAGACCAGGTCCTCACATCTGCCCCCTTTCTGGTGAGGTCCGTTAGAGGTTTGGCCACCACGGAGAAGTCTTTGATGAATTTGCGATAGTAGTTGGCGAAGCCGAGGAAGCGTTGAAGGGCTTTCAACGACCCTGGCTGGGCCCACTCCGTGATGGCTTTCACCTTTTCAGGATCCATCTGGAAGTCGCATGGCGTGATGATATACCCCAAAAATGATATCTTTTGTACCCCGAAGACACATTTCTCGAGTTTAGCAAACAGCTTGTTATGTCTGAGTCGAGCTAGTACAGTCTGAACGTGAGTATGGTGACTCGGCAAGTCGGAGGAAAAAATCAAAATGTCGTCTAGATATACAACCACGAACACCCCCATGATATCCTGAAACACTGAGTTCATGTACCCCTGAAAAATGGCGGGGGCGTTACACAATCCAAAAGGCATAACTAGGTATTCAAAATGCCCGAGGGGCGTATTGAAGGCGGTTTTCCACTCATCCCCCTCCCGAATGCGGATGAGGTTGTATGCTCCCCTGAGATCAAGTTTGGAAAACCATCGGGCACCAGCGACCTGGTTGAGGAGGTCAGGAATGAGTGGAAGAGCATACTGGTTTCGGACTGTGATTTTGTTTAGCTCTCTATAGTCAATACAGGGCCGGAGACCCCCATCCTTCTTCTCAACGAAGAAAAACCCGGCACCCACCGGGGATTCTGAGGGCCGGATGTGCCCCTTGGCCAGGCTGTCCTGGATATAGTCCCTCATGGATTCTCTCTCAGGAACCGTAACGTTATAAATGCGGCCCTTAGGAAGTTTGGCCCCAGGAATCAAGTCTATTTTACAGTCCCATTCCCTATGAGGGGGCAGAGCTTCAGATAATTGTTTGGAGAACACGTCAGAAAACTCGGAGAGGTATTCTGGTAGGGGGGTCCCCTCGCAGGTGGAGATTCCCATCTTCACCGCACAAAGGTGGTTGGCACAGCGGGGACCCCACTTTACCAGTTCCAACGTGTCCCAATTTACTACCGGGTTGTGCTCCCGGAGCCAGGGGAGGCCTAGGACGACGTCCACAGACAAATCTCTCATCACTAGAAAGGTGCAGGTTTCCACGTGTAAGGCTCCTATAGTAAACCTTACTTCAGGGGTAACCAGATTAACCACCCCTGCTTGCAATGGGGTGGAGTCCACTCCTGAAACCAGAATCGGGGTCTCTAAACGTAAAAAAACCCCGGACAGTTGAGCAACGAAATTAAAGTTAACGAAATTCGCCGCAGCCCCAGAATCAACAAAGGCTTGCCCAGTACGGTGGAAAGCATGAAATTCTAGGGTGCAAGGCAATAACATTTTGGATAACACAGGGAGTACCTTGGCTCCTAGACAGTCCTCCGGACAACTGCCTAGGAGCGGACGTTTTCCCTGCCATGGCTTCTTGGCGCAGGTTGCAATGCGGTGACCCGGCTCCCCACAGTAGAAGCAGAGGTTCTTCTTCAGGCGATTTTCCCGTCGTTGCTTAGGGTTCAGGGCTCCCAGCTCCATGGCCTCGGTGGTGGGAGGTGGAAAAGTCGGGTCAGTAGAAGAAGTGGGCGTGGGGAGTGGAGTGGTCCGAGCGGCGTGTCTGGCCCTCAAACGTCGGTCAGCCCGAATAGCCAGCGACATGGCTTGCTCCAGGGTTCTTGGCTCCGGGTGGGCCACGAGTAGGTCCTTCAGACCCTCAGACAGACCGGTCAAAAATAGGTCTTTTAGGGCGGCATCATTCCACCCGGATTCTGTACAGTGCTGGCGGAATTGGGAACAGTAGTCCTCCGCCATCTTGCAACCCTGGCGCAGGGCCAGAAGCTTGGAGACTGCGTAGCCGGCACGGTCGGGTTCGTCATAAATTTGACCCAAGGCGGAAAAAAAGGCGTCAGGGGATAGTCGGGCGGGAGAGCCAGCAGGTAATGAGAAAGCCCAATCTTGGGGCTCTCCCCTCAGGCGGGTAATTACAATTCCCACTTTCTGGTATTCAGTACCAGAGGAGTGGGGGCGGAGATCAAAGTAGAGCTTGCAGCTCTCTCTAAATGCGAAAAACTGACCTCTCTCTCCGGAGAAACAATCCGGAAGCGTGGCTCGAGGTTCTGTCATTGTTCCTGGAGCGGAAGCGGGTTGCATGGGACCTGCAGCTGCCGCTTGTTCCTGTCGCTGCAAGCGGGCTGTTAGGTCCTGGGCAAGGTTCGTAAGGAACTGGACCTGGTTCGCTACAGCTGCCATGGCCTCCATCGAGGGGTTCAGAGTAGCCGGGCGGATGCAAGGGTCTGACCTTCGTTCGGCCAGTGTTACTGTCAGGACAGTGTCCGGGATATGGGGGTCCCTGAGATATCCCGCAACCCCTGTCCCTGCCTACTTGCCCCCCTGGGCTAACCCCCAGGGCGACAACTGGGCGGCGGTCCCTACCCTCACTAGGGAAGCGGGACACGGGAAGACAAACAGACACTGAAGACAAACAACGGTAGAATGGTCAGACAATCCGGGTCGGCAACAGGAGGGTGCGCAGTACAGGGGGGTCAGGCAAAAACGTAGTCAAGGTCCAAAAGCAGAGGTCAGGAAAGCCGGGGTCACAAACAGGAGTCAAAGAATACGCGGGTGCAGCTGGAAGACCAAACTAACACTGGCAAGGCCTGAGAGGAAAACACACCTATTTAAATGCTGTCAGCGCTCCCGCCCCAGAAGCTGATTGGGGCGGGGAGCCTGACAGCAGCAGGGCTAATCAGGGCGGTGCTGGGGGCACACCCCCAGTCTAGCTGCACAGACAGTTACTAGGGAAGCCAGCCTGGTAGTCAAGTGACTAGAAGCACCAGCTGCCTCCCTAGCAACCCGGCGGCGACCAGTCTTACAGCGGCCCGGGGAGATCACAAGAACCGGGGTACCTCTGCGCCGCGCTCCTGTACCCCGGGTGGCCGGACCGGTGGTGCGGGCACGGCGGCCCCGAGAGTTGCCGGTTCTGACAGTAACTGTCTGTGCAGCTAGACTGGGGGCGTGTCCCCAGCACCGCCCTGATTAGCCCTGCTGCTGTCAGGCTCCCCGCCCCAATCAGCTTCTGGGGCGGGAGCGCTGACAGCATTTAAATAGGTGTGTTTTCCTCTCAGGCCTCGCCAGTGTTAGTTTGGTTCTCCAGCTGCACCCGCGTTTATCCTGACTGCTCTTGTGACCTCGGCTTTTCTGACACCTGCTTTTGGACTTGACTACGTTTTTGCCTGACCCCTCCGTACTGCGTACCCTCTTGTTGCCTACCCGGATTGTCTGACCATTCTACCGTTGCTTGTCTCAGTGTCTGTTTGTCTCCCGTGTCCCGCTTCCCTAGTGAGGGTAGGGACCGTCGCCCAGTTGTCGCCCTGGGGGTTAGCCCAGGGGGGCAAGTAGGCAGGGACAGGGGTTGCGGGATATCTCAGGGACCCCCATATCCCGGACACTGTCCTGACAGTAACACTGGCCGAACTAAGGTCAGACCCTTGCATCCGCCCGGCAACTTTGAGCCCCTCGATGGAGGCCGTGGCGGCTGTAGCGAACCAGGTCCAGGTCCTTACGACCCTTGCCCAGGACCTAACAGCCCGCTTGCAGCCACGGGAACAAGTGGCAGCTGCAGGTCCCATGCAGCCCTCGTCCGCTCCAGGAACGATGTCAGAACCTCGAGCCACGCTTCCGGATTGCTTCTCCGGAGAGAGAGATCAGTTTTTTGCATTTAGAGAGAGCTGCAAGCTCTACTTTGATCTCCGCCCCCACTCCTCTGGTACTGAATACCAGAAAGTGGGAATCGTAATTACCCGCCTGAGGGGAGAGCCCCAAAATTGGGCTTTCTTGCTACCAGCTGGCTCTCCAGCCCGACTATCCCTTGACGCCTTTTTTTTCGCCCTGGGTCAAATTTATGACGAACCCGACCGGGCGGGCTACGCAGTCTCCAAACTTCTGGCCCTGCGCCAGGGTTGTAAGATGGCGGAGGACTACTGTTCCCAATTCCGTCAACATTGTACGGAATCCCGGTGGAACGATGCCGCCCTAAAAGACTTATTTTTGACCGGTCTGTCTGAGGGTCTCAAGGACCTACTTGTGGCCCACCCAGAGCCTAAAACCCTGGAGCAAGCCATGTCGCTGGCTATTCGAGCCGACCGACGTTTGAGGGCCAGACACGCCGCTCGGACCACCCCACTCCCCACGTCTACTTCTTCGACTGACCCGACCTTTTACCCTCCCACCACCGAGGCCATGGAGCTGGGAGCCGTGAACCCCGAGCAACGACGGGAACACCGCCTGAAGAAGAACCTCTGCTTCTACTGTGGGGAGCCGGGTCACCGCATTGCTACCTGCGCTAAGAAGCCACGGCAGGAAGAACTCCCGCTCCTAGGCAGTTATCGGGGGGACTGTCTAGGAGCCAAGGTACTCCCTGTGTTGTCCAAAATGTTAGTGCCTTGCACCCTAGAATTTCATGCTTTCCACCGTACTGGGCAAGCCTTTGTTGATTCGGGGGCTGCGGCTAATTTCGTTAACTTTAATTTCGTTGCTCAACTGTCCGGGGTTTTGTTACGTTTAGAAACTCCGATTCTGGTTTCAGGAGTGGACTCCACTCCTTTGCAAGCAGGGGTGGTTAATCTGGTGACCCCTGAAGTAAGGTTTACTATAGGAGCCTTACACGTGGAAACCTGCACCTTTCTAGTGATGAGAGATTTGTCTGTGGACGTCGTCCTAGGCCTCCCCTGGCTCCGGGAGCACAACCCGGTAGTAAATTGGGACACGTTGGAACTGGTAAAGTGGGGTCCCCGCTGTGCCAACCACCTTTGTGCGGTGAAGGTGGGAATCTCCACCTGCGAGGGGAGCCCCCTACCAGAATACCTCTCCGAGTTTTCTGACGTGTTCTCCAAACAATTATCTGAAGCTCTGCCCCCTCATAGGGAATGGGACTGTAAAATAGACTTGATTCCTGGGGCCAAACTTCCTAAGGGCCGCATTTATAACGTTACGGTTCCAGAGAGAGAATCCATGAGGGACTACATCCAGGACAGCCTGGCCAAGGGGCACATCCGGCCCTCAGAATCCCCGGTGGGTGCCGGGTTTTTCTTCGTTGAGAAGAAGGATGGGGGTCTCCGGCCCTGTATTGACTATAGAGAGCTAAATAAAATCACAGTCCGAAACCAGTATGCTCTTCCACTCATTCCTGACCTCCTCAACCAGGTCGCTGGTGCCCGATGGTTTTCTAAACTTGATCTCAGGGGAGCATACAACCTCATCCGCATTCGGGAGGGGGATGAGTGGAAAACCGCCTTCAATACGCCCCTCGGGCATTTTGAATACCTAGTTATGCCTTTTGGATTGTGTAACGCCCCTGCCATTTTTCAGGGGTACATGAACTCAGTGTTTCAGGATATCATGGGGGTGTTCGTGGTTGTATATCTAGACGACATTTTGATTTTTTCCTCCGACTTGCCGAGTCACCATACTCACGTTCAGACTGTGCTAGCTCGACTCAGACATAACAAGCTGTTTGCTAAACTCGAGAAATGTGTTTTCGGGGTACAAAAGATATCATTTTTGGGGTATATCATCACGCCATGCGACTTCCAGATGGATCCTGAAAAGGTGAAGGCCATCACGGAGTGGGCCCAGCCAGGGTCGTTGAAAGCCCTTCAACGCTTCCTCGGCTTCGCCAACTACTATCGCAAATTCATTAAAGACTTCTCCGTGGTGGCTAAACCTCTAACGGACCTCACCAGAAAGGGGGCAGATGTGAGGACCTGGTCTTCTGAGGCTCTGAGGGCCTTCAATACCCTAAAGGCGGCGTTCTCGTCTGCACCTGTCCTAGTACAACCGGATCTGTCCAGTCCTTTTGTGGTGGAGGTAGATGCCTCTGAGTTTGGTGTGGGAGCGGTACTGTCCCAAGGTCCCTCCACTCTCACCAACCTTAGACCGTGTGCCTATTTTTCTAGGAAGTTTTCGTCCACCGAACGGAACTATGATATAGGCAACCGGGAATTGCTGGCGATTAAGTGGGCTTTCGAAGAGTGGAGGCATTTTTTGGAAGGAGCCCATCACCAGATTACGGTACTCACTGACCATAAAAACCTCACTTATCTAGATTCCGCTAAGAGGTTAAATGCTCGGCAAGCCCGCTGGGCCTTGTTTTTCTCTCGGTTCAATTTTGTTGTTACCTATAGACCCGGTTCTAAGAATGTCAAGGCTGATGCCCTGTCTAGGAGTTTTGGTTCTCCGGAACCTTCCGAGCCGGAGCCTGAGAGCATTCTCTCCCCTGGGGTGGTCCTCGCTGCTGTCTCCTCCGACCTTTCACCTCTCATTCACGCCGCTCAACAATCTGCTCCTGAAGCCCTTCCGGAAGGCAAATTATTTGTCCCGTTGTCACTGAGATTGAAAGTGTTAGAGGAGACACATGCTTCAGTCCTAGCTGGACACCCCGGTATCAGGGGTACTCTGGAGTTAGCGGCCAGACTCTATTGGTGGCCGCACATGGCCAAGGATGTACGGGTATTTGTGTCCGCGTGCCCGGTTTGCGCAAGGGGGAAGAACCTCAGGAGACGTCCTGAGGGGCCTCTTCTGCCCTTGCCCATTCCGTCCAGGCCATGGTCCCATTTGTCCATGGATTTTATTACTGATCTGCCATCCTCGCTGGGGAATACGGTCATTTGGGTAATAGTTGACCGTTTCTCCAAAATGTCTCATTTTGTTCCACTTGGCAAGTTGCCTAACGCCAAACTTTTGTCTGAGATGTTCATCAAGGAGATTGTTCGGTTACATGGGATCCCCGAGGATATTGTGTCTGATAGAGGGGTTCAGTTCGTCGCTCGCTTCTGGCGAGCCTTCTGTAAAAATCTAAACGTTAATTTGTCCTTTTCCTCCGCTTTCCATCCCGAGAGTAACGGACAAACGGAACGGATGAACCAAGAACTTATCCAGTATCTGCGACTGTTTGTCTCTGATAACCAGCATCAGTGGGCCAACTACTTACCTCTCGCCGAATTTGCTATTAACAACCATGGTAACTCGTCGACCCAACTGTCACCTTTTTTTTGTAACTATGGGTTCCATCCCCGGTTCTCGCTTTCTACTCCTTTGGTCTCGAACAATCCGGCCGCCGACATATCCGCCGAAGAACTGTGCACAGTTTGGGCCCAGGTTCGTAAGAACCTTCAGGGTTCCCAAGAGAAACTGCGTAAATACGCAAATAAAAGACGTACTATCTCTGCACCTTTTGTGGTCGGGGAGCAGGTTTTATTATCATCTAAGAATCTGAGACTTAAGGTTCCCTCCCTGAAACTTGCTCCTCGGTTCATTGGCCCATTTACGGTTTCTCAGGTTATCAACCCGGTGTCATATAAGTTGGCACTTCCTGACCCCTGGAAGGTCCACAAGGTTTTTCACAAGAACTTGCTTAAGAAGTATGTGACTCCAGTTCTCCCCACCCAGAACCCGCCTCCTCCCTCTCTGGTACAGGGGGAACTGGAGTATGAAGTAGAAAGGCTTGTGGATGCCCGACGGGTTAGAGGTGGGCTGCAGTACCTGGTCCACTGGAGAGGATTTGGCCCTGAGGATAGGACGTGGGTCCCTGCCAGGGACGTTCATGCGCCACGCCTAGTCCAGGCATTCCACAGGGCTTTCCCGCTTAAGCCCGCACCTGGCCATGGGGGTCCGGTGTACCCCCGTAGAAGGGGGGGTACTGTCAGAACCGGCAACTCTCGGGGCCGCCGTGCCCGCACCACCGGTCCGGCCACCCGGGGTACAGGAGCGCGGCGCAGAGGTACCCCGGTTCTTGTGATCTCCCCGGGCCGCTGTAAGACTGGTCGCCGCCGGGTTGCTAGGGAGGCAGCTGGTGCTTCTAGTGTCCTGACTACCAGGCTGGCTTCCCTAGTAACTGTCTGTGCAGCTAGACTGGGGGCGTGTCCCCAGCACCGCCCTGATTAGCCCTGCTGCTGTCAGGCTCCCCGCCCCAATCAGCTTCTGGGGCGGGAGCGCTGACAGCATTTAAATAGGTGTGTTTTCCTCTCAGGCCTCGCCAGTGTTAGTTTGGTTCTCCAGCTGCACCCGCGTTTATCCTGACTGCTCTTGTGACCTCGGCTTTTCTGACACCTGCTTTTGGACTTGACTACGTTTTTGCCTGACCCCTCCGTACTGCGTACCCTCTTGTTGCCTACCCGGATTGTCTGACCATTCTACCGTTGCTTGTCTCAGTGTCTGTTTGTCTCCCGTGTCCCGCTTCCCTAGTGAGGGTAGGGACCGTCGCCCAGTTGTCGCCCTGGGGGTTAGCCCAGGGGGGCAAGTAGGCAGGGACAGGGGTTGCGGGATATCTCAGGGACCCCCATATCCCGGACACTGTCCTGACAGCAACACTCTCGAACCCCTTTCCTCTTCGGGAATCAGAGTGGGCAGGTTCTCCTTATACCGTGGATCGAGCAGTGTGTACACCCAGTAATCCGTCGTGGCCAGAATGCGTGCAACGCGAGGGTCACGAGAAAGGCATCCTAACATGAAGTCAGCCATGTGTGTCAGGGTACCAGTACGCAACACATGGCTGTCCTCACTAGGAAGATCACTTTCAGGATCCTCCTCCTCCTCCTCCTCCTCCTCAGGCCATACACGCTGAAAGGATGACAGGCAATCAGCCGGTGTACCGTCAGCAGCGGCCCAAGCTGTCTCTTCCCCCTCCTCCTCATCCTCCTCATGCTCCTCCTCCTCCTCCTGTATGGGCTGAGAAATAGACAGGAGGGTGCCCTGACTATCCAGCGGCATACTGTCTTCCCCCGCCCCCGTTTCCGAGCGCAAAGCAGCTGCCTTTATGGTTTGCAGGGAATTTCTCAAGATGCATAGCAGAGGAATGGTGACGCTAATGATTGTAGCATCGCCGCTCACCACCTGGGTAGACTCCTCAAAATTACCAAGGACATGGCAGATGTCTGCCAACCAGGCCCACTCTTCTGAAAGGAATTGAGGAGGCTGACTCCCACTGCGCCGCCCATGTTGGAGTTGGTATTCGACTATAGCTCTACGTTGTTCATAGAGCCTGGCCAACATGTGGAGCGTAGAGTTCCACCGTGTGGGCACGTCGCACAGCAGTCGGTGCACTGGCAGCTTAAAGTGATGTTGCAGGGTGCGCAGGGTGGCAGCGTCCGTGTGGGACTTGCGGAAATGTGCGCAGAGCCGGCGCGCCTTTACGAGCAGGTCTGACAAGCGTGGGTAGCTTTTCAGAAAGCGCTGAACCACCAAATTAAAGACGTGGGCCAGGCATGGCACGTGCGTGAGGCTGCCAAGCTGCAGAGCCGCCACCAGGTTACGCCCGTTGTCACACACGACCATGCCCGGTTGGAGGCTCAGCGGCGCAAGCCAGCGGTCGGTCTGCTGTGTCAGACCCTGCAGCAGTTCGTGGGCCGTGTGCCTCTTATCGCCTAAGCTGAGTAGTTTCAGCACGGCCTGCTGACGCTTGCCCACCGCTGTGCTGCCACACCGCGCGACACCGACTGCTGGCGACATGCTGCTGCTAACACATCTTGATTGCGAGACAGAGGAGGAGGAGGAGGAGGAGGAGGGTGCTTTAGTGGAGGAAGCATACACCTCCGCAGATACCAGCACCGAGCTGGGGCCCGCAATTCTGGGGGTGGGTAGGACGTGAGCGGTCCCAGGCTCTGACTCTGTCCCAGCCTCCACTAAATTCACCCAATGTGCCGTCAGGGAGATGTGCTTGTCCACGTGTCCGTAGTTAAGTGGACCGTGGCAGTAACCGCGTTGGTGAGGGCGCGCACAATGTTGCGGGAGACGTGGTCGTGCAGGGCTGGGACGGCACATCGGGAAAAGTAGTGGCGACTGGGAACTGAGTAGCGCGGGGCCGCCGCTTCCATGATACTTTTGAAGGACTCAGTTTCCACAACCCTATACGGCAGCATCTCAAGGCTGATGAATTTTGCTATGCGGACGGTTAACGTTTGAGCGTGCGGGTGCGTGGCGGCGTACTTGCGCTTGCGCTCGAACACTTGCGCAAGCGACGTCTGGACGGTGCGCTGAACTACACTGCTGGATGGGGCCGAGGACAGCGGAGATGAGGGTGTGGGTGCAGGCCATGAGGCGGTAGTGCCTGTGTCCTGAGAGGGGGGTTGCATCTCAGTGGCAGGTTGGGGCACAGGGGGAGAGGCAGGGGTGCAAACCGGAGGCGCTGAACGGCCTTCGTCCCACCTTGTGGGGTGCTTGGCCATCATATGTCTGCGCATGGTGGTGGTGGTGAGGCTGTTGGTGTTGGCTCCCCGGCTGAGCTTTGCGCAACAAAGGTTGCACACCACTGTTCGTCGGTCGTCAGGCGTCTCTGTGAAAAACTGCCAGACCTTAGAGCACCTCGGCCTCTGCAGGGTGGCATGGCGCGAGGGGGCGCTTTGGGAAACACTTGGTGGATTATTCGGTCTGGCCCTGCCTCTACCCCTGGCCCTGGCCACCGCACTGCCTCTTGCAACCTGCCCTGCTGATGCCCTTGACTCCCCCTCTGAAGACCTGTCCTCCTGAGTAAGCGTTGCACACCAGGTGGGGTCAGTCACCTCATCGTCCTGCTGCTCTTCCTCCGAATCCTCTGTGCGCTGCTCCCTTGGACTTACTGCCCTTACTACTACCTCACTGCAAGACAACTGTGTCTGATCGTCATCATCCTCCTCACCCACAGAAAGTTGTTGAGACAGTTGGCGGAAGTCCCCAGCCTCTTCCCTCGGACCCCGGGAACTTTCGAATGGTTGGGCATCAGTGACGATAAACTCCTCTGGTGGGAGAGGAACCGCTGCTGCCCAATCTAAGCAGCGGCCCGAGAACAGTTCCTGGGAGTGTTCCCGCTCCTGAGCAGGTGTCATTGTAGTGGAGTGAGGAGGCTGGGAGGAAGGAGGAGCAGCAGACAGAGGATTCGGATTTGCAGCAGTGGACGGCGCAGAACTGCGTGTTGACGATAGGTTGCTCGAAGCACTTTCTGCCATCCAGGACAGGACCTGCTCACACTGCTCATTTTCTAATAACCGTCTCCTGCGTGGACCCATTAATTGGGCGATGAATGTGGGGACGCCAGAAACGTGCCTCTCTCCTAATCGCGCAGCAGTCGGCTGCGACACACCGGGATCAGGAGCTCGGCCTGTGCCCACACCCTGACTTGGCCCTCCGCGTCCTCGGCCGCGTCCCCGTCCTCTAGGCCTACCCCTACCCCTCAGCATGCTGTATTACCAGTGATTTGATTTCACAGGCAGGAAATAAATTGGCACAAGACTGCAGGCCAAATATAATTTTTTCCCTTTTTGGAAAACGAAAGGCCCCACTGCCTCTAGTGAATGAATAATCTAAGTTTAATAACTGTGCTGTGTCCCTGCTAATGTGTCACAGAACGTGAGGGTAGCAGAGTTATTATAACTCTTGGAGAGCAGGTATTTTTTTCCCAATTAAGGAAAGCAAATGGCGAAGCCAGCAGTAAAGCGTAGCTGGGTGCGTCTGATTTAGCAATGTTGTTCAAGCAGCTCACACGTGTCCACCGCCCGTAAGGACGGACACAGGCTGGACAAATAGATTTGTTTTCAGTTTTTTTTCCACCAAAAGGCAGCACTGCGTATATTCTATGAATAATAACTGTGTTGTGGCCCTGCCTATACAATTCTTTCCCTGCAGTATCAATGCAGGGTGCAATGGTCTGCAGAGGCGATTTTGAGAAGCAAAAAAAAATGCAGCACAGCTAACAGCAGCCTGGACAGTACTGCACACGGATAAATATGGCCCTAGAAAGGACCGTTGAGGTTCTTGAAGGCTACACTCACTCCTAACACTCTCCCTGCCTATGCAGCACTTCTGTCCCTAATGCCAGGTGCAACGGTCTGCAGAGGCGATTTTGAGAAAAAAAAATTTGCCACTGCTAACAGCAGCCAACACACAGCTATCAGTGGCCCTAATAAGGACCTTTGGGGTTCTTGAAGCCTACACTAACTACCAATTCTTTCCCTACAGCAGCTCCGGTACAAACAGCACTGTCCCTCATCTAACTCACACCGCATCTGAGGCGAACCGCGGGAGGGGCCGACTTTTATGTTCGGGTGACACCTGATCTCCCCAGCCACTCACAGCAGGGGGGTGGTATAGGGCTTGAACGTCACAGGGGGAAGTTGTAATGCCTTCCCTGTCTTTCAATTGGCCAGAAAAGCGCGCTAACGTCTCAGGGAAGGAAGTGAAAGTAACCAGAACACCGCATGGTGTTCGTTACGAATAACGAACATCCCGAACACCCTAATATTCGCACGAATATCAAGCTCGGACGAACGCGTTCGCTCATCTCTAGTGATGTCTTAGAAGCAAAAAGGATAAACACTTATATAAATGTATACAATTTGCACTTGAACATTGATCCAGTCTGGTCACCTTATGGGATTGGGAAAGACATTTTTACTTTATATGGCAGATTCACTCATGTCTTATGTCTTCTCTTCTCCCATCCTCTAATTAAACCTCATGGGCATATGCCTTACTTCAACTACTGTGTTTCCCCGAAAATAAGACACTGTCTTATATTCATTTTTGCCCCCAAAACAGCACAGTGTCTTATTTTCAGGGGCGTGGGGCTTGCGGTCTGCGGCGTCCCGATGCCTCCCGAAGGTCTCCGGCGGTGGTGCTGCGGTAAACGTCGTCCTCCTTGTCTCACACCTGAGCTTCTGCTGGTGACGGGGCTTTGAATACCCCACCTCCAGCAAAGCAAGGGCTGTGATTGGCTAATCGAGCGCCAGCAGCCAATCACAGCCGGCGCTCGATGAGCCAATCACAGCCATTTAGTGAATGATATCACTGAATATCGGGGCAGGACCTATTTTCAGGGAAACACGACATATTGACTGAATAGCTATATATACAGTATACTCTAATTTCGTTGCTCGTACTTTCTCTCAACAACATTCGATAGAGAAAGAACTTTGAAACAAGGCAACAATTTTAACCTAAAATAAGCCCGAAAGTGGCTTCATACACCCCCAATGTAAAGCTTTATCTAAATTACTGTATATACAAGTGCCGGAGATTTACTTAAAGGAGATGTCTCGAGGAAGCAGTTAATTTTTTTTTTTGCCCAGTCCCCCCCATTAAACACACATTACTAAGCCCCCCTGTAAATGACATTTCTAGCTGGTTCGTACTTACCGTTCCAGCGTTTCAGCAAGTTATAAAAGTTTCCTCAAGATGGCCGCCGGCTCTTTCCCAGTCGCTCGCTGCAGCCCGACGTGCGCGCTCCCGAGACGCTGCCAGCTGTGTCTCCATGGCAACCGGACGCATCGCAGCCGCCGACCAGACGCCCCGCAGCCGCCGACCAGACCGCAGGTAACCGGCGCTAGCCCCCGGCTCCCCAGCGCTAGCTCCCCCGGCGCAGCGACAGCCCCCCCCCCATCGCAGCGACAGCCCCCCCGGCCTAGCGCTAGCCCCCCCGGCCTAGCGCTAGCTCCCCCGGCGCAGCGACAGCCCCCCCCGGCCTAGCGACAGCCCCCCCGGCCTAGCGACAGCCCCCCCGGCCTAGCGCTAGCTCCCCCGGCGCAGCGGCAGCCCCCCCCGACCCATCACTTACCTGGGAGGCTTCTCGGGGCTGCTGGGCTGGGCTGGTCTTCTCCGCTGGTCAGCTCCGCTGGGCAGCTCCAGTTTCTGCACCTTCCTCTAACAGAGGATGGTGCAGAATGGCCGCTTCAGCGCGCTCCCGAGCAGTGACAGCTCGTCTGCGCATGCGCAGAAGAGCTGTAGCGGGGAGCACACTGAAGCGGCTCGTGCTGAATGGAGAAGACCGGACTGCGCAAGCGCGTCTAAAAAAGCAAGCTGCCGGCGAATTTAGACGGAACCATGGAGACGAGGACGCTAGCAACGGAGCAGGTAAGTGGAATAACTTCTGTATGGCTCATATTTAATGCACAATGTACATTACAAAGTGCATTAATATGGCCATACGGAAGTGCTGAACCCCACTTGGTTTCGCGAGACCACCCCTTTAACTCTTAGATATCTTCTTAGTTTGATCACTTGTTAAATGCCAGGATGCTGAGGATGTAAAATCTAACTGATGCTTGATTGCTCATCGTGAAGCATTAATACAGTAACAGAGAGGCTTATGTGCAGATTGAATTGCTAATAAGGATTACCTAAATGGCTGAAGGAAAAACACTAGCTATTAATTTTAGGCATGGTTTAGGTATCATTAATAGATTTGCAAACAAAGGAAAAGAAAACATTGTTTATTATCACGGGTGGTTTTAGGTGGGGGCACATTAGGCAAACTGAGCAACTCTCCGAGAAACCCCAAGAATGCAGGAAACCCGAGAGTGAACTAAAACCACACAGCGTAGAATATTATCTAGGAATTTAAATGTGGTATTATGGGAACTATATGGTAATATTACATGGGTTTTTTAATGAGGTACCTGGATAATATATACCGTGTTTCCCCGAAAATAAGACAGTGTCTTATAATAATCTTTGTTCAAAAAGGTTTAACTTTTTTACATGTATAGCTGCCTGGACACTATTTAAATTGACTTTTTTAATTAACTGTTAGCAGGGCTTAATTTTGGGGTAGGGCTTATATTTCAAGCATCCTCAAAAAGCCGGAAAAATCATTTTGCATCCTCAAAAATTCTGGAAAATCGTGCTATGTCTTATTTTCAGGGAAACAGGGTATGATGTGGTTTTATTATGTTAGTTGTACATGGCAGTGTTATAATTGCACTTCATGGCAGTACTGTATGGACTGAATTTATAAAAAATAAAAAAACTGTATAAAAATGGCAAACCAGTGACACAACTCTTGTTGTCCGCGAAGGCTTGTTGTGCATCCCACCACTGCCACCAATTTACTCGGAAAACCCCTTTAGTGATTGATTTAAAAAATAAGAGGACAAACTCTAACACACTACTTGAACTGGATTAAGGCCGGTCTCACACGAACAGATATCTATTGCGGAATTCATCGTTGACATCTGCATGGAAGATCCACACAAATGGCATGTACTCAGTGGTATGTGAAATCGATTTTCCTTCAAACTTGTGGAAACAAATTGCGTATTCCAGTGAGCGGAGGAAAAATCGCAGCATGTTCTATTTTGCTGCGTTTTCTGCGCAGACAGTCTCCATTGAAGTCAATGTAAGCTGTCTGACCCACAGCCCATCTGCAGTTGACATTGTGGATGGGCTGCGGGTACCCACGTCATTGCCTAGTGATGGCATGGGAAAACAAATATTTACAAAAAAATCTGTACTGCGTATGACCGATGGTGAGCATCCGCAGTACAGAAAAAGCAGATTCGCTGGCTGGGATCACAGCTGGAATCCGCTGTGGCAACCCACGAGGAATCCAGATTGTTCGTATAAACCAGGCCTAAATCTACACCCACCATAAATATACCATAATGTACATACCACTTTACTGCTCACAACATAATACATAAATATAGTACCATTATACCTCACATACGCTGTATAGTGCTGCTATATGGGGCATGCGTATATTGCTTATATACTCCTATATACACACACACATTACACATATGTATACACACTTATATACTGTATAAACACATAACACATACATACATGCCTCTATACACATTATACATATATACACATTACACAGATACATACATATTAGGGCTTATTCTCAGTGCCATGGACGTAACGACACTCAGCAGCACGGAGCGTAGGTGTGCCTAAATAAGGGAGAATTCTTCTTCCTCGCCAGCAATTCAAACTCTGTTAGGTCCGTTATACTGGCGACTATTTCAAGTGCGGAAATGCCTCCGTTAGTTCGTCCGTGTGAAATTAGCCATATACCCAATACACGTACATAAACATTACACAGACATACACATTACCACATTTGGGCTCAGTCACACTTGTGCTATAGATTCTGTTTTCCAACTCCATTATGGGAGCAGGAAAATAGATTCCCCAGGCCGAATGGATGTATCTTATGATGGAACTGAATGACGTTGAATGGACCCAACTGACTATAATGGAGTCTGCTTGGTTTCTGTCTGGTTATCCAGCATTTCCCCAGATAAAATAGCGCATCATGCTTTGCTATTTTATCTGGAATTTTTCTGGAAATCAGCAATAGAAATTCTGAATGGAACCTTCGATGCTGATGTGAATATAGCCTCAGAGCTCAGTCAGATGCACTCCACACATGTTCAAAATGAGTGTGAATGTAGCTCCATGCCTATTGTTTTCAATGGGGCTGATGCTACTGCTGCCAGCTCCATTGAAGGAAATGGAATGCAGGCAACTCCCGCAGTGATTTTTGGGGAAGGGCTTGAAATATAAGCCCTTCCCTGAAAATCATCCATAGCTGCTGTAAGAAAAAAATACATCACCTCTCCACCGCTGTCGGGGCTCCGGTGTGTCTTCTCGTTGGCTCCCTGGCAGTCTCCTGAAGCTTCTTCTCCTGCCACGGATTTAAAAATCCCCGCCTCCTGAAAGGGCTGTGTCTGATTGAATGATTGGTCACAGCGCTCAGCCAATTAGAAAAGCGCTCAGCTATTCATTGAATTCAATGGGATAGCATCGCTGTCCTTTGCCACAGCTGTGACAGCTGTGGGAGGGGGTTCTTTCATCCCTGCGGTGAGTCCTCTGGTCACTGAACACTGTGACAATGCTGTGCAGCACGGACCTTCCCGGCGCACCGATGTCCTATCTTTTGCAGGTTTGAGAATTTTGTGCCTGTAAAGACAGACATGTAAACTCACCATAGGAAATCAATGGTTCTATCAGACGCTTTTTTTTGCGCACATAGGTGCGTGGGAAAAAAATGCTCGTCTGACTTCACCCTTAAACACATACATACATATGTTCATGCAAAGTACACAAATAATGTCATACACACACACATTGCACACATAGCGCACACAGGTCTACATATTACACAGTCACAAAAACATACACACAGATATAGTTCCATACATTACACATGCTTACTTTCCCCATAGAGCTGTCACATCCCAGCATTGGAAAGAGAGCTGTAGTGAGCGGAGGAGAACCTCTTCCTGCCTGAGCGCCTCTCTGTATTTCCCCTTCCCGTTGGCATCCATCCTAACAATTGCTGCCTGTATCAACTTACAACAGCCCATAAGAAGCTCTGGCTGTTGTAACGTAAAGCAACGTAGGCAGAAGAGGGAGGGGAAAGGCAGAAACTCCAGACACACTCATCCTGCACCTCTCCCACATAACTGCACCTAGGGAAATTGCCTCCCCTGCTGCCCTGGCTAGCGTATGGCCCCAAAAGGAAACTAATCCAATAAAATATCAGCTAGATCTTTTTTCTTGAAAATGTAATGAGAAGATTTTTCCATTGAAGCAAGTGATGACATATTATTAGGATATGACATCATGTCTTGATAGATAGAGTTTAGAGATGAGCGAGCGTACTCGCTAAGGGCACTTGCTCGATCGAGCATTGCTCTTAGCGAGTACCTGCCCGCTCGGAAGAAAAGATTCAGCTGCCGGCGGCGGGCAGGGAGCGGCGGGGGAGAGCGGGGAGGAACAGAGGGGACATCAATCTCTCCCTCTCTCCCCCCTGCTCACTGCCGCAACTCACCTCTCACCCGCGCCGGCAGCCGAACCTTTTCTTCCGAGCGGGGAGATACTCGCTAAGGACAATGCTCGATCGAGCAATTGTCCTTAGCGAGTATGCTCGCTCATCTCTAGCAGAGTCCAATTACTGAGCCCCCCATGATTATTGAACTAAGCAGAAACAGTGCTAAGTACTGCAGCTCCTTCACATTTCCCTCCTGTGCCAGATTCTCCAGATCGTGGGGTACCAATGGTCAGACCCCCATGCATCACAATGGTATGGTATGTAGCAATATGTCATAACATTCCATGATGGGACAATCCCTTTAGTCACATAATGTGATTCTCACAAACGGTTAACAAACCTTGGATGTTTAATTTACAGTTGAGCTTTCGTGCAAATGTTTCTTGAGATAACGCTATCACCTAACCTATATAAATAATTAGAGATAATACACGACATATCTAGTTCTTCAGGAAATTAGTTCTGATATTCATCTCCCAAGGTTTATTTAAAGAATTTTTTACTTTTACCCGTAAAGAAGCAATTAATAGAAATGTATACTTATAATACTTATGCTGCTTGGACTTTTATAATTATATAGGGACGACTCATCATCATCAACCACTTTTTAGCATAATTTTTTTTTTTAAATTGCACAATTTGTTACAAGCCTCACTTGCACAAAAATAGTGTAACTTTGAGTGGAACGCTGCTCTAAGCCACTTTCCTAAAAAGGGAGTGTGGTTTGTCGGGAGAGGGCATGATCGCCCTGGACCAACACATTTATGTATAATTTATGCCAGAAACTGGCATACATTATACCAGAAATCTATGCCAGCTGGCGTAAATTTCTTTGTAGGCACATGTGGCAGCCAAGATGCGCCTAATACAACGACTTATGACCATGTGAGCCTGGCCTAAGGATTATTAAAAGTGAAAAAAGTTGTAACAGAAGAAGAAAAACAAGGACAAAAAAGCACAAATCAATATTATAACAAATAAACAATATAAAAAGGTCTTGTCTGGAAGAATTTTAACCCCATTATTTCAAAGCACCATCAGCATCCAATACTGATTATCATAAAGTTGTCAACTGCAGCTAATGGCCGGAAAATAAGCATATTAGTAGAACCTTAGCATTGGTTAAAAGTAGCATAAATTAGTATTATGTCCCATACAAAGCACATAGTAATCATATGACAGCTTGCTTTTTGATAGACAAATTTATATTTCTTATTGGCACCTTCTATTGGCAACTTTTCTTAACCCCTTAGTGACTGCCCATATACCTTTTTATGGCAGTCACTAATGGACTCTAAATCCGCATATACATCATTTTAGGACATGGCTTGGTTAACTACTGACAACCAGGCTCCTGCTGTAACTGCCAGGAATGAAGAGACCTCAGATCACTAAATCAATAGCAACTGTAGAATGTAATCAGATTACAGAAGCAGGGGCACTTTCTGTCACCCATCGGCACCCTGCAGTACAATCACAAGGTACCAATGGGTTTTCATGTCAGCCTGACAAAGGTCTCCATGTCTGCCATGCAACTCCGGGTATTAGACCGCACTTCCTGCAGAATCTTATAGGTTGATGTCACAGATTTAGTAGAATGCGCAACATAAGTAATGCAATATCCTATCCTAGCGATCTAACAAGCGCATCTTCAAGTCCCCTTGTTGGAATAAAAATTAACGTCAAATAAAGTTTAATTTAAAAAAAAATCCATTTAAAAAAAGAATACAGATTTTTTCCCAGAGCAATCCCTTTTAAATGGATAAAATACAAAATAGTGTTTTTTAATAAAAAAGCACATAATAGGTATTACACTGTTCATAATGACCCAAACAATGAAAATGTTTTGTTATTTATCTTGCTTGGTGAACGCCCGAAGAATAATTGAAAAAAGGAAAGCCAAAATTCCTATCTTTCTTTTGTTCGCCTCCCAAAAAATGCAATAAAAAGCAATCCAAAGGTCACATGTACCTCAAACTGGTAGTAATAAAAACCTCAACTCTTCCTGCAAAAACTAAGTCCGTACAGAGCTCCATTGCGGGAAAAATAAAAGTGTTATAGGTCTTTAAGTGCGGCCATGCATATTCAATTGTTTTTCCTTAAAAACTTGCTCTTTCTGTGCTAAAGTAGTAAAAAATTGTAAAAAATCTATATAATTTTGGTATTGCAGTAATCATGCTGATCCACGTAAGAAAGTTATCTTGTTATTTTTCCCGGATATCTGTACAATTCAATTGAAAAACAAACTGAAATCTTTTAGGGTGAAAAATTGTAAAAGAAACTACAATAATGTGGTTGCATAAGTATGTATACCCTAAAACTAATACTTTGTTGATGTACCCTTTTATTTTATGACAGCATTTAGTCTTTTTGGGTGTCTATTAGCATGGCACATCTTGACTTGGCAATCTTTGCCCACACTTCCTTGCCAAAGTGCTACAATTCTGTCAAATGGCAATGACATCTCGTTTGTAGCACCCTCTTCAGGTCAACCCACAAATTTTCAATGAGATTCAAAAGTTGGTGGAGGAAGGAGGGGTTTGGGTTCCTGGCATCTCAATGGGGAGGGTGCAGCTGTGTTGGGGAGAAGATAGCTAGAAGGTTGGAAGGGTTTTTAAACTAGGGACTGTGGAGAAAGTAACCAGAGAAATAGAAGGGAAGACAGTATAGACAGTCATAGAATAGAATGGTAGGAAGGAACCTCCAGGGTCATCGGGTCCAACCCCTTTGCTCAGATATTTGTCCAGCCTTTGTTTGAACACTTCCAGAGCGCGTCGGTAGTGCTCAATGAGCACTGTGTACTCGGGGAAGAAAAAGTCAGGAAGAGTTAAATACCCCTCCTGCCTTCTCCTCCGGGTTATCAGCTGTCACTAACAGCTGATAACCTGTTCCTACCTCTGATCGATTGCAGAGCAGGAGGCTTAAAGCGCCACCGTAATTTTACATACGGCTAAGCTTTAAGCCCAGGACCAGGCACCATAAATTAACAGTGCCTGGTCCTAAATGGGTTAAATACCATTCTGTTAGTCGCCACCGTTCAAGCTTTTCTAGATCTTTTTGTTTTTCATAAATTTGATTGACTTGTAATAATACATTAAAACAAATATAAACAAAGCAGTCATTGTTTGATAACATCAAATATAGAACACATTAATGAAACGTATAATCCTGATAGAAGGTCATGTGTATCTTGTCAAAAAATAAAAAACAAAAATATAATCATTAGAAATAATTATCCAGAATTAAGACTGCCGAAACAATAAAAAAAAGGGGGGGGGGGGGGGGAGAAGAAAACAAAAAGGGGGGGGTGGTTTTGAGGATAAGACACAAGGTTTTATGTGGGGAGGGAGGATGGTTAGAGGTTGGGCACCTTCATATCTGCTTGGTCTATAGAGTTCTTCCAATGTCATGGATTCACTTGAGCTGCTTCCCGTTAAACAGAGGGTGTAGAGGAGGCACTAATAGGCTGACTCAGATCGCAGGGGGTAGTCTGGGCAAGGGCCGTGGGGTTCTAGATCCGCATAGTAAGGGAATATTGATACCAGGATGTTCTAGATCTTGAATACTTGAATACTCTCTCTTCCCTAGTGTTAGCTATCTCTCCTAGCTTTGTGTCGTCGGCAAATTTGATCAGTTTCCCATCAATTCCCTGCTCATCATTCATAAAAATGTTGAACAACACTGGGCCTAGGACAGAACCTTAGTGATCTGGGACTAAGTCATGAGAATAAGGGTGAAGCGGTGGGAGGGGTTAGTACAGTTAGAACTGGCTAAACAGTTAATAGGGATGCACTAAAAATAAAAAATAGCCAAAGCTTTCTAAACTGTATGATGACTGAGGCTAGAAGTCTGACCAATAAGGTTTACAAACTGGAAATTATAATGTCTAAGGGAAAATTAAGACATGGTGGGAATAACAGAGACTTGGTTGGAGAAAAGCTGTGGCAGGGTTATAGTTTGTTTAGAAGGCATAAAAAACAGAGAGAGAGGTTTGTCTTTATGTAAAGTCCTCTTTAAAGCCCACATTACAGGAAGATAGAACATGTGGGAGATGAACATGTGGAGTCTCTATGGGTAGAGATAAAAGGAGGGAAAAACAATACAATAACAAAATCTTCTAATGGTCATTCTATAGACCACCAAATATAACAGAAGCCACCAAAATCTATTATTGAGGCTAATAGATAAAGCAGCAAATCACAATGGGGTAATTATTATGGGGGACTTTAACTATCCAGATATAAATTGGGAGACTAAAACAAAAAACACTTTGGAAATAAAAACACTTATAAAAAATACTTATAGTTACATTGTTGCATTTCAAAGCCCATAAGATTTTTATTTTTATGCCACTAGAAGCTTTTGACTTCTTGTTTAATGAGGGATGAGCAGCAGTTTCTATTGGTGCCATTTTGGGGTATATGCGACTTTTTGGTCACTTGCTATTTTTTTGTGAGGCTCCCGCCCCTCCCCACCCCTTGTCTGCAGCCAGCAATGGGAGGGGGCGGAGCTCAGCTCCACCCCTGTCCTGCCCCCCCGTTGCAAACAGTGGCAATGGGCGGAGAAGAGAAGTGGGAGAGAGTTTAGCAGTCACGCTGCTAAACTCCCTACCACCTCCCTCCTCCAGTAGCTAGCATAGGCTTCCATAGGAAAACAGGAATTGTCCCCTAAAGCAGCTTTGGTGAAGCAACTGCATGACCAATTTGATAGACTTATTGCTAAATATTGAGTCTTTTTGCTTTCGGTGATTCAGACTATAAGATGAATGAGAATTACTGAGCCACACAAGTGTCATCTTAGAAAAACAGGTCATTCTCAGATGTTTGCACTTGTCACATCTCAATATTACAAACTTGTGCCAAATTCACAGCCTTCAAGGCCAGCTCACTAGATGAAATCAAAAGGGAAAGTTGTCAGAAGAGAAGGGGAAATCTGAAATATTTCCACACAGTATGTATCATATGGTTAGATGGAATCAACAGTCTGGTTGATCAATCTATAAGTTACACTGAGATGAGAGATTTTATTTAGCACTTCGAAAATAAATGTGATGGGAAAACACAGAGATCTGCAAAGTATTAGTCACTGGAAATAGCTCTTAAGACATGCTTGTTTGGATTCATAGAAACATGACAATTTACATTAAAATCACAGAATAAGGTCACTTTCACAAGCACCATTCTGGTTAGAATTTTACTTTTATGTTTGTGATCCAAAACCACGAATGGGTCCAAGACATGGAAGCGGTACAAATCTTTGTATTAATATTTTTTCTCTTTGTAGCTTCTACCTCTGGTTTTCGCTTACGGGTGTCTGGTCATGCCCATGTTATTGGATCTTATTTTTTTAAATTTTATTCCTAAAAACATATAAAAAGGGCACAAGGTTGTGACGTGGAGGGTGTCATGACAGGTATCAGTCATGCTTCATGCGTCAACTACCCGTAGACGGACATACACACATAACATAAAAAGACTAGGCTCTGAGGTCTCTTTGGTGCCTAATGTATTTGTGAATCGCCACAGTAGATGCTTTACTTGAGCCAAACTTTTTGTAATGCTCCAGAGCTCGTTTCGAGTAACGAACCCCATTGAAGTCAGTGAGAGACTCAAGCATTTTCCATGCTGAGCCATGCTCGGTAGTTGCCTGCATAACTCTCACTCTCTCATCCAGAGCTCCATTTTCTCGAGCAGCCGAGCACCACAAGGTGCTCGGCTCGAGTAACGAGTACTTCGAGTATGCTAATGCTCGGACGAGCATGCTCGCTCATCTCTATTAGGGACCAAAGAGACCTCGGGCCCTAGTCTTTTTATGTTATGTGTGTAGGTCCATCTACGGGCAGTTGACACATGAAGCGTGCCCTGATACCTGTTGTGACACGCTCCACGTCACAACCTTGTGCCCTTGTTATATGTTTTTAGGAATAAAATAATAAAAATATAATTTTAGTAAAGTCTTCTCTGTGAAATATGTTATTGGATCAGGTGTGCTGCCAAATATCTTGTAAGTGCACAACGCAAAGTACTGACACCCCAGCTATAGATTCTCTAGTAACCCTTCCCTTGCAATAGAGGATTCTGAGTCTTTTGCAAGCTCGGGCTATAGGTGAAACATCCATCTTTCCTTCATGCAAGGTGGGTGCAGCACCCAGTCACATAGAAAAATAAAATACGCTATACTCGATTATACATACAGTTTCTGACTAATTAGTGAAATGCAATTCAAAGGGTATTCCAGGCTTTTTGAACTGATGAGCTATCCTCTGGACATGTCATCAGCAATTGATCGATGGGGGTACGTCTCCAAGAAAGAAAAAAAAAACAATAAAAAGTTGTATGAACCCCAAAATGGTGCCAATAAAAAACACAGCTTGCCCCACTAAAAACAAGCCCTCACACAGCCCTGTTGGGGGAAAAATGTTTAAAAAAAGTTATGAGTTTTTGAAAGTGGGAATGCAGAATGTGATCTGAACACAGGAGCATAAATGATCATTGGACATGAAACGGTTAATGACCTTTGTAGCACTTATTTATATATTATTCTAATATATCATTTTGGATACAATACCTTTTAGCACACCTTTGCTAAAAAAACTAGACAGATCCCTTGACACTTTACATAATAAAGGTGACCTTTAAGAGAAAACGTCCCAATAAATCTCACATGTAACATAGGAACATGGCGGATAATTAAACAGAAGGCCAAGGATAACGTGAAAAGCACCCACTAAATCATCCTGCAAGATTGTTCAAACAGGTCCTTCAGAAAAAGAATGTGACCCTGTTATGTACTTTCATGATGGCGGTTTGTTGGCTCTTACCAATGCTTATGGGGAACCTGTCAGCTTGAACATGCAGTCCATTCTACATGCATCTTGTTGTAGAGAAGAAGGAGCTGAGCAAGTTGATATATCGTTTTATGGGAAAAGACTCAACATAACTTGTCATTTATTCACTTATATCGTTGCTCCTTTTGCACTTAGGAGTCCAGTGGGTGGTAAGTAGGGGACCTTTTTGTAAGTAGGGGACTTTCTGTATATAGGGGGGCCAAGACATGGCTATACAGTGCAATCTTAGTTCTTGTCTGTTCCTGTTGCCCTCCTATGTTCCACTCCTCTTCACCCTCACATGGAAACAACACATAAGCAGCCATGCATAGATATTTCTGTGTCCAGATGATTGGGGCCGCACAGAATGGCACTGTGGGCCACATGTTGTGGACCCCTAATCTACAGTATATATGCCTTTAATATAAAACATATACATGCATTAACTATGCTACAAAATTCTAGTACACATCTACGTTCTCTTACTTATGTCACATCAAGGAATTAATTAATGTAATATGTAATTATTAAAAAAACCTTTAGTGGTTTGTACATAAATTTAAAAAAAGCAGCGCTTGCTACTCTGCTGTATATATCATCTACCTTTCCAGTAACTCGGATAATGTGACAATAAAGTGTTACTTTTCACACTTGGCCAGTAACATGCCTATTTCCTCCTTTGGTCTTTCATAGATTAAGTGAAGACAAAAATATTAACTCCTTGCCTGTACAACAGAAAATATATAGACATTACATATATTACAATAAACATGTACAGATAGTCCCCTACTGTTGAACTTTCCATTTACGAACTTTGCTATATACGAACAATGTTGTCTGTGATTGGACAAGCATTCTATCAAGCCATGCCATAGGCTTGATAGGCACTCTGCAATGGCAGCCCTGGGGCCTTTCAGAAGGGCCCTAGCTGCCATGGCAACTCACGATCTTATCGTGGGGGGGCAATGCGGAACCCCCGAATATAGATCAGGGCATTTAAAGGGTTAATGGCTCCGATGAGTGGTGCGGCTTATCAGAGCTGTTGTGGGCGGGTGTCGGCTGTAAGAAACAGCAGGTACCCGCATTGCATAGAGCAGGATCAACCCTGATTCCCCTCCATACACACTCATGTATGGACATATGAACAAATACACTTACGAACAGGCTCCTAGAATGGAAACCTGTTCATAAGTAGGGGACTAACTGCATATATCTGCAGGATGTCTCTAAAGTGTGGAGATGGTTTGGCAGATGGTGCTCTAATTTTGCATACAATCTGTGGGGGAAGGGGGAAAGCTATTAGGCCATGTCACCAAAATGACAGCCATTTTGAATACTGCCTCCTTGGATTTAAATCTAAGGTTGGTGCTGAGATCGTGCTTATGGCAGGTGAATGCAGCACACATCATCACAGCAGATATCAATCAACATCACCCAACCAGACCTCCCATTACCCACAGTGTAGTTGCCAAACTTCTTTCCAAATTCTGAGAAACAGGTTCTGTCACTGATAAACCGAAATCTGGACAACCAATAGCAGTTGCTAATGAAGTATCAACAACCGCTCTTCTGGCCTGGAAGAGCCTACAACATAGCAGTGATCGTCTGTCTCAAGTATGTGGGGATAGCCGTGCCTCCATACAGAAAATTTTTTCTATGCATAAATGGCATCCTTACAAAAGTTCCAGGTGCTGCAACACCTGTAAGAGGAAGATCTCAACATGGGTGTTTCTACACTTTTGAGACTTCCTGTATATTTATTTATAAATGCATCAGACAAAAAATATATTTTAACAGTAATATATTATCTTAAAGAGGACCTGTCAGGAGATAATTTCAGCAGGGGTTGGCTGCATGCTTCTATAGCCTCAACCCTGTTGACTATCCCATTTTTTTTATGCTCACCTCTTTTTGCCTAAATGGGTTATTCTTAAGTCTGGCTCCCGATGTATCACTGAATATGGGTGATGTTGGACTGTTACTCAAGTCCGAAGTCAGTGGGAACCACCCACTTGATACATTGACAGTGTCTGGGGCAGGACCTAAGAAGAGCTCCTTCAGGCAAAGGGAGGTGAGTATGAAAAAAACTTGGAAAAAGTCAGCCAAGTGACAGCTGCAAAGCCATGCTGACAGCCCCTCTGACGTTCTCTTGTGATGGATCTTCTTTAACAGCTGCCAACCCACAGTTGTCACACACACAAGGGCCTTTTTATTAGATTTTTTTACATTGATTAAAGTTGTCTGAAGCCCTTGACTTTGATGTGTGTATTGGGCAACACCACAGTGCTTTGGTTGCATAATATTGGAGAAGCATAGGATTTGGCATGTTGGGTTTCATCCTGTCTAATTTTTGTATTCAGGGAGATAAGCCGTTGCCATAAAAAAATTCACGCTCAACATGTTTAATGGTATGTTTGGCCAATAGTTGTCTTATGTATAGGACTGGATTTAGTTGTGTTAATCAAGGATGAATTTGAAAACTGTTCACAAAATGTATAAGATTATAGATTGTTACCATTTCTTTTAATGGGGGATGGTAACGGCGACCCTGCGGGTTGTGAACCCCTGAGGAACTGTATCCACCATTGACCGCTCTATGTGAAATAAATACCGGCAGTTGCCAGAACATAAACAAACTGCAAGTCTCCTGAGCCTTTATGCACGTCTGCCAACCATCCTGACGTAAAGATGGCGATCCGATAGGTGAGTAACCCAAACTTGCCACATATGGTGGAGAATGCGCTGGCAGAGAATGGCACACAAAACTGCATTTAAAGGTCCAGGAAGCTGAAAGTGCATTTGCTGTGGGGCAATGAAGGTTCGCAAGTTGAGTTTAAAGGGCTAGGAGGCCGAAAGTGCGGTTGCTGTGGAGTAACAATTTTGTAGACTTGTTTTTTTTTTGTCTGTATGAGACTGGGTAGCAAAGATGGTGGTTGTCAAGGGAAAAAAACAAAAGAGACATGCTGGGGGTGTTTACAAGTGGACTTTTGCGTGTATGGGTGTCCAGAGGCAAGTGGCCAGTAAAACCTCACTGGAGTATGCTAGAGTCCTTAAAAGCAGAGTCTTGAAAGGGCTGATGTTTTGCAGGCTGGTGCAGTGAGGACTGCATGGTGTTCTCTGACATCTGAGAGAGACGTGGCGGAAGAGTGCAATAAAATAAATGTCATGAAAATGTTGCATGATAGGATATTTTCAATGCAGGATGCCACAGTGAAAACTGCATAGTGTGCATTGACATTTAATGTTAATATGTCTGGAAACTGTATGGCTAAAAATGTGTTGCAGAAAAAGTTTCTCATTGACACAGAAGTATCATGTGTGGGGGATTGTGGAATGTTTTCTGTCTATGATATGCCTAGAATTTGTAGAAATGTTCCCTAGTCTACACACGTGAAGGCAGAGTTTAAACAGGTTGTTACAGGGAGTTAAGTCACCACCCATGGGGGGAGTTAGCTAAAATATGCCTTTAGTGGTACAGAGGAAAAATAGTGGGAAAAATGTATATAGTACTATAAGTGCGGGAGTCATAGAGAGATTCCTGGGAAACGGAAATAGTTGCTAGCAGCAACCAAACGTCGGCAGGGGCGACAGATAATAAAGATGCAAGGAAGAAGAAAAAGAGTAAGAAGGCTGCTTCTAATAAGACAAGGATGACAATGTAGACTGTGTGGTCCAAAGTGAAATAGACAGTGAACGTTTGCTCAGAGTTCAGGAGGAACTTGCCGCAATGCATGCTGTCCTGAATGCTATGGTGAGGCAAGGGTTACTGATAGAGGAGGAGATAGACAGATTCCTGAGAGAAAGAGAGGATGCTCTCCAAGAAGCCGCTCAGGTGAAAGCAAAAAGTGTGATTGTCTTAAAGTGCCTTAGAAGATTAGCTAAAGCTGCAGCTGATCACAAGATTGTTGCTGGAAGAGAAAACTGTTCAGTGTGAACAAAGCTTGGAAGAATTGAGAAGTGAGAAAAAGAAATATGAGAGAGATCTTTCAAAAGCCCACAAGGAGATACAAGACCTCAGAAATGTAGCCAAAGATGAAGTTGATGTCTGGAAGCTCAGGCTGCGCAGTGTAAACAGGACTGTAAGATCATGCAAATAAGAGCCCAAGAGTTAAGGAGATGACAAGTTGTAAGTCAGAAGAAGAGTCTACAGATGCACATATTCAGACTACAAATTTGCATAATCAAGTTGCAGAGTTCAAAATGCAGTTAGCAAAGAGAAATTGTGAATTGAATTCTCAGATAACTGAGCTCAGGTGTCAGATATGGAAAATAAAATGGAGAGGAATACTGCATGCTTGGTGAAATCCTCATTGTCTTTGCAATAAAAACCTTTCATGGTGCTGACTGCAGCGCTGATCATGAACTCCTTGTAGCTAAGATCAAGATCAAATTCTGTGGCATTAAGCATTAAGAAAGATGCTCCATTGAGAAAATTTGACACCTCTAAAATCCCCCAATCATACAATATTGAGGTAGCAAACCATTTTGAACTGCCTGACACATCAGAAAAGCATCCAAAAGAACTATGGCACGATATACCACAGTTATGATAACAGCCATTAAGCATTACACCTACAAGAAGCAGGAAAAACAAAGCTCTTGATTGTCCAAGCAAACCCTCAGATTAGCCTATAAAAAAAGAACAACAAAGACGAAGTTCGGCAACTAAATGACGATTCTGACCCGAGCTGCAAAGAAAGACAAGAAAATGACTGGAATGAGTATTGCAAAGAACTCAAAGCAGAAGCCATAAAAGACCATATGCAAGGCTTATTCTCATAGGTCTAGATGACCCAAAAACCTTTGGTTGCAAGCAACAGCACAATCAAAGGCAAAAATGGGAAGCAACTCAATGACCAACAGAGTATTAAGGATAGGTGGAGTGAATACTCAGAGGAATTATATGTCAGCAACCACATACCTGGACCATTGCAGGAGGTGGACCCCGTGGATTTGGAGCCCTCCATTATGGAGTCAGAAGTGGTTGAGGCAATGAAACAACTGGCCAAAAATAAAGCCCCAGGCATAGATAACATACCGGCAGAGCTATTGTTGCCAGTACTGATGAAAACCATCACAGCGCTGTGCCAGGCAGTATGGGCATCCACACAAAGGCCACAGGACAGAAAAAGATCATCCCCCTACCAAGGAAAGGCAACTCCCAAAATTGCTCCAACTACCGAACAATAGCCCTTATTCCGTATGCAAGCAAGATCCTTCTCAAAATCATACAGGAAAGACTGAGATCAGTAGTTAAAGTGGCACTTCCTGATGCGCAGGCAGGATTCCGGCGAGCACGCGTCACCCGCAACCAGATTGCAAACCTGCAATGGACCATGGAAAAAGCTCGAGAATAGCAAACAAATATCTAAGAATATCTTGTACATGTGCTTCATTGACTATATCAGGGCTTTTGACTGCATTGACTATGACAAGCTATGGCAGACCCTACAAGAGCTGGGTGTATCGGCACATCTAGTCAAGATAATAAAATCACTTTATTCCAATGAAGAAGCCATTGTGAGAACACAGTATGGGGACACAGATTGGTTTGGGATCAGCAAAAGCGTCCAATAGGGCTGCATCCCCTAACCCTTCTATATACGGAAGTGATAATGGACCTAGATGAATTGGAAATCGTAGTGAAAATAGAGGGAAAAAACGTCCACAATCTCCGTTACGCAGATGACACAACTCTGTTTGCAGAAGCAGCTGATATGTAAGATTAAAACTGAAAGTGAAAAAATGGGCCTCTACCGGAATCTAAAAAAGACTAAAATTATGACAACTGCAAAAAAATCGACAACGAGGCCGTAGAATGCGGGCGAGACGTCATCTTCCTTGGTTCAAAAATTGACCAGGCTGGAGAATCTATGCCAGAGATAAAAACGCAGAATAGCATTGGGGCGAAGCACGATGCTAAATATGGACAAAATCTGAAAAAGTAGGGATATTGGTATAGCAACTAAACGCAGGATAGTGCAAACCATCGTTTTCCCAATAGCCATGTATGGATGTGAAAGCTGGACTGCGAAAAAAGCTGATAGATGGAGGATTGATGCGTTTGAGCTATGGGGCTGGTGAAAGCTGCTGCATATGCCTGGATGGAGAGAGTAACATACAGAGAAGTCCTGAACCGTATAATAAGACCCAATATATCACTGGAGGGGAAGATGACCGGGCTCAGACTCATGTATTTTGGCCATGTAAAGCGAGCAGAGTCGCTAGAAAAGTCTATAATGCTTGAACAGATCAGTGGCAAAAGAAGACCCGGCCGCCAAAAGACACGATGGCTGATACTGTCAAAGCGGATACTGGCATGGGTATCACACAACTGAAAGAAGTAGTGCAAAACCGAAAACATGGAGGGAGCTCGCCTCTAGGGTCGCCGAGGGTCGTGAACAACTAAATGGCTAAAAACAACATCTACTACCAATAAAACCAGTTACACCTATGGAGGGCAATTCAACAATTGGCATAAAACAGACACCAAATTTGTTGCAAACAGTATCCAAAAATTGATTATTTTCAAATTTGTGCAGGCTTGGACACTGTTGTAAAAAATAAAAAAAAGTGGGTAAGGTTTAGAACAGGGATGGAGAAGTTGGCTGAGTAGATTTATTAGAATGCACACCAGAGGTGGCATTAGAATTGATTAAGGTGGCATAGATGTCAGTTGGTACTGCACGGACAGCCCATGATGACCAAATACATGAAGAGGCTTGCACCACCACACATTTGGCAAATTCTACCCCAGCGGGTTGCAAATTAGGACCGGCATATGAAACATCAGCCTTTATAGATCTCCCTCTTGTTTCAGGGCAAAATTCTGTCTTGGGACCAGAGGAGAAGTGGGTATATAGCTTTTAGTGGTTCTTTTCTGCTGTTCCTCTGATCCACTTGTTCTGGGTCCTGTTTTCGTACATCCAAGATGGCTGATACAGTCTTCAGATCTTTTTAATCTCCACAGTGCATTTGGTAGTGTTAGACTACCAGTGTACTATACCTGATCTCTGATTAGCCCGGGCTGTTCATGTGATCAATGCTGGCCAAAGGGAGATCAATGCACAGGTAGTTAAAGAATTGCTGCCGCCATCTTGGATAACCGAAAACAGGACCTGAAACTAGCAGATCTGATGGGCAGCAGAGAAGAATAACTGCAAGTAATATACCCCTGCCCCTCCTGTCCCGGGCCAGAATTTTGTGCCAAAACCGGAGGGTCAGTTTAAGCATACACACAAAACAGAAACGGGAGTTTGTAAGGCATTTTCAAGCTGATCCTAATCTGAGCAGATGTTCTAACTAAATAGGGGCTTCATGACAACACTGTTCTCGGACTCAGGAAAGTCTGCTGACATTCCGCGGGACACGCCATCAGGGTATATTTCGCATGTGGAGATTGGTGGAAGAAATTTCTGCGTCTGTATGGGGATTACAGAATTCCTTGCACATGCTGTAGAAGCAACTCCAGAAACTTCTGCACATAATCTCCCAGGTATGAACATACCGTAAGGCCGGCGTCACATGGGCGTATACACACAAGCAGAGTGTTTTTGCGCAACAAAATATGCCTTTTTTTTGCATGCATCTGTGTATTTTATGGTACCTTCTGACGGTTGTATGTGTTTTTGCGCACACATTTGCACCACAAATGAGGCATTTTTGAGCACGTTTCAGCACATTTTACTGTACTTTTCCGCACGCAAGGCATGTTCACATGGGCGCAGGATACTCTCCTGCCGTGATTTAAAAGGTTATTTAGTCAAATGAGATCCAGATGTGTTCTATATTTTACAGAATTGTGCAGCGTATTGCACATTTGCGTACCTTACATAGACTTCTACGGGGAACCTTGGAGCGCAAATGTGCACAAAAATAGAGCATGTTGCATTTTTTCCTACAATTAATGGGTTCTACTTTCTGCATATTGCATGCGCAAATACGCCCTTCTACAGGAGACCTTACTGTACTCTTTTTGCACCAAGGCATGTGCATTTGCGTACGACAAAAAATACTCACTGATTGAAATGGCTAATTAGTAGAGATGAGCGAGTATACTCGCTAAGGCACATTACTCGAGCAGGTGGTGCCTTAGCCGAGTATCTCCCCGCTCGTCTCTAAAGATTCGGGGGGCGGGGAGCGGCGGGGGACAGCGGGGAGATCTCTCTCTCCCTCTCTCCCCCCCCGCTCCCCGCCGCAACTCACCTGTTACCCGCGCCGGCCCCCGAATCTTTAGAGACGAGCGGGGAGATACTCGGCTAAGGCACTACTCGCTCTTGTAATGTGCCTTAGCGAGTATACTCACTCATCTCTACTAATTAGCCTAATGAGTTCCAGATGTCTTCTTTTTCCTATGCACTGTTTAATGCATCTCCTAGCATATTTTGTGCGAATTTGCGCATCGCCATTGACTTCTATGTGCTGTTTTGGTGCGTAAATGCGCAGACAAATAGAACATGCGGCACAACCAAAATGCGCAGGAGAATACACTCATGTGAACAAACCCATTGAAAACAATAAGTTGTATTCTCTGCATATTGTGCGCACAAATGTGATGCTGGCTTAAGGATATGTTCACACGGGGCTGTTGAATGTCTGCTGCAGAAAATTCCGCAGCCCCGCTGCATAAAATCCTCCGTTAGGCCTTAGTCAGACGGGCGTTTTTTCGCGCGATTTGCGGATCGCATGACGGATGCGCATCCGCAAATCGCGTGACCGGTGCGCGCAAGTCGCCCGCAAATCGCCCGAAAATCTGCTCCTAGCCGCGTTTCATTAGAAACGGGCCGGAGCTGTCCAGCGCATTGCATTCAATGGAGACGGCAATACAGCCGTCTCCATTGAAAGCAATGCGCTGCGGGCGAGCCTGGGATGAATTGTCGGTAAGGGCTTAAATATATAAGCCCTTCCCTGCAAATCATCCTAAAATGTGTAAAAATAAAAAAAAATTGTATACTCACCTTCTGCCGGCAGCCGGAGCTCCGCGCGGCCGTCCTGCAGTGGGTGTGAAGGGGGTGTGAGTCAGACCTGCCCCCTGATTGGCTCAGCGCTGAGCCAATCAGAGGCATGCCTCACTCACACCCATTCATGAATTTATGAATGGATGTGAGTCAGACCTGCCCCTGATTGGCTCAGCGCTGAGAGGCAGCAGTCACTCACCCATTCATGAATTCATTAATGGGTGTGTGAGTGTTTTCAGCCTCTGATTGGTCAGGGCTGTGACCAATCAGAGGTAGATCATTCAGCAGGCGGGGATTTTAAAGCCCCGCCGGCTGAATAGTGCCAAGAAGCAGTTCAGGAGAACTGACAGCGGCAGCGGCTGGACTCCGGCTGCAGCGGAAAGGTGAGTATACAATTTTTTTTTATTTTAACACATTTTAGGATGAATTGGAGGGAAGGGCTTATATATTTAACCCCTTCCCGACAATTCAGCCCGCGCACGCCGGCAGCCCATTGCTTTCAATGGAGCGGCTGTATTGCCGCTCCATTGAATTCAATGCGCAAACATTGTTCTTCTCTGCCACAGCTGTTACAGCTGTGGCAGAGAAGAATGATTTGTCTTCTATATGTTCTCAATGGGGTCGGCGCTGCTGCCGCCGGCCCCATTGAGCGCATATACAGAAGAGAACAGGAATCGCAGATCGCAGATAGGTGCGATCTGCGATTTTTTTGTTCTATAATTTATCGGACGAGCGCATAAAAAGCGCTCATGTGTCCGATACCATTGCAAAGCAATGGTTTTAAAAAAATCGCCGGACGCATGCGCAAATCGCGGCTAAAAACGCCCGTCTGACTAAGGCCTTAAAATCCACACCAGGAATCACCTGCATATCTGCTACTGATTTTAGTAGCTACATCGCTCCCACTCATCTCGGAATACATGGCGCTGTCAGCCCCCCAGCAACATCTAATGAGCGCCAAGCTGCTGGTCAGGTGATACTTAAGTGGACATTCTGCAGCATTTCCTCCCCATGTGAACATGCCCTTAGGGTGACTACCCACTAGCGTTTTTTTTACTGCGAAATTCGCAGAGGTTTTTTTTTCTGCAGGGGTCTATGGGCTATGGGACCTGTAAAGCTAAAATCGCGATTTTGCGCGATCGCGATTTTAACATTACAAGTCCCATAGGCCCCCTGCAGAAAAAAAAAATGCTACGAATTTCGCAATGTAAAAAAACGCTAGTGGGTAGTCACCCTAATACTGCACATTCTGCACCTAGAATTAAATAGCGCAATGTTTTACCATTTTCAACCCTAATGCTCAACCCATTGAGGAGTACAATATAAAACTCCAATGAAATGGAAATACAAACCCTATTTTACAGCATGTGATATTGGGTGCTGTACTGGATACATTTGTAACCCAGCATCTTGTTACTTTGAGTGCATTGGAAAGCTAATCATCATCATCATTGCAAATGTTAGATACTATGCAACAGAAGCTCAAGTAGGTCAGAAAAGTAGTGAAGTATCTGAATACAATATCCAATATTCCAGCGCTGTGTGAGTAGTGAGGATTTCCAGCAGGAGACCTCTCAGCTTGCATGACCTAGATTACAAAAGAAAATTGTCACTTTTATATGAACGTTGTGAGCTTTTAGAGGGATTGTTGACTGCAGAGTGAAAAATAGTTTCCTCTGGTCACAGCACAGTGTAGAGAGAATGTGACCTGCGGAGGAAGTTGCTGGATTTGCTGATGTAGGGTCTCAAGTCAACCTGCTGAATAAAATCCAGAAACGGTGGTTATTCTGTTAGTAGAAATAATGAACCAGTGACAAAGCTGTTGTGGGTGCAGAGGTTGCAGTTGCACCAGGTCCCTTGTATCTGTGGGGGACTAAAACACATTTTCATATATAATCTAGCCCCTTAGCTTTCCAAACATGACTCATTTCCTGGACTATATGAAAATTTGATTGTAGTCCCTTAGGCATGGTCCATGTCACTATATACAGGTAGAGGTATAACTTATACCAACAGTACATATAATTATATACGGGAGATTGCCATGTTATACTAGCATGGGCCATATCACTATATACAGGAGATGTATAACGTATACCAGCTGTACATATATAATTATATACAGGAGACACCCAGGTTATACCAGCATGGTCCATATCACTATATACAGGAGATGTATAACTTATACCAGCTGTACATATACCGTATATACTCGAGTATTAGCCGACCCGAGTATAAGCCGAGCCAATAAGTTTTACCACAAAAAACTGGTAAAGCTTATTGACTTGAGTATAAGCCAAGCTATACTAGAGTATATACTAGGTAAAAAAACAACAACACAATACTCACCTCCCAGCCGGCGTCTGTGTCCCTGACGCAATGGTCTTCCCGACCGTGCGGCAAACTGCTTGAAAATTCTCCTCGCTGTCATCTCCCTGCTCGGCTTTGAATTCTACCGCCGTCAGCGCTGTGTAAGTAAGCGCTATAATTGGATCGAGCGCCCAGCCAATGCCGGCTGGTGCTTCATCCAATCACAGCGCTTGCTTACACAGCGCTGACGGTGGTAGAATTCAAAGCCGAGCAGGGAGATGACAGCGGGGAGAATTCTCAAGCAGCTTGCCACACCGCCGGGAAGACCATCACGCTGGGGAAACAGACGCCCGCTGGGAGATGAGTATTGTGGGTTTTTTTTTTTTTTTTTTTACCTCACTCAAGTATAGGCCGAGGGGGGCTTTTTCAGCATAAAAAAATGTGCTGAAAAACTAGGCTTATACTCGAGTATATATGGTAATTATATACAGGAGACATGTTACCATGCGGCGGTTGCCGGTCCTCCCGGGGCGGCGGTGTGTGGGGTTCCGCAGTCGGGGCGCATCCCCCTGGCTTGTTGTCTGGCTGCCGGGGGCGCGGGTGTCTGGCCGACGTGGGCGGCGTGGTGCTGGTGGCACGCGGCGCCATGAGTGCAGCTGCCGTGCACGAGCTCCCTTTTGTTGTGTTCTGTTGGGAGTTGGCTGTCTCCCTTTCTCCGCCCCTGGGCAGAGGCTTTTGTTTAAAGGTCTGGCAGAGACTTGCAATCACTGCCAGTTACTGGTTTCCCTCAGTGTGCTAGCTAGTCTGCCTCTGTTGGTCTCCTGCCTCTGTCATCTTGTCTGCTATACTTTGCTATTTTCTGCCAGGTTTTTCCATCTGCCTCAATTCTTTTTAGTATTATTTGTGTTGGTTATTTTCATCTGCCTATTCTGTCGGTATTCTACCCTTTCCGTCCAGGTACGCCAGCGTCTCCTTTTTTGGTCCCTAGTGAGAGTAGGGACCGCCGTCCAGTTGCCCGCCTGGGGTTAGCCAGGAGTGGAGGCAAGTAGGCAGTGACAGGGGTTGTGGGTGAGATCTAGGGCACCCGGGCTGGTGTATCACGGGTAGTGTACCGTAACAAGACACCCATGTTATACCAGCATGGTCCATATCACTATATACAGGATGTGATAAGATGAACATATATTCATTTATTAAACAGAGCTCCAGGTGGTAGTGCAGCGCGTTTCAGAGCTAAGGCGCTCCTTTCTCAAGCACAGGATAACTAATATAGAAAAAACATTACGATAAAAATAGATAAAAGACAGTGTATGGTAAGAGTAGATGAATTGATGGGCAGTAAAAATAGCAATTTAGAAAAAAAGAAAAGGAAAAATAATAATATGTAGAACTAATGAGAATGCATTAAAAACCAATTCATATAAAGTGGAGCAATATATATAGTTATAATAGAAGTAAAAAATAATAAAATAAAAGTGGTGTGTCATTTTTACTTCTATTATGTTTTACAGCTACTTCAGGAGCAATCTGACTCTTGGTAGACTTGTGGAGTATTGCACAATCCCTCGGCCCCGAAAGAGGACCAATCAAAAGTGAACAAAAGTGTTGACATCTGCAACCTTCCAGTGAATTTTTGGTATTTTTTGGTATTAATTTAGTTGGAAGCAGCAAGAAATGCTGAGGACTTGGCTGTGCAGTTTGAAGGTCGGGAAGGAATTAAAGGTTAATCTGAGGCAGCAGACCTTTAAGACTAGGGAAAAAATTAAGACATTGACTGTGGTTGCAAAGTTTGGTGGGGGGGCTGACTGAGATGTGGGAAAGATGACAATTTTGGTTTTCTTTATGTTGAGGTTTAGAAAGCGGGAAGAGAAAAAGTGGGATATAACTGATAGACTCTGGGATTCTAGACAGCAGAGAGATAATATCTAGGCCAGGAGTGTGGATTTAAGTGTCTTCAATGTCAACCTAGAGAGTAAAAAAAAAAAAAAAAAAGATGTGGTGTGTGAATTGGGCAATATGTCTGACATTATAAAGCATTCACGGGTAGTATTACATAGACTTATGTAAAAAAATATGCATGTAATACAGAGAACAAATACACCCAAGTGAAGTAGCCCTTATAAATGGCCCTTTGAAGGCAACCATAATGCTAATGTGGTCCTCCATGAAAATGAGTTTGACACCTCTGATCTATATAGCTGTTTTTTTTCAATTTGTTTTTTATTTTAGTATCAAAAAGTCTAATAGAAACCCAAAATAGTGATCTCAATAATAAAATTGTACTAAAGATAAAACTAGATGTAGAGATGTTTTGCTGTTGGTGAACTGAATTTTCCGAATGCCTTTGAGGATTATTCTCCACTCCCAGTGTAGACAGATGTCACTTTCTAAGTATACGTCCGTTTCAGCTGCAGTGCGGCAAAGTTCAAACACTTAGGTCTAAATCCATCTAATCATTCCTAAAACAGCAAAATAAACAAGGATATTACAATGAAGGGCTCTTCAAAAGTCTGCTTACCCAGAGCAGGAAACACCTGGGATATTACTGTAATACGAAGAATGAAGAGCAGAATGGCATGGAGCACTCTCCAGATCCTAAGCATCTTTCTGCAGCTGAGCACCTGTAACAAGATAATATATCGCCCCTGGCTAGCACGATTGCATAGAATAAGAGGCAGACAGATGTTCTCAGATTCTTTTGTGAAGATGGAAGTTAGGCTAAACTGTGTGACGCATTTCGGTAGGTGGGTATCTGGGGCTCTGATTGCTTTAGGGGCAATATTACCGTATTTTTGTCATTTATGTTAAGTAAGATCACAGCATGCAAACTATACTGCTATATCTTGCTGCTTACAGACCCAGCATTTGGAGGAACGTGCCAAAAGAGTTCCCCATAGTCTTCTTTTCTCTAACTTACAAAGCTCTAAAAGGAAATAATGAAACTATGCAACTTTGCTTGAGCCTTCCAGACTACTGCACAGATAGAGATCATAACATCCTATAGTAAAATTCAGGATGGACTTCTAAAGGAGAAAAATGACTAAGAATAAAGAATGTATTATAGCACCTAAAATGGATATTCGGCAGGTTGCAGCTTACTTTTCCTGATGTGCAGTACTGTGAAAACGTTGTAGGCAGGTGTGACAAAGATGCTGCAGAGAGAACAAAAGAGAAATCTGAATGACATCAAGATTTGAGGTGACCACCCTTTGTCTTCATTAACTGAAACAGAAACAGCTGTGTAGGAGGCTTAAAACTGGGTGAGGAACAGCCATATGCTGCTACAAAGAGGAGGTTATGGAAGACAGTTTCATATCACAGCTTATAAACCAAGCAACTAAAAAATAAAAGTCTGCACATCCAGCAAATAAATTAAGCGTGAAGCTACACACTAAGCTACGTCTGCAACAATCACTATAACTAACACATGCTTCAGCACTCATACACACCTTATATCTGAATACAAAATGCACAATTATTGTTTATACTAACCACCTAAACAAAGTGCTAAAGCATGTGTTTGTTACTGTAATTGATGTAATTTTACTACTGTAATTACTCCATTTACCCACCTGTCCCAGGCGGTTCAGTAATAGCGTGTAGCCAGGTATCCAGCTTTCCCATCCATGTGCAAGCTTGCTAGCCCAAAGAGAGATGTCTGTAGAGCTCCGAATCCCTTCATTAAGGTTCACCTGGATGTGGCGGGTGGGCCATAGTTTGGTCAAATTAGGAACTAAGAAATTGCAGTTTTTATGCCAGTGTTTCCCAACCTTTTAAGCCTTAAGGCACATCTCAGAATTTTTTTTACCACAGGCATCCCTACTAAAAATGAAGAGTGAGCAGGGTCTGTGGCTAGGTACGTAGCTTATTATAACGTATGAGTTTACCTTCCTTATTCCAATGGCCCTATAGTAATAGCATCCCCTCTCAGTAGCCCTAGTAGTAACAGAGGTCCCTCCCAGTGACCCCAGTAGTAATAGTGCACCCCTTAGTGGCTCCTGCAGTAATAGTGTGTCAAAGATGCCCCTGAAAGACCCTGGCCTCAAGGCCTCCGATTTCCACATATGCCTGTCTCAGACGCCCACATCTTCTTTTATATTCCCTCATAGTGTCTGGCTACCATAGATGCCCCTAAAGGGCCCCAACCTCAGATTTCCCCATAGCGCCAATCTCAGATGCCCTATAATGTGCAATATAAGTGCTCTTCCCCAAAAAACAGTGTACACACCTTCTCTCGCTACCACCTCCTCTAGAGACCCCAGATGAGGGCCCTGATAATGAATTTCTTCTCACAAAAGTCAATCAGTTAGATCCCTACATAATATTCCTCATGGCCACTTACTGGGGCTGGTCCCTGGAATGAGAACTTGCTGCCTCTCTGACTGTTCTCTGCAAAGACTGCATCACACAGTCTTGCAGGTGGTGCTTCCCCAGGTCTCTTCAAGACTGGGAGCTAAGACAGCCATGGACAGAACGGCCACCCATGGTGGTCTGCCTTCGGCAGGCAGATGGAGGAAGGGAAGGGGGGAAACCTTAATGGTGGCTGATGTACTTCCAGCCTGAGACCTGTGACAGCCCTTGCTGGGAATCACGTTAAACAACAGTTGTGGATTTTTAAGTGGATATTATGGGTGTATAAGCGCTGAATAGAGATGAGCGAGCATACTCGTTAAGGACAAATGCTCGAGTGAGTATCGTCCTTTGCTGGCGGGGGAGAGCGGGGAGGAATGGGGGGGGGAGATCTCTCCCCCCCCCCCCCCGCTACCCCCTGCTCACTCCCGCAACCCACCGCTCACCCCCGCTGGCACCCCAATCTTTGCGGACGAGCAGGCAGATACTCGAAAAGGACGATACTCGCTCGAGTATTTGTCCTTAACGAGTATGCTCGCTCATCTCTAGTGCTGAAGCATGTGCTTATTACAGGTCATACACCATGCCAATACTGAGCACAGCAACAAGACAGCATAGTTTCTCCCAGGCAAAGGTGTCAGAACAGACTGCAGTTTTTAAGATGTGCAGTTCAAGCTGTTTTGAAGAAGCACAAAGAAATGGACAACATTGAACACCATAGAGCAAGGGTGTCAAACTCATTTTCACCAAGAGCCACATCGGGCTTATGGTGACCTTCAAAGGGCCGATTGTAAGACTGTATAGTAAGGGCCTGTTCACACAAGCGTATTTGCGTACATTATATGCAGTGAATAGAAGCCATTGATTTCAATCAGTTCATTCACATGATGTATATTTTCAAACAGTATGACCTATTTTGTTGCGTACGACGCACCCCAATAGGCCATTGAAGTGAATGGGCCACGCAAATATGTGGTGAATGCGCAGAAAACCTATGTATTCACTGCATATTTGTGCACCATTTCAGTGGGCCCGTCTGCGTTCTTTTTTGCGTGCCCAAATATGCAGGCATAAGCGTTTTTCGATTGCGCAAATACGCAGCGTATTTGTGCGACCGAAAACTTCCACAGTGGCCCCAGTAGTAATAATGTCGCCCATAGTGGCCCCAGTAGTAATAGCGTCTCCCACAGTGGCCCCAGTAGTAATAGCGACTCCCATAGTGGCCCCAGTAGTAATAGCGAGCCCCACAGTGGCCCCAGTAGTAACAGCGAGACCCACAGTGGCCCCAGTAGTAACAGGGTACCCCACAGCGACCCCAGTAGTAACAGGGTACTCCACAGCAACCCCAGTAGTAATAGCGACCCCCACAGTAATATTATCCCCCTCAGCAATATTAACCCCCCCATAGTAATATTAACCCCCATCAGTAATAATATAATCCCCGTCAGTAATATTAACCCCTCTCAGTAATATTATCCCCGTCCGTAATATTAACCCCATAGCAATATTAACTCCCCTCATAGTATTAACCTCCCCAGTAATATTAACCCCCATAGTAATATTAACCCCCCTTAGTAATGTTAACCCCATAGCAATATTAACCCCCCTCAATAATAATATAATCCTTGTCAGTAATAACCCCCCTCAGTAATAATATTATCCCTGTCAGTAATATTAACCCCCCTCAGTAATAATAGTTCCCCCTACCCATATACTTAACTCCTCCTTGCTTTTAGCGCCGCTCCCCCTCTGCTCGCGCTGAGCTCAGTTACACACTGACGTCAGTGTATGCGCCCGGCACGGTTCCTCCTGAGTCCTCTCTTGCGGAACTGAGGTGCAGGGTACTCAGGGGAGGAGGATCACAGCTGCACACTGACATCAGAGTGTGCGCCGGGATCAGCGCTGCCAGCGTGATTACCAGCGGGGAGCTGCGGCACCCCAGCCAGTAAACACTACAGTGGTGAGTGGCCGTCGGCACGCCGTGGGCCACATAAAATGAGGCAGCAGGCCGGATTCGGCCCGCGGGCCTTGTGTTTGACACCTGTGCCATAGAGAGTGGTTGGCCAAGGAAACTTAGTCCAGCAGATGAAAGCTACGTCATGCTTTCTTCCCTTCGAAATCCGAAGAAGTCCAGCATCTCTTACACAGTACTGTAGAGTTCCAAATTCCTTTTGATACAATGATATGGGAGTTTAAAGGATACTCTGGGATTAGAAAGCATGGCATCTTTCTTTCAAATAGAGCACACCATCTGTCTATAGTTTGTGTACTGTATGGAAGCTCAGTGCTATTCACTTTAAAGGAACTGAGCTGCAATATGGCACACAACCCATGGATAAGTGTGGTGCTGTTTTGGGAAGAAAGCAGCTAAATTTTCCTAATCTTGGCCAGCCCCTTTAAATAATAAAGTTCTGGCTGCCTGCAACAAATAAGGATTTCTATCACTGCTATTGGATTCAGTGAGGGTTCCTCCTAGTTGTGACTAAGAACTCAGTCAGATGAGCATTTTTTTCCTGCATGTATAGGGGTGAAAAAAACCCGTCTCTATTAGAACCAATACTTTCCAATGAGAGCGGCCACTCTTTACAAATAAATAAAATTCGCACCTACAAAAAATAGGACAGCGCTTTGCAATTTGCACAAAAATGCGTTTTTTGTGCGAATCAGTGCAACTTTGACAGTAGAAAATTCTACTGTCAAAGCCCTTAAATGAGCCCTAGATGCTGGAAAAAAAAAACATCACCTAGAAGCGGTGTCCAGCTCCAGCGCATCTTTTTCCCGGGTCCGCGGCACTGTTCTTCATTTTCTTCTAGCCGGGGATTGAAAAATCCCCGCCTCCTGGAAGAGCTGCCTCTGATTGGCTGAGTGCTTTGATCGCTGCGATTGGCAAAAGAAAATGAAGAGGAACATTGCTGGGGAGAAGATGCAGCAGAGCCCCAGGCACCGCTTCTAGGTGATGTATAATTTTTTTCAGCATCTGGGGCTTATTTTCAGGGCTTATATTTTAAGCCCCCCCTCCCACCGCACCCAAAATCCCTGAGAGGGTTATCTTCATCCCATTGCATTCAATGGGGCGGCAGCACTGTCACAGTGTTCAGTGATGAGGGGACTCCCTGCGGGGATGAAGGAATCCCCTGCCACAACGGTCACAGCTGTGGCAGAGGAGCGCGACCTTCTACCTATGTTTTCAATGGGCCCCATTGACAACAAGGTGAAGCCCCTGGATGTGACAGCATCCAGGGGCTTCACATCCAAGGAATCCCCTGCTGCATCTGCGACAGCCACAGCAGGGGATAGCGATCCTGTCCCATTGCTTTCAATAGGGCTGCACTATATGTGCAAATTTTAGGATCATGTGACCGCACAAGTGCAAATAAAAAACGTGTTTGCTGCTCGGTCACGTGTTTTTCATACATGCGTTTTGCATTTTGTTTACATGGACCTATACATCTGTGAAAAAAACACTTGTCTGACTGAGCCTTAAAAGTAAACAGAATTGTATCATTTAACTCAATGATGGTGTTAAGGGGAACAGGTGGGACCTTCACTTATCCCTAATCCCACTGCAGAGATGAAACCTGCCATTATAGTAGATATAATTCCTGTTCTGCATTAAAATTAAAGGGGTATTTTTAGTTGTTTTCAACTGATGACTTACCCTTTGGATAGGTCATCAATAGTTGATGGATAAGGGCCTGCCGCTCCGGATCCTTGTCCACCAGCTGATCGCCCCGCCTGCTATCAGTGCAGTGAGACAGATGTCATCATCAGCTGTCAGCGCCATGCTGCTATTACACTTCCTGCTCCTGTTACCGACAGGACTGGACATGCTGTCCATAAGAAGGAGCAGGAAGTGGAGTAGAAGCTTGTCACTGCCATTGGTGTTATCAGTGCAGCGAACCGGACAATCAACTGATGGATGGAGATCCTGAGCAGCCGACGCCCATCCAATAATTATGTCCCGCGTATGGGCAGAGTATACTCTTAATCTTGAGAACATTGTCCCAGCCATTAAGGTTAAGGGCATACCTAAGCCGATTAAACGTTGCCTTCCTAAAGCTCCCCAGTAAAACTCCCTTTTGAAAGACAAGTGGAAATGTGTTATATTATGGTCACTATTTCCCAAGTGCCCCCAATCTGAACCCCTGTTATTCTGTCAGGTCTATTGGTTATTAGGAAGTCCAAAATGGCTGTCCCCCTAGTTGAGTAGAAGTTGGGACAGGTAATTATCTTTAGTTACTGACAAAAAATTGTTACCTTTATGAGATCTGTAGGTTTCAGCTTCCCAGTTTATTTCCGAAAAGTCTTTTATAATACTTACCCCATTGTGATTTGCCGCTTCATCTATTTGCTTCAGTAATTCATTTTCATTGGCTTCTATTATATTTGGTGGCCTATAAAAAACTCCTATGAGGAGTTTATTATTATTTTTTCCTCTATGTATTGCTACTTATATGGACTCTACATGTTCATCTGCCTCACATATATCTTCCTGTAGTGTGGGCTTTAAACAAGATTTTACATGAAGACAAACCCCTCCCCATTCCTGTTTTTACAATCCCTTCTGAACAGACTGTAACCCTGTAAGTTCACCACCACCCTATCACAGCTTTCATCCAACCAGGTCTCCGTTATTCCCACTATGTCATAGTTTTCCTCAGACATTATTACTTCCAGTCCACCAACCTACAGTTTAGGAGTTTTGGGTTCTTTTTTTGTTTTAAGTATATTCCTATTAACTGTTCTGCCAGTTCTAACAGGACTAACCGCTCCATCCCCATTACCATTAACCCTTTGCAACCCCCTGTCTGACGTCTAAAGACATCCTGATTAAAGACTGTACAGCTCCGATGTCGGAAGACGTCTGGGCAGGGTATTCTTATGATATATTACTGGCTGCTCTGTTGTCGGGGCCTCTCCAGCATGTCCCATACCGCAGTACTGGCTCTAGCCAGCAGATGGCGCCATTGTATAATGGCAGAAAGAGAAAGCCCTCTAGTAAACCCTAAATCCAAAATTGGATTGCAAAGTGTTAATTAGTCCCAGGTCACTGTCTACATTCTGCTTCTACAGTGCATTATAGTTCCAGTCAAAAAAACTGAAGCAAAACGGGACTGAAGCAAACTGATAGTCTTCAGTTTTTCCAAAACCCATTGAAATCAACGGGGGGAAAAAAAAGATAATTTCTTTTCAGTTTTACATCCTCCAAAAATTGAGCAGAGAGACGGAAACCCTGAATTGAGCCCTAATGCAGGTGTGAAACCACCCAAACAGATGCACTGAATGTAACAGACTTTTCTTATCTGGAGGTAAATAGAATAAATATATGGCTTGGAAGGTCAGCTTGGCACTTTCTGACAGTAGCTGGTATGATCTATGTAATTTAGCAAAGGCGAGCCACTATTAAACAGCCAGTGGCACTGTATAATCCTTCTCACAGCAACTGCTAAGCCCTCCGTGTAAGGTATTATAAATAATCCTCCTCCTGTACTAGTGTTAATGAGCAGGTGAGACCTACACCGCGCAACCATAGAAATGCAACGCCGAAATCAATTTATTCTTTTTCTACATAATTGCGTATTTTCCCTTGTGATAACACTGCCACTGCCTTAGTCATTTGTAATAAAGGAGATTAAATTAGGAGCTAATAATGTACTACAATATATGTTAATTAACTTCTATTTAGAGGTCATTTAACCGTTTTAGAACTGTTTGGTTAGAAAGACCCTATCAAATGCCTTGGTGAAGAAACATACCTAGTATAGATGGATAGGGGGATACAGAGTATGAACATTTCTTTGATGTACCCAAGTCATTTGTTCTAAATATACAGTATATTTGTCATACTGGTCAATAGTGACCTGTAAAACATAATAAATTAAAATGTTTCTGTGCACCATTTAGATCTTTATCATGGTAATTTAGTTGCATATTAGAATTATATTTAATGTTTTCTATGAAATTAAATAAAAATGTGAAAAAAAAGTATATGTAGAAACTAAAGTACATGAACATTGTTGCTGCCACCTAGTGGAGATAATGGAATTAAGATGAGGGAAAAGTACCGCATACTTAATACACTTTTTTGAAATTGGGATTTGAAAGGCATTATGTTACAGTAGAGATAGTATTTTAAATAATATAATGCTGATTATAGAATTCTTTATCATATATATATATATATATATATATATATATATATATATCTACAGTCATGAGAAAAACTAAGTACATCCTCTTTGAAATATATGCTTTTACGTATCAGGACATAATAACAAATCAAATCCTTAGTAAGTCTTAAAATTAGGTAAATACAACCTCAGATGAACAACACAAGACAAATTGCATTGTGTCATTATTTAACAAAAACTAGGCTAGAAAACAGAAGCAGTGTGTGAACGATTAAGTACAACCCATGAATCAATAACTTGTAAAACCACCCTTAGCAGCCGTAACATGAAGTAATTGTTTTCTGTACGACTTTATCAGTCTCTCACATCACTATGGAGGTATTTTGGCCCCCTCTTATTTACAATGTTGTTTCAGTTCATTGAGGTTTGTGGGCATTCGTTTATGCACAACTTCTTAAAGGGGTTTTCTGGAAAATACTATTGATCGGCTGGGGTCGGTCGATCAGGATCAGCGGTTGCATGCTGTCAGCTCCACAAGTACACAGTGGTTGGAGCGGAAGCCTCCACGCAGGCCTCTATGTAGTAGCCGGCGCTTGTAACTACCGGCATGGCTTTCATTGAAATCAATGGGAGGCGTACCTGCAGTTACAAGCTCCGGCCATTACATGGAGGTCGGCACAGAGGCCTCCACTCCGACTTCTGTGTATTTGTGGTGCTGACAGAATGCGCCTGCTCAGCTGATCGGTTGGGGTCTTCAGCAATGGACCCCAGCCGATCAACTACTGACGGCGTATCCTGATGATAGGTCATCAATAGAATTTACCTGGAAAAACCCTTTAAGGTCCTGCCACAGCATTTCAATTGGGTTGATGTCTGGACTCTGGCTGAACCATTACAACACCTTGATTCTTTAGTTTTCTAGCCATTCTGATATAGATTTGCTGGTGTGCTTGGGATCATTGTTACTTTCGACCAAGCTTTAGCTTTTATATAGATGGCCTCGCATTTGATCCTAGAGTAGTTTGGTATACAAACGTGGTACTGGGCATTACAATTAAATGTCTCCATTTTGGTCATCTGTCCAAAGGACATTCTTCCAGAGGTCTTTTGGTTTGTTCAGATGCAATTTTGCCAACTTCAGCCATGCTGCCATGATTTTTTTTTAGAAAGAAGAGGCTTTCTCCTGGAAACCCTTGATCTGGAATATGATTTCTCCAGCAGGCTTTTGGGGTATTTTGTCGCTTCCAAATTGAGTATCGTGTGCACACATCATCGAACCAGAATCAGACACCAATGTTGGTCTAAAACTGGGAGAGTCTCTACAATGTGTAGAGGCTCAAGCCTTTTATTATAACACATGACAACCGCCCTTCAATGGGCGTGCAACAGATTACATCAGTAACATATAAGATTCTCATTTGTCGGTTCATATAGAATCCCCCACCTCTCTGCCCACCCCCTCCAAGTGTTGAGGTGGTATGGACTTCGTCCTCTAGCTGAAGTCATCTCCGTGTAGTGATGAATCATTGTTTACCTAGCTTCAGGATGAGGAGTGGAAGGGGGCTAGACAAACACTCAGTATTAAACACAGGATATACACGACACTATGGCCTTTTAACTCTTAGAAACTGGTTGAGCAACTTCTATGTACTTAGAGCAAATACTATGATTAGATTGTGTGTGTGTCCTTTGAACTCCTCAGAGCTGAAAGTCATTACAATAGCAAAATACATTTGGGTTATATACAAATAGCGATAGACATTTTATACTAAATAATTATCATGTCTATCACAATCCCCCCTTAAAATGTCTATCCTCTAATTCTTTATCTAATTTTCACAGTCTTCTGCGCATGAGCCTATAACCGGAGCGCGTTGAAGGTTCGTTTTAGGGTCTTCAAGGGGGTGTAGGACTTGTCCACTCCTTCTGGGGATGCATTCAGCAAACTCATGGTGGGAGCGGCTTTTCCAGCATCAGTTTCACAGGTCTCTCTGACACAGGGGATAACACAGCAGACTAGAACAGAAAAGGTAACCATCAGTTCACATACAACAGCGACGCCCGTCTGTGCCAGGATCCTTTACCACCCGCTCATCCATGGCGAGTGCTGGTCCCAAAAGTTAGCTCTTTTTAGTTAGTGTGGTCAGCTTCTTAATAGCAACTGCGTCTTTACCCGCGGGTCACGTGTCGTCTAGGATGTAGGTATGACAAGTCTCCCCTATCATCTTTCAGACACTCCCCTTTTTTAGCTAAAGTCGTCTCTAGGGCCATTCTGTTTTTTAAAAAAAGTCATAGTCGAGGTAGGTCCTATTGGTCGACTAGTCCCTATAAGGCGTCTCTAGTATAATTTATAAACCACTGCTAATTATAATAAACATAATTAATCCAGTCAACATTTATTTACCCTAATGATCAGGAAAATGGACTCGAATCTAGTTTTAACTTGGTCTCTAATTTTTAAAACTCGTCAGGTACCCCCCTTGGCTATCCTATGATGTCAATGTATACGTGTAGATCAAAACTACCACCAGGGGTCTCTCTTCTCGCTCTAGTATAATGTTACAATACTAGTAGCGTGAACAGGTACGCACGGCGTGGGACTCCCTAATCTTCACCCACACCAAAGTCCCTCCTGGAGATAGTCCTAATGGTGAACACGTCCAAGTCGCCTCACCCTTGCGTCAGGGTTTTCCCACTGCCCGTAAGTCCCTACTCCTAAGAGGGGGGGATCCCTACCTCACCTCAGAGGGAGGCCATGGATTCCCTGGGCTCATTTCCGGGCATCCATACCCTCTATCTGTACAAGTTAACACCCCACAGGGTGTGCCCTCGCCGGAACCTAAGGTCTTCTGCACTATCTCTTGGCAAATGGGAATTCCACTGACAATCCATCTTAGGAGATCGGGGCAGGCGCAGTACTAGTACATTTCTCCTTTTTCTTTGGTAGCGTATGTGTTTGGCATTATCGGAACTGGCTCTTCATCTTTTTCAAACAAGGGAAACGTTGGTGTCTGACAGGATGTGGAGGAGCATAAGGGCTTTACTAAGGCACACTCCCCTGTCCAATTACCCTCCAGGCGGGTCCTCTACCTCATGTCTCCACAAAGCCAGTAAACGTCTCCTAAGGACTGGACCTGATTCTGCATCTATTCCCCTCCTATCATACTGTAGGAGGAGCAATACCCGTTGGTGAGTTCCCCAAAAATCTCCCTCCACCCTGCCTATTTGCCCGGCAGGTGTAGTTTCCAGGGTAGTCAGTAATACTCTCTCCGGTGCAAAACACTTAAGTAGTTATAGAGTATTCCTTCTTCCATTTCTCACGGACAGTGTAATTAGCGGAAATGTTCGTGAAGAGACTAATAAACCACTCTTCAGCATCTACAGGGAGATTTAGGGGGACCATCCCCGAGTGTAGTCGGGCACTACCGCACACGCAACAGTTAGACTTGTTGCTCCTGTTAGCATTGTACCTCATCAACTCCAACCAGAGATTCTGGTCAGAGTAGCCAGTCGCTACTGTCAAGGTGTCCTCAAAGGTAGGGTCGGCTATAATCATCATGTTCGTCAAGGTCTTTATCTTACGGCGGAGGGGGTTAATTATGGGCACGGGACTAAGTGAAGGCTTCCATTCGGCTGCATCTACCATATCCCTTATTTTAAACTTCCCTAAGGGATCTGTCCTCCCGTACCGGTATGTCCCCAGACTATAAGTCCCTCCGTCCCCCGGGCTTGGATCTCCCATGGTTAATGTAAAAACCGCATTAAAACCAAGCAACATACTAAGTTCAGCCTTCCAATACCTGCTGTCCTTATTATTCTCAAGGAGGGTTATACGACTAATTAGGGATTTCCCGCTCTTATTTTTCTTATTTAAGGCACTTCGCGGTTTATAGGACTAGTCTGTTCCTGCGTTACATCCCACTAATCCCCAATTACGGCAGTCTTCTCCCCAGACGTTATCAGTGGCGCAAACATATTGTATTCCCCGGGTATATAAGTCATATAACCAGCCGGACTGGGCTAAATCTGGCCTGCGGTGGGATCTTGCGCCTAGACACGGGACCACAGTACAATAGTCGAAGGAATATGCGGCTACTTGAGCATTGGACGAGTTATACTAGAAGGTAACCATACCCTCATATTCTTCCGACTAAGGATTCCGGTTGCCACCCTCCTCTCTTACTAGCCCTAACCAGAGTAATGTCTTTGGCACAACTTAAGACTGGTCTCCCGGATCTGAAGCTTTCTTACAGTATGAAGCGTGGATCCATGTAAGTCTTTCGGCTAGTTTCACAGCTGTGGCAGTAGTCAGAAGCACCTGGTAGGGCCCATCAAATCGGGGCTCAGGAGGGTGCTTCCTGAGGAACTTCTTGACGCACACCCAATCCCCAGGCTGCAAGATATGTGTCCCAGTGTCTGCCTCTGAGTCTGGAAGAGAACACCTGTGCATAGGCTTTGGTTAGTTCTTTAACAACGGAAATCACATACTCAGTCAACACATCAGATTGTAATTGTAACCACTGAGGATAGTAACGACCTAGCCTTGGGGCTAGCCCAAACAATCTCGTAGGGAGATAATGTATAATCCCCCCTGGGTTCATATCTAACACTGTATAAGGCTATTGGATGACAGTCTTTCCAAAGTGGCGTCATTTTTAAGTATCTTACTTTTAGCGTGCCACTACGTCTCTCCACCTTTCCACTACTCTAAAGATGGTAGAGTATGTAAAAGGCCTGGGATACACCCAGAGCAGACATGACATGTTACATTCACCTGCGAAGTTTATACCTCTGTCTGACTCTGAATCACTTCTGGTACCCCATATTCACAGTTTACCTCGTTCATGAGCTTCTTTGCGGTTACCTACTTGTTTGCCTTGGTAACAGGGTCGGCCTCCAACCTGCAAAGACATCAACAACAACAAGCACGTAGTCATACTTCCCAACAAGTGGGAGCTGAACGTAGTCAATTTGCAATCCCTGAAATGGGTAGAGTGGTCCCGGCAAGTGTGATGTGGCAAATTTACTTCTGCCCTGACTCACCTATGGCATAGATCATGCTAAACCGGACAAATGATGCAGCAGCTACAGAGAATCTAGAAGTCGCCCAACCTCTTTCAAGCATCGTCGTCATTACTGCTTTACTAGGTGGGTCTTTCCGTCCATCAGCTGGGCCATCATGGGATACAGGAACTGTGGTGGGCAAGTGCTGTTGACTGGTCACCACACGCTGTCCTGTTTCTGCTGCTCCCATATTAGTCCATTTATTCTTTCCTTCCTTGCTGGCTTGTAACTGTAAAAGTCTTTAGCATATCAAAGTCCAAATTTTTGTCAATGTCCAAAGTTTTTTACCACTGACTCATGCTGTCAGTATCTTTCTTCTTTCTTCCACGGCTTGAGGGCCGCTGCCTTTGCTGCGCTGTCAGCGAGGGTGTCGTCTCTCGCCTCTCCAGTGTAGGACTCGGTGCGAACTCTCAACTTCGTCAGGTAGAAGTAGGGCCTCCATGCGACTCTGCACCGCTGCACCATACTCAATTGGTTGTCCTGCTAAGGTAAAAACTGTCTGGCCTTCCATATTGGGCCGTAATCATGAGCTGTGCCAAATGCATACCAGGAGTCAGTGTAAAGGGTTGCCGGTCTTACCTCTCGCCACTCTACTCGCCTCAGTGAGGGCCTTCAATTCCGCTTATTGTACTGTGACATGCGGAGGCAGAGCTTCTGCTTCTAGGACATCTTGTTGTGTGACCACTGCATATCCGATGTGGAGTCATCAATCCTCACCCTGGTACCATCTGCAAAAAGCTCAACATATGCATTATCAACAGGGGTTCTGGTAACTGTTTGCATATCTGCAGTTTCTTACTGAATTAGTACTAAATAATCGTTCTGATGTTCTATTTCACATGGCTCGGAATCTTGTAGCACAAAATCATTTATTTATTTTTTTTTCAAACCCAATAGCTGATCTACAACACCTAGATCATCTATGACCCAGATCACCTATGCCTCCCCCCTTTTGAACCGCAATACTCAATGGAAAAAAAGTCATTGCGTTCAAACCAGTAAACCAAGAGGCACAAAAACAAGCACTTTGTAGGTCAAGGTGACATTGTATGCAGCGAAGTCTGAGCAAAAATCTCCTTACAAAAAATTTTTTTTTTTACTTTCAGGTCGCAGTTAGCATTTTTTAACACAAGGGGGCGCCACACAATTCAAATTTTACGTCACCCAGTGTAATAGTATTTCAGGGTATGGCCAGCGTTTAGCTTTTACTCTCCTGTCGGAATATAATTATAGCTTCAGTGTAAACTGACACTAGAATATACAAAAGACTTAAAGAAAAACTAAAGAATACGGATGAATTAACATCCTACTCTGGGCAATTCAGTCCCTCTTTCTTCACATAAAAAGTAAAATTACTTCACCAAATTGCATGAAAAAGTTTGCTGGGTGACTATAGGGAAATTATTCCATCTGTAGGAGCCTTCCATAACATCATCTGTCTGAGTATCCATTGGAGAAGCGGGCAGTGGAAAACAGAGCCCCTGGGAACATGAGAGAGCGTCCCCTGTCATGTATTCCTGGTCTCTGCCCCCCATGCATCAACTCCAATCTTCCATACACTATAAACCAGCTTAGTCATCTACTATGTCCCAAGCTGCATCTTCACAAAGGTTTGTTTCCCTGAACTTATCACACATCCAAAGTGGCCACATCTTGGAGCGTAACAAAGTCTGGTCAAACAAAACCTTACTTCAGACAATCATGATGTTAGCACTGGATACAGTGGCATTGGGGAATATAGGCCTCCCAAGTGCAGCAAAATGGCCGCCAGAGGCAGAAAGGGGCGGGGCTACAAATCTCCCAAGTGAGGCAAAATGGCTGCCGGAGGAACGGGCGGGGCCAGGGGCAGCAGCACTCCCAGGTGAGGCAAGATGGCCGCTGGAGGAGGAAGGGGCGGGGCCAGGTCCTGTCCCGGATGGGGAGGGACCGGAAGTAACATCACACACCCTGAAAGTGAGCACATGGGGGGGGGGGTAACTTCAGGGTGGGGGCAGGCCTCACTACATTTACTGCAGAGTCACACTATGTTGGATTGTAAACATTGCAAGCACGGCCGCCATTACAGGGAGGGGCTGCAGTCAACACAAAGACATTACATTGTTCATTAGCAATACACATACCCCCCTACATGCTTTCCCCTCTTCAATCTCTTGACTACGTTATACCTTCTCCTAGCAATCTAAAAACACCTTTCTTTCTGCTAGGCTTCCTGCTCATCTTCTGAAAACTTTCTACAACCTATCTTATCTGTCTATAACCTGGCATTTCTTTCTGCAACTTTTCCTGGTCCTTTCCCATTGTTCAGTAACCAAATCACAAGCTCTATGACCTTTGTCCTTGCTCACTTTGCTCAACTCTATGCTACCTGCTTATTCTATTCTATTCAAAGTTTCTATTCATTCTATTTGAAGACACAGTAGTGTTTCTCTTGTAAAATCTGCTTTCTTCAAATCCTTCCCATATAACCTCTTTCCCACTCAGAATTATAATGCACATTAATTCTACAAAACACAGGGAACGACAAAGTAAACAGAAAGGGTTAATTGGAAAAAGCTTTCAGTTCACTCTTATCAGCAGCCCTCCCCCCAACAATAAACACTGCACATTCTTTCTATAATACCAGACAGACGGGATTACTGGAGAATACCCACAACGGCTCAAGGTATATGTATATATATATCTCATCTACCTTTATATCAACCCAAGGTCTACTAGCAATCCCGAAGAGCACTTCCTGTACACGTCCTAGACAGGACATTTAGCTATACACAGAGACTGACGATTATTTTCAATGACCAAAACCTCAATAATATTCTGGAGAAATCAGCCGTCACACCATGGCTATATTCACCCGTAAATACCTTTCCACATATGAGAACATAACACGCTCAATCATATGGTAAGTATACGTATCATAAATCTTCCTAACCTCACACTAGTTTTACCTAGGAGCACGTGTCACTGGCGTGTTCCCTCAGACCTAAACAGCCGAGTCCGCTCTCCCGACACATTAACCCTCACAGAATTTATCTCTTGGTCTTGCATACACAATTTTTAACCGTCTCAGACATAACAGCATACACAGCGTACAAAATACCCCTAGACAGGTAACGTGGTAGTTTTACCGAGTGGACAGAACTGTCTTTCAGTGAAGGTCCAGTCTGGATCAGATATAGGCAGATTTAGCAGTCAGAACCCAGATCACATCGGTAGATTTACATAAAGCAATCTTACCGTGTTCTGTAGATTTTCGGGCCCCTGAGTTCTGCGTGCCATCTGCCGATCTCCATACGTTCCAGGCTGTAACCTCACAGATCCACTCGCTCACCCAGGAATGACACTGATCTGGAATATGATTTCTCCAGCAGGCTTTTGGGGTATTTTGTCGCTTCCAAATTGAGTATCGTGTGCACACATCATCGAACCAGAATCAGACACCAATGTTGGTCTAAAACTGGGAGAGTCTCTACAATGTGTAGAGGCTCAAGCCTTTTATTATAACACATGACAACCGCCCTTCAATGGGCGTGCAACAGATTACATCAGTAACATATAAGATTCTCATTTGTCGGTTCATATAGAATCCCCCACCTCTCTGCCCACCCCCTCCAAGTGTTGAGGTGGTATGGACTTCGTCCTCTAGCTGAAGTCATCTCCGTGTAGTGATGAATCATTGTTTACCTAGCTTCAGGATGAGGAGTGGAAGGGGGCTAGACAAACACTCAGTATTAAACACAGGATATACACGACACTATGGCCTTTTAACTCTTAGAAACTGGTTGAGCAACTTCTATGTACTTAGAGCAAATACTATGATTAGATTGTGTGTGTGTCCTTTGAACTCCTCAGAGCTGAAAGTCATTACAATAGCAAAATACATTTGGGTTATATACAAATAGCGATAGACATTTTATACTAAATAATTATCATGTCTATCACACCCTTCCAAGCAAGCCATACTTGCTCAGTCTTTTTCTAATTGTACTGTTATGAGCTTGAACAATTACCATTCTAATTGAGGCCTTCAGAGTCTGAGATGTAGCTCTTGGGTTTTCTACAATTTCTTTGAACATTGCATGGTCTGATCTTGGAATGAATTTGCTGGGACATCCAATCCTTGGAAGATTGTCAACTGTCTTGAACATTTTCCACCCGTGAATAATCTTTCTCACTATAGAATGATAATAGAGTTGTAGAGTTGGATGGGATCTCCATGGTCATCAGGTCCAGCCCCTTGCGCAATGCAGGATGCACTAAATCATCCCAGACAGATGTCTATCCAGCCTCTGTTTAAGGACTTCCATTGAAGGAGAACTCACTACCTCCTATGGCAAACAGCTGCACTCATTGATCTCCCTCAGGCTGGCTGCACATGGTAAAGTCGGATTCCACATCAGGGAATCCGCAGCGGAATCCAGCTGTGACCCTCACCGGCGGCCCTGCGTACCTGCAAAATGTGTATTGTAGATGATTGCAGATGCTCACCGGCGGTCATATGCAGTACAGATTTTTTTAAAATTTATATTTCAGACGCCATCGCTAAGCAATGATGCAGGTATCTGCGGCACATCCGCAGTGTTAATTGCGGATGGGCTGCGAGCCGGATGGCCTCCATTGACTTGAATGGAGGCTGTCTGCAACAAAATAGAGCATGCTGCAATTTTTCCTCCACTCACTGAATACGCAATTCGTTTCTGCGAGTTTGAAGGAAAAGCGAAAATACATACCTTTCAATGCATGCGATTTGCTGCAGATCCTCCGTGTGCACGCCAACCACAAATTCCAGAAACCGGTCATGTGAAGCTGGCCTCACTTTCAGAAAGTTTTTTCTAATATCTAATCTGTCTTCTCCTTTCAGATTCATCCCATTGCTTCTAGTCTTTCCTTGTACAAATGAGAATAGGGCTGATCCCTCTGCACTGTGACAGCCCTTCAGATAGTTGTAGACAGCTATTAAGTCTCCTCTCAGCCTTCTTTTTTGTAATCTAAACATTCCCAGATCCTTTAGCCGTTCCTCATAGGACATGATTTGCAGACCGCTCACCATCATGGTAACTCTTCTCTGAACTTGCTCCAGTTTATCTATGTCTTTTTCAAATTGGGACATAGTATTCCAGATGAGGTGCGGCCAAGGAAGATTAAGGGGGGATAATTACTTCTTGTGATCTATACTCTATGCTTCTCTTAATACATCCAAGACTTGTATTTGCCTTTTTTTGCTGCTGCATCACACTGTTGACTCATGTTCAGTCTATGATCCATTAGTATACCCAAGTCTTTTTCACATGGGCTGTTGCTTTATTCTATTCTTCCTATTCTGTATTTGTTTTTTTCTTTTTTTTTTGCGAAGATGTAGGACTTTGCATTTTTTCCTGGTAAATACCATTCTATTGTCACATCCCACTGTCTGATGTTTGGAAGTAGCCTTATAATCCTCCCCAGATTGATGGGCAGTAACAATTGCTTTTCTAAGATCATTGCTGATGTATTTCATTCTTGCCATTGTGTTAACACATGCCTGAATACTCCAGAGTAATAAACTGGCAAAAATTCTGCTTTATGCTGGTGGTCACTCCCTTGATGATTAATTAATCAAGGGCATCTGATTATCAGCACCTGGCTGCTACTTATCCTCTTAATTGCAGTGGAAGCAGTAAGTGTGTACTCAATTTTTCATACACTGTTTTTGCATTTTGGCCTTGTTATTGTTAAAAACTAGGCTAAAATGCAGAAGCAGATTTTGAGAACCTACAGCTTATCGCCACATGTGAACAAGACCCTTAAGAGGTTGTCCCACTTTTATGATTTATTACCTTTCTTGAGGATGGATCATCAATAGCTGATCAGGGGGTGTCCGTTGCCTGGGACACCTGTCAATCATCTCATTGCCTGGGCTGGTCTTATTAAACATGGAGCTGTTTTTTTCTGGAAGTAGACAGCTCTATACATTGCACAGTCACCTGGCATGGTAATGTAGGCTGCCAGGCTGGCGCATACTGGAGAGCCAGAGAGACCAAAAGAGGAAAGCATGGCTTACTTTTTAATTTTACTGCATAAAAAGGGTATTATTACTGAGTGAGGGCATAGTTGTCCTGGCATGCTTTTGCCACGGCTCACCTGCTCCTACAGCTATGGACTGTTGCTGTCACACTCGCTCTTCAGTATTTCGGGTCCTGCCTTTAGCTCCTTCCTTCTTCTTAAATTTCTCCTGGACCTCTACACATAGGGTCTGCACGCGCTGCCACCTAAATTTTTAAAGGCCCAATGCACGTTCCTATAACTTGTCCGCCTCCAATCTTGTCATTGTATCTGCTATACTAGTCATCCACACCCTAGAGTGGATGTCCAAGCAATTTGGTGTGCAACTACCATTTGTGATAAAGCATGTGGTTGTGGTTGTTCTCTTTTTGACCCTTGCCTGACTTTGACTATTCCGATTTCTGTGCTCCCTGACCTCGGGTTTGTAGTCTGGACTTTGTCATTGCTTGCTGCCTTTTCTGGCCTTCAGCTTGAACCTCTTCATCACACTTATGCCTTTGGCCCTGACTACAACCTGTTTCTCAGTCTTGTGCAACATCAGCAGCCACATTCCTGGGACTATCTGTGCGTTTAATGGCTTAGGAGGGCCCGTAGCAAAGATCATATTCTGCTTGGAGGGGTCAAGAGTGGAAACCGGGGTACCCTATATGCTGCCTCCACAAATAGCCCAAAGTCAAACTGATGTGTGGTAAGCTGGATCCACATCTATCTATCTGACAATAGTAACATAATATGTAAGGCTGAAAAAAGACATATATCCATGTAGTTCAGTCTATTATTCTGCAACATTGATCCAGAGGAAAGCATAAATCTTCCTTCCCCCATGAGATAGAAGCAGGGGCATTATTACTGATGGAAGCAAGCAGGGGCACTATCACTGTGAGAGGGACACCGAGGGACAAAATTAATGTGGGGTGTCACTGAGGGGGCACTATTATTGTGAAGGTTTCACTACAGGCACTATTACTGTCAGAGGCACACCGAGGGGCACACTTAGTGTGGGGTGTCACTGAGGGGCACTATTATTGCAAGACAGTCACGAAAGGACACTTACTGTGAAGGGACACCAAGGACATGGCTTAATGTAAAAGGAGCATGGCCTGACATATAAAACATTGCCATGGTGCTCTACACACGTGGCAAGAATTGTTCCTCCTTTCTTTGTTCAATGGTTAGGCGGTATGAGTATTAATTGGACACTATGGGGCTTATTAACTAATACTGTTGTTACAGAATATATATGATTATGTAACAATGCCGATTCCATCTTTAGATTTCTTCATATGATCAAAACTGTATTGTATGTGTAGCTTAAAGAAAGTTACACACAGATATGTCATATTAAGTAGTTTCTAGATATGGGCACAGTCTAGTATGAGATGTTTATCTAGATGACACAGCCAGTAGAAACAGCCTTGATAAGAAACGATTGACGTCATAGCTAATAGCAAAAATAAGCTGACCAACCAGAACTAATGTTCTAGAAATATGTACTTGTAAATTTTTTGGTACTTATTCGTTCATCGTTGTCTTTCAGTCCACTTAAAATCCATCGTTCGGCAGTTCGCTTTTCGTTTGGTTTAAATCACATTCGTTCAGCCATTCAGCGATTTGAGGGGAGTGTTTAATCGTTTGGCGGGGCGTACACTCAGCCGGCTAAAGGCAGAGCGATTGGCTGTCGGGAGGACAAAGCTTTAATTTTAACCCTTTCCAATCCAAATTCTATCCTGTTTTCCTAGGGGGCTTACTCTTTTTCTGCTGTTATACAATGGCGCTATCTGCTGGCTAAAGCCAGTACTGCATGAGTGACACATTGGATAGGCTCTGACAGCAGAGAGGCTGGCAATATACAGTAAGAGAACCCCGACGGATGTCTTCCAACATCGGAGCTGTACAGCCTTAAATCATAATGTCTTCGGAGGATTATCGTTTAATGCAAACACTACACAAGGATAATCTAACGACTAAAATGCCCGGCCGCTACGTCCATTTTCCAATGATTTTCGTTAGGTTAGAGCGTCCTTCTTTAAAAGCGAAATCATCGCTCACTTTTGATCCTTATAACGAATTTTGAGCGATAATCATTGTGTCTAAATGGCCCTTTAGTTTATATCAAAAATTGCAATATCTTGGCACAATTTGATGGAATTTTTGTTGTAATTTAGATCAAACCTCATTTTTAACAGAAAAACTTCCCTTTGTCAGACACAGCAAAAAAAGTGTCTAAAAAACATAGCAAATCTGGCACAATTTGTGTTAAAAATCTATCACATTTCTTATAGTGAATCAGCCTTCATGGGGCAAACTACAAGGGGAGGGAGGCTTCAGCACAAAATACTGCACAGAGCACTGACAAACCAAAGGCTGGTCTTGATATTTCTGCTTATTTTGGAAAATCAGAGCTCCAATGTGTAGGCAAGAACTAGATATGTCGTTTGATATTGATAAACCAGGATATAATATATATTCATTCTTTAGCATGAGCAGCTTATGTCAATTCGAATAGCGAACAATGTAATTCAAATATTGTGGTCGGGGGAAATGGGGATGTATAGTTTATAGTCTGCACTGGAGATGCCAGCAAAATATTATTGATGATGTCCGTGTAATGAGCCGTTCATTGTCACAAAATCAATTTCCGGGTGAGCACTTAATTCATCTCTAACAGGTACTCTGCTCAAATATAATCCGGAAAATCACACTAGAGTGAATGGTATAACTTTCCAATGGATTTCTAAATAATTTATACTAAAATGAGTGCCCACTATCCATCCACTGCCCGTCTTGGTACTCTCTCTGAGAGACATGCTTGAGGCAGTTTAATGATTTTTTTCTGGTGTTTTCAGCCATACCGGTCCACTACTGCATCCTATGCATCAAATACATGACCTTGTCTAAGCTCAGGGAATACTCTGTGATATCACAATTACAACTAGTGTATTCACAGTGAATGCCTGTCTAATATGTCCGATAACTCCTATGAAGAATACAAACAGTAAATATATACATCTGTATATTTGAAAAAGCATCACAAAATGATTTTTTTCGCTACTTTCCAAACTAGCTGAGAAGTATTAGCATGCGATATAACATGCAGGATAAGAATCAGTCCACGGCATACGCTTTCCTATATTCCATCATTTTAATCACAAAATCAATGAAGTAGCTACTATGTTAGAAGGAAATAAAAATTTGCATTTATCACCCTTCTGCACCTTGGAATGGAAGAAGAGACATTTCCAGAAATGTAACTTATATCTCCTTGGCCTCAATGTAAAATTTCTAACAATAACTCCTGCGTACCCTGTGCCATTTATAATGACTGGTGTGTTCGTATGTGGCAGGAGGCCTTTGGGACTCCTCAGCCACCAGGTCAAGGTGCTAATGTTACATTTACACTCCCTATAGCAGCGGTACGCAACTACTGTAGTTTTTGTAAAGGTTCACTTACCTGGGTTTGCTGTCAGGTGAAGGTGCGGCAAACCCAGGTAATCAGGGTTAAAACAAGGTACGTAATTATACTTACATATGCATTATGGTACAATGACGGCGATACCAAATATGTATAAAAGTTTTTTTTTTTTACTATTTTTGCACTATAGAATACTTAACTCACCATATTCTGGAAGCCATCACTTTTATTTTCCCATGGAGCAGTGTGAGGGCTTGCTTTTTGCAGAATTAGTTGATGTTTTTTATTTATACCACTTTGGGGTACATGCAGCTTTTTGAGCACTTATGAGCCAGAATACCAGTTCTACACCGTGATCGTGATTACAATGCAGTTATCTCCAGTGATCATAGGGGACATCTTCTTTGACATTCGTTCTTGTTTTACTTCTCAATCTGGGCCCAGTCTACCTTTAGCAGCTGCGATTCATCTCTGCACAATCTTCCCATTGCTGCTACCTGCAACGGCCCTCTCAGTAACTCCACATAGTAAATAGTGCCCCTCTGTGGCCCATCTTACTTATACTGCCCCCTCTGTGGCCCCTCTTATTTATACTGCCTCCGCTATGGCCCCTCTTAGTTATACTGCCCCCTCTTTGGCCCCTCTTACTTATACTGCCCCCTCTGTGGCCCGTCTTACTTATACTGCCCCCTCTGTGGCCCCTCTTATTTATACTGCCTCCTCTATGGCCCCTCTTACTTATACTGCCCCCTCTGTGGCCCCTCTTACTTATACTGCCCCCTCTGTGGCCCGTCTTACTTATACTGCCCCCTCTGTGGCCCCTCTTACTTATACTGCCCCCTCTGTGGCCCCTCTTACTTATACTGCCCCCTCTGTGGCCCCTCTTACTTATACTGCCCCCTCTGTGGCCCCTCTTACTTATACTGCCCCCTCTGTGGCCCCTCTTACTTATACTGCCCCCTCTGTGGCCCCTCTTACTTATACTGCCCCCTCTGTGGCCCCTCTTACTTATACTGCCTCCTCTGTGGCCCCTTTTATTTAAAGTGTTCCTCTGCGGCTCGTTTGGTTATAGTACCCGTCTCCACTAACTCCTCAATAATCCAGGCCCATGTAAAGACCATACTCTCCCTTTCCTCATTTCCTCCATCATACAGTCGCATACAAAGAATGATCACCCCCCTCCATTCAACCTCAACATACAGTCCCATGTAAATACCACACTCTCCCTGCCATCATCTCCTCTTATAATCCCATGTTAAAACTCAACACTCCACCTACCTTCAGTCTCTCAGCAAACCCTTCCAACATACAGTCAGTAAAACTTATTTCTCCCCCTCCTTTCAGAAGATCAAATATATAGTCCCATGTAAAACACATCTCTTCTGTCCGAAGCCAACATACAGTCCCATGTAAAATCCCGCCTCCTTTTACCAGTGCATACATGTAGATGAGCTCTGTGCTGCCTCCTTCTATGAGCCACAGTGTAGCTTCACTCCTACCTTTCCCCCACCTTGATCACTGAGAGTTAATAGCCGGGGAAGGAGTATGGCTATGGGCTGTGCTCGGCGTCAGGTACTGTCAGTGTGATCACATTGAAAGGAGTTATTGGAGGCGGAACAGGCAGCAGCTCTTTCTAGTCCGGACAGCAGGGGTCCAGACAGCTGGTGGCTGAGGTCCACATTCTGACACCAGTCCACCTGTTGAGTACCACTGTCATACAGTTATGCCCCCGAACACTCAGACCTCAACTATAAAGGGGTTGTCCCACTTCTAAGATTGATAACTTATCCTTAGGATAGATTTCTATAGCTGGTAAGTGGGGGTCATTGGTATGGCTTGGGGGAGGAATTGGCTGCAGTGATGCTTTACATGCTACATGGTCTGTAATTTTGCTACCCAGAAGTAAGCAGGAGACCAGGCCGATATGAACTGGAGCAATCAGGGGTGTAAAGAGGGGGTGGGGAGGGGGACAAAATGGGCTAGTATAGGGTTTTTATTTTACTCAACTCCCAGCCACCCCTGGGGGACATGCTTCCTGCCTCCCTGGATGGCGGGACAGACTCCAAAAGCCCATACATTCCAGGATGGTTGGGAGATATGATACAATTATAAAGTTCCCAAATAATATTGTCATAAGGCACAAAATAACACTACCAATTCAATAAACTAGGGAGTGCAGTTTTATGCTGTGCAACTGACAAGTATAGGATGAGGGGTGCAAGCTAGATGTACCAAGGATATTGGAAACAGTGACGCCCCCTTAAGTAATAATTGGTTGATATACAGGTCGCACAACACCATTAAGGACTACCTTGATTGATACTTTTCTAGATTAAAGCCTGAAGCAATTGTTCACCTTACCAATAACTCATCTATATTGTATCAATTTCATTATGAAATTCTAATTTCCACAAGATGAGATATTGACATTTTTGTAACTGCATGACAAATATTCCTAACAATAAAGCATATTTTGTGCCATGAATATGTTGCTTATATTAGTAAATTAATATTAAAGCTTCTCTATAGAGGGGTTTTTCATGAATTGAAAAAAACATCCAGAAGACAGTATAAACTGGAGAAAAAAACTGTATTCAACTTTTAATTGTTGATCTAATCCAGCACTACTGGCCCAGTCCCCAACACATCGGCCCCGGAAACTCCTGCATTGGTCACATGTATTGGGCAATAATTGACTAATACTGTGCAATAGTTAAGACAGTGCAAATTTACACCACACAGCCTTATTTACATGCAAAGATAATCGTTCAAAAGGTTGAGTGATTGTTTTTGCATGTCTATTAGCAAATTGTCACCTTCATTTGCATGTAAATGAGCCTCCAGAGCTGTATGCAGAGAACAGCAGGTGGTCTGTTCTTTGCAATCAGCTCCTTTGTTCTGACATGGGCTTTCTGCTGAAATCAATGTAATCAGCGCTCCCATGAAGAATACAGCACCATGGATAGCAAACACAGCATGCGGTCTATGTTATCTTCTCCCCGTCGGATTTTATGCTCACCTAAAAATCATCCTTCAGCCGAAGAGTGAAAGACGGGAGCATTTACACACAACAATTATCGCTCAAACTATGGCTTTTGAGCAGATTTTAAATGATAATCGTTGCATGTAAATGGGCCTTTAACGTGTGGCAGATTATCACAGCATCTCCGCTGAATGATAAATCTTTTGAATTGTAAGACTGCATACTCCAAGTTTAGACCATCCATTCGTTGATTTAGTTTCGACCAAAGATTGCAGCAGAACTATGGTGTAATTTCTCGCAATTTTGGTACAGTACAGTTTAGACCATTCTTTTTCATTTTAAAGAAGGAACTCCCTTTTCTTGGATGGAGAAAAAAATGTCCAAAAGCATGTAACACAGTAAATGTGGCACAAAGCATGTTTGACCACAAGGAGAAATGTCTCAACAATAGGGGAGCAAGAAAAATTCACAAATGCTCCAAGACTTGACTGTTTTGTGATAATCCCTGACTGCTTTTCCATATACAGAACTGACAGAATACAGGCTGCTACAATATTCCATAAACAGAATACAGGCTGCCACAGCCTTGAAGACTAATTATCAGATTGCACCCATTGTTAGGGGGCAATTGTGCCAGTAGGTGTATATTACCAAATGTTTATCTATGTAAGTCAAGCTTACCAATGGTGAGGCTCCTTTTATATTTGCTTCCGTAACTAAGCCATGTGTCCAAACAGACTTACCCTGCTTGGTGTACCAGTTTCAATTTTCCTTCAGTCTGCAATGTGGGTAAAATACCTTGACATACGCTGCATGAAATATTAACTTGGGTCTCCATATGTTAGCTATAAGGTGTTGCTGGGAGCTTGAAAGCAGATTCCTTCATTGCAGACACATTTACTGGTTTCTTTAAAGAGACTTGAAAGTCTCAAACAGCAGGACAAATCTGATTTTATGAGACAAATATTGTTGTGCAATTATAACAGCTGCTAACAAAAATTACATATGCTGTTTTGTTGCTTCTGATCTTTTCTCGTTGGCTTTGTGCATAATTATTTCGGAGCTTCATCCTTTATTTATGGAAGTGGGTTATTGTAATAAACACAAAAACAATGCTAAGCTCATATCCATGTTACACTGATTTGTCGGCTGTTTAGAAACCTGAGAGCAATTTTATCTGGCTCTTTAATTAAAAAAAAAATCCCTTCTCTTTGAGCCTTAAAGGAGATGTCCCGCGCCGAAACGGGTTTTTTTTTTTTTAAACCCCCCCCCCGTTCGGCGCGAGACAACCCCGATGCAGGGGTTAAAAAACCCACCCGCACAGCGCTTACCTGAATCCCGGCGGTCCGGCGTCTTCATACTCACCTGCTGAAGATGGCCGCCGGGATCCTCCGTCTTCATGGACCGCAGGGCTTCTCTGCGGTCCATTGCCGATTCCAGCCTCCTGATTGGCTGGAATCGGCACGTGACGGGGCGGAGCTACACGGAGCTACACGGAGCCCCATAGAGAAGAGGAGAAGACCCGGACTGCGCAAGCGCGGCTAATTTGGCCATCGGAGGGCGAAAATTAGTCGGCACCATGGAGACGAGGACGCTAGCAACGGAGCAGGTAAGTATAAAACTTTTTATAACTTCTGTATGGCTCATAATTAATGCACAATGTATATTACAAAGTGCATTATTATGGCCATACAGAAGTGTATACCCCCACTTGCTGCCTCGGGACAACCCCTTTAATCTGTATCATCCCCCATTGTACGCGGTTTGTAGGTATCATTGTCACTCAACGGAGAGGTTCAAATTGAAATAGTTTTTGCTGTTGGTACATTGGAGCTCGTTGCCAGTCTACTTATAGCCAATAGGTACCATTTCTTGAATATTGGTTGGGTAACTGGATTGTTCAATTGTCTTAAAGGGGTTGTAACAGAATTTACTTTTATCACCTATCAGTTCTCAGGATCAGTGGGGGTCTTACCTGAAAACAAAGGATACGTGACACTCTCTTCTCATCATTGTGGAGATGCTTCTTCCGCCTGCAGTGATGTCACATTAAATGGAGCAATGCCCACGTACGCATGGCTGCGGTTCCATTTATTCCAATAGCAAAGCACTTGTACTCTGAGATCTCCGACAGTCCCATTAAAATTGAATGGAGCATCACATGTGTGGCCAGCACCAGAGGCGTAACTTGAAGCTCCTGGGCCCCAATGCAAAACCTTTAACGGGGCCCCCAACTATAATGCTTTATTCATAGTACTGGGTTCCCTATATGGAGAAGAGAGGCCTTATGGGCTCCCTAAGGCTTCTGGGCCCGGGTGCAACCACATCCCCTGCATCCTCTATAGTTACGCCCCTGGCCAGCACTGCATTCAATTCGCTCCTCACAATGGATGTACAGTTAGCCTGCAGTAAGGAGGATGAGGTAAATTGGACCCTTGTTCTCGGGATCGGTGGAGGTCTTATCCTATGGATAAGTGATAAAAGTTGATTCTAGTAAACCCCTTCAAATCATTTAATATTCTATTCAGTCATCTGAATCATCTTGGTCTTCAACAAGGTCAACAGGTACTAGGTGTCAAACATTATTGTCAGCATTACCTTGGCCAACTCTATGACATTTAGATTTCTGCAGCTGGTAAAAAGCATATAAATCAGCCCTGTTATGCAGATCTATAATCCATAATAATGAAGATTTGTATGCTATATGAAGGTTGTCAAAAGCTGAAGGACAAGACTTATAAGTTCTTGAATAAGTGGCAAACTGTACATGATTTAAAAAATGATGTACATCTGTTGCTGGCTGTGAAAATGTTGCTGACTGATAAAGTATTATTTAGCTTATTGCTCAGTGAAGGTTTCTCCCAACACAAAATCCCATTGAAGAAACATAAAATAATACAATGTACGCTTTCTGTCCACAGACTTGTATGGATATCTCCCTTGGGTACTAGATAGTATTGATTATGTGCATCTCCTAAAGCATATCCACAAAAACAAAAACAGTCCAGATCTGGAACACAATGTATATTGTTTTGTCTCTGATTGCCTGTTTAACTTTGAGCATGCAGTTGCAAGAGAAAAAGTAAGTGAATCTTTTGGAATTACCTGAAATTCTACGTTGATTGCTAATATAATGTGGTCTGATTGTTATCAAAGGCACAATTATAGACACACCCGATCTAGCTAATCTAATAATGCACAAATAGTTATACCATTCATGTCTTTTATTGAGAACATGGAGTAAACTTCCACAGTGCAAGGAGAAAACGTAATGGCCCTTTTACACGGGCCGACAGTTGGATGAACGACTGAACGACCGCTGACGTCACCATTAAGGTCGTTAGCGCTCGTGCAGACGTTTACACTGACAGACTTCACCACTGGATCACGGGCTTCTCACTGGTTTCTTGTTCAGTGCTTCACCTTTAATATAATACTTTGAGTAGGGAGCATTTACAAAGAACAACAAGCACGAGATCCAGCAAGAGTTTTTATGCTGATTGAAAGTCAGTTTTAAAAACCTGTGAACGAAAGGTCAGCAATTTTTGTGCATTTACACTGCACAATTATCGCTCAAATTTGTTCATTTGAACAAATTTTAAGTGATAATCGGCCCGTATAAATGACCCATAAGTTTACCTCTGTTAACGGCTTCTCCAAGATCTTATTGACAAATAGTGTTTTAGTTAAAGAGATGAAATTAGAAATGCAGAAAAAATTCCCTACCTATTCCTCCCCAGGCAGTCTTCTTACCGCCTGGGGAGGAAATAAATAAAGGTACACATTTCAAGAATTATTAGTTTGTGTGAACCATGCCTTGGTACAAACACATTGCTAAACCTTGGGTATGCATCAATCAATGGTTAGAAAAATAATGTATAACTAGAGAAAACTCGAGAATGTTGCAATTATCCCTAGGTGTGGGTGCCCTGCTAAGATCTCTCTAAGAGTGTAATGGGCAACCCTAAAAGACATGAAACAGAACACAATGGTAACAGCAACAGACCTACAGAAGACTCAACAAACTGCAAAAAGCTCTGTTCCTGTGTTTGCTATTAGAAAAACAGAGACCAAGGATGGTGTTTGTGAAAGGACATCATGAAGGAAGTCACTGAAGTAAAAAATCCCATTGTGGCTAATTTCAAGCTTGGCCAAGACCGCCTGTATATTCCACAATATGTCTGGGAAGATCTTTGGGCAAATGAGACAAAAGCAGAACTTTCCAGCACAAATGCACAGTGCTAGGTTTGGAGGAAAAAGAATACTGGCCACCAACACCAAAACCTCATCCTAACTTTGAAGCATGGTGGAGAGACCATGATGGTTTGGGGCTACTCTACTGCTTCAGGGCCTAAACTCCTTATAGTTATTGAGAGAACAATGAATTCTAAAGTTTATCAAAGCGTTTTACAAGAGAATATGAGGGTAGCCATTCATGGCTTCGAGCTGAAAAGAGATTGGGTAATGCAGCAATGACCCAAAGTACACAACTAAATCAAGTAAAGAATGATTGAAAAAGATTTGTGTTTTTGGAATGGCCAAGTCAGAGTTCTGACCTTAAAGGGGTTCTGTCATTAGAAAAAGAAAATTCAGTACTTACCTATTCCTCCCCAGGCAGTCTTGTCACCGCATCTTCTCCTGGCTCCTTCTGTCCCCTAGGTCACATTTCCTGATGACTTTACTGCTTGAACCCTGTGTACTGCACCACCATTTTGTGTACCAGACCTCAGCTATCTCCTGATGACTCTACTGCTTGAACCATCTGTACTGCATCGTCCTCTCCATGTACCAACACCCAGCTTGCCTGACCACATTGCTCGCCCTTGTTGGCTACCACCCGAGACTCCAATCCAATGGCTGAATGTGACAGAATAAACACGCCCAAAACATGGAGTCCATGGTAGCTACCCTGAAAAAACTGGTCGTTGAACTGCAAGAGTTCTGTGGCACCTATCAAGAGAAGGTTTCTACCTTACAAAGAGAGGTAGATATGTTACAGCAACAGATACTGGAGTTGTGCAGTTCAGATGCAGAGGTTTGCATGCCTTTACTGTCAAAGTTTGGTGGGGACTGCTGCCAGTACCAAAGATTTCTGAATCAATGTTGCATTTATTTCCAGATGAAATCCGGTCCATTTATTAATGATAGAAAAAGATGATGTTCATTATTAGCGTACTAGAAGGTGAAGCGATTACTTGGGCCTCACTTTAAGTGGAAATTGACAGCACCCTCCTTGATAACCTCCGCACTTTCATTGTGGCTGTCGATCAAGTGTTCAACCCCAGCCGCTGTGCAGCGACCAAAAGAAGATTTCATAATCTTCGACAGGGTCAGTATTTGGTCACGAGTATATGTCGTTGGGCCAATGACACCAGGTGGAACGCAGTTGAGTCAGTTCCAAAGAGGACTTTCAGAAGGGGTTAAAGATGAACTGGCCAGAGTGGAGACCCAAAATTATTTGGAAGACTTCATTCAACTAAGTATCCGCATAGATCAGAGGTTTATGGAACGGCGAAAGGAGAAGTTCCGATTTTTCAAAAATAACCCATCCTATTCGTCAATCCACCCGTAATACCCAACCAAGTGCAGACTCTTCTCCCGAACCAATGCAGATCGACCCCAATCCTCAAACCCCTCTCCATGGCAGAGAAAAAGAGGCGCCGCTCTGAGAATTTATGCCTGTACTGAGGGGGTTCTGGTCATTATGCTATGAACTGTCCTAATAAATTCCAGAGGACCATTGCCCTCACACATGCTAAGACCATAATAAACTCTTCCCTCCCAAAAGAATTAGATACTGCTCTGCTAGCCTTTTCAGACGTCACCCAGGAAGCTACAAGAAGGCATCACCCATCTCTCCATTTTGTTTTCCCTATCAAGATAATTATGGGGAGCTGCAAAATCTTAGGCACTGCCACGTTAGATTCAGGAGCAGGAGGGAACTTGGTGGACTGCCAATACGCTCTTGATAACAACCAGAGCTAAAACCAAACACATTGACATGGAAACAATGGGCGGGTCCCCTCTGGTTTCTGGGCCTGCCACTCAGGAGATAAGTGTACTGTATATTCACATTGAGCCGGACCATCATGAGGTGATCAGTTTTCATCTCATCTTCTCTCGGAAATTTCCTTTCACCGTAAGTATCCATTGGTTCTCTACTAACAGCCCAGCCATCAACTGGGAATCAAGAACTATCACCTTCCCCACAGAGCATTGTATGGTAAATTATCACTTCCAGTCAGGGGCAAGACCTCGAGAATGCACCCTAAAATGTCTTTCGGAATATTCAGATGAAAATCTTAAAAAGGGTCTTATCTGGCCTTCTTTCTCCCCGGGCTAAGCATATTCCTTACTGAAAAAAAAATGCTTACTCTTTGAACATGCATTGATTATCAGTAACTAAGTAAAATTACTATCAAGAATCGCCACTCTCTCCTGTTAATTCCGGGACTGCTGGAGAGGCTCCATGCAGCCAAAGTGTTCACTAAATTGGATCTCATATAACCTGGTAGGGATCCACCCCAGGGATGAGTAGAAAACAGCTTTCAGAACAACATATGGACATTTAAAAAATCTAGTCAAGCTGCTCGAAACTTTGCAATGCTCCTACCACCTTTCAACATTTTATTAACTAAGTATTTCAAGATCTGTTGGATCAATTTGTGGTGGCTTACCTTGATGACATCCTTATTTTGTCCAATAACTTTGAGGAACATTGTAGTCACGTCCAGTTTGTCTTGGAGTGACTCCAAAAGAATTGTCTTTATATCAAATTGGAGAAATGTGAGTTCAACAAGACTCGAATGCTATTTCTGGGGTATCTCATTTCTCCAAGTGGTCTGAGCATGGATCCTAGCAAGATTAAGGCCGTTGTGGATAGGCCTGTTTCCAAAAGTTTAAAAGATGTCCAACACTTTGTCGCATTTGCAAATTTTTATGAAAAATTCATAAAGAACTTCTCAAAGAACATCTTGCCTATTACTGCTCTCTTACAAGGAAAACACAAGCATTTTCGTGGTCCCCAGAGGCATAGGATGCCTTTGACAGATTAAAGACCCTCTTTACATCTGCACCCACACTAGTTCACCCGAATCCTGAATTGCCCATTGTTGTCGAAGTTGACGTTTTGGAGGCAGAGATAAAATGCATCCATGTACGTTTCTATCATATATCTTATCATCAGCAGAAAAGAGCAATGACATTGGAAAAAAGGAACTTAAAGCCATCAAAGTTGTTTTCTCCAAATAGATACATCTCTTGGAAGGAGCCCATCATCTAGTAACAGTTCTTACTTCTTAAGAATTAACCCTCTCCTCAATCATACCTCTGAGGTCGTGGACCTCTCTTTCAAAGAGGGGTTTTAAATGAAAGGAGACCAACTGTATGTCCTGGATGTGGGTCGATTCAAAACCCTTAGAGTGGTTCATGATTCCAAACTTGCTGGTCATCTCGGAATCACAAAAACCTTGGAACTTCTGCTTTATTCCTTCTGGTAGCCTAATTGCAAGAGCAATGTGAAAAAGTATGTATATACCTCTTGCGACACGTGTGCATGGAACATGACCCCAAAAACTCATACTTTGGGCCTCCTGCTGCCACTTCCAGTTGCATACAGGCCTTTGGGATCTATGTCTATAGACTTTATTGTGGGTCTTCCCTCTTCTAGAGAAATGACTGCCATCCTGGTTGCGGTGGACTGATTCACAAAAATGACTAATTTTATCACCATCAAAGGGATTCCCGAGCTGAACACACTGCAGAATTGGTGATCAGGGAAATATTTAGATTTCATAGGATTCCTAATGACATGGTCTCAGACAGAGAGGTTCAGTTTACAGTAAGATTCTGGTAGAACTTCTGTATGGCCCTAGGGATCACTGTTAACCTGTCTTCTTCTTTCAATCCTGAGTCCAATGGTCAGAACGAGTGAACGAATCAGAGTCTACAGCAATATCTCCGCTGCTTTATTTCCCACCTCCAGGATGATTTGGTTGATTTTCTACCAATGGCGGAATTCACCTACAATAATGCCTGACACAGTTCCATCTCCCAAAGTACTGGATGAGAAGAAGATACGGTGTCACGTTCAGGCACGGAATTGGAGTCTTGAGTGGTAGCCAAGAAGGGCGGGCAATGTGGTCAGGCAAGCCAGGTGTTGGTATATGGAGAGGGTGATGCAGAGGGTTCAAGCAGTAGAGTCGTCAAGAGATAGCCAAGGTCTGGTACACAAGTAAGGAGCATACTAGTTTAAAGGCTGAGAGCTCAGAGCACAATAAACATGGATCTGAGGCAGGGCCAAGCTTTTATAGTTAGTGTAATCAAGAGCAGGGTGGAGCCAAGGCAGGGAACTGGATCAGGGCTACAGGAACCAGGTTAAGGTCCAGCAAGGGAGCTGTCCAGAAGGTTGGATGGCTCTGCAGGAAGAGCTGCAAACTAGAGTACAGGAGGTCCCAGGTTCGAGTCCTGACATGCGGTAAGAAGACTACTTGGGGAGGAATAGGTAAGTATAGCATTTGGTTTTTTTTTAACTCTGTTGAGGTTCTATGTCATGACCTGAAGAAGACTATGCACGCAAGGCGTCCAAGAAATATTGATGAAGTGAAACACATTTACAAAGAGTAATAGTCCAATATTCCTCCTAAATAGTGTGTAAAGCTTACTTCAAGCTTCAGAAAATGTTTGTTGTTGATAATTTCTGCTAAAGGTGGATCTGCAGGTTATTTAGTTCAATAATAACTGTTTGATAACTCATTTCTTCCTGCACTGTGACTCTTTACTCGATGTGCTTAATAAAAGATAAAAATACTACAATTTGTGTGTTATTTGTATACTTAGATTGTATTTGACTATAATTGTGACTTAGATAACAATCAGACCATGTTTTTAGTAATTAGTGCCGAAAACCAGGTGATTCCAAAGGGCTCACTTACTTTTTCTTGCCGCTGTAGATTAGTTCTTGTAGAAAGTCTTAGTAAACAAATACATTAGCAAATTACTGAAGGATAATCCAGCAATATATTACACTGTGATCACAAAATGAGCATGTATCGCTTTAAGATTAACCTTTTACTTTTAGACAACTTTTGCTTGAAATATTGAGGAGAAAAAGGGTGACTAATATTCCTTTAACTCATTGAGTATTTGTCATGTTATATCATGGAACTGGGAACTTAAAAATGATAGAATCTAACTTGATACTGTCAATGCCACAATTGTTGACAAGACCACCCACCAAGAGGAACAATTTAGTATCATCTGACACTTAGAGTAGAGATAATTGCTGGGTTCTTGAGATATGCTTGAATTATTGCAAGAACCCAGCAACATTTACAATACTACATGAAGGGAAGAATATTCTGGTACATCACAATACTTAAAGGGCCACTCCAGTGATTTTTATGCATTCATTTTGTAGCTATCACCAGTATATATAAATGATCTTGTGTTACTTTGGTTACTTAGTTCTTTTGGTCTGAAACTCCTGACTTCTTTCTCCTCAGATGGTCATGTGATCTCATTTCTCATCAGCTCATACATACTTAACGTTATGGATTCATTTTCTAGTCAATTTGTAGGTTCGTGTGATGCTGTTACATGAACCCTACCACAGAAACCTTCTAGAGGGTGACACAGGCACTCCTGTGACAGTTGCTGATGATGACCGCACAGCTGCTGCCACACAGTTATAAAAGAGGAGATCACAGCTAATCCTTCTGACTGTATGCTTATGGTCTGTAACTTAGTTAGGTGAATAAAAAACGTAATGATAATTAAACTGTCCCCCCAGCAGACAGAAATGGTACAACCTGCAGCTTATGCTGTGATTATGCAGCATGAGATAGATGTGAAAGTGAAACAAAAAAAATCACTATCAAGGTGGTGCCAGATAAATATCAGACAGAGGGATGTACTGCATGGAAGCGACTGCGTCACACATAGGAGACCTCCAGAGTATCACAGGCAATCAGATGAGTGGAGCAAGGATGGAAAAAAGTGTTTTCACCACATTGTCCCTTTAAATTATTATGTCACTGTTATTTTTACATAAACTATATAGCAGCACAGCCTGAGCCATTATAGTGACTTACAGCCTTCAGATTTTATTATTGGGTTTATAATATTCTTCTTCATCAGCAGCACTATATGGCTATTATGGATTCACCTGCTTTACTTTTGAATTTCTTTCCACCCTCCTTAATTCTAATCACCTCATGTGTAGAATATAAATAGAAGCTTCGATATGATGGGAAATGAAGAATTCTTGCTAAGATTGATGCTGTTTTGCAGGTAACAAAATGTATCACCTTGTTTTTGATTAGAACTATTCAATGCGCTGTGCATGCTGATAATTCTGCATACTGTACCCTGTTCAATTGGTGCTGTGTTATACCATAAAAATGAGAAAATTGGTCCCTGAGGCCAGAAATAACTATGTCAACTTCTGCTGTTTATATTTTATTGAGTGCCTGGCTTCTAGATATTTTGTAATTTAATACTACTAAATGTCAACTGAAACTTCTCCCAACCACAGCATGATGTTCAATGACAGAAAATCATTCAAACCAAGACAGGAGAAGCCTCGTTAATGTGTTTCTCCTCTTTTCCGTACAGTGATCTACCGGCTCTTTAAAATAGAAAAACACAAGTTGCTCGATGTCCAGATTTAACCAGATTTACTTGAAGATATGAGCTCGTGTAATGGTTGTAGGTCACAAGTTATAGTATCAATACAATGTAGCGAAGCCGAACACATACAGAATAGATCACCATAAGATGTAAAAATAAAAAGAGCATAATAAATAAAATCTCCCCAATTTTTCATCTAATTATCTATTACTCATACCGAATATACACATGGTAACTTATCCAGGCACATGTCTTACTACCAGGAGTGCACATAACAAAGGTAACCGGTATAGTTGTTTGAGGCTAGAAGCACAACTTAATCTCCCCAGTATTAAATCTGTAACAGGACCCCCTACATAATCTGATGAGACAAGCACACAAATAAATCAACTAAAAATAGCTAAAAAGGAAATGATTTCTGTTTCGGAATGGCCAAGTCAGAGTTTTGACCTTAACTAGAGATGAGCGAGTATACTCGCTAAGGCACATTACTCGAGCGAGTAGTGCCTTAGCGGAGTATCTCCCCGCTCGTCTCTAAAGATTCGGGGGCCGGCGCGGGTGACAGGTGAGTTGTGGCAGGGAGCGGGGGGGGAGAGAGGGAGAGAGAGATCTCCCCGCTCTCCCCCGCCCCCCGCCGGCCCCCGAATCTTTAGAGACGAGCGGGGAGATACTCCGCTAAGGCACTACTCGCTCAAGTAATGTGCCTTAGCGAGTATACTTGCTCATCTCTAACCTTAACCCTATGGAGATGCTCTGGCATTACCTGGCTGCGCACGAAAGGCATCCCAGAAATATTAGTAAACTAAAACACATTTGAAGGAAACGATGGTCCAAAATTCCTCCTCAACATTGTGAAAATCTTATATATATCTGCAGGAAACATTTGGTGGAGGTGATTTCTGATAACAGGAGGATCTACAGGTTATTAAATTCAAGAGTTCAGGTACTTTTTCTCAATGCACAGTGGATTGCTACTTAATATGGTTAATAAAAGACAGGAACGGTACAACTGTTTGTATGTTATTAGTTTACTTAGGTTATATTTGTCTATAATAGTGACTTAAATAACAACCAGATTACATTGTATTAGTAATCCATGAAGAAAACCATGTAAGGGTTCAATTCATGTATTTCTGCAACTGTATGTATGTAGCAGAGGGTCCTTTGGGTCCTATAAGGAACCATTGTCCTGTTGTGAATGCTGCCTCTCCAACACCTATGGCGAAGACCCTATTTGGCACTCTTAAGGGGAGAAGTCGTAGACTGATCCACCAGTATGAACCTCGATAGCACTCCCTTTTTCCTTAAGCAATGCATTGTTTTCAAGCAGGGGGATAAAGATAGGTCTAAGGGTTAACACATGGTTCTCCAGCTGTTGCTGAGAGTTCTAGCTTTCAACAGCTGGAAAGGTTAGGCTGAAGAATAATGCACTAGATGTTGATTGAAGTTAATCTTGGTTTCATGAAGTTAAATATCAACTTGTTGAAACATGTTGAATAAATTAAAATCATCATAAGCATAAGATGAACATTTATATTACTGCATCTATCATCAATACCAGGATTGATTTAAATGCAAATTCAAGCATAATAGTAAGGTTACTTGCACATAAAACTTTTGGGGTTCAGTCACACGGGCACATCGGCCCCCGTGTTACTGCAGGTAGCAGACATCCGTACCTGAAGATGAACGTCTCTCTGCAGCGCCGAAGGAAAGAACATGTGACCGGCTTCATTACCGGTCATGTGTTCTTTCATCAGCGCTGCAGAGACGTCCGTCTTCAGGTACGGCCGTCTTCTTTCTGCGGTAACGGCTCAGTCACACGGGCGCATCGGCGCCGGTGTACGTGTGCCGATGCGCCCGTGTGACTGAGCCCTTACCTCCAGCATCAGTTCCATCTCCAGTTCTCATTTTCTATGTTGTCAGTACTTTTCTACACAGCTAAAAACACTAATGGGGACTAAAAAAGTAGGGGGAGCAATCCTGTGCTGGTGTATGTAGATTAGATATTGTCACTGGAGTTCCAAGCAGGGTTTTGATGATGATCTATATCCAGAGATTCATGTGGTGGTGCCGCCAACCAGAGTTGTGCCTATATGGGATGGTATGGGAAAATAACTTTTTAGTTTTGTTATTTTATCTTTTATTTTGCCTTTTCCCATTCGGTCCCCTTTCTCCCCATACATTTTTTTTAATGATTACATTTTTATTAGAATTTTTTCAAAATAAACAACATTTTACAGTTTTGAAAAGGCACCTTAATAGGTGGGCGATAGTCGTAGCGGTGTTGAAATTAGAACATGTACATAAACAAACGAAAACATATGTAAGTATAGGAACATATACAGGAAAAAAAAAACAAAAGAAACATCGGAGGTACATTTCCGTGTATAGGAAGGTGGTTGATTTAGGGTTTTGTTAACTGGTCATTTCGCTCTAGAGTGAATTCAAAATTTAAATGACGTAGCTGGAAGAAAGGAGGGGAAGGAAGGTGGAGGGGATAGCGATGTAAGATTACTTGGGGTATATAGGGGACAGGGAAATCATTGAGTTATGGACGTCTCCTTTTTGTCTATCCATCCCGGCCCCTTCTTCATTTATTTCTTTGGTACCCGTCCTCCCTATAGGGGGTTCTTGGTTGTGTAGTCCAGCCAAGTTGCCCAAAAGGATGTGCGGGGGTGATGAAAAACAAATCTGCGTGAGTACGCTTCCTCTAGGTGGAAGGTGAGTTCCACCGAGTTTCTGACCTCTGGTATGGAGGGGGCTTCCTTTGATTTCCTGTGTCTAGCTATTGCTAGACGTGCCGCTAGGATAATGTGTGAGGTGATGGCTGAGTAGAAAGGGGATATTTTGTCTATTTTCAAGAAGCAAAGAGCCAAGTTAGGGTCTGGGGGTACGTGCTGATTTGTGACAGAGTGAATCAGATTAAACTCCTCATACATTTTGATACATTTTGTACCCATTATGTGACACATTTTTATATTCACTCATATTTCATTACGACTATTTATAGCTGTTTTGTCCAATTATGTTGAATATTCTATATACCGTATTTTTCGCTTACCTGATTATAAAACGCACCTAGGTTTTAGAGGAGGAAAATAGAGAAAATATCTTGAACTTACCGAAGGACTTTAGGTGACAGTGCAGGGTGACTGAGGGCCACCGTAACATCTTTCCTTTCTCTTTCACAGCAGGAGCAGTGGAGCTCTGTAAAAGCAGTGCTTGTAGTATGGCGGGAGGAAGGGAATAAGCTGATTGGTGGAGGCGGGGGAGAAGCAGCAGTTCCCACTGGTGCTCACCACCAATCGGTGGTACATATGGGCGGCAGGGAAGGAGAAAGAAAACTGCTCTCCTCCCCTGCTATGGAGTGGACCCGACCGAACATGCGGACGTGCAATCCTGCAATAGTGCCGGCCAGCTTCAATTTCGGCACATTCGTTTTATAAGCTGCACAGACTTTCCACCCCACTTTGGGGGAAAAAAGGGTGTCTTATATAGCAAAAAATACATTGCTTGTTTTTAATTACTATCACCCATTGTAGTGCTTTAATCCAGCCAAAATGAGAAAATGATTGAAAGGAATCGTAAAAATTTGTGGACATGGAGGCACAACTCTCATAAAATGGTATTCAAGTAGGTAGTTTTTCCCAATTCTTCTTTAGTAAAGGTTTAAAAAAAAACAAAAAAAACCCCAGACAACATATAACGTGTTTCGGGGACGCCGCTCCTTCCTCAGAAATGACTGTAATGGGTGTGTGATATAGCAGAGATTTCTCCTATCCTCGCTACCGTTCTGGAGAACAGTGAGTATTTCCAGAACAGTAGCGAGGATAGGAGAAACCTCCACTATATCCCTCAACCATTACAGTCATTTCTGAGGAAGGGCCCTGTGTCCCCGAAACACATTAAATATTGGCTATTAATTTTAAACCTTTAACAAAGAAGAACCAGGTAAAACTACCTACTTGAATACCATTTGATGAGAGTTGCACCTCCATGTCCACCAATTTTTACGATTCCTTTCAATCTAATTGTCACACTCTGCTATAAACGGTTCGGTGTTAGTGAACCGGCAGCACCTTAGTTTATTTTATTTAATTTTCTATAGTGAAAGCTATTTTTCCTGCACAACAGCGGCAGATGGAACTCCACCCTTCTCTTTTTATTTACTACCTTTGAAATTGAGAAAAAGGCTTTAACCTCGAAACGCATTTTTTGCTTGCTTTTCATTTCAATAACAGAATTCTCTTCTACCTAACTGTTTTTTCAATAAGCCTTTTTGGAGAGTTGCATCACAATCCAATAGTTTATCTAATGGGGACCGAAATATTATCAAATGGAACCCAAAGTGGTTTTCGTTTCACACATTAAACCCTATGGTTCTGTTCTGTTTTCTGTCCCTGTCTGGGTTTTTTTTTCCATAGAAAATGAAAGCTCCACACTGGATGTTATGTGAAAGTCATCTTAACCCTTTGCAATCCACTGTCTGACGTCTTCCAACATTCTGAGTGAAGCCTGTGCAGCTCTGATGTCAGAAGACGTCCAGCAGGGTATTCTTATTGCATATTACTGGCTACTCTGTTGTCGAGGGCCTCTCCAGCATGTCACATACTGCAGTACTGGCTCTAGCCAGCAGATGGCGCCATTGTATAATGGCAGAAAGAGAAAGCCCCCTAGGAAACCCTGAATTCAAAATTGGATTGCAAAGGGTTAGTCAGTTGAATAGGAACATTTGAAGAATGATCATTTACACTTAGAAAATTAGAACAACAATGATGTATAAATGACCAATTTTCTCTATTGACAAACGTTACTTTTCTCTTAGATTTTATTTTCTGCATTTACAACAAGAAAATATTGCTTGAGATGACTGAAATCATATTAAATCCTTGCACTGATAACTCTTTAGATAAATTTGCATTGCCGTTTCTCATTCATCCAAAACTTAAATTTTGCTAAAATGCATCAGCAATAACGTGAGGTAGCGGGGCCGCAGATGTTACGATGAAGATGTAAGCAGATTAGAGGTGAAATCACAACTGAATGATGCAATCATAGATTATTCTCCAAGGTACTAATACCACCATTTACTTAAAAAGTTGCATTCAAAAGAGTAAAAGATTTTTGTGCACATCTGCTCATGTTCTTCTACCGGATTTTACTTAATCTTATTGGAAAACAAAAACAATTATGTCAAAATAAGCATCCATATAACAGCTGCAGGCAGCCTATGGTTCTTCTACCTTGAAGTTGTCTCATTAGTGTAGATGTGACTTGCGTGTCTACACCTGCAAAGTTCTGCTTTTTCTGCTACACTGATGTGTGATATCTTCATTTATACGGGCAAGTGCAATGAGCCCAGAATGTACAATATATTTGTGGGAATGCTATGTAAAATTTCATAAATATTGTACATATGTATTTGTTATTAAAAAAAACAGGTTTTTTTTGTATTTTATAGTGTATGATAATTAAAGGGGTTGTCCAGTTTGAAAACCTATTGTTACAGCTTGGCTGGTGGATGGTTATGGGTCTGTGGTGGTGTCATCCCTGGCCCATGTGATGCGCCAACTTGGCACATGTCAATTTTCTGTCTCCACTGGTCAGCCAGGAATTAACTACTTTTTGATGTTAAGTGGTTAAATGACAGGTTAAGATAGTCTAGCCAACAGAAATGTGCTAATATAATGATTTTATAACTACCATATGACTAACTCTTCAACTGGTATGGAGAACAACAGGACCATAAGCATTGTTAAGAAACATTGTTGCACCTTGCTACATTATAAAAATAGGCAAAAACAGTACATCCTCCAGAAGTTTACAGTACCATTTATGAAAGATGCCATGATGGGCAATAAAGCTAAAGTCACGTACAGGCGAAGTGAATAACTTTCTCTCATGGCTATGCCCCCTGTCGCGAAATATTACACAGCAAGTGAATTGTTAGTTCTTGAAATTGATGTGTTGGAAACAGGATAAGTGGATAAGTCTAGGGACCAGAGTGACTTTGGCAAGATCCAAATTGGGATGGCTAGATGATTGCGTCAAATCTCTAAAATGGCAGGTCTAGTGATATGTGCCCAGTATGTTGTGGCTAGTACCTACTACAAATGGTCCAAAGAAACACAACTGGAAACCTGACAACAGAGTCATGGGTGTCAAAGGCTAATTAATGCACATGATTATTGAAGGCTATTGTAGAGCTATTGTAGTACAAAGTGCTGAAAAAGTAAATGCTGGCTATGATAGGCCACTTGGGATTTACGCAGTAGTTACAACAGGGTGTCCTTTTCTTTTTCCGTAGTACTATAATCCACCTTCCCCAGTAGTCATACCAGCTCCAGTCCAGTCATATTGCTCATGCTGACCGCTTCCACTGCCACAAGAAGACTGGTCTGATGAATGACATTTTCTCTTACATCATGTGGACAGCTGGATAAATATGCATGACCAAACCAGACTAGTTATCCCTGAGTCTCTGTTACCTTTCTTTCCTTCAAAGTACTCTTTACCATACTTTCTCTTCTCCTTCTTTTAGGTGGGGTTATCTTTTACATCTCTGTTCCTATAGTCCCCGGTCCAACAGACCCTGGGGGGTCATGGACAGGAGAGTTAATTAACAATACTGCATAAATTGCTGAGTTTTAGTACAAATTAAAACATATACAGTTTTGTGCTAATGCTATCTTTATTGCAATTTTATGGATATACTGTAAACAGTGTGATGCAGTTTGAATAAAATACTTTTGAACCATAAATGTGCATTGCCCACCTGAAGGAGAGATCGTACCAGGATGCACAAGCCGGTAGAGGCAGAGTGATGCTCTGGACAGTGTTCTGCTGGGAAGCCTTGGGTCCTGCCATTCATATGGATATCACTTTAACATGTACCACCTACCTAAACATCGTACAGACCAAAAACACCCCCTGATGGTAACAGTATGTTCTAATGGCAGTGGCCTCTAATAATAATAATTTAATTGAGTATTTGTAGGATGTGCTGCAAATACAAGTCTGACTCATGGAGGCCTCCACCTCACAACTTATAGGACGTAAAGGATCTGCTGCTAGCATCTTGGTGCCAGAAATAACAGGACACCTTCAGAGGTCTTGTGGAGTCCATGGAGTCAGAGCTGTTTTGGTGGCATGAGCGAAACTAACACAATATTACACAGGTGATATATAGTCTATGCTCTATAGACCCTAGTGATTTCAATAGACACTAAACTATGTGCAGTTTTGCTTGAAGGACAGTTGCGTGCTTCTGCTGCATTGATATTTGCTAGCAGAGATCATGATGCAGTGAGGTTGTGCTGTCCGGAAAGGAGGCTAGTGTAAATCTTGAGTGGCCTATTTTGGCCACTGAGCAAAGCAGAGGGCACCACTTTGACTGCTGGAGGAAATACAAGAACTACTGTGACTACTAGAGAAAAGGAAAGGAGGCTCCACTGTGACCACCACGGAAATGGGTGAATGAAAGTGAGTGGACCTACATGACTGTTATGGTAAAGCTCTGCCATGACAACTATGTGAAATGGGGATTGCAGTTAATACTGAGAAAAGAAGGAGGATACTACTTTAGGCTGAATGGACATGGTCAGGTCGGATTCTACATGCGGGATCCCACACTGCGTAGCTGTCCAGATATTTTCTCCTGTGTTCTGCGGATGTGCCGGCCAGAGCGCTGGTGCACATGCACAGAGCAGAGAGTGCTGCGCCGTCGTGCCAGCGATGACGCGGATCTACAACGATTTCGAAATTGACATTTCGGAATCGCCACGGGTCGGATCGCTTCCATTGACTGCAATAGAAGCCGTTAGTGCAACTCCCGCACAAAATAGAGCATGCTGTGATTCTTCCTCCACGAGCGGAAATCGCAAGTGATTTCCGCTCGTGTGCTTGGAAGAATCATTTTACATTGCATGCTATGGACAGACATTGCTGGCGGGCGCCCGTGTACTTTGGGCCTTTATTGCTGTAGGAATTGTGAGATAATGTTGTAAACACTATTGGAGTTATTACATTGACTTCTCTTGAGGGGGCTGCTGAGAGAGAAATGAGAGAAGGGGAACACTGAGTGGTTACCTATAGACAAAAGCCATATTGGACAGGAAATATGACTTCATCTAAGAGAGCAAGTTACAATCAGGGAATCCCCATTCCTCTATTAACACAACATGTTCTAATAGGGTTTATAGGCAAGGGATGTATAAACCAGACACAGACTTTAGCTTTTTTTACTCTCGTTAAGTCTTGGATTCTTTCTTTTCTTCCAAAGCTTAACATAAAAACTCTGGATGTGCAGAATAATATAACTCTAATATGGAATGAATTGAATTATACCTTTATTGTTTTTGTGCAATATCTTCATGAATTTATAAGAATTGTTGCATTCATATTAGAATAAGTGGTAGTATTTCTACTATATCTCAGATTATGAGCTGTTCGAGGGAGAATACTGCTGTGCGAGATGTGAGCATGTTGCACATTTGGAAGCCCAGATCCTGGATATAAATGAGCAGCTTGGAACACTGAGCTCCATTAGTAACAATGGAAAGGAGTTTGCTGCTCACTGAGCAAGCCCTCTTTAGGGGAGATGTGGGGGAGGATGGTAGTTCGGGAGAGCAGGATGAACAGGCAGGTTGCTGGATGACAGAAGGAGGGGTAGAAGGAAGAGATCCAGGGAGGCTAGTCCTGAACTGGCACCCCAACATGTTGGCAAAATTGGCAGACGAGGGGGATGCCATTACAGGATTAGAACTGCTGCTGCATGACATGGCCTCTGACCACCAGTGGAAGGTCTGCTCCAGTAAGAAGGGGAATAGGAGCGCAGGGCAGGCTAGACAGGTCCTGGTAGTGGGAGACTTAATTATTAGGGGGGCAGACAGGGCAATCTGCCACAAAGACCATGATTGTTGAACAGTCAGGATTTGTCTTCCTGGCGCTCGAGTTCGACACATCGCGTATTGGGTTGACAGATTACGGGAAGGGGCTGGTGAGGATCCAGTGGTCAGGGTACACATTGGCACTAAAGACAAAGTTAGAGATAGGTGGAAACTTCTTAAAAACAGTTTCAGGGAACTGGTATGTAAGCTTAGGGCAAGGACCTCAAAAGTACTATTTTCTGAAATACTACCTGTACCACAAGCCAAATAAGAAAAGCAGTGGAAGATTAGGGAGGTAAACAAGTGGCTCCAGAGTTGGTGTAGGAAGGAGGAGTTTGGGTTTCTGAGAAATTGGGCTGACTTTGCTGTTAGGCTACAGGTTCTACCGTAGGGATGGGCTACATCTCAATGGGGAGGGTGCAGCTGTGCTGGGGGCAAAGATGGTTAGATGATTGGAGGAGTGTTTAAACTAGGGACTGGAGGGGAGGGCAACCAGAGAGATAGAGGGGAAGACAGTGTAGACAGTGACCTCGGATTAGGTAATGGAAATGTGTGTGGAGCGATGGGAGGGGTTAATACAGTTAGAACTTGCAGAATAGTTAGTTATAAATACAAGTAATATAAAAAATAACCCAAACTTTCCAAACTGTATGGTGACTAATGCTAGAAGTCTGACCAATAAAATAGACGAACCATAAGTAATAATGTCTTTGGAAAACTACAACATAGTGGGAATAACTGAGACCTGGTTAGATGAAAGCTGTGACTGGGCAGTTAACTTACAGGGTGACGGTCTGTTCAGAAGGGGTCGTAAAAACTGGAAAGAGGGAGGGGTTTGACTTTATGTAAAATCCTGTTTAAAGCCCACATTATGGGTAGATGTGTGGGAACCAGATGAACATGTGGAGTCTCTATGGATGGAAATACATGGAGGAAAAAACAACAATAAAATCCTCATAGAGGTTTTTTATAAACCACCAAGTATAACAGAAGCCCCTGGAAATGTATTATTGTAGCAAATAGATGAAGCAGCAAATCACAATGATGTAATTATTATGGGGGACTTTAACTATTCAAATATAAACTGGGAAGCTGAAACCTGCAGATCTCATACAAGTAACAACTTTCTGTCGATTACTAAAGATTACCTTACCCAACTTGTATAGAACCCAACTAGAGGACCATTTTAGACTTAATATTAACCAACAGACCTGACGGAATAACAGGAATGCAGGTTGGAGGGCATGTTGGAAATGGTGACCATAATATAATACATTTCAACTTGTCTTTCAAGAGCAAATTTTATAGGGAAGCTATGAAAATAATAAACTTTAGGAAGGTCAAGTTTGATCAGTTTAGTGATGCCCTTAACCTTATTGACTATGATAATGTGCTTAGAAATAACAGCATAAGCAATAAATAGGAAACGTTTAAAAACATCCTAATTACTTACTGTGAGAGGTTCATAACTTACAGGAATAGAAGACTTAGTAATAGGAGAAAACCAATGTGGCTTAATAAAGATGTAAAGGGGGCAATAAACAGCAAAAAGAAAACATTTAAAGTATTAAAGCAAGAAGGTGCTGAAGAAGCACTAAAAACTTACAAATTGTGTAGAAAATCAGATAAAAGCAGAAAGGACACAGATACCCATTTTGTACAGTAAAATAGTAGTATTTGCAGATGACACAAAACAATGTAAATATATTAACACAAGAGACGACACAAGGCAATTGCAAGAGAATCTGGATCAGTTGGGGGCAGAAAAGTGGCAAATGTAAGGTTCTGCACATGGGCATGGAAATTACACACAAATAAGGAACCACCACTACATACAAATAAGGGAGATGGAATAAAACCCCCACAGCACCACTTATAAGATATCTCCCTTATTTGCATATTACCCAGAGGAGCGTTCATGGCCATTTGAGTCTCCTCATGCACTGTCTAGGTGCTCTCCCTAAGGAGAAAAGATAGTGTTTCTGACCACACTAAATGGAAAACTACTGGTAACACTGATATCGAAAAGCAAACAGGATCAAAAGAGGTCTAGAGGCACATGACGAGAACATTGTTCTTCTTCTTTACAAGTTAGAGGTCAGACCACACATGGAATATTGTCTACAGTTTTGGGCACCAGCACTCAAGAAGGACATATCATAGCTTAAGCGGGTACAATACAAAGGTCTCTCCCATCATCTATTTATACGCAGGACTAAATAGAGAAAGAATGTGACAGCCCATTCAATGCAAAAATAGAAAAAGCGTGCTTGACAAAGACTGTTTGGTCGAAACGTTGCTGTCTATTTGTGTCACGTCCTTTCTCTATTTTGTTCTAAGATTGGATTCTGGGATTCCGGTTCCTGATGACTTTGCATCAAATTGCTCCACTGAATCAGTGTCTAAGCTGCTGGCATCACGCTTATTTTTACTAGCTTTATAGCCAGGATTAGGACAGTAACAAGGGGGCGCCCTCTACCTGTAGAAGAAAGAAAGTTTCTTCACTAAACACAGAAGGGGGTTCTTTACTGTAGGAGCAGTGAGACTGTGGAACTCTCTGCAGGAGGACGTGGAGATGGCAAACTCACTAAGAGTACAAGAGGGGTCTGGACGTCTTTCTTGAGTGATACAATATTACATGTTCTAAACATTAATAACTTCAGAAGGATTGTTGATCCAGGGATTATTCTGCGGCAGCCAGGCTCATCTTCCTGTCCAGCTGCTACTCTGACGCCTCTGCCCTGTGCCGGTCACTGCACTGGCTGCCCGTTAAATACAGAATTCAATTTAAACTCGCCACCTTCATCCACAAAGCCCTCCACAGTGCAGCGCCCCCCTATATCGCCTCCCTCATCTCAATCCATCAACCAGCCCGGGCTCTCCGCTCTGCTAACGAAACCAGATTGAGCGCCCCTTTAATTCGAACTTCTCATTCCCGCCTCCAAGACTTCTCCAGAGCAGCACCGATCCTCTGGAACGCACTACCAAACGCTACCCGAGCAATCCAGGACTCGCAAAACTTCAGGCGTGCTCTAAAAACACACCTCTTCAGGGAGGCATACCGAATTCCCTAAACAAACCCCTCTGTACTCCGCCTGATAACATGCTCCCTGACCTACTGACTGCAATCCCTGCTAGCCATCATAAGCCGCGCCTGCAGTCATACTGTTTCTGCCGTCACACGGCTAAATGTCTGACCATTGTCTATGTGTATATCACCCCTCACTCTCCACCTCGCCATACAGTGCACATCTCCAGCCCCTCTACCTTCTGTATCACCCCATTATCTGTAGTATGTAAGCTCGTTAGAGCAGGACCCGCACCCCTATTGTTTCCATCAATTGATTACTTTGTAACCGTGGTTCTGTAATGTTTGTACTTTTGTCTTTCTGTATCCCCTGTCTATGTAAGCGCTGCGGAATATGTTGGCGCTATACAAATAAAGTTTATTATTATTATTCTGATTGCCAGATTGGAGTCAGGAAGGAATTTTTTCCCTTAAATGAGGAAAATTGGCTTTTACCTCAATGGGTTTTTTTTACTTTCTCTGGATCAACATTGGGGGGTAATAGGCTGAACTGGATGGACATATGTCTTTTTTTGGCCTTACATAGTATATTACTATTATCAAGGTACAATTTCACTGTTATCCATATATAGTTCCAGTTCATTTAGTGATAGTTGAAAAATACGTATTCTTTTTGCAGAGAATAACACATAAATCTATATATTAAATTGTGACTATAGAATATAACTTGCAGTGTGTTTTTGTAACATGCGCAGGTATCAACACAGAGATTTCTCCCATCATATATTTATATCCAGGGCTGTGACTGTGACAAGGGGGCGCCCTCTACGTCTAGAGGAAAGAAGGTTTCTACACTGACATAGAAGGGAGTTCTTTACTGTAAGAGCAGTGAGACTATGGAACTCTCTGCCTGAGGACGTGGCGATGGCGAACTCACTAAAAGAGAATTCAAGGAGGGCCTGGATGCCTTTCTTGGGTTTAACAATATCACATGTTATAGATTATTTAAGTTATGTTGGTGATACGGGGATTATTCTGATTGAAAGATTTAGAGTCGGGAAGGAATTTTTTTTAGAGATGAGCGAGCACCAAAATGCTCGGGTGCTCGTTACTCGGGACGAAATTATCGCGATGCTCGAGGGTTCGTTTCGAGTAAAAAAAACCCGATTGAAGTCAATGGGCGACTCGAGCATTTTTGTATATCGCCGATGCTCTCTAAGGTTTTCATTGGTGAAACTCTGGGCAATTCAAGAAAGTGATGGGAACGACACAGCAACAGATAGGGCAGGCGAGGGGCTACATGTTGGGCTGCATCTCAAGTTCCCAGGTCCCACTATTAAGCCACAATAGCGGCAAGAGTGGCCACCCCCCCCTCCCAACAACTTTTACTTCTGAAAAGCCCTCATTAGCAATGCATACCTTAGCTAAGCACCACACTACCTCCAACAAAGCACAATCACTGACTGCATGACACTCCGCTGCCACTTCTTCTGGGTTACATGCTGCCCAACCCCCCCCGCACGACCCAGTGTCCACAGCACACACTAAAGTGTCCCTGCGCAGCCTTCAGCTGCCCTCATGCCACACCACCCTCATGTCTATTTATAAGTGCGTCTGCCATGAGGAGGAACCGCAGGCACACACTGCAGAGGGTTGGCACGGCTAGGCAGCGATCCTCTTTAAAAGGGGTGGGGCGATAGCCCACAATGCTGTACAGAAGCAATGAGAAATAGAATCCTGTGCCACCGCCATCAGGAGCTGCACACGTGGGCATAGCAATGGGGAACCTATGTGCCACACACTATTCATTCTGTCAAGGTGTCTGCATGCCCCAGTCAGACCGTGTTTTTTTATAAATAGTCACAGGCAGGTACAACTCCGCGTGCACCCACAGCATGGGTGGCTCCCTGGAACCCACCGGCGGTACATAAATATATCCCATTGCATTGCCCATCACAGCTGAGGTAATGTCATGTTAAATGCAGGTGGGCTTCGGCCCACACTGCATGCCCCAGTCAGACTGGGGTTCTTTAGAAGTGGACACATGCAGTTACAACTCCGTGTTGACCGACAGCATGGGTGGGTGCCAGGAAGCCACCGGCGGTACATAAATATATCCCATTGCAGTGCCCATCACAGCTGAGGTAACGTCCGATTAAATGCAGGTGGGCTTCGGCCCACACTGCATGCCCCAGTCAGACTGGGGTTCTTTAGAAGTAGACACATGCAGTTACAACTCCCTGTGGACCCACAGTATGGGTGGCTCCCTGGAACCCACCGGCGGTACATAAATATGTAACATCAGCTTTAATGCAGGTGGGCAAAAAATTAATTGGATTACACTGTAGGCGAGGGCCCCAAAAAATTGGTGTACCAACAGTACTAATGTACGTCAGAAAAATTGCCCATGCCCAACCAAGAGGGCAGGTGAAACCCATTAATCGCTTTGGTTAATGTGGCTTAATTTGTAACTAGGCCTGGAGGCAGCCCAATTAAAATAAAAATTGGTTCAGGTGAAAGTTTCAACGCTTTAGTGAGCATTGAAACGTATAAAAATTGTTTACAAAAATTATATGACTGAGCCTTGTGGGCCTAAGAAAAATTGCCCGTTCGATGTGATTACGTCAGCTTTCAGGAGGAGGAGCAGGAGGAGGAGGAGGAGGATGAATATTATACACAGATTGATGAAGCTAAAAGGTCCACGTTTTTGATGGTGATAGAGAACAATGCTTCCATCCGCGGGTGCAGCCTACGTATTGTTTAGGTATCGCTGCTGTCCGCTGGTGGAGAAGAGAAGTCTGGGAAAATCCAGGCTTTGTTCATCTTGATGAGTGTAAGCCTGTCGGCACTGTCGGTTGACAGGCGGGTACGCTTATCTGTGATGATTCCCCCAGCTGCACTAAACACCCTCTCTGACAAGACGCTAGCCGCAGGACAAGCAAGCACCTCCAGGGCATACAGCACGAGTTCAGGCCACGTGTCCAGCTGTGACACCCAGTAGTTGTAGGGGGCAGAGGCGTCACGGAGGACGGTCGTGCGATCGGCTACGTACTCCCTCACCATCCTTTTACAGTGCTCCCGCCGACTCAGCCTTGACTGGGGAGCGTGGCACACAGTCTTGCTGGGGAGCCAGAAAGCTGTCAAAGGCCTTAGAGAGTGTTCCCCTGCCTGTGCTGTACATGCTGCCAGATCTCTGCGCCTCCCCTGCTACCTGGCCCTCGGAACTGCGCCTTCGGCCACTAGCGCTGTCGGATGCGAATTTAATTTTACCATCAGTTTGTCCGCCAGGGTCCTGTGGTATAGCATCACTCTCGAACCCCTTTCCTCTTCGGGTATGAGAGTGGAAAGGTTCTCCTTATACCGTGGGTCGAGCAGTGTGTACACCCAGTAATCCGTAGTGGCCAGAATGCGTGTAACGCGAGGGTCACGAGAAAGGCATCCTAACATGAAGTCAGCCATGTGTGCCAGGGTACCTGTACGCAACACATGGCTGTCCGCACTAGGAAGATCACTTTCAGGATCCTCCTCCTCCTCCTCAGGCCATACACGCTGAAAGGATGACAGGCAAGCAGCATGGGTACCCTCAGCATTGGGCCAAGCTGTCTCTTCCCACTCCTCCTCATCCTCCTCATGCTCCTCCTCCTCCTCCTCAACGCGCTGAGATATAGACAGGAGGGTGCTCTGACTATCCAGCGACATACTGTCTTCCCCCGCCTCTGTTTCCGAGCGCAAAGCGTCTGCCTTTATGCTTTGCAGGGAACTTCTCAAGAGGCATAGCAGAGGAATGGTGACGCTAATGATTGCAGCATCGCCGCTCACCATCTGGGTAGACTCCTCAAAGTTTCCAAGGACCTGGCAGATGTCTGCCAACCAGGAACACTCTTCTGTAAAGAATTGAGGAGGCTGACTCCCACTGCGCCGCCCATGTTGGAGTTGGTATTCCACTACAGCTCTATGCTGCTCATAGAGCCTGGCCAACATGTGGAGCGTAGAGTTCCACGGTGTGGGCACGTCGCACAGCAGTCGGTGCACTGGCAGATGAAACCGATGTTGCAGGGTGCGCAGGGTGGCAGCGTCCGTGTGGGACTTGCGGAAATGTGCGCAGAGCCGGCGCACCTTTCCGAGCAGGTCTGACAAGTGTGGGTAGCTTTTCAGAAAGCGCTGAACCACGAAATTAAAGAAGTGGGCCAGGCATAGCACGTGCGTGAGGCTGCCGAGCTGCAGAGCCGCCACCAGGTTACGGCCGTTGTCACACACGACCATGCCCGGTTGGAGGCTCAGCGGCGCAAGCCAGTGGTCGGTCTGCTCTGTCAGACCCTGCAGCAGTTCGTGGGCCGTGTGCCTCTTCTCTCCTAAGCTGAGTAGTTTCAGCACGGCCTGCTGACGCTTGCCCACCGCTGTGCTGCCACGACGCGCGACACCGACTGCTGGCGACGTGCTGCTGCTGACACATCTTGATTGCGAGACAGAGGTTGCGTAGGAGGAGGAGGGTGGTTTAGTGGAGGAAGCATACACCGCCGCAGATACCACTAGGTGAGGGTGTGGGTGCAGGCTAGGAGACGGTAGTGCCTGTGCCCTGAGAGGGGGGTTGGATCTCAGTGGCCGGTTGGGGCACAGGGGGAGAGGCAGTGGTGCAAACCGGAGGCGGTGAACGGCCTTCGTCCCACCGTGTGGGGTGCTTGGCCATCATATGTCTGTGCATGCTGGTGGTGGTGAGGCTGGTGGTGGTGGCTCCCCGGCTGATCTTGGCACGAGAAAGGTTGCACACCACTGTTCGTCGGTCGTCTGCACTCTCAGTGAAAAACTGCCAGACCTTTGAGCACCTCGGCCTCTGCAGGGTGGCATGGCGCGAGGGGGCGCTTTGGGAAACAGTTGGTGGATTATTCGGTCTGGCCCTGCCTCTACCCCTGGCCACCGCACTGCCTCTTCCAACCTGCCCTGCTGCTGCACTTGCCTCCCCCTCTGAAGACCTGTCCTCAGTAGGCGTAGCAAACCAGGTGGGGTCAGTCACCTCATCGTCCTGCTGCTCTTCCTCCGAATCCTTTGTGCGCTCCTCCCTCGGACTTACTCCAATTACTACTACCTGAGTGATAGACAACTGTGTCTCATCGTCATCCTCCTCCTCACCCACTGAAAGGTCTTGAGACAGTTGCCGGAAGTCCCCAGCCTCATCCCCCGGACCCCGGGAACTTTCCAAAGGTTGGGCATCGGTCACGACAAACTCCTCCGGTGGGAGAGGGACCATTGCTGGCCATTCTGGGCAGGGGCCCGGGAACAGTTCCTGGGAGTCTGCCCGCTCCTCAGAATGTGTCATTGTAATGGAGTGAAGAGGCTGGGAGGAAGGAGGAGCAGCAGCCAGAGGATTCAGAGTTGCAGCAGTGGATGGCGCAGAATTCTGGGTGGTCGATAGATTGCTGGATGCACTTTCTGCCATCCACGACAGGACCTGCTCACACTGCTCATTTTCTAATAAAGGTCTACCACGTGGACCCATTAATTGTGAGATGAATGTGGGGACGCCAGAAACGTGCCTCTCTCCTAATCCCGCAGCAGTCGGCTGTGATACACCTGGATCAGGAGCTCGGCCTGTGCCCACACCCTGACTTGGGCCTCCGCGTCCTCGCCCGCGTCCACGTCCTCTAGGCCTACCCCTAACCCCTCAGCATGGTGTATTACCAGTATTGCAGAAACAGAACGCTGTAATTAAATGTGCCGCTTATTGGCCTGTGGTTGGAGGCTGACTTCCCTTACGGAACGCACAGCAGAGCCAGGAAACAATTTTGCGCACGCCTGTAGTGAGACGTAGGTGCGTATGACTGAGCTAGTGGAATTCACAGCGCAGAAGCAATCAAGTGGCCAAAGGCCAGTAGTAGGCCTTAAGTATTTTGCTTCTATTTTTTTTAAATGCTGAGCTGATACAGCAGACAGATACTGTAGGCAGCGTATAATGTTATGTATACTGTTTCCCTCTGGCGGGATGACAGCGCTGATGTAACAGAGACAGCAGATCCAGAAAAACAATTTTGCGCAAGCCTGCTGTAACGCTTAGCTGCGTATTAATTACGACTACTACCCTCAGCAGATAGATACTGTAGGCAGCGTATAATATTATGTATACTGTTTCCCTCTGGCGGGATGACGGCGATCATGTAACAGAGACAGCAGATCCAGAAAACAATTTTGCGCAAGCCTGCTGTAACGCTTAGCTGCGTATTAATTAGGACTACTACCCCCAGCAGATAGATACTGTAGGCAGCGTATAATATTATGTATACTCTTTCCCTCTGGCGGGATGACGGCGATCATGTAACAGAGACAGCAGATCCAGGAAACAATTTTGCGCAAGCCTGCTGTAACGCTTAGCTGCGTATTAATTACGACTACTACCCCCAGCAGATAGATACTGTAGGCAGCGTATAATATTATGTATACTCTTTCCCTCTGGCGGGATGACGGCGATCATGTAACAGAGACAGCAGATCCAGGAAACAATTTTGCGCAAGCCTGCTGTAACGCTTAGCTGCGTATTAATTACGACTACTACCCCCAGCAGATAGATACTGTAGGCAGCGTATAATATTATGTATACTCTTTCCCTCTGGCGGGATGACGGCGATCATGTAACAGAGACAGCAGATCCAGGAAACAATTTTGCGCAAGCCTGCTGTAACGCTTAGCTGCGTATTAATTACGACTACTACCCCCAGCAGATAGATACTGTAGGCAGCGTATAATATTATGTATACTCTTTCCCTCTGGCGGGATGACAGCGATCATGTAACAGAGACAGCAGATCCAGGAAACAATTTTGCGCAAGCCTGCTGTAACGCTTAGCTGCGTATTAATTACGACTACTACCCCCAGCAGATAGATACTGTAGGCAGCGTATAATATTATGTATACTGTTTCCCTCTGGTGGGATGACGGCGATCATGTAACAGAGACAGCAGATCCAGGAAACAATTTTGCGCAAGCCTGCTGTAACGCTTAGCTGCGTATTAATTACGACTACTACCCCCAGCAGATAGATACTGTTGGCAGCGTATAATATTATGTATACTGTTTCCTCCTGGTGGGATGACGGCGATCATGTAACAGAGACAGCAGATCCAGGAAACAATTTTGCGCAAGCCTGCTGTAACGCTTAGCTGCGTATTAATTAGGACTACTACCCCCAGCAGATAGATACTGTAGGCAGCGTATAATATTATGTATACTGTTTCCCTCTGGCGGGATGACGGCCTATATAGCCTGAATATCTCTTTCCCTGCCTCACCAGTACTGGCCCTATACTCTGTACAATGACTGCAGACTGCGGATGCAATGCTCTGCACGCCCGATATACAAAAAAAAAAAATTGTGCAACACTGTTAAAAGCAGCCTCAACAGTACTGCACACGGTCAGATGTGGCCCTAAGAAGGACCGTTGGGGTACTTGAAGCCTAAAATAACTCCTAACGCTCTCCCTATAGCAGCTCCGGCACCAGCAGCACTTTCCCTGATCTCTGTCAGAACGCATCTGTGGCGAGCCGCGGGAGGGGCCGATTTATATACTCGGGTGACACCTGATCTCGCCAGCCACTCACTGCAGGGGGGTGGTATAGGGCTTGAACGTCGCAGGGGGAAGCTGTAATGCCTTCCCTGTCTTTCTATTGGCCAGAAAAGCGCGCTAACGTCTCAGGGATGAAAGTGAAAGTAACTCGAACATCGTGTGGTACTCGTCACGAGTAACGAGCATCTCGAACACGCTAATACTCGGACGAGTACGTTCGCTCATCTCTAAATTTTTTCTCTAAAATAAGGAAAATTGGCTTCTACCTCATGGAGGATTAATAAACATTGCAGAATAATAGGCTGAACTGGATGGATATGCCTTTTTTTCAGCCTTACCTACTATGTTACTATTCCTATAGCCTCTAGTGGCTGACTCATGTTGGCCCTCAGTGCTAATAACTATATAATTTGTAGAAAACAGAGCAATTCTTCCTTGTGAAGTACTGTAATACGGGGCTTGTTATGGTAAATACTTGCTCTGTAGATTTAAGTGCTGTTGATGGATAGGAAGCACACAGAAGTCTTCCAGGGAGGTCACTACTTTGTGTACAGATGTAGCAGAATAAATTTATCATTTAACTACTTCTTTTGTACATAATGAGTTATTCCAAATGACGAAAAAATTGTATTTCAATATGTTCATTCATATACTCATTATCAGAGATGAGCGAGCACGCTCGGTAAGGTGAGTTACTCGAGCGAGCCTCGCTCATCTCGAGTGACTGCCTTCTCCTCTGTGCGTGCTCGGTGGGGCGGCGGGGGTTGAGCGGCGGGGTTAGCGGGGGGGGGGAGGAGAGAGAGATCTCTCTCACTCTTCCCACCGCTCCCCTCCGCTCTCCCCCGCTGCACCCCACCCCCTGCTGCCCCCCTCGAGCACGCTTGGAGGAGAAGGCAGTTACTCGAGATGAGCGAGGCTCGCTCGAGTAACTCACCTTACCGAATGTGCTTGCTCATCTCTACCCATTATCTATCTATCTATTTATCTATCTATCATTTATTTATCTCAAGTTTACTGATAAATGGAGTAACATTTGTGACCGGGGCAGGACTGGATGGCTGGTAGCTCTATGGGCATAACTGCCAGGGTAACAGACATAGTAATTACCAGGGAACCCAACTAAGGGGGCCCTTCTCCATTCTGACATAATGTGCATTAGGGAGAACAAAACACTCATAAGCGTTTATTCTGAACTAACTGCTGGAACCGGTAATGGTGAAATGGGGCCCCATTCCAGGTTTTGTTTTTGAGCCCCATGGTTACTTGTTTTGCCCCTGGGCAGCCTTTTTGTAAGACATAAAAATATATTACAAGTGATCGGTAATAGATGCTTGAGATGGGTAATTAATCCAGGGACTTATTCTGATGGTTAGTTATATAACATTCAGTGTAGTCATAAAACAGAGTTGCTATGGGACCCACGGCCTTGGGGGGCCCAGAGCTGACTGGTCATATCCAGATCCTTTCTTTTCAATACTGCTACCAGCCATTGTGATCTGCTGGTTATTAAAGGGTTTGTCTCGAGGAAGCAGTGAATTTTTTTTTGCCCAGTCCCCCTTATTAAGCATACATGACTAAGCCCCCCTGTAAATGACTTTTCTAGCTGGTTTGTACTTACAGTTCCAGCGTTTCAGCAACTTATAAAAATTTTCCCAAGATGGCCGCCGGCTCTTTTCCCGTCGCTTGCTGTAGCCCGACGTGCGCGCTCCCGAGACGCTACCAGCTGTGTCTCCCTGACAACCAGACGCCCCGCAGCCGCCGACCGGACCCCGGGATTGAACGCGGCCGACCAGTCACCCACCGCCAGGCAGCAGGTAACCGGCGCTAGGCCCCGACTCCCCCGCGCTAGCCCCGGCTTCCCCGCGCTACGCCCCGGCTCCCCAGTGCTACGCCCCGGCTCCCCCGCGCTAGGCCACGGCTCCCCAGCGCTAGGCCCCGGCTCCCCAGCGCTACGCCCCGGCTCCCCAGCGCTAGGCCCCGACTCCCCAGCGGTAGGCCCGGGGGCCCAGGGGTAGGCTCCTGCTCCCCAGCGGTAGGCTCCTGCTCCCCAGCGGTAGGCCCCCGGCTCCCCAGCGGTAGGCCCCCGGCTCCCCAGCGGTAGGCCCCCGGCTCCCCAGCGGTAGGCCCCGGCTCCCCAGCGGTAGACCCCCGGCTCCCCAGTGGTAGGCCCCGGGGCCCAGCGGTAGGCTCCGGGGCCACAGCGGTAGGCTCCGGGGCCACAGCGGTAGGCTCCGGGGCCACAGCAGCAGGCTCCGGGGCCACAGCGGCAGTCAGTCACGCGTCACCCCCGTCAGTCCGTCACCCATCACTTACCTGGGCGGCTGGGCTGGGCGGCTCTGCTGGGCGGCTGGGCGGCTTCTCGGCACGGCTGGGCGGCTCTGCACCTTCCTCTAAGAGAGGATGGTAGCAGAATGGCTGCTCCAGCGCGCTCCCGAGAAGATACAGCTCGTCTGCGGATGCGCAGAAGAGCTGTAGCGGCGAGCACACTGAAGCGGCTCGTGCTCAGAGCAGAAGACCGGACTGCGCAAGCGCGTCTAAAAAAGCAAGCCGCCAGCGAATTTAGACGGCACCATGGAGACGAGGACGCTAGCAACGGAACAGGTAAGTGAATAACTTCTGTATGGCTCATATTTAATGCACGATGTACATTACAAAGTGCATTAATATGGCCATACAGAAGTGTATAACCCCACTTGATTTCGCGAGACAACCCTTTTAAGTCCTCTTGTCTAGCTCACTACTGCTTGTAATGCACTGAGTGATGGTTTAAAAAAGAACTACAAAAAAAAAGAATTGGGCTTGTTTCAGGTTTTTTTGTGGAAGGAAAAAAAAGATGGTACATGAAGTAAAAAAAACCTAACAAATAGGCCAAATACAGAAACCACATAGAGCTGCACATGGATGAACAAAACGTCCGTAACAGACATTTTTTCAAATGCATGTGTGCCCCTAGCCTTATACTGAGTCTCTCACTTGTCACAGACAGCCTAAAAATCAGTAGACATAGCTGTCCAAAAAAGGAGAGCCAGACAAGTTTTTGGGTTTCTGACTATTGGTATGGAGTCCAGCTAACTGGCGACTGCCTCATAGGAGTTGCTTTGTTGTATTTTGGTTCAACACTACAGGATAAAAAGTTGAACAAGATGGACTTGTGTCTTGTCTTCAACATGGATGTACATACCATAGAGGCAGATCATGCAGCTACAATGAAGTCCATTGAAAGGAGCCCTATCCTTTTAAATTGAGAGAACCTGTGCGGGACACTCTTTACCAGAGGATTAATTAGCAAACAAGAGGGTGCAGAATTGCCCAGAGTCATGGAAAGTGAGTGTGAAACAAGCACCAGACTCTTATGTTCTAGGTAGCAAAACTTGACACCCAAATGGGGGCCTATTTTTCATCCTTGCTATAAGGCTCACTCACTTCTATGTATTCTACTAACTTATTATACCTATGTAGTGCCACTATGACCACCATTATGAATCACTCCAATCATGCATTTAGAGATAAATGTAAACCATAATGGGGCAGATTTATTCATAGTGTCTTAAATGAAGATAGACTAAAATTAGACCAGGCAGGTAGAAAATGCGTCAAATTTATCACAGCGGTGTATGATAGATCTGGCACATATTGGCGCGTGTCAGATGTTTTTCACTTCCTTACAACACCTCTTGGCTTGCTTTAGACCAAAATTTTGTGCCAAGAAAATGGCACATGTCCTTAATGAATCTGGCACATTTTACAACTCCACTAAACCATGCCTGTTGCGGTGTACCAGCCGCAAACAGGGAGTAGAACTAGGGTGGCATCTCTATACCAGCTTAGTCCATGTGATGATACCTTGGAAGTTGTTGAATGCTTCTTTCCTGTCACTGCAGAAAGTCCTTTAGGAGTCATCTGTCATAGCCGTGGTTCCCTTAAGAGTCCTCCATCAGGAATCTCTTGGTGTTTCCAGCTACTGCAAAATTTGCCTTGGGAGTTGTCTTTAGGCAATACCTCAGTGTGTAATGTTCCCCGTTCTCTTTCTTGCTTCAATATCTCCTGTGGTGTATACTGATTGGCTCCTGCATGGTTGTTGGTTATTTTGCTGTGTGCATGCATGCTATACAGACTTTTATCTGCTTGTCTGAGGTTGTCTATGTTTGGTCCAAGTTCTGTCCTGTTTGTGCCACCCATCTGATAGCGATCAGATGTCCAAGTTTTGTCTTGTTTGTTCCACCTGTCCAATATTGTTGGACGACTAAATCTAGTCCTGTCTGTTTTCTTCCATCTGATGCAAAAAAAGGATAAAATAGGTCAGCACTTCCCAATACAAATCTATAGGTGTTAAACTATGGCTGCAACAAACAATAGAAGCAGAAACCAAACAGTGGCAACAGCACACAAAATACATTTACTATCATAGGTTTACATACCTATAATAAATACTCTAACCACATTAAATAATGCAAGATTCTTGGTATATAATTTGATCAAATCATATTGGCCCGTCCACCAACGTCCAGGTGACCAAGCTTTCAGATGGGTCCTAATGCTAATACCAGGTGGTTTAATCTTAACCTGGGAAATATGGGTACCTACCTATAAGAATGCTTGCATTCTTATATTTTTTGTGGTTAGAGTCTTGCTTTTTTCTACCCCATTGGCATTTCCATCCTCTCTATGTCCTTCCCTATCCTCTATCTAGGGACAGACTGGTTCCTTAGTTTCGAGACATAGGCCGTCTCAATCAGGATGATTACCCTTCTTCTAGGCAGGGTTCTCCAAGCTAATGTTGGCTAGGGATAGTATTTCCATTCCTGTGTTTTGGTATATCCATAGTTTTGGTGATCCTATATATGTATACGTTAGTCATGTATGGACATTATAGTGATACAGTTTGACATGTTGGTGACGTTTATGGAGGACATCATAGTAGCGCCCTGTGTGAGTGTAACGATGCCTCAATATTCCTAGGTAATACCATCTCCATTATCCTACATGAATATATACTATAACAACGGCTTGAGGTATCCTGGCCTTTTAAATGCTATGTAGAAAATCACTATTCAATAAACATGGCCCACAATACTTTGCGATGCATATTAAGCCTTTGTGACTGACTTAATTAAATGCATTTGTCACTGGAGCAACGCCTGTTGTCTTTCCTCTTGCTGGATATTCCTACGGATTTACCGTATTAAGTATTCCCTTTGTGCTTTGACTGTGTAAGACTTCAAAATATACAGCAGTGTTTCGATGACATTTCAACCCTCTCCCCATGAACAATGCTGCATAATATATCCACAATGCTATGGATCTTCATTTAGAATTGTAATAGAGATGTTTAATGTACAAATTCATTAGGCGTTCCTGATACTCAACAGTTTAAGGTGTTTGGCAACCTGTGTTCAGGCTCTAGCCAAAATGCTGCAGACAAGTGAAAAAAAAAAATAAAGTAAATTTAATGCATTTTTTTTTCATAGCTAAATATAGCTAAAAATGCATTATGTTTAAACTCCTTGAATGCGAGTTAATTGGATGTATCATTATATATTAATTTACCACTTGCGAAATTATTTAGCACATTGCTTTCAACAGGGGGGATAGATTACACTTGCCATGACAAATTCATCTCCATTATCATTTTTATTATTATTTATTTACATGGTGCCATCATCTTCCTGAGCGCTAAAGAAGTAGAAGAGTAGACAAGAGACACTCTATACAGCTAGTGATAGGGTAAGGGTGGCCATACATATTAGATCTATGTCCGCTGATTCTACATGGTGATTCTCTCCTTCAGAGACCCAAATATTCCTCAATAACTTAGCCATTTTCATCTGATTTCCCATGAAAATTGACCTGGACAAAGACTATGTAGCAAATTTATGAAAACTGTTTTTGTTGCCCGTTGCAACCAACTGCAGAGCAGTTTTCATTTTTCAGTAGCACTATGAGGAATAAAAGATGAGCTGTGATTGGTTGCTATATGCAATATGTGTATTAGAAGGTTTCATAAATCTCCCCCTACGTCTATCGAACCATCACACCTTCCAATGAAGTGGACTGTAACTGTAAGCGCATATACGATCGTGATAGCATGATGGATATGCGCTGTGCAGGGAGCGTGATCGCCTGCTAACACGCCCGTGTTTTTACTGTCCTTTTTCGCACAGCCGGGACCTCTCACATTGGCGCGGTCCCGGCAGCGTCATGTTTGAGCAGGTGGGCTAGCCTACTTAGTACCAGATGTTATTGTTTTTCCATGTGAAATCGTGCAGTTCAGTGTGTGATTTCGTGCAAACAGGGTATTGGTGTGCAATTGCACACCAAAATTGTTCTCGGCCTTCACTCATTCCACGAGAGCTGCCTGTGATTGGCTGATTTTAAATCCCCACCTGCTGATAGATCAGCACCACAGTGCAGGGGAGAGCAGGAGAAGACACGGCTGAGCTCTGGCAGCCGAAGGGAGGTAAGTATGTATCTTTTTTGTTTTTTAAACCACTTTCACTTGATTTTCAGCCCTTCCCTGAAATCAATTGACGGTAGCAGAATCCTCTACCGCAGCTGACATGAGGGACAGCTGCGGTAGAGAATTGAAGAATTCCTCTGCATCATCTGTCACAGATGTGGCAGATGTATCAGCAGGGAATTCTTTTAACTAGTGGGGGTGAAGGAAACATCTGCCACGCGTGGCAGATGTGTTCTTCATTCCGGTGGGGGTGACGGCAGCGGCAGACAGGTAAGTATATATATATATTTTTTTACACTAAAACTTTTCTTTTTCAGGGAAGGGCTTATATGTAAAGCCCTTCCCTGAAAATGAATGCAGGGGTGCCGGCAGAGCATTGTTTTCAATGGAGCCGTTGGCAGCAGCTGCGGCTCCATTGAAAACAATGCACTGACCTGCATTCACTCGTGTTTTTGCACGTACATGGGTGCGCACAAAAACACGCTCGTGTGAAGCCACCCTTAAACCATGTCAAAAGATATTTTGGACTAAGTATGGTGAAGGAAGTGTAGCGACAAATTCCTGTATTCACAAATTGGAAAAAGAATTAGTTAACAGATGACGAATTAACAGAAAGTTACTTTCCATAAGATGACGCAATGTGTCTCACAGCTAATGAAAGCATGCGGGAAATTGAAAGTTATTTCGGTGACTGATTAGTTTTGAAAAATCTATGGCTGCCAAGATCACCCGACTTGACCCAACCTGTGGTGCTTACTGGAGGGTTATGTATATATTAATAATGACTCCTTCCCACAAGCATATGAGCATTTGCCCGCGCCTCAGCACTGCTTTTTTGTGGACCAAACTTTTTTACATGCCTATTGATGTATATTTACTTTTTCCGCCTGCAGAGAATGTCCATTTGCACGTGGCAAACAAAACGTACTGCTTGAAATGGGTAATTTGATCTAAATATGTTCTTTTTGCAGAGGAATTATGCAGCGTATCATGCATCTCCTTGTTTATTGTGTGCGCCCATTGACTTCTATGGGAATGACTGGTGTGCAAATGCACAGAAAAATAGAGCATACTGCAATTTTTTTTTGGCCAACCGAAATGTGCGCACAAAATACAGAAATGGGAGAAAATCCATTGAAAGCAATGTGTTCTGTGCGCACATACGCCCGTGTGAGGGAACCCGTAGTCACAAATAATTAATGCCTTTAAAGACACGATACGGCAGGAGGTTGCTGCCATTACCATTGTCACATTAGCAGATGTCTTTGCCAATATGCAGACTTGCATACAAAAATACTTGCATACTTGAGGGGCCATTTTCAGGATAAGCTTTCGGCAGATCTTGTTTTGCAACATGCAATGTAAATACAGATCAGTTTTCATAGGGAAATAGACAAAAACTAAAACTAATTGAGGAATGTTTGGGTTTCTTACTGAGAAAATCACCCTGTATTATGTATGGGGGCTTCGGATTCTTCTTCTACAGCAGATGTTGAAGGAGATAAGCTTGAAGCAATTGGGTTTACACTGCCCAGTCCTTTTATTCTTGGTAGATAAGACGCTTGCAGAGGTGTTTGGTGGCAACTTAACTCACTCCCTTGAAAAAGACTAGGAAATGAGTCGAAATGTCGCTGTCATGTTCAGTAAATAAAAAATTATTTCTACTTACTACAAGAAGGAGTGCTGCGGATTTGTTGTAGAAGCTTGAGCAAATTAAAAATCCATTCCATACTTCGGAATGGGGTTGTTTCTGCAGAATGTGAATGGATTTCTGCAAGCCCCGTTCAGATGAATGGAACAGCTGTAAGAATTTCTGCAAGAAGCCTGCAGCATGTAAAAAAATATCTAAAGATGTCGTGTAGTTATAAGGAACATTTTTAAATGACTTATTAGTGCTTTTTGAGTTAATAGATGGATGATTCCCCATTAATGATTCACATCTGTAGGTCACATAGGCTATAAAGTATGTCTTTTCCTTTGGAGGACCTGGCACATCCATGCATTACATAGACAGTCTGTTGATTTAAATGAACACTGTGCAATACTTCATTTCACCTGTGGTGGCACTGCATTGAAATGTAACACTTGATGCCATATTCCCTTACAGATTACAGATGATCACTAATGATTCTAGTAGTAAAGGTGATTGTCCAAAGAGGATATCTCTTTTTAGAGATCCCCTGAAATCTTTTAGCAGTTTTCTACTGAAGCCTGTGTCTTCCCATCGGCAACAAACAGGTAAGTGGATCTTTGATGGGTGCTTAAACCAGATTTTTCTAACTTTTGCCCAGGGTTTCAATTTTAAAAAAGCTTAGCTATAATCTACTTATAAAACTGATGATGGTAGTATATTCTAATGTAAAGTGGGGTCTATGAAACCAAAGTACTAGTGCTCAAGAAGTTAGTAGGTAATGGTAAAGTTCCCTGGTGCAAGCACCGAGTCATGACTGACTCCTTGACAGACTGTTTTTGAAGGCTGGTTTACCATTGCCTTCCTCAGTCATCTTTTTACCCCCCAGCAAGCTGGGTACTCATTTTACCGACCTTGGAAGGATGAGTCAACCTTGAGCCAGTTACCTGAACCAAGTGGTGATTGAATCTTTAGGTTGTGAAGGAAGTTAGTACTATGTGAATATTCAGCTACACAAATTTTTTTTTTCCCTTTGCTGAGGATATCCTTAAAACGTACCTGACCTTTCACATGACTTTGCAGAATGAGCTCCCATGTGTGTGTACATCAGGAATAACTCTATATTGGCCAGTATGTGACTAGTAGCCTGTATTTTACTCCATTTTTCCCTCTAGAAGGTGCATATCTGTTTCTCCCCCCTCTCAGACTGCTGGGTGGAGCCTGCTGCTGTGTTGTGTTCTATAGACTGTACACAGGGAACTACAGAGATTCTAGTCTCTAAGAGTGGATTAAGATGAGCGTGGTTTTAGGACAACACAAAACTACTGATCTCTATGGGATTTCACTGGTTTCATTTTCACCACCTCTTCTCCCGGCTGCGATTTGTATGGCTGGGAAAAGATTGGACCTGCCCTATCTTTCCCACACGCACTTAAACTACGTGCGGGAAGATCGAGCAACCCCTTTCTTCCAGCTGTTATTTTGAAACTTCTGCGCACTGAGTTTGAAAAGTTGGCAAATGGGAAGGGATTTCCCTCCTTCAGGCACAACTACACTCTGTGCCGGTGAGCCTAGTTGCACCTACAGTCACCTGAATAAGGCCTCCTTCCCACGAACGGATTTACGCCGCGTAAATTCGCGGCAAAAATCCGCTGCGTGGCCCCCTGCTATTAGGTTCTATTGAACCTAATAGCACAATGCTTACGATGCGTAATTCCACTGCGGAATTACGCACCGCGATTTCTCCCGTCCTCACCCGCAGCATGCTCTATTTTCTGCGGGTGAGGACGGGCTGTACGCGCTGACGGCTTCCATTGCAGTCAATGGAAGCCGTCCGTTCACGCTATCTCCCGCTGTAACCAGCGGGAGATAGCATGAAAAAACGCTTCCCCACCTACCGCCGCAGCGTCATTTGACGCGGCCGGCGCGTCACGTGACACTGCCGGCCGCGTCACGTGACGCGGTGGGCGTGTCACACGACGCGACGGCGGTGGGCGGGGAAGCGGCTTCACGCTATCTCCCGCAGGTAAGTATAGGGGCTCTGGGGGGCGCCGTGACGGGCTTCACTGCGTAATATTACGCGGCGGAGCCCGTCACGCTCGTGGGAAGGAGGCCTAAGCCCCCACTGTTACACCCACACAGACATAAGCTCAACAAGTAGAAGTGTATAAACAGCCGCAGATACCTCAGCATTAGTTCCAGCATTCCCTAGCTCTACAGTCCTGACATTCCCTTTCAAGTATTTGAGAGCAGACAGTAGATAGCAAGCTAGGGGAAATGAAGACAGTACTTTAGAGGAATTTTCTCAACAAAAAAAAACATTATTTTAGGTAAATAAAGTAAGTAGCAGGTTTGCTAATTATCACACAGGCTATCACATAAGCACAAGTAGTGTCCGTTAAATGGGTTTTCCAAGACTTACAAAAATAGGATAAGAGCAAGGAATGGGACAAAATAACAAACTAGGAAGTACTGACTTTAGATTTCTGTCTGTCCAGCACATGTACAATTCCTCAATTTCCTCATTCATTTCCCATTCATGCACATATGACCGCTGAGACCAGTGATTGGCTGCAGCAGTCACATGGCCCCTGGACTGGAGTAGCAGGGAGTGGGGCGGCTGTGCTGGTCTGGTAGGATATCTAACTAGTGAATACTGCTTAGTTTGTGATTTTGTCCCCTTCACTGCCCTTAAAGGGGTTGTCCCGCGCTGAAACGTTTTTTTTTTTTCAATAGCCCCCCCGTTCGGCGCGAGACAAACCCGATGCAGGGGTTTTAAAAAAAAAACCGGATAGTACTTACCCGAATCCCTGCGCTGCGGCGACTTCTTTCTTCCTTTACCAAGATGGCCGCCGGGATCTTCACCCACGATGCACCGCGGGTCTTCTCCCATGGTGCACCGTGGGCTCTGTGCGGTCCATTGCCTATTCCAGCCTCCTGATTGGCTGGAATCGGCACACATGACGGGGCGGAGCTACGAGGACCAGCTCTCCGGCACGAGCGGCCCCATTCACCAGGGAGAAGACCGGACTGCGCAAGCGCGTCTAAAAACGCCAGAAGACAGCGAATTTAGACGGATCCATGGCGACGGGGACGCTAGCAATGGAGCAGGTAAGTAAATAACTTCTGTATGGCTCATAATTAATGCACGATGTATATTACAAAGTGCATTAATATGGCCATACAGAAGTGCTGAACCCCACTTGATTTCACGAGACAACCCCTTTAAGTCCTGTAAAGGCAGTCTGTCACTAGAAATAATGGGTGGGTACCATAATCTGCCCGCCACATGTCACACAAGCTGGACATATGTTTGTCAAAAGGAGAAGTTTCTTCATTACACTAAAAACTCAATTTTATTGTCTGCCATGTGATATGCAGAACGACCCGCCTTTAAAGTTTTTGCTCTGTCCACTACTCCAACCTACAAGCCTTCAACTTGTTTACTGCAAACTGAAAATTCCACTAGGTCTAAAACAGATTTGGTGACATTTACAAAAGCTTAGAAAAACTACACAGCAATGGCACACAGGCATCAGGGGTTTCAGCTTAAAAAAGACATTGAACACCACTGACCTATTTTTTCACCTTTGCAAGATAAGCTGTGTGATCTGCGTGCTCCAGAAATAAAGTTGTAAAATCTCTACTTACTTAAAATAATCCATGTTGTAGGATTGCATGGAACAGTAGATTCCAGATGCAGTCCTTGATAGATAAGAATAAATTATAGGCAAGGTTACATTTTAACCCCTTCATTTTCAGTCTTACACAGAAGAACATCTGAAATTCTCTAGTTTCAGGACATGCATTAATTGTCTATGGACAATTCCCACATGGATGTATGTGTAAGGGGGTTGCCCGCACCCTCTGTTACAATGTACCCTCCCTCACAATGTAAGTAGCTCGGAATCTGCAGCCAACGGTTATGCCGTAAGCCCCACACCCTGTGGTCCAGTACCAGGCAGGAAGGGGAGAGGGTAGACAAGAGTTATGCCTCTGCTAGGGGTATTTTGGTGTTGTGTAGAGGTCTGCCACAACCAGAGAGGGGAAACAGTGAGAAGGTGCAAAGCGTCATGGTACAAGCGTCGAATGGCACCTTTTGGATGAAGCCCCCTAGAGGCTGTGGGTATGGAGAATGACCTTTAAACATGCCCTCTCTATAGGAAATGATGAAGGACTAAGTTTTTTCCCAGCTCACAGGTCCTGCAAAGATACTTGCAGGCCTGCAGGACTGTACATATGCTTGTGGCTGCATCACAGGGCAGTGTAAGGTGAGGCAGCAGACGAGGGAAGCAGTGGCTGGGGTTTGCTACTCTGCAGAGTGGAAAAGACTGCAGAGAGACCACAGAGTATGTGGCAGTGGCCAATAAGAACTGCGACTGCAGCGCTGTCCCCATGCTGGGAAGCAGCACAAGAGGAGGTCACCAGAATAGCTTTGGTGATCAGAGGACATATTCTGAGGATACTGAAAGAGCCCAATGACCAGGGTCAAATGATAACGCAACAGAACACTCCATTTCCACCAGGACTTGGCCAGACATGTGAGGTTAGGCTCTTGTGATTAAGTGTGCACACACTTGATGAGACTGTAGATGAAGAAAAGAAAGGGTGGAGCAAAACCTGTAGTGTCGTGTCGGTAAAGAAAAAAAATATATATACTAGCTGGTATACCCAGCTTTGCCCGAGTTTATTTGGTACAGTTGTTTACGTGTTGTTCACATGGAAAATTTTATGATGGCGTGGTTACTGTAGAGGAAACGAGGAATAAAATATGTATACACATAGAGGAGCATTAGATTCTCCTCAGACTGCATGTACCAATATCCCTCTGCAGAATGTGCCACCCCTACCTCTCTCCTTACTTTTTACCCTAAAGGTAATGTGCCTTTTAATTCAAATATACCGCCAGACTGGAGGTTGCATCCCTTTCTTAGCCTTAAAGGCATGCTCCATCCCTGCAGTCCATGGTTGCTTCCTTATGTACTGTACAGCCTATTAGTATATGCACACAGAGATCAGTTAGATTCTCCTCAGTATATACACAGAGAGGTGAGGTAGATTCTCCTCAGTATGCAAATCATTTCCCTAAGCTTTATAGTTTCTGAGAAAAAAACTATCTTATGTATTGTGGATCTTTGCACAGTTTTTCCCTGCTTAGTATTGAATATTGAAGTTGCAACTCCTTTACTTTTCCTCTTTAAGATGTAAAGAATGGTCGTGGCAAATTTCATGTTTGTGCGGTACAGATCAGTGTTATTAGTTACATTACATAGGGGGTCACCTACTTTCATGCATGGAATTGAATAATCAATTTGAGACCCCTGTACTTTTCCTATTTAGGACCTAAAGAACGATCGTGACAAATTCCGAGTTTGTACGACACTGGTAAGTTAGAAAATTAGATTTGGTACATTACATAGGGGGGTCACTTACTTTTCCACTTAGCATTGAATAATCAAGTTGCGACCCCTTTATATTTCCTACTTATGACCCAAAGAATGCTCGTGCCAAATTGCACACTTGTACGACATCGGGAAGTTACATAATATAAAGGTTAGCTTACTTTTGCACTTAGCATTGAATAATCAAGTTGTGACCCATTTACTTTTCCTATTCAGTATCTAAAGAATGGCTGTGCCAAGTTTCAAGTTTGTACGACACTGGTAAATTAGAGATTTAGATTAGGTACATTACATAGGGGGTCACTTAAGGCCCATTTACAGGTAATGATTATCACTGAAAGTAATCATTACGTGTAAACGCTGACATCGTGCACTTTTCGTCTGAATGATGATTTTAAGGTGAACTTAAAATCCATCCTTCAGCCGCAGAGAGATAAAGAATTTCTCAACAGACCGCATGCTGTGTTCTCCATGGGAGCCAGGAGACTACATTGTATTGGACAATGCGGCTGTGCGTACAGCCGAGCGTGTGAACAGTCACACGCTGGGCTCTGCAAACAGCTCCTGGAGGCCCCTTTACATGCAGTTGAAGATGATAAAGTGTTAATGGGTGTTACTGGCCATTAACACTCTATGTAAAAAGATCGCTAAAACTTTCAATCTTTCAATCATTTGAAAGATTATCTTTGCATGTAAGTGGGACTTTACGTTTACACTTAGTATTGAATAATCAAGTTGTGACTCCTTTATTTTTCTTATTTAGGACTTAAAGAATGGTCGTGCCAAATTTCACGTTTGTATGACACGTTCGAGAATTAGTGGCTAGTCAGTCAATCAGTGAGGGCTATATATAGATGTGTTAGTGAAGAGTAAGGGGCATATATAAAGTGTAAAAATGGGCATCAACAAGGAGTGCTGGCAAAACTTAGCAGTAGGAAAGTTAGCTGGGATGATGAGTGAACTTAAAAAAAGAATGTATGTCCTAAGGAGTGGAGATGAACCGAGAGGCAATGTGTGAAGAATGTGCCTCCCTTTTTAAAAAAAATATATTACATTTTTTTAAAAAAAGGAACAGGGATGGGGAGGGGTGGCTAGAGGCACTAAATTGATATTGAAGTGGTTGCAATTTAACTTTCACCTTCCAAAACATTTCCAAGTTTTTGTTGAGGCCCATTGGAATGAGTGTATTGAGGACTTGTTCCAAAATTTCGATGGAAAATGACTTGAATTCATTATTATGGACTGTAGATGCTTGTCTGGAGACACTGTGGTTAGGAAAGTCATTGATAGGGTTGGACCTATGTTTGTTCACTCGGCATCTCAAAGTCTGTGTAGTGTGCCCAACATATTGGAGATTACATGGACATTCCAATAAATAAATGACAAAACTTGATGAATAGCTGACAAAGGATTTGATGGGAAAAGATTCCTTGGTTATGCAGCTTTTGAAGACCTGTTTGTTGTGGCAAATTTTGCAAGCGGAATCTGACCCATTCGTGTGAGTCTGGCCTTAGTATGTAAAACTGGTTAGGTGGGGGTTAATGCAGTATATGTATCGGTATGGCAGGGCACTTCATGGAGGCGCTACGTGCAATAGAGAGGCTTTAATTACTTTTGCTGAATGTTTCTTTATGTGACATATAGGGCTATTATTTATATCTTATTTATAACCGCCCTGACTAAAGTGTCAAACGACCTCCTGACAGCCAACTAGAGGGGCGACTTTTCCCTACTGATCCTCCTCAACCTTTCTGCAGCATTCAACACTGTCGACCACAAACTCCTCCTCAGTATGCTTCACTCCATTGGACTAAAGGACACTGCCCTCCCCTGGTTCTCCTCCTACCTATCTGACCGTTACTTCAGTGTCTGCTTTGCTGGCTCTACCTCCCCTCCTCTTCCCCTTGCCGTTGGGGTCCCCCAGGGCTCGGTCATCGTCTCCCTCCTCTTCTCCATTTACACAGCCTAAATTAGACAGACCATCAGGAGTTTTGGTTTTCAGTACCCTCTCTATGCTGACGATACCCAGCTATACACCTCCTTCCAGGACATCACAGCAACATTCCTCCGGAAAGCCACCGACTGTCTGTCTGCTGTCTCTAACACTATGTCCTCTCTCTACCTAAAACTGAACATTTCAAAAACTGACCTTTTCCTTTTTCCGCCCTCTACTAACCGACCTCACCCTGTCATCTCCATCTCAGTGTGCGGCACCACCATAACTCCCAGCACGCCCGCTGCCTTGGGGTCATATTCGACTCCGATTTCTCCTTCACCCCAACATCTAATCTCTTGCCCGAACATGTCAGCTGCACCTCATTGCTAGAATATGCCCTTTGCTCACCCTGGACACACTAAAAACATTTACTGTTGCCCTCATCCACCCTCAGCTCGATTATTGTAACTCGATGCTGATAGGCGTCCCCTGCTCCAGACTCTACCCCCTCCAATCCATCCTGAATGCGGCAGCCAGGCTCATCTTTCTGTCCAGCCGCTACTCGGACACCTCTGCCCTGTGCCAGTCACTGCACTAGCTGCCCGTCAAATACAGAATACAGTTTAAACTCAGTACCCTCATCCACAAAGCTCTCCACAGCACCGCCCCACCCTACACTGCTTCCCTCATCTAAATCCACCACCCAGCCCGGGCCCTCAGCTCTGCTAACGAAATCAGACTAAGTGCCCCTCTAATTCGAACCTCTCATTCCTGCCTCCAAGACTTCTCCAGTGCAGAACCTGTCGTCTGGAACGCGTTACCAAACATATCCGGGCAATCACTAACACACTAAACTTCAGGCATGCTCTAAAAACGCACCTCTTCAGGGAGGCATACCATATCTCCTAAACCAAACCCCTCAGTACTCTTCCTGATAACATGCTGTCTTACCGACTGCAGCTCCTGCTAGGCGTAATCAGCCGGCATCTGCAGTCATACCGACTCAGCCACTATACGATCTGACCATTGTCTGTGTATAGCATCCCTCACTCTCTACCCCGTCATACCGTGCACATCTCCAGCCCCTTTACCTTCTGCATCACCCCACTATTTGTATTATGTAAGCTCGTTGGAGCAGGACCCTCACCCCTACTGTTTCCATCAATTGATTACTTCATGCAACCGTGGTCTTGTTTTATTATACGTCTTGTAAGCGCTGCGGAATATGTTGGCGCTATATAAATAAAGATTATTATTATTATTTCACTGAATTTTTTTCAGTTTTTTTTAGTTCTATTCAGGGTAAAAAGCTAAAACAAAGTTTCTTTTAAACTTTGTATTTGTTTATTTTTAAAATTAGCATATTTATGCTAAAATAAAGTACAGGAATGGGATCCTCATTTTGTTTCAGATGTTTTGATATATAATTTGTATAGTCTCAGATTACAGTACACATATGGTGACAGTTTTGGTTGGCATTGGCGGTGGGTCATTTTCTTTTTAATGTATATTTTTATTTGATTCTGTAATTTTTTTACATTCATTTTTATAAGTATGTTTTTAACATCTCTATCCCCTATTATGTCATATAAGATCTCTGGGGGTCATTCATTGTATTTTTATTTTTTTTATTTCACACTTTGCCACTGTAACTGGGGCATCCATAGGAGTTACAGGGAAAACATTTGCTTGTAGTTGCAGTAGTCACTGGGAGATCTGGTCAAGGTCTATTAAGACCCTGCAGCTCTACCTTGGCAGGGTGTATACGGCCATCATGTGATCGCTAGGTTAAAAATAGCGGAAGTGGCACTTCTACTTTCTCTATTCACTACATAGCGCTCATTACGCGCTATGTAGTCTGCAAGAGAGAAGGCAGAAACAGTTAATAAACATTTCTCCTCTGGGTCCTCAACTGTGACTAACAGCCGAGGACCCAACTTGCTCCTGCTACATTGCAGGAGCAGGAGCTTCAATCCCACATCGTATTTTTACTGTCGCCCAGCATTAAAGCCCAGGACCAAGTGCCGTAAATTTATAGTACTTACTCCTTAATGGGTTAAGAAAGTTTATTGATTAAAAATTTGAGTGCTGCCTCTGTCCTGTCACTGCCGCGCCATAGTACCACCACCTACCTGTTACATATTTGGCGTCACGAACCGGATGGCGCAGAGGACATGACATGTCCCCCTGTTGCCATAGGACTGGCAATGTTAGATATTTTTCATATTTGTCCACTAGAAGACCAACTCAAAAGCTGCCATAAGTTTGCACATCAAGCAACAATCTTGAGGTTTAGTTGTTATTTTTTGACTATCTTCTCTTTCAAAACTTTCTCTAAGACTAAGAAAACAGCTGAGGTGTTTTGGATGTTGATCAGCAGAACATAAAGGGGAAGCATATGTTATACCTCGCTAGGCAGTTGAACGGCTGAACCTCCAGAGTATCACACTTGTGAGAATACAGAAAGATGCTAAGGATCTGGGGGGACGAGGAGTAAAATTCATGACACATTCAGCTGCACAAACAGAGCAGGATTAAAAACTGTGCCTCGTGGTTCCAGCTGGTTTGTGCTTCAAATCTGCTGCAGTGTGGATGTGATAATGAAATATCTGATAATGCGAGGGAAAGGCTATATTTGTGTACAATATCTGCCTGCTGGCTGAGAGGTGTCAGGAAGTGTTCTCTCTTTCATTCTATCACTTGTTCTGTTTCCATGGGATGATGAGCAAATGCTGACAGTTCCAGCATTATTTATATATTTATTTATTTTGATCCGCATCGCCTTCGTGACAAGGTGTACGTAGACTTTTATTTATTGCCGTGCCAACAGCGTCTTCAGTGCTGCAGAAACCTGACAAGATGATGTCACATTTTCTAATAATTTATTTCGGGCTTATTCACGGTGGAAAAATTACCCGAGGAGCAAGTTAAGTCTTACTTGAATTTTTTTTTTAGACTATTGAATAATTTAAAGTGCACCTGTTACATTTTAAAGAAATTATAGGTTAGCTCTCGGTCTCTGGGATATATATCTTTTCATTCTTTCATCGCCTTCCCAGTGATCTGCATTCAACTACTCATTGCCACATCTACTCTTCCCTCCCATAGTTATCTTTCAATAGTACTTCACCTTTGCATATATGTACCTGTTTCCCCTGAAAGTAAGAACTACCCTGAAAGTTAGCCCTGCCCCGGTTTTGGGGGAAGGCTTGAAATATAACCCCTCCATGGAAGTAAGCTCTAGCTAAAGTACATGGGAAAAAAAAAACATTAATACTCACCTGGCGTGCAGCGTCTGAGTCCCTTGCTGGCACTCGACCCAATCACAGCGCTTGCTTTGCTGGAGGCGGGGTATTTAAAGCCCCATCACCAGAAAGAAGAGGATATCTCTTGCGGAGGACACTGCAGATTGCCGCATCGCTGCGGAGACCAGCGGCGCGAGGCACCGGGACGCCACGGACCAATTGAGTATAAGCCCCCCTTCCCGAAAATAGGATACTGTGCCTCCTTTAGGGCAAAAATTATTATAAGACATTATAATAGGCCTGCAGTGCCATTCTTGTGTGGCCCCCAAGCTTCTGGTCACAGATATGCTTGCATGTGTCTGGAAGCTGCTTGCAAGCATTTCCACCTTGGAGAGGAGTGACACGTCGCATGAGACAAGTATGCACTAATGAAGCATTGTGTGGCTATCACCCATATACTAGCAAAATGGGTGTGTCCTAACCCCTATTTGGCACTTTAGAAACACGTGGATAGAACTTATTGAACTCTGTAGTATTATGACATTGTTGATAATATTACAATAATAGATGCTGCCTTTACATAACATCAATATCAGCGTCACAATACTATAGAGTTTCATGAGTTCTATCCACATGTCTCCCGCCACTATACACATGCTGATATGAAGGCATCCTATTCTAATCCCATTTGAACCCTAAATGGCCTCCAATTTAACCCCAAAACACTTGTTTTTTAGCTTATGAACATGATTTTATTTTATGTATGTTTTTTATGTATAAATTCCATCATTAATTTTGTACTATCTTTACTACTACCGTATTTGTTGGGTATACATTTTATTTTTTTTAATTTGTGGATATTTTCATATTTTTTTATTAATGAAATCTATCCTTTATATCCTATTATTTTTGCTTCTACACTCTTTGTCAAAAAAATTCAAGCCCCTAGAAGTAGTTGTCCTTTTGCTGCAAAACATGGCATGCAGTTGTGCAAATGATTCGAATTGTGGTGTGATTAGATCGACGGTCTTGCCACCTGAGGGCCTAAAAGTGGTTCCAGCCTTAGCCTATAAAAAGCTCTCCTTGTGTGTAGTGACCTCCTCTTCCACTTGTGTGGAGCTTGTTGACCACTAGGCGTGCCTCTACCGCGCAAAGTATTATTTCTCCTAACATTTGCTAGATTAATTTTATTGTGGACTTCCCAGGTTTTTTACTATATATGTCAATAGGAAATCCATTTCTTTCTTCTTTACGGCAATTACGGATGTAATTTTTGGCATTGTACATTTTATTCTCCACTTCCTCCTTATTGTTGAATTCTCTGGACATTATATATTAATTCAAGCTCTTATTGTCATTATTTCGCATCTTCTTTCTCTTCCTCTTTCCCTCTTATTTTTTTGGAGTCTTACAAATCTTTACTGTGACTACATCCCAGCTCTACTGATGAAGAGGCCACTTGCCTCGAAACGCATTTACATTGCTAGTGTTCAACTATTTAATAAAGAAGTATTTATCACTATGGATTTCTCATAAGGTGGAAGGTTGCATGGTGCACTGAGTTTCCTTCTTTCAACCGTCGAACCATGCACAAAGATAACGGTGTAGCCTTGCAATCTCCTAGTCTTATAAAAGTCAATGCAGGTTACGTCCCAATTTGCAAGTTGCTGCGACTGTAACACTCAGATCACAAAAAAATCCACCAAAGTTGCATTGACTCCTATGAATTTAGGAGAATGTACGGCTGCACTATAATCTTGGACCATGTGAGTTGTGTTGCGGACAAAGTTGCCTTGCAGCCCTACCGCAACTGCTGCGTAGTTAAGAAATTTTACATTAACCCTTTCCAATCCACTGTCTGACGTCTGAAGACTTTCTGATTGAAGGCTGTACAGCTCTGATGTCGGAAGACGTCCGGCAGAGTATTCTTACTGTATATTAATAGCTGCTCTGTTGTCGGGGACCTCTCCAGCAGGTCACATACCGCATTACTGGCTCTAGCCAGCAGATGGCGCCATTGTATAATGACAGAAAGAGAAAGCCCCCTAGGAAACCCTGAATCTAATATTGGATTGCAAAGGGTTAATCTATATGGTCTACATGTTCTCTTCCAAGACCAAATGTATCATTAAAAAGTGAGCTGTACTATTCTTGTGTATTGGGAGATAAATGTGCATCCTTCCTAATATATCAGCCTATAGAACTGGGGGACACAAAGAGACGCATCCTTATAATTGTATCATTTAAAAAAAATGCCATAGGCATTGTACATTTATTTTAAGCAGAATTATTAAAAATCAGGCTTGGTAGAAGTATAAGTTCTGGCTGTGAAGATCTCCATAAAATGCCTCATATTAATCAGTAAATTCAATAAATGCAGTAAAATAGCAGCCAATTACTTGTGGAGGTTATATTATCATTTGTCGGCACAGTAATAAAATCCATCTCCATTTTATACTGTGTTTATTGAAAATCATTATCACTGTTGCAAAGTGAGCTAACATTTTATCATCGGATGGAATAAACGTGAGCACATTAGTCAATGTTCACAATGTTAGACAATGATTACTGCAGTGCTCCGCAGAAAGCTGCTGCATATTATTTTACACGCTGTATGGATATGGTTTGTTATGTATAGTATATCCAATGCAGACAGTGACTGCTTTTCAGCGGATCTTACAAAAACATATATCGTGCTTGCATATATCTAGTGAATAGGTTCACACTTTACACTATTCAAAGGGTCAACATTGGGCTTACAGGTTAGAACACAGCTTAAGGCCCAATGTACACGGGCGTATTTGCACTGCAGGATCTGGAGCTCTGGATCGCGCAGCAAATACAGCCCATAGGACATGCATTGAAAAATGCATTACCATGTCCCCAAGCGAAAATCAACGGCGATATTCCGCTTGCTAGAATGAAAAAAATCCCCGCGCTCCGGAACACAGAGGGATCAGTCGTAAGCCTGTCGGTCTGTATAATCGGTTTATTGTGCAACGCGTTTCGGCAGTCTACTATTGCCTTTTTCAAGCATACAATACATAAAATGCATAAAACACATCTATATATATATATATATATATATATATATATATATATGTATGTATGTATGTTAAAATCCACATACATTTCCATCCTGCATTGAAACGTGTTGCACAATAAACCGATTATATGGACCGACGGGTTTATGACTGATCCCTTTGTGTTCCGGAGCGCGGGGATTTTTTCATTCTAGCAAGATCTCTATTCCCAGCCCTGCAGAGGGCTGTATTCCCCGAGACGACTCTCTAGGATCTGGATTTGGAACCGTAGGTGCACGATAGGAGACCATAAATGTGAGGTGCCGGTGGATTCTCCTTATGGAAGAAATCCACCGAGCTCCAGGTGAGTGCATAATTATTCATTCACCTTATACCTAGTTTGTCTGAATGAGGCACTGACAAGTATATTTGGATATTCTGCTTGCGGGGTGGAAATCACGGCATGTCCTATTCTAGTGCGAGCCTTGTAGAGCCTCCCACAGCCATGTCATCTATGACGTGTTGGCTCTGTACTGTGCATGTGTGGATGTGCGCCAGTCGGTAAATCCACAGTGCAGAATGAAGACGCCGGACAGGTAAGCCGGAAGTCACTGCAGGGGCACAACGCCGCATCCAGCTGCGAAGATCTCACAGTCGGAATCCGACCCGGCTTTCTGCATTCGGCCTTAGGGCTTATTCAGATGATCGTATTTACACACGTTTAAAAGTCATGCATAAAATGCGACCATGCAAAACATTGGATTTCAATGGCTTCATTCAGGCGAACATGTTTTTTCCACGCAAAACATTTGTACGAGATAAAGAAATAGGGCCTACTCGATTTCTTCTGGCCGTCTTCGTTATGTGGCGCGTGAAAAGATAGGTTTTAACTTATTTTTCGCCATGTTACGTAGCAAGCTCCCATACACTTCTATGGGCAGCTGGAGAAAAAATGGAGAGGGAGGGAGTTGCCCTGTGTACAATGCTGGGCAAAGTTAAGTGACAGATTTGTTACAGAAGTTTCTGTACCTGACATAAAGAAGTTCCTACAACAAAACAAATCGGGCAAGTGGGAAGATATGCTAATAGTAACATGAATGGCTGCTATTGGTTCTTTGAGCACTGTCTCTGATTGGCTGAGCGCCACAGTGCTCAGCTAATCAGAGGCAGTGCTTCCTGGAGGCAGGGATTTTCCAATCCCTGGGCAGAAGACATGCCTGAAGAACAGTGGCGGAGAGAAAATGCAGTGGAGTCAGATAGTGCTTCTTAGGTCATGTATGTGGTATTTTTTTTTATCTGCAGCTAGGGCTTATTTTCAGGGTACACCAGGCCCCCCCTGAAAATCCTCGCACGTGGTGCTACAAAATCTCGCGACTTTTTAGCACCAGTTGCGATTTGCAGCGCCACAAAATCATGGTATTACCGTGAGAAAACGCAGAGATATTGCATGTACCATGATGCGATATTGCTGCGATTTTCTCGTGGTGATGTCGCATCGCCCAGGTGAGACAGGCCTAAAATATCAATGCAATTTCTTCAACTACACTATGTTGGGGCATGGCTACCTTGTACTTCTATGTTCTGATAGTATTTGGACTCCCAGTTTACATACCACAGCCCTAATATTACCTTGTTTAGTTATTCCTTCCTATCTGAAAGTGGTCATGTGATCTCAATTCTGACCAGCTGAGATATTCTTGAGTTTATATAGTCTCAGATTTGTCAATTTTACAGTCAGCATAACTCTGGCATGGTGGACCTTACCATGCAAGCCTCCTCTGCATGGATAGGGAAGGAAAGCACTAATAGGTTGGCGCAACCTAGGACAGGACTGAGAAATTCAATTCTTTGGTTTTCCATATTCAGGCAACATTTACGCTTTTTTAAATTGCACTTGAGACTACCCAGCTTCTTGGGTGGTACCTGGTTGTGATTCTTTGGAGGACTATGATGTTTTTCAAGGTGCGTGCCCTTCTAAAAGTGTTGAATGGTTTAGATGGGATAATTTTGACCAGATAGGGGTCTTCCTGGAGTATAGGCCAATATTTGCCAAGAATGGACCTGATGATAGTTTGTGAAGAGTTATATGTTGTGATTTAAATTGTGATTGGGTATGTCTTTTGGTACCCTTCTTGTAGTTTTTATGAGTGCTTCTTCTTGCGACTCTTGTTTTGCTTTGTTGAAAGATAAAAAGATCCACTGTTTAGGATAGCTTCTGTCTTTTAATTTCTTTTTGACGATATCGCTCTGTTTGATAAATCCTTCCGTTTTGGTACAGTTTCGTCTTAATTTCTTAATTGTCCGTATGGCAGATTGGTTTTCCATTTTTATAATGTGCACTCTTGAAATTAAGATAGCTGTTAGTATCAGTGGATTTAAAGAAGGTTTTTGCTAGAATGGTTATTTTTTTCATGGTACAGGACAAGGTCTAGATATTCTATGTAGGTGTTGGAACATTTACCAGAAAAGAAAAGGTTAAAAGAAATCTTATTTAGATTTGTTGTAAAAGGGTTAAAATCTTCTTTTGTGCACTCCCAGATAAAAACTAAATCATCTATATATCTCTTGTAAAACCTGATATTCTTGGACCATTCATGTGCAGAGGTGATATATATTATTTTTTAAAATACCCAACATATATACATTTGCAAAACTGGGTGCAAATTTTGTCCCCATTGCAGTACCCTTTATTCAGAGGCGTAGCTTTTGGGCCCCAATGCAAAATCTGTAACAAGGCCCCAACTATAATACTTTATTAATAGCACTAGGCTCCCTATATAGAGAAGAGAGGCCTTATGGGCCCCCTAAGGCTCCTGGGCCCTGATGTAACTGCATGCCCTGCATCCTCTATAGTTAGGCCCCTGCCTTTAATTGTAGGTAGAGATTTGAGTTAAAAGAAAAGTAATTGTTTTTTAAAATGAATTTAATACTACTGTTTAGTCAATACTGTGGGGTCCTGTTGTAGAACGGAGTGAATGACTTCAAGACCTCTGTCATGTGGAATATTTGAATGGAGTGAAGTTATGTCTAGTGTAGCCCAACAGAATGATGGCTGCCAAGGGATTATTTTGAGAAAATTAATGAGTGTAGGGGTATCTTTAAGGTATGAATCAAGACTGATTACATATTTTCGTAAAAGAATATCCACATATTGGGAGAGATTAGTCATGATGGAATTGATACCCAAGATAATTGGTTTAGCTAGGTGATTTTTTTTGGTCTTTATGAATTTTAGGTAGATGATAGAATATGTTCATGAGAGGGTTTTCTATAGTCAGGAATGTCTTCTCTTTCTTTGTTATGACTTATGTATGCATCCTGTATAAGATCTATAATGGCCTGTTGGATATTACACGTGAGATCAGTTGACAGAGGACTGTAATAAGTTGTGTCGGACAAAATTCTCATTACTTCCATAACATATGTAGAATGATCTTCGAGGACAATGCTTCCTCCTTTATCAGCACTACAAATTACGAGATCCTGGTTCTCCTTGATGGATTTAAGGGCTGATAGTTCACTCTTGCTCAGATTTATTTTCTGATTTGATGAGGACATGTTATTACTATTTCTAAATTCCGCATTGATAAGTGTAGAGAAGGTGTCTATGTAGTTTCCTCTATGATAAATGGGGTAAAAGGAGCATTTTGGTTTTAATTCTCTGCAGCAGGGAGGTGGGGAGCTTAAGGCCTCATGTCCATGGGGAAAATCAGGCCCGCTATGGATTCTCCATGGAGAATCCGTAGCGGGTCCCTCCTGCCCCGCGGACATGAGGGCTGAAAATAGCAATTACTCACCTCTCGCACGCTCCGGATCTTCCCTTCTTCGCGGCTTGATCTTCTCTCCGTCGCAGCCGGATCTTCTTTCTTCAGCCTGGCGAATGGGCACGGCACGTCGGTTGCGTGCCGCGCGCATGCGCCGGCCCGAAGAAAGAAGATCCGACCGCTACGGAGAGAAGATCAAGCCGCGAAGAAGGGAAGATCCGGAGCAAGTGAGTATATTCTGATTTTAGGTCTCCCGCGGATCCAGACGGCTTCCATAGGCCTCAATAGAAGCCTGCGGGAGCCGTCCCCGCAGGAGACCCGCACCTAAATGGAGCATGTCCATTTTTTTTCATGCACCATATTTTTTTAAAATCCCTTTTATTGACCATCCGTTGGTATTTATCTACCCGTGGGTGGTCAATGCATCCCTATGGGGCGCGGATCTGCGTGCGGGTGATCCGCTGCGGATTTTAATTATTATTTTGCCCGTGGACATGAGGCCTAAGTCTGCAGAGGGGGTGTATGGGTTGTTTGTGGATTTTATTGGAGAACTATTAGTGTCCATACTTTCTTGAATTGCAAACTGCCTCTTGAGGTTGAGTTTTCTAATGAATTGGTTGCTGTCAATGAAAAGAGTGAATTCGTTGAATTTATCTTCAGGGCAAAAAGAGAGTCCTTTGTTGAGGAAATATTGGCCTGTACTCCAGCAAGACCCCCATCTGTTCAAAATTATCCCATCTAAACCATCCATTACTTTTAGAAGGGCACACACCTTGAAAAGCATCATAGCACCTAGCAATTTAAGGAGCAATCCTATCATTCCAAAGAATCACAACCATGTACCACCCAGGACGCTGGGTAATTTCAAGTGCAATAAAATAAAGTGGAAATGTTGCCTAAATATGGAAAAACCAAAGAACCGAATTTACAAGTCCTTCAAAATTCTTATGCCGGTGATATCGTGATTTTTGTTTTGCTACAAAGTCACATGTGGTGCTAACAATTCATGCAACTTTGTATCACCACGTGCGAGTTTTATCCGGAGGGGGAGCTGGAAATATAAGCACTACCCTCAAAAATAAGCCCTATGTGCATGAATAAGAAAAAAAAAAAAAAGAATACATCACCTCTCTGGCGCTGTCAGGCTGCGGCGCGTCTCCTCTTCAGCCCCAGTCTTCAGTCTTCTGTGAGCCCTTCCTGGATTGGAGGTTGAAATCCCCATCTCCAGGAAGGGCTGGTTGTGATTGGTTCTGGAGCACCGTGGCTCAGCCAATCAGAATCGGCGCTCGATAAACCAATCACAACTATTCATTGAATCATTGAATGGCTGTGATTGGTTCATTGAGCGCCGGCTCTGATTGGCTGAGCCAGCACTCGAAAACCAATCACAGCCAGCCCTTTCCGGAGGCGGGGATTTCAACCTCCAATATAGGAAAGCCTGGCAAAAGACTGAAAACCGGGAAGATGATGTATTCTTTTTTTACTGCAGCTAAGGCTTTTATAGTAGGTTTTCCTACTGTATAAATTGCATTGCACCGCACAAAAACCGCTTATTTGTGCAATGCGATGCAACAGAAAGGAAGGCTTCATAGGAAAATATGGGCTACAAAATATCGCAAATCACGGCTTTATAGAGCATGCCACGATTTTGTAGCCTCGCAATGTTGCAGGCTACAATACATCACTCGTGTGGAATAACCTATAAGAAAGCATGGGCTCTACATACATGCGATTTTCAGCATTGTCACATTGTGACAAAATCATGCAATAAAGTCGCCCTTGAAGGGAGGCTCTAGTACCCTGTTGTACCGCCTCTAGCTTGGATGTAAGATGTGATATGGGGGACATGGAAGTTCTAGTACCCTGTTGTACTGCCTCTAGCTTGGATGTAAAATGTGATACAGGTGGGCATGGCGGCTCTAATACCCTGTTGTACCCTCTCTAGCTTGTATACAACATGTGATATATGGGAGGGCATGGAGGCTCTAGTACCCTATTGTACCACCTCTAGCTTGGATACAAGATATGATATGGGTGGGCATGAAGGCTCTAGTACCCTGTTGGGCTGCCACTAGCTTGGATGCAAGATGGGATACTTGCAGGCATGGAGGCAAACAAGTTCAGTGTGGTATCCTTCGGCATCTGATTACCATACATGGAGTCGGGATGAAATTTTTCACCCTGAAATGAGGAAAATTGGCTTCTACCTCATTGAGGTTTTTCCCTTCTTCTGGATCAACATTACAGGAAAATAGGCTGAACTGGAGTCTTTCTTCAGCCTACAATACTATGTTACTATATTGGTCCACATTTGCTGTAACTGAACCTCTAGATCATGCAAACTTGTAGGCTGTCAAAGTTGGCATCCCAGAACCATGCATACATGTTCTATTGAAAATAAATCTGGCGCCTGGGCAGGCCTCGAAACTATGCAATATTGTGGAGGCATTCGTGCACTATGTTCTATTTAGATCACACCCCTTCCATGAAGCCATGGCCTTTTTTCATATATGGTGAAAAAGTTTCTTTAAAAAAAACATCAAAAATATGGTGCAAACCATGTAAGACAGTTTTCTGGTGCATTTTCAACAGTAAGTCAGCCAAAATGACTTCTTTTTAAGAACATGCAGCTCGATACAAAAATATACATATATTGGTCCTAGCAAGAAAATAGAGCATCCTAACCAATCACTTCGGAGACCAGCATGTCACTTATCAAACAGTCACATATTTCTACTGTATTTACTTTGAAGGTTTATGTAAGCATAAGAGTTGATTGCTCGGGTCCTACTTGTCTAATCTGGAAAATAATTCGAGATAATGCGGTAGAAAACCTGAACGGGATGGAATTGTGATTGTCAACTTGAATCTTCGCAGGTAGATGTGGGCTTTATTTTTCTCTATCACATGCTAAAGTAAATAGATCGGTTATTGAAGTCTCCCTGCAGGCTTTATTCAAGCAATTGCAGGTGGAACAGGCAGGTAACATCACCAAAGGGAATTGATGTCAAATCCACAACTTATATTCACAAATTATGTCAGCAATCAGTTGGTAAAATAAAGAGATTTCATGTGTATATTTAGTAAACCAACATGACAATGTCATATACAATTGGAGCTAATTAAGCAAACGATACCTTCCTATATAGAAGCCTTAAGGCTGCAATGCAGCACAATATCTCGCTAGCCAGTGAGTGCATCTTTGCAAATTTGAATGATGGTTCTTCAGTCCCCACTTTTAAAAGAAATTTACGTCAACATGTCATGTCAAAGTAGGGATGTGTTTTGCTAGTTAGTTTTTGATTGTTCTCTGCTCCTCCTGACAGAATCGGAGACATGTATACTCCTTTTCTTGTGCACTTTCCCCAATAGCATTGCAAAGATAACTGTAAATATCTAAAAAAGCAGTCCCGTTAGATGCTATTAATCTGGCACTGCAGTGACAACTGCTATCTACGCATGAAAAAGACCCTTAATGAAGAAAATTGGAGAGGGGGAGCGGATGTGTTAGTTTGAATAATAGTGATGGTTAATTTAATGAGAAAGTTTATCCCAAAATTTAAACTGACTGTCAAAAAAAGCGTGAAAATAGTTGTTTCAAGTTCCTTAAAGATTATTGATAATTATTATACCTCCAGTAACGGGTGACATTACTTAACCGCATCCACATCATTTAAATAGGAGTTTGCTGCAAGTCTAGCACAAGTGTAATTAAAGCTAGGTTACATTATGCTCATTACTTGAATGTTTTACTGTGACTTTCAGACACTGTAGATATAGTAGGGCCAGGAATGGAACATGATATTGGAAATAAATGTGCTACACTGTTGCAGGACCAAGGTTTCTTTAAGAAGTATACCTATATGGACTTACCATTACATGGCCAGGGCATTGTTGGTATTTGAGTTTGACATCATTGACCATTTGCTCGTGAAATATATAGTTCAAATGACAGCAACAGATGGTAGAGCCCAATAGGTTCCAAATTCGCATAGAATCGGGTTATACCTTATGTGCCCCAGGATGTAGATGTACATCTTAGGTATGCGGGGTTTATATGGAGCAGAGTTGGGAGCCGAGCCCGCTGCATACACGGCTGGTGAAAGCTGTTTTTGACGGTTGACACCTGGCTGCAATTAGCATTCACACTAGTTATGGGCTCTTTCACATGAGCGTAGCGATTTTCGGTAGGCCGTGTAATGGCCACAGTGCGATCAAAAATTGTGTGAACTGGCACACAAATCTGCCGCTTGGAAACCTGTTTAGACGGCCTGGGTCTGGCACATATACGCCGAGCCCAGAATGCCGACGGCTGGTGGGAGACAGTTTAGTTCTGCTAAACTGCCTCCCCCTTTCTGTCCCCTTGCCGACTCTCAGTTGGGGAGGGGGCAGGATGGGGCGGAAGCTAGTATGCTAAGCTCCAGTCCCTACTCTGCCCCTTGTTGGCTGCCAGCAATGGGAGGGGATGGGACAGAGCAGGAGCTTAGCAACTGGCTCCCGCCCAGCTCGCCCCCTTACATTGGAAACAGCTGGCAAGGGGCGGAGAGGAGGAGAGAAGGGGGTGGGAGTTTAGCAGACACAATGCTAAACTCTCTCCCACCTCCCTCTCCGGCAGCTAGCATAGGCTCTATTATAGTCAAAGGGCTCCATCAGGCAGTGTTGGTGTCTTGGGTATGATAGATTCATCCGCTATAGATAAATACAGATGTGAAAAGGCATAACTGGAGACATGGGAGTAGATTTATGAAACTAATAAGGAAAACTGTCTTATTTGTCCATAGTAACCAATCAGAGCTCAGCTTTCATTTTACCAGAGCAGAATACAATAAAAAAGCTGTGCTGTGATTGGTTGCTAGGGAGAAATAAGACAGTTTTCCTTATTAGACAGTTTTATGAATTTTCCCCATGGTGGTCAACATTATACCTTGCTTAAACAGTCAGTGTGAATGGAGACTAAGGAAAAAAGAACACTTAGCAGCATCACTTGGTGCAAAACAACGTTAACGCTTTTTATTTTCCCCTAGCATACAGGGGAAGCTACATTTCAGCTTGAAAAAGACCATGGAAGTCGAAACATAGCTTCCCTTATATGTTATGGGAGAATAAAAAGCTTTAACGCTGTATTGCACCAACTGATGCTGCTAAGTGTTCTTTTTTCCTTGGATTGACCACAGGGACTCTGGTTTGGATCCCTGACTTAGCTCTGCATAGCTTTCTCTGCCCAGTGTGGGTTTTTGTGGTACTGCATAACTCTCAGTCTTTACCTAGTGTGAATGGAGACTGGTATGGCCAGGCAGCTGGTCCACAAGTAGTGAGGGTCCAATAGGCTTGAGTCAGAAATGGGCCAGGTCTGCAAGATGACTGAAGAACTGCATAACCTAGAGGGAAGAGCAAAAGTGGCTTCTATTAACAGGCCCAGGAGGACTCAAGCAAAGGAGGAGGCTGGAGCTAGAACCTCCTCTACATTCATTATACAGTATGCTAAAAAGAGCCAGTAGGCATGGCACAGCAGTCCATTACCCAAGTTATCCTGCCTGATTACAATGTTGGACCTGCAGATTGCAGCCTGTCCAGCCCAGCAATAGACACAGACAAAGTCTCAGCATGATCACTGCCGTTCAGCACCTCCAGCCTCTCTCACACTCAGGGTGCATTCACATGGGGCGAGTTTCTCACTGAAGGTTTCGTGCATTGCAAGACGCACAAAACTGACACTGAAATAGACTCCATTGTTTTCAATGAGTATATTTACATATGCGATTTTTCTCTTGCAGTGATGCTGCAAGAAAGAAAAATCACACTATGTTCTATTTTTCTGTGAGTACACAGAAATCTCACCCATTGCTTCCAATGGGTAAGAAAAAAATTGCATCACACCCACATGTACATGCGAATTTAATGCAAGTGTGATGCACTTGCAAATGTTCAGCGATGTAATGCAATTTTCTTGCAAATTGCAATGCACTTCTAGTGAACAGCGCAATTTTACAAGCACAATATTTGTCCAAGTTTCTCAGGCCAATATTGCGCTCGCTGGTGTGAATGCACCCTTAGCAGCTGCAGATATTTCTTCCTCCTCACCTGCAGCCCCTAAAGCTCTAATTAGTACGCAGCATCGTGATATTGGCCAAAACTTACTTCTGCGTCACGGCCGCTACGCTGTTACAGTTATGCTTGAGGGCTCTTTCACACGGATGTTGTGATTTTCAGCCACCCAAATCGCGCCAGAAACTCGCATGAATGAAAGGCAGCCACGACCAAGTTGCAGTTACATCTCCCGTTTTCCCACCCATTCAGATGGCCTGGTGCGGAATAGCGTCGGCCGGGGGGAGAGAGTTCAGCTCTACTAAACTCCCTCCCCCTCTCTGCCCCTTTGTGGCTGCTGGCAAAGGGAGAGGGCGAGATGGAGCCGGAGCTTAGCAGAGCTAGTCATGCAAAACTCCCTCCCCTATCTTCCCAGCCTATGGGAGCTGCCGAAAAGGGAAGGGTGAGAGATTTTAGCAACGCAAGCCACTGCTAAATTTCCTCTGCTTTCCCTTTTCTAATGCTTCTCATAGGCTCCCATAGGAGTCTATGGGAATGGCCAGCGTATTCCAGCAAAAGATAGGACAAGACCTATCTTTTCCACTCGACATAAAAGCGGCCGTCCAGAATGCGCTCTGTATGTGCTATCTTTTCCAGACGGATGAATTTACGCACTGGAAAATTGCTCATCTGAACAAATGCATTGGAATCCAGGTGGTCATGATTTTAGGCCGGTGTTTTATTGCTGCAAAATCGCCGCGATAAAACACTCATGTGAAACTGGCCTTAGGCCTCGCTCACACGAGTGTGGTTTACACGCTGCTACAATAGCAACCAATAGCAATCTGTCCTGGTAAAAAAGATAGGACAGCAAGTGCCGACTCTTGTGTCAGCTCCAGTCTGCAGCTCTGTCCATGGTGCTGAACACAGGCTCCTATGGAAGCTGTGGCAGCACTCTGCGTGCAGCACGGACATGTGCACGGGCTGCTCCATAGAGCATGGAGCAGCTCATTCATGTCAGCAGCATGGTTTACATGCTGCTGTAGCAGCGTGTAAACCACGCTCATCTGAACGAGGCCTTGAACTGTACACTGCCAATCCCAATACTGGGGCAAAAGTGAACCATTAATCCATTTAGCTCAGGTTCTGGAATCGGAAATTGGTGTTTAGGTGTGAGGGATTGGATGGGTAGCATGAACCTCCACACTCACACCTAATGCTATGGACTGTTTCTATGTAAAGTGTATTATATTGGTCAACTAAGGGAGGTCTTAGCCCATTTTTATTGCCATCATATATTGTTCCGAGGGATGTATTCCTCACAAAAAAAATGCAAAAAGAAAATTAATATTTATATTAACACTAGTAGTCGAATATGTTGGTATTTGACATTGTTATTTACTAAAGGGGTTCTCTGCTCGTAGTCTATTGTGCATATTTCATACTAATTTGACATCCAAGCGGAAATCCCAAGAGATGCCAATACACAGTCTGCAGTGTTTGTTCACAATGAGTTCCTGCAGCGTGCATTATTTACATATGAACCCAGAGAACCCCTTTAATAAAAGTCTACAGTTCTAAAGTTTTACATCTAAAGGTTTTGCTCTAGGCGCATTACTGGGTTATATCATCAGTCGTCTTATTTGATTAAAATGTGCAATATTTTAAACATTGGTAAAATATAAAGAGCATTAAGTATTCCATATAAGCGAAAGAATAAAATGTAAAAATAGAATATCCTAAAGTAAGAAACAATGGAATGGAAAATAAGGCAAAAATATTCATGATGGAATGTATTTCACATCCTGCTGTGCAATTTCAAAGCACCAAACTGCATAGTTGTTCCGGATAGAAGGTAAAATAGTCCCCCCAGGGCGATCTCATGGTATGTTTGTTACTCCCAAAAGTAAAAAAAAAAAAAAAGCCTACTCTCTGCTAACTGATCAGGAGGTGTCATGTATATCCAGACTGTTAGGATGCACATATTCTACAAGCCGTAGCTAAGTAGACAGGAGTAAATCAGGTCTGATTTATTGGTGACATGCTATCCTACTGCATCGATGTCTTGTCTTTGGTTTGCTGCAGAGCTCCTATTTAGGAAAGATTAATTTTGAATCTGTGTCACCCATGTGTCTCCACAGGTATAAGATCTGTCATCCAGACTGTCACTGGTAACATAAAGGAATCCTGCTTGGGAGTGCAGGATGCCATAAAGAATCTACGGCAAGAAGAAGAGAGAGCGAGACAGAGAGAGAGAACATGTGTTTTATTTTAAAGCCAAAGCACACGAGAAACGAGAAAATTGGTTTTGGCTTCGAACCTTGCTTATTTTAGAGGTGAAAAACAGTCACACCGCTTATAAATATTTGCTCGTATCCCGCAGAATGTAGAAAGAGTTAAACAAAGATCGTTTGGCATTGATACATTAGGACCTCAGCGATCAGTCTTAATCTTGGCAGCTCTTATCAGCCGAGGAAGAGATTTTTAACAACCAAACCATAAGCAAGATAAAGTGTCAACAGTTTCCAAGAAGGGCTTTTCATTGAGCCAAGATGACTTGTCTGTGCTGCAGGCATTAGGACAACATATGTCATTGTGTTTGAGATTGAAGAGCAAAGAGATGTGCCATGTTGCTATGATAATGGTGCCAGTATTTTTAACTGTCTTAACTCTATCGGTGCCAAAAAGATGACTTCTCTGACTTGCATCCATGCTGATCACAGGGTGCCACACGACCTTAAAGTACTTTATGGCCCTCACCAGAATTCTTGTACTCTCTAATTTTAACTTCCACTACGTATTTCTTGTGGGGTATTTATAATATATGTATATATGGATCATTTGAAAATGTGAGATACTTTTTCCGCAGATGCAATTACCAAAAATGGGGCTCAAAAACTTTAGGTCAGTTAGTATTGTGAGGTTGAACTATTTTAATTGTGTTTTTCAGGACTATAGTGCTGATGGAGTATCTCTAGGAAACACCCTCAATATCAAATATTGATGGCCTATCATAAGGATAGGTCATCATTAGAGATGAGCGAGTATACTCGCTAAAGGCAATTGCTCGAGCGAGCATTGCCTTTAGCGAGTACCTGCCCGCTCGAGACTGAAGGTTCGGGTGCCGGCGCAGGGGAGCGGTGAGTAGCGGCTGTCAGCAGGGGAGAGCAGGGGGGAGAGAGGGAGAGAGAGATCTCCCCTCCGTTCCTCCCCGCTCTCCCCCGCAGCTCCCTGCCCGCCGCCGGCACCCAAACCTTCAGTCTTGAGCGGGCAGGTACTCACTAAAGACAATGCTCGCTCGAGCGATTGCCTTTAGCGAGTATACTCGCTCATCTCTAGTCATCATTATTATAGCCCCTCTTAAAGGGGTTGGCCAGTAGTGAACTATTGATGGCATATCCTCAATAGGAGATTTGCATGAGTCTGTCTTTTAGAATCAGCTGTTCATTGGGCCAGCATGCTTGTGCCCTGAGCTGATTTCTGGAGGAAGCAGACAGCTTCATTCTCACTACAGTGATCAGGATTGATATTGCAGGCAAAGTTCACATTCATTTCAGTGGGAACTTAACTTGCAATACCAAGTCTGCCCACTATAGTAAGAAGGGAGCTGTCTGCTTCCTGCAGAAATCAGCTCACTACACAAATGCAGTGGTCTGGTGAACATATGATTGGTGGGAGTCCCAGGCCATAGACCCATACCAATCTTTTATTGATAACCTAACCTGAGGACATGCCATCAGTAGTACATAACCCCTTTAAGTCTCAGTCATAAATCAGGGTCAAAATTACATTAAGTAGGGCTGTTGCCTTGACACTTAAACTGATCAACCATAGCATTAAATTTACTGACAGGTGAGGTGAATAACATTGATTATCAAGTGACAATGGTAACTGTCACACGGTGGGATATTTTAGGCAGCAAGTCAAGTCAGTTCTTGAGGTTGATATGTTGGAAGCAGGAAAAATGGACAACCGTAAGCATCTGACGTTTTTCCAGTATGCAGTCGTTAATACCTATCAAAGTGGTGCAGAAAGGATAACTAATGAAGCAGCAAGGTCATGTGTCCTCAAGGCTCATTCATGCACATGGGGCAGTGAAGACTAGCCCATCTAGTCTAATCACATAGAAGAGACACTGTAACACAAGTTGCTAAAAAAGTTAATACTGACTATGCTAGAAAGGTCTTAGAATGCACAGGGCATCTCGGCCTCATGTACAGACTGGTCGTAGGCGCATACTGACTCCTGTCCATTGCCAAGTGTGCATGCTGACTCATGCTCATTGGCAAAACCACCTAAAATGGACATGTTAACATCAGAACTAGACATTGAAACAGTGGGAAAAGGTGGCCTGGTCTGATAAATCATGTTTTCTTTTACAACATATGCATGGCCAGGTGTATGTGTACCTGGTAGAGAGATGAAACAAGATGTACTATGGGAAGAAGACAAGCCGGCGAAGACATTGTGATGCTTTGCACAATTTTCTACTGGGAAACCTTGGATCTTGGCATTTATGTGGATGTTACTTTGACTTGTATCACCTACCTAAACATTGTTTCAGACCATTGTGCACCCCTTCATGGCAATAGAATTCCTTAATGACAGTGGCCTTTGTCAATAGGAAACGATATTTGAGGAACATGACAAATAGTTCAAGGTGATGACTTGGTCTCCAGATCTCAATCTGATTGAGCATCTTTAGGACATGCTTCAAAAACTAGTCTGATCCATGGAAGCACCACCTTGCAACTTACAGGACTTAAAAGAGGTTTTGTTCAGCCCATGCATCAACCAGTCAGATCTGTTTTGGTGGTAGGAGGAGGACCTGCACAATGTTGGGTAGGTGGTGTTAACGCAATGGCTGATTGACATAGCCCAAGACTTTAAGGAAAACTGGTGGGAAGAAGAAAGCTTCTCCTCTGCTGGTCTCCCCCTTTCCTGCCTTCCTCTCATATACTACATATAGTATATTTTATCCTGCAGATAGGTCAATAGTTTCTGCCCATAAATCGCCTTTAAAGCAAGGGTTAATCCAAAGATACAAGCGGTATAGAGTAGGAAAAACATTTTATATACTCAGAACACATGAAAGATTCTAGAATAGGAAGTTAAGTAAAAATTAACGAAGGGAAAAGCTCCTCTGATCCAACACAACATATTGGTCTGCCTAAAGTACCATTCCCTTAATTCATATTGTCAGGGCAATGACAGAACAAGGTACATATTTTAGCTAATGCTCATATTTCAGGAAAGCTCTATTTTCCTTCAGCTATATTCACCGGTAATGAACGTGCAGCACTGCAGATATATAATATCTTTTGCTCTATTTTTTGGCTATGTTCTCACAACCTCTTATTTTCTTTTTTTTTTCTTTTTTTTATTAAATTTGCATTTATGACCATTTCCTCCAAACCCGGAGATGAATAATTGTGCCAGCGCTCTGCTTTCATGCTCTATTTAACAAAACTTGTTTTTTTTTTGCCTTCTTCATCTTAGGGTTGCATTTTTAAAATAATGGTAAACCCGAAGAAAATCATTTCTTTACAACTCCTCTATAAAAAGAGAAGCTATGCCTTAAAAATAATTAAACTTAAAAGTTATAAATCAGCTTGTTCTGTATTCTCCGTCTCAAGCCTCCGGAGGCTGCTTCTCCGCTATCTAACCGTAGAAGCGGCTTCTTATATTTTTGGGACAAAAGGCATTTTTATTACAGTAATTTATCACCGATATAAAAGAGGCTCTTCTGAAACACTGAATAATTTTGAAAGAAATATGTTTTTAAAATTAAAAATGCAGGATGTGTGCACACTGGGGTCCCCCGGGAGGCATTTCTGCAAGTACTGTAACTGCGCAGATAGTTTTAATGCGGTTGCCTTCCATTATTTAAAGTGTGATTGTATTTCTCCTGCTCGCAGCTTTGTCAGCTATAAATAAAAAATAAGGGTTGAATTGTATTGAGTATCAGTAAGCACCTCTATTATTGATACTTAATGTGACTTTGAAAGAATATGGCATAAGCTTTATTTTGATCTTAAACCCTTTTGGCTACAATGTGGGAAGAAAAAGCTGATTGTCAAAAATCTGAATGCGTTTTCCTCCCTTGTTCTTTAGAGTCCTCAGGTGATACACATTTAACCTGAGCAGAGTTACAGAACATCTCGAAAATATAAAGCTAGACGGCGGGTACTAATGTCTAGCGCTCCTTGAGACCAACATTTCTTTCTTGTAAATCATTTCAGATTGTTTTACGAATGGTAATACAATCAGGTTTTGCGCTTGGTGACAATGATACTTGGAAGTGGCCAAGAAGTTGTCCGTGAGAGAAATTCTATAATCTAGTTGTAACTCTTCTAAATAATAATTGGGTTAGCATAAAATTATTATTATTTTCATATATTATATGTTTGAGCCTCTAATATCAGAGCTTCACACTTTTGAGATGTAGCCAAGGAAGACACATTTTTTTCCAGGGGATGAAACGTCAATGTATCTTCATGATCCAGGAGTGAAGAATCAATCCATGCAATGGTGGCACACCTCTTCTCCAAGGCCTTAGAAGTTCAAGTGATCAGCACAGAAAGTCATGTTGACTGTTTTTTTGGAATGACAAGGACGTCATTCTCCTTGATTTTCTGGAATGAGGCCGTACTATCAACAGCGAGTGGTACATTTAGGCACTTCAGAAGCTTTGAGAAGCTATTAGGAGGAAGAGACCGCACAGGAATCTGAAAGCTATTCACATTCACCATGACAATGCGAGACCGCACACCTCTTTGGCAACAAAGCAGGGGATAGGCAAATTAGGCTGGTCCGTGGTCCCCCATCCATTGTACAGCCCGGATTTGGCGCTCATCGACTTCTATCTGTTCAGTCCAATGATGGACAGTCTTCGGGGACAACGATTTGATGACACAGACGAGGTGAAAGTGATTGTGAAGAAATGGATATGACAATGTACACCTGACATTTTTCAAAGAGGATTCAAGGGTTGGGTTCAACGCTGGTGAAAATGCATTGCTTTTAATGCAGACTATATTGAGTAGCAAATTTGTGTAGTGGAGGAGTCATTCCAACTATATGGGCAATTTGAACGATCTACATCAGTTAATAAAAACGTTTTGACCACTTTTGCATTACATTTAGTACGACCTTCGTATAATGGGTGCAGAGAGTGCCGTTACACCTGGGCCTCGGACATTTAAGGTCTGTCTTCTGGTATGAGGTGGCCAGTACTATAAATGAAGGTTGGGGGGCCCTGTTACAGATTTTGAATTAAGACCCAGTAACTTCAAGATGCCATATTATTATGGGATTATACAAGTTCTTGGCTAGCCTCAGCTATGTGTAGCTGTGGTTATACATTGTGCTAGCCACCAGCTTGTAGGGTAAGAGCAGGTGGACATAAGCAGCAGGCAATCATCCCGCTTAGGTCTGCCTGGTCAGATGATCTACTTCCTCTATGTGGCAGTGTCCCGTGGAGCTATATGAATCATCCTCCTCTTGTCTAAGTCTCCTCCTCTCTGGTGTTTCAAGGTGCCACTTTCAGCTCCTCAACACCAATGCAACACAGTGGCTTAGTACCTCTACTGTATTTAACTTAGGAGCTTGGTTCTGGTGCTGTATTTATGTACTTACCTGGGTTCTGGTACTGTATTTATTTTATGAGCTTGTCTTTGTTGCTTTATTTCTGTTATGGGTTTGGTTCTGGTACAGTATTTAGTCCCAGTGTTGTTCGGCAGTTCTAATGTGGGTATGTTCCTATCTTGCTGCTTTCTGCACAAGGCGAACACAGGCAGCCTGCCTATCAGTGAAATATATTTAGCTTTTTTCTTACGATAAGGGCACCAAGAGAAATTCCAAACAAGGTGCCATTAAACCGAAGTCTGACATTTCATACTCAAATACATGTATAACAGAGCTAGATTCATCCTTTTAAGAATGACTCCTATTTTTTATAACTACTGCTCTGGTTGCTCGTCAAATATAGAATACAATTCAAAGTCATCACTCTCATCCATGAAGCTTTCCATAGTGCTGCGCAGCTCTATATGTCCTCCCTCATCTCTGTCTATCATCCTACCCGTGCTCTCAGCTTTGCTAATGACCTTAGACTAAATTCCCCTTTAAACCAAACCTCCCACTCCCGTCTGTAAGATTTCTTCAGATCGGCACTAGTTCTCTGGAATGCGCTAACCCAGACAATCAGGTTAATTCTTAACGCCCACAGCTTTAAGCATGCCCTCAAAACATATTTTCTGGGAGGCCTACCATATTCCCTAATCTGACTCTTCTCCGCTTACTAGGCTTTTATACTTCCCCTTGGAAACCTGATCCCCTTTTTACCACTGTGTTCCCCACACACCCTAATGCAATTCTTACCTATTTACGACTGGTGACCATCTCAGAGCTTTTTTTGTATAGCACCCTGTATTAAAATTTTTTGGGGGGACTGGATTGTACAGAACAAGTTTTTATAACTCTTGTATCCCCTCTATTTCCTCATAGGGTAGCAGGGCCCTCACCCCTTTTGTACAAAATCTCCATCAGTTTAGTACTGTATGTTATATCTTATTTTGTGTGTGTTCCCTCTGATTTTGTAAAGCGCTGCTAAATATGTTGGCGTTCTGGAAATAAAGAAGACGATGATGATTATTATTATCAGTGACCAAAAATACTTTCTCAAGGGTGCCACCAAAGGTTATGTTGTACATTGCCAGTGATCAGAAAGGCGCAGGCACTTTCAATGTGACGAAGAATATTGATTGGTGTTCTTTGCAAGTTTAACCACACAACATACTGGAAATTTAAAGGGGTTACCTTGTTACTGGACAACCCCTTTTTAATAGGGAGGAGGGGTTAAAATAATAAACTGAAACATACCCATCCACGGCCGCTGGAACCCAACACTGCAGCACCGCTGTGATCCCGGTGGTTGTAGTGATTGCTGACATCACAGGAACTCATGTGACCAATGCAGCCAATAAGAGGCTGCAGTGTCACGTTCCTGAACACCTGGCATCATGGCGCTCAGGATGTGAGTGCAAATGCCAGGAGTATGAGAGTTGATGCTGCAGCCTCTCATTGGAGTTTCTGTGACGTCAGCGATCACAACAACCAGAGGGACCACAGCGGTGCTTCAACATTGGTTCCCAGTGGCTGTGGAGGGGTAAGTGTGTTTCAGTTTATTATTTTAACTCCTTCTGCAATATTGAAGCAGAGTTGTCCAGTAGCCAGACAACCATTTAACCAAGCCAGTGTTTTCACAAGCAAACATTAATGTAGAGTGAGTGAGAACATTTCATGAAGTCATTGTGTTATTCGAAGTCATGATACCATCATTAAGGTGTACCAAATGGCACACTGAGCTCTGCTATACTTCACATATGTAGTTGACAATGGATTACACACTAAAGAAATACAGTCTGTATGACTTTATCGTAAAGTATGGCCGAATGCTTTTTCATCTATCTTGTATTTCTCATTTTTCTCAACATATTTGCTCCGTATTTACATTACAGATACCCGCTAGCTGCACATCTATTACCATTAATTTGCGGGAAGGCTATAATGTAATTAGTTACTAATTTAATCATGACATACTTAGCAAGATGTTTAATAAGAATGGCTTGTGTATTTATATATAATTTAGAGAAATATTAGAAAATATTTCTTGTCGCCGTAGAATGAAGCGGAGTCTTATACCTGACAGTCAGGAAATGTCTTTGCCATCAATGTTTTAAATTGAACGTGTCATCAGAAAATCACTTACTGTTTAAATCAAGTTTTTATGTTAAACATATTTTAAACATTTTTGGTGATTTTTTTTTTTTTTATGTCACAATTTTTATTTTTTTTTAAATCCTGAAGTGTTGAAGATTTCACACTCACCACTAAGCCTAATAATAGACTGATGATTCCTGTTCTATAGAGATGACTTCTCAGCAGTCATCACAATGACATTGAAAGGTAACACCTATATACAGATAACACAGGGTCCACTATTCACAATGGGTGACGGTCACAGCTCACCTCTTCCCCCTCCCTGCAAAATGATCTTTGCACAGAGAATGTCCACAACACTTTCTCATAGAAGTCAATAAGTTGTCTCCAGCCTATAGATTCCTATGGCCTAAGGAGCTGCTGGAAAGCAACTCTATGAATACTGTTAGTAGCAGATCAGACTAGATGTCTGTTCCCATAACCCTGTGCAAAAAGCAGAATAAAAATACACCACCAGAAATAATAGACATTAGAAAAAAAGAAAATAGTTATCAGTATCTGATTTCAATTAACAAAAAATATACTGTAGGTGGTACATTCCATTTACGGTTACCATAAATACGCTGATTATATCAAAATGAACTTTCTGTACATTTCTTCTTGTTTTTGAAAATCCTGCATAACTAATAGATTGAATGACGCAGATGTAGCAGACTTCAGATCGGCATATCTGGCATTTCACGTTGCAGCCTAAGTTTTCTGCATCTGTTGTTGTCTGTAAGACTGACGCTAAACGTATGAGTTATTATAACTCAGCGAGTTGTTATGATGAAAAAATGAAAAAGTTGATATCTTCTTTATAAGTACTGTAAACTGCAGCAGTTGAACAGAGGGGCAATACTCAAAACTAAGATGTCTATGGCTTCACACACATGCCCATATTACGGTCCCATGCAGTGCCAGCGCTAGGTTAGATGACTTCCGCGTGGAGTTTTATTGGTGCAGTACCACCCTGGTCATAAGGAAAAGGTGATATATATTATACTGATAGGCAATCTACCTTTATTCGGCTTGAGCAAAAAGTGGCAAAATAGCAGCATATTCACACCAGAATAGCTCGGTAAATATAGTTCTAGAACCAAGCTCATAACATAAATACAGCACCAGAACCAAACATATATATACAATACAGTACATTCTCAGAACATAAATACAATTCCAGAAGCAAGCTCTTACCATAAACGCAGCACTAGAATTAAGCTAATATCATAAATGCAGCAGCAAAAGCAACCTCATAGCATAAGTACAGCACCAGAAGCAAACTCATAACATGAATACAGCCCCAGTACCAAGCTCATAACAGAAATACAGTGGCAGAACTATGCAGTTGTGTTGCGGAGCTGGCAGCAGTGAGTAGAAACATCAGATTTGAAACACATAAAACAAAGCGGACAGTGGGCAAAGGTTCTGGTGTGGAAGGAACGTGGAGGTTTAATGAAGAGTGCTGATGATGTAGTGACACTACAAAGCCATTAGGCAATACAGGTTTCAAGGACATAAAGGGGAGGTGCAAGAAAAAAAATCTAGGATCTTGGTGTGAAACAGAAAAGGGATGATTGACTCCGAGGTGATAAAAAATGTTATTAAATGGCAGCACATGACGCATTTCGGAGTAAAGCAGCCTCTTTCTTAAACAGCTGGAATAAACTGCCTGACAGATATTAAATGATCAAATGGAGGGGACAGAGCCAGGAGGAGGATGAGTCACATAGAGCCGCAAGAGACTGATGCACAGAGGAAGATCATCTCACCAGGCGGACCGAAGAGGGCAGATTGCTTCCAGTGTACATCCACCTGGTGCCCCCCTACAAGCTGGTGGCCAACACCCTGTACACAGGTCACATAGCCAACTATATGTGTGTACAGCAGAGCTAACTGGCACAAATGTATCTTATGCAGTTGATCAAATTGTATCAATGAATAGCCATTGCTTATATCAATTGAACATGATGTCGAAAGATCAAAGGTAAACCAAATTGATTGGTTGCTATGTAGCTTCAAGAAACCTGATCTTTCCATGCCCAACTTGTTTAGGCTTTAATATTGAATATTTAAAATGAGATTTTCTTAGGATTATGACCTTGTCAAGGGTACAGCGAAAGGTTATGGAGTCCAGTCTATCTTTCTTATTTACATCATGTAATTAAATTCATAAACCTTGTACTATGCCTACCAGCCATGTGAGTAATTGGGACTGCTGCTTAGAGTGGCTTCAGTACCACGGACAGCGGTGAAAAGATTTATCAGCTAATGTTATAATACTCCGGAGAAGAAAAATACCATGAAATATGCAGTATTACGATGTATGTCAACTGTGAATGCGTTCAAAAAGTGAATGACTATAAGTGGTAACCATAAAATAATGAGCAACTCAGTAAAAAACAGTATTAACACCTTCCTGACACACATTGGGCTATGTAGGTGCTAACTGCACATACCCCATGTCGTTAGGAAGTATATGGACATTCATAGCATATGCTGTGTATACAGTGGGCTAGGGAGTCAAGCCTGCTCTATATACACCTGCTTGCAACAGCCAAGATCCGAGATAACTCAGATTGAGGCTGTTAACCCTTTAAATTCTGCAGTCAAATCTGAGAGTAGCATTTAAATCTCCCAAACAGCCTCATCATGATTAGATTACTGGATTGCCGTCTGGGTGTCATGGCAGCCTGGGGCCTTCTGAAGGTCATCGTGGCTGCCATGATTATTTGCTTATTAAAACATGCCTTTAATAAGCAGCCTGTAATATAGTATAATGCAATACTATAGTTGTTACCATGCAGGGCGGCACGGGGTCCCGCGGTCGGCGCGCGTTGCTCCGGCGGCGGCTCCGGCGGCCTGAAGCCCTGTGTCGGGGTTATCCCAGCGGCTTGGGGTGGCCGGTGGGCGGCAGCATGGGCGTGTCCGCCCGTAGGGTGCCGCCCGCACTCCTCCATCCTTCTTATACAGCAGTGGGTGGAGTTGCCTCCTCCCACTCTCCACCCCTGGGCGGAGCCTTGTGGTTAAAAGACTGGCAGTGATTTGAGCTCACTGCCAGTTATTGGTTCTGCTTGCACCTAGCCAGTCTGTCTGCAGTTACCCTCAGCCAGTCCCTAGTTGCCGGTCAGCTCCTTCTGGTTCCCTATTGCTCTGTCTGGTTCTTGTTGGTTCTGCTAGCCTCTAGTCAGGTCTGTCTCAGTATGCTCTAGTTGCTCGTCAGTGTCCTGTCAGTTTGCCTGTGAGCTCCATCTCCAGCCTTACTCTGCTTGTAAGTTCTGTTGGTCTGTTCCACCTGCCTTTTCTGTTGGCACTCTGTCCCCTGTTAGTAGTTCCATCTAGGTAGTCGCAGGGGTCCCTAGCCAGCACAGGGACCGCCGCCCAGTTGTCCGCCTGGGGTTAGCCAGGGCTGAGGCAAGTAGGCAGGGACAGTGGGGTGCGGGAAGATCAGGGCACCCCACCTGGCACTCGGGGGGCAGAGTGCCATAACAATAGTATTGCATTAGGGCTCGGTCAGACTAGCGTGTATTACACGCTGGTACAGCAGCGTGTAAAACCACGCTTTTATAGCAACCCATAGGTTTAGAATCTGCACTTCTAAAAAAAAATGGACAGCGAATGCCGACCTGCCTGTCAGCTCCGTGGTGCATGCTGTCTAGGGTGCTTACCATAGGTTCCTATAGGAGCCATGAAAGCAGGCTGCTCACACCATGGATGTGTGAACGGGCTGCTCCGTGGAGCTAGGGGCAGCCCGCTCACGCGCAGAATTCCCTGCATGTCAACAGCGTGGTTTACACATTGCCTAGCAGCATGTAAGCCACGCTCGTCTGACCGAGCCCTTATACTGCATAAGTGATCAAGTTCAAGTTACCTATGGGAACTAAGAAAAAACTAAACTAAAAACTCTTAATTATTACAAAAAGGTTTTTAAAAAACACCCCTTTCCCAGTTGTCACATGAAAAAAATTTAAAAATTGGTTGTGCTGCATCCATAAAGGTCCAATTTATTAAAAAGTCACATTAATCTCACACGGGGTATGCCATCAGAAAAAAAATATACAATGCCAGAATTGCTATGTTTTGGTCACCCTGTCTCCTAGAAAAAAAGGGAATAAAAAGCGATAAAAAAGTTGTATGCACTCCAAAATGGTACTAATAGAAACTACAGTTTGTTCTGCAAAATTAAGCCTTCACACAGCCCTATTGATGAGAAAATTAAAAAAAAAGTATATATTTTTTAAAGTAGGGGTGCCAGAACTGCATAATGTGGCCTGGATACAGGATAGTCAGTGTGGCTTAAATGTGTATTCTGGTGATGCAAAGTGAAGTTATATGCCACATAAGGCGATAACACATAATTTTGCAATATGATGTTATATTACAAAGCTGCAGAGATATTACCTGCAGTACTTTACTTGTGGTCTTCCCCTCTCTGCTTAGTTCTCCATTGGTATCCAATAGTTAAGACCTGCATGCTCCTCTATTTTACTGGTCAGGCAGGCTCAGTGCCTCCAAATTCTGTAATGACGACACAGTTGCACAGTTATGAATGCGCACTTATCAATAACTGTCAATGAGGCATTGTGGGAGATGTTGTTTTTGCAGTCAGCCATTTGTAATAAAATGCGGAAATCTGAAGATGGCTGGAAAGCAGCGGAGGCGCAGGTTGGCAAAAAAAGGTACAGTTTGATCATTTAGATCAGTGGTTCCCAAAGTGGTCTGTATGGACCACCAGGGGTTGATTTTGATGTCAGCGAGAAAAAAATTTGGGGGGTGCACGAGATGTAAATGGGGGTCCATGTGAGCGGACTCTATTTAGGCAGGTCATCATGAATATTTAGGTGTTCTGTAAATGACATAATACACCTTACACAGATTGTGTACATAATACCTATAATAGACATAGAAATTACTGACCTCTTTGATATTTCATTGTTTTTGTAGAGTTTGCACAAAACTTGTTGCTCTCTGGCGACAGACACAACAGACCTGCGCAGTCACTAATTTACCTATAAAGTTTCTACTGCGAATTGTTTTAACATGATCCGCCGGAGCCCAAGAGGTTTTGTGTGAACTATACCCATCTGCTTTGTGGTGGGCTATGTTCATGGGCAGGTTATTACAAGTTTTCCTACCGGCAGCAACGCATCTCGCGTACCTGCTGCTTATCCTGCATTATGGACTATCGCAAGAAACTGTTTTCCATCTTCATACCTCGTGGAAAGGGGTTTTAGTGCGGTCGCCAATCTTAATAAAAATATTGGCGATCAAAATATATTGATTGCAAATCACTGTAGGTGGAGATTTAAGACTAAAACTCACTAGTGTGAAGCCAAATATTGAACAATTACTATCAGAGCATCCGGCTCATCCCTCCCATTAACTGCATTATTTGTGTAGTCATTTTATGGAAGAACTTTACTGGGTTCTGATTTGTTTCGTCCCAAATCCAAATATTTACTTGCATTTTGTGTCTTTTCTATAAAGATCTGAATAAAAATTGCACGTTTTTCTTTTTTTTACAATTGTCCACTCTACATAAATCTCGATCTAAGTGAGCAGCGCCATGCCAGCTGGAAAAAAAACCCATTTGACTTTAGTAAGTTAAGGAAAATTTAATATAAGGCTGGCTGCATACGGCCGGATTTGCACTGCGGAATCCAGAGCGGGTGTTCACCTCCAGATTCTGCAGCAAATACCGCCCATAACATGCTATTGAAAAATGCTTTTTCCTGCACATGAGCAGAAATCAATTGCAATTTTCTGTTCGTGGAGGAAATATCGTAGCATATTCTATTTTTAAGCAAATTCTGCGTGAACTGCTTCCATTGAAGTCAGTGGAAGCTGTCCGACCCGCAGCCCTTCCACAAATAATATTGCGGAAAGTTCACAGATTCCGCGTCATCGCTAGGTAATGATGCAGGAAAAGCAGGGTTTCAAGAAAAAAGAACTCGGACTGTACATGTCACGTCACAGTCAAGTCTTTGCCAGCACACCTTTGTTTTTGTGGATTCTATCCTTACTAGTTAGGGTTAACATCTCCTGTGTTTACTAGTCCAGGTTAATTTGTCCTGCAACTGTCAACGAGGTGTGGCTAGTGATTGACATTTCTGTCAGCCAATCAGCTTCTTCCTCTTCCCTATATAATTCAGCTCTTCCTGGCTGGGAGTTGCTGATAATTTTCAGTGTTCCCTGAGCTGTCAGCCTGCTCAGAGCTCCTGTGTGTTGGGCTTCTGGGTTTAGGTTTGTTCCCTGTTTTGTATCTGTTGTTTGTCTGGTATTCTATTGTTCTTGTCTTTTAGTTATTGTCAGTCTCTATTTGTTCCTTGGTTGCCAGTACTCTGGTTCTCCTCGGACCCCCATCCTGTCCTCGTGCAAGAAAGTGGGCTCATCCCTTTCAGAACGAGTGCTTCACTACAAGGTGGGTTCAGTCTAAGGGGTTCTGAGTGCCCTGCTCTGTCCAATACCTCACTTCTCTGTCCAGCCTGCATCTAGCCACCTATATAGCTAATTTTCACGTCCATTATGGCTGCCCTTGTACCAGGTTCCTGTTAATAGTCCAGGATGAACGTAACAGTTGAGCCGTGGGGACCATCTGCAGTAAAGAAGTGGGGACCATCACAGAAAAGAAGAAGAAATGATAGGTATGTGCAGATGTGGAAAACGACTACGGAAAACAAAAAAATTGGCAAGTGGTCTATGGGGCAAAAAAGTTTGGGAACCTCTGATTTAGATGGACAAAAGGATCTGAGTGACATTGACAAGGGCCAAAGTGTGTTGTTTCAATGACTGGGTCAGAGCATCTCCAAAATGGTTGGTGTTCCTGAAATGTAGTTTTTAGTATCGACCAAAAGTGGCCCAAGGGAGGTGAACTGGCATCAGGATCATGGCTCATTGATGCATGTGCGGAGGGAAGGCTAACCCGATCCCACAGAAAAGTGACTGTAGCACAAATTGCTGAAATAGTTAGGCCATGGCTATGATAGAAAGGTGTCAGACCAGGTAGAGCATCATAGCTTGTTGTGTATGGGGCTGTACAGCCACAGACCAATCAGAGTGCCCATGCTGACACCTGTCCACCTCTAAAAGTGCCTATAATGGGCACATGAGCATCGGAACTGAACCATTGACCAATAAAAGAAGGTGGCCGGTCTGATGAATCATGCTTTCTTTTACATCATGTGGACTGCCGAGTACATGTGTGTGGCTTACCTAAAAAGAGATGACACCAGGATGCACTATGGGAAGTAGACATGCTGGTGGGGGCAATTTAATGTTCTGGGAAACCTTGAGTATTGATATTCATGTGGATGTTACTTTGACACATACCGCCTACCTAAATATTGTAAAGACCGAGTACACCCCATCATGGGAATGCTATTTCCCAATAGCAGTGTCCCCTTTCAGCAGGATAATGCACCCTGCCACACTGTAAAAATGGTTCAGGAATCGTTCAAGAAATATGATAAAGGGTTCAAGGTAATGACTTGACCTCTGTATTTCCCAGATTTCAATCCAATTGAGTATATGTGAAATGTGGTGGAAAACAAGTCTAGTTCTTGGAGGAGGCACCTCACAACTTAAAGGACTTAAAAGATCTGCTAATAATGTCTTGGAAATAGATACCACAGAACACCTCCAGAGGTCTTGTGAAGTTTGTGCCTTGATGGGATGGAGCCGTTATGGTGGTATAAGAAGAACCTACACAATATTAGGTGGATTGTTTTAATGTCATGGCTGATCAATGTATGTCTTCTGCTTCTTGAGATCTAACATATGTTAGATCAGAGGAGACCGGGCCATTGTACATAGGGATTTAATTTACAAGATCATCTAAGAGGTGTCAGTATATCATTCTACATTGGTACTTCACATCGCTCTCCTATGTGACTAGAATGTGATCATTATTTCTATAACATTGTGTATTAGTGGCTTTATCTCTAAAGATTTTTTGGCCTTTTTTAACTGACCTTTCACAGTGACACATGCAGTTTCTTACTATGAAGCCATACGCTGTCTCAATGCAAAATCTTATTACAGAACATATCTCTGTTATATGACATCTAATGGAATAGATGTTTCTGTGGAACTAGACAGATTAAAAAAAGCCCCTCCGTTTGAGAGATATAGATGTACAATATAACCCCAAAGACCTCTACATGTGCTATATTAGAGTTCTGCACAACTTGAAAGCAGTTGTGTGCATGAGCCCTTGGAGATCCTTATAAAGTTTTCTTAAAGTGAATCTATCAGCTGGAACATGCTGTCTTAACTGCAGGCAGCATGTTATAGAGCAGGAGGAGCTGAGCAGATTGATACATAGCTTTACGGAAAAAGATTCATAAAAAAATGCTGAACAATGGTACATTGGTCAAGAGGGGTGTCATCTTTCCTTAAGGAGAGCACCCAAAAAGTGTGTGGAGACACCTATGGGGTGAGTGGGTCGGGGTGAGGGAGTGTGCATCATCTCTCCCCAAGGAGAGCACCCAAAAGGGGTGTAAGAAGACACCTGAGAGGTGAGCAAGGAGACTTATAAGGCGTTGCATGCTCCTCTGAGTAATTTATGCAAATAAGGAAGATGGAACAATACCTCTGCAGCGCCACTTATTGGATGGCAGCAATTTTTCATGAAAAACGTCATGACACCCTTGCTTCACCCTCTATATTCACCTGATCTCGCTCCGTGCAACTATTTTTTACTGGTGCATTGAGTAGTGGAAAAGGAAAAAAAATTCCCAGCGGCACGTTGTTCCCATGAATCAGCCATCACAAAATAGGCAAAAAAATGTATCACTGGAGCCAAACTTAACTTTCCCCAACAATGTTGGCCAGCATATAATCTCAGTAGGGTTCAACAGACATTCATCTAGCACCAGAAGCCTTTACTAGTAACGCCCCATCCACCAAAAGAAGATTCCTGTTCCTTTCGGGTATCCCCTGGAACATCTTAGCCTGGTGTGATACGGTTTGTTATCAAAACAACTCTGCCCTCATATGTATACCTTATGTAATGACACGCTATGCCTCATGTTCACTCATCATCACCATAGCATCTACAGGCTGAGCCATAGAAAAGTAGCCCAACATCATGCTCTTACAAAAGCGGTCTATAAAAATATCTGTTTTTAGGCGTATTCATCATTCTGAACATGCTCGGAGTGTGGAACACATAGAAACCTGGACGGGGAAGAGGCAGAATACAGTCAGCCAGGAGTGGGAGGGACAGAGCTGATAGCAGTCACTGCCCAGTACTACAGTCCTGACTTCTAGGTTTTCCATGTTCTGAGCATGCTCAGGATGCAATAATGAATAATTACTTTGTTGCCTATACTAACCAGTCACAGTACAGCTGTAATTTCTTATACTGCTGGGGTAAAACAAAAACTGTGCTGTGATTGGTTGCTATGGGTAGAGTTGTTTTGATAACAAACTGCACCACATTAGATTAGACCATCTACACATGGCACAGACGGATTCCGCATGCAGGTTCCTGCAGCAGAATCCATCTGTGACCCCAGCCGGCGACCCCGCATACCTGCATTTTCTGTATGCGGATGACCATGGATGCTCACTAGAGATGAGCGAGTATACTCGCTAAGGCATATTACTCGAGTGAGTAGTGCCTTAGCCGAGTATCTCCCCGCTCGTCTCTAAAGATTCGGTGGCTGGCACGGGTGACAGGTGTGTTGCGGCGGGGAGTGGGGGGGGGGAGCGGGGGGAGAGAGGGAGAGATCCCCCCTCCGTTCCTCCCCGCTCTCCCCCGCCGCTCCCCGTCGGCCCCCGAATCTTTACAGACGAGCGGGCAGATACTCGGCTAAGGCACTACTCGCTCGAGTAATGTGCCTTAGCGAGTATACTCGCTCATCTCTAATGCTCACCGTCCATTGACTTCAATGGAGATTGTCTGCATGGAGTCCGCAGCAAAATAGAGCGTGCTCCGTTTTTTTTTCCTCCTCTCGCACAATACGCAATTTGTTTTCGCGAGTGTGAAGGAAAAAGCGATTTTTACATACCTTTCAATGCATGCTATTTGCTGCAGTAGTGTGAAGCTGGCCTCAGGCGGCTGTAAGTTCACAACACGCCACCCACTGGAGACATGTGAACGGCACGCATCAAGTACGCAATGGCATTGCATACTTGCTTCATGCTGCCAATCACCATGCACATGCCAAGATAGAACATGCTGTGATTTATTAAATTTTTTTGAATGTATATATCACGCAATTCGTGTGAGCAGCAGCCTACGGGAGATTGGTACAATGTATTACGAGTGCAAAACCATGAGCACACGGCCAAAAAAGTATATATATATTAGATTAACTCCATATTACAATCCTGCAGAACAGAGACCAAATGCGGAGTAAAAATATGCTCATCTGCAAGCATCCTTAATTAGATTTAATACAACTGGAGCAGATCTTCACTGCTTTGCTGCTCTCGCACCTTTCCCCATCTCTCCTTCTACTTGCCACAACCTATTGTTCGCCCTGTCCATTATGTTATCTCATAAAAGCTTGTGCGATATTTTGTGTTTTCCATGTCTTCTTGCATTTGGGAAGACGCGGCTCCTGTGAGTGTTCGCTACAAACAAGCATTACCACTGCCACCATCTGTTGGGCTTACATATATTAAAGGAAACTATTACCCATGGGTTTTCCAGCTCCTGCACAAGTATTTGACTTTCAAATCACAGATAATCCTTCTTCAGGGCGATGTAGACCTTTCTGATGAACTGCAACATGATATTTTTCATAATTAAATGGTTTTAAACCAATTAAAGATCTGTATAGCTCCAAACCTATTATTCTGAATTTTGTGAATGGTAATATGACCGCTATATTTCTATTTTTGTAAGTGTTCGCGGTAGTATTATCGCCATTAGTCTTTTATCGATTACTGCAATTATTCTGCTATGAGAATAAGCTAATTCATCAAAATGTGATCGACAGCTCTGCAGTTTTTTAATATATTTTATGCTTTTATTTCTCATCATTTTCAAGATCCTTGCTCAGGGACTTTTCACATGGGATGGGATTACGGCGCAGGATGCAGCCAAATCCGCTGTTGCGGAATTCTATACCAAAATGCGCAGGTTTAACTTCAGATGTGGATACGGAATCGCAGGAAAGCTTTAAGCCATATTTAATTCCACATCAAAATCCACAGATAGCCTGCGGATTTTGATGCGGAATTTACTGTGGCTTGTGATGCTTCGTGCAGCAGCATTATTGTTAACCGCTTCAGAACCATAGAGTTTTCATTTTCTTTTTTTTAATTTTCATCTGATTCCAAGAGACATAACTTTTTTATTTTGCAATACACATAGCCCAATGAGGAGGCTATGTGTATTGCAGGAGAGGGTCAGTTTTTTAATGGTACCATTTTATGTGCCATATAACGTATGGAAAAACTTAAAAATTGCGGAGAAGAAAATGCAATTGCACCATTTTGGGGGAGTTCGTTTTTAAAGCGTTTACCCTGCAGTTTAAATAGCATAAGAACTTTGTTCGATGGGTCAGTACAATTACAGTGATACCAAATTTAAATAGGTTTTCATGTTTTTCCACTTTTAAAAAGTAAATACAGTTTTTGCTTAAAAATAGTTTTCTGCTACCATATTCTGAGACTCGTACATTTTTACTTTTCCATTGGGCTGTTTGGGGCTCGTTTTTCTTTTTTTTGAGAAGTAAACTAGAGTTTTTATTAGTACCATTTTGGGAAACAGACATCTTTTTAATCACTTTTATTAATAGTTTTTGTGAGTGAGAATAACAAAAAAAACCCGCAATTCTGAAAGTTTAACGAATATTGAGCGATAATCACCCCATGTAAATTCCCCTTAAGTCTGACTGAGCAGTGAGTGGCATGAAGCATGCCTCTACGCTAAGTGTCAGCATTACATGAATGACCTATGAGACTTCATCGATAGGGTGATTGAAATCTTGCTCGTGAGCCAAGAGATCAAAGTCCAGCACATTTGCATATTAGTACATTGAATCTGCCCAGAAAAGAGCCAAATGAATTGTGCATGCACTAGGCCATAATAATAAGGATAATAGAAAAACTAGAGAAAATTCAGAGAAGAGTTACCAAGTTGGTAAGCGGTCTGCAAATCATGTCCTATGAGGAACAGTTAAAGGATCTGGGAATGTTTAGCTTGCAAAAAAGAAGGCTGAGAGGAGACTTAATAGCTGTCTACAAATATCTGAAGGGCTGTCACAGTGCAGACGGATCAGCCCTATTCTCATCTGCACGAGGAAAGACTAGAAGCAATGGGATGAAACTGAAAGGGAGCAGACACAAATTAGATATCAGAGAAAAACTTTCTGACAGTGAGGGTGATCAATGAGTGGAACAGGTTACCACGGGAGGTGGCGAGTTCTCCTTCAATGGAAGTGTTCAAACAAAGGCTGGACAGACATCTGTCTGGGATGATTTAGTGAATGCTACACTGAGTAGGGGGTTGGACCAGATGATCCTGGAGGTCCCATCCAGCTCTACCATTCTATGATTCTACTTTGTGCACCATTCTGGAAAAACGATATCTATAACTATCGACTATTATCAGTACCATTTCACACAATATCTGGTTATGGAATACTTGACACAGGTTCCCCTTAGGGGTTATTATTCCAATACAGTCTCTTAGAAAAGCTAGTTCCCATATTTACGTATAATGTCCCTTTAATTAACACTGTCCTTAACCCAGGTTCGAGCATCAGAAACTTGCACAATATACCTTCACTGTCTCTCCATTGTGTGTCAGCACAAAAAGCTCCCTTTTATAACCAAGCCTCCAGTCACTAGAAAGTGCCTTCTCAGCTCCAATATGCCAAAATTTGTCCCAAATTTTGGTACAATTTTAGGCGCAAGTTAGAGTCCATCTTCATGGCAACATTTTAACCCTTTAGGGTAGCCCTTTACATAGTCATGGCCCCGCTGATTCTATCTCTATGGTTATTGGACAGGTCTTTTTTAAGTTTTTGTAATCAAATCCTATAAATCTTGTATATTCATATTTGATTAACTGTTTAAATATTTTATCATCTTTATCATCTTTTATTCTCGTCTTCACATCATTGACCTGTTTTCGCATCAAATATAGGCTTTATGTTTGATGCATCATTCCCATACAAAAAAAAAATCAATTCAGCTTTCTTATACAAAGCATAAAACATTTGCAATTGATCGCTCCTAGTTCATGTAGGTGGCAGTGCTGCACCACTGGGTTGGTCTAACGAAATAGCATTTAGCTGAGCAAACACATTTACATCTCAAAAAAGTTATTCAACATATTGTGACTATGAGAAACATACAAGCTAATGAAACTTAGATGTTTAAGGCTGGGTTCACACCTGCTTTAGGGCTCGGTTCAGGGTTTCCGTCTCTTTGCTCCATTATTGGAGGGGAGAAACTAAAATAAAATGGAAAAAAAACAGATCCGTTTTTTTTTTACCCATTGATTTCAATAGGGATTTCAAAAAACAGAACGAAAACAGAAAGGCTTCTGTTTCTTTCCATTCAGTTAGGTTTCCGTTTTTTGGGACAGCAAAATGGCACAGTCTGTAGCATTATTCTTCCTTAAAAAAACGGAAACCTGATGGAATGGAAACAAACCAAAGCCTTTCCATTTGCCTTCTGTTTTTTGAAGCCCCATTGAAATCAATAGAGAAAAAAATGAATCAGTTTTTTTTCTAGTTTTATTTCAGTTTCTCTTATCCAAAAATGGAGCACAGAGATGGAAATCCTGAACTGAGCCCTAACACAGGTGTGAAAGCAGTCTGAGGCTGGATTCAGATGAACATATATCGGCTGGGTTTTCACGCCCAGCCGATATACGTCGTCTCTCTCTGCAAGGGGGAAGGAGCCTGGAAGAGCCAGGAGCAGTGCTCTGAGCTCCCCCCCCCCTCTCTGCCTCCTCTCCGCCCCTCTGCACTATTTGCAATGGGGAGAGGCGGGGCGGGGTGGGTATAATTCTCAGAACTTAGCCCCGCCCTGCCCCAACTCCTTTCATCACAAATAGTGCAGAGGGGCGGAGAGGGGCTGGAGAGGAGGCAGAGAGGGGGTGGGAGCTCAGTTCCTGCTCCTGGCTCTTCTATCCTCCCCCCCCCCCCTGCAGATGAAGACACCGTATATCGGCTCGGCGTGAAAACCGAGCAGGTGTGGAAAAATTGCTGCAACGTAAGAATGCTTTTCAGAAATAGAAGTGTTGATAGTTCATTTTTGTAAATTAACAAAATGCAAAGTGAAGGAACAAAAAAGAAATCTAAATCAAATCAATATTTGGCGTGATCCTCCTTTGTTTTCAAAACAGCATCAGTTCTTCTAGATACACTTGCACAAAGTCAGGAATTTTGTATGATTATAGTCAGGTGTATGATTAGATTAGGTGTAACCAATTATACCAAACAGATGATCGTGATCATCATTTTATTGTGAAGGTTGAAACACAGTCATTAACTGAAACAGAAACAGCTGTGTAGGAGGCTTAAAGCAGGGTGATGAACAACCAAACTCTGCTACAAAGGTGAAATTGTGGAAGACAGTTACATATCACAGGTCATACACCATGGCAAGATTGACCACAGAAAGAAGACTGGAGTTTTCAGATGTGTTGTTCCAGGACTATTTTCAGCGTAAAGAAGAACAAGGAGTCCTGGAAGTGATGATATAACATCAGAGCCCTCGTGCGGACGAAAATTGGGATGACCAGGTCCATTGCCAGCCATATGTTCTTTCTCTGGCAGGCGCGGATTTTTGTCCGCGCCTGCTGTGCGGACGGTTTTCCGCACAGAGATACGCGCGGATTGCCGCTCGTGTGACTGAGCCCTGATAAGTTCCTTCAAAAACTGTATGCAAGTATACCTAGAAGAATTGATGCTGTTTTGAAGGCAAAGTTCGGGCACACCAAATCTTGGTTTGCTTAAATCTCTCTTTTGCTCATTTTGGATTTTGTTAATTGACAAAAATAAATATTAACATTTCTATTTTTGAAAGCATTTTTAGGCTGGATTTAGACGAGCATATATCGGCTCGGTTTTCACGCCGAGCCGATATACGGTGTCCTCATCTGCAGAAGGGGGGGGGAGGATGGAAGAGCCAGGAGCAGGAACTGAGCTGCCGCCCCCTCCCTGCCTCCTCTCCACCCCCTTTCCGCCCCTCTGCACTATTTGCAAGGAGGCGGGATGGGGGCGGGCTAAGTTTCGAGAATTAGCCCCGCCCCTGTCCCGCAAATAGTGCAGAGGGGCGGAGAGGAGGTAGAGAGGGGACGGGAGCTCAGAGCACTACTCCTGGCTCTTCCAGGCTCCCCCCTGCAGAGAGAGACGACGCATATCGGCTCCGCATGAAAACCGAGACGATATACGTTCGTGTGAATCCAGACTTAGGCCTTAGTCACACGGGCATTTTTTCCCGCGATTTGCGGATCGCATGACGGATGCGCATCCGCAAATCGCGTGACCGGGGCCGAAAAATCGCCCGAAAATACTGCTCATAGCCGCGTTTCAATAGAAATGGGCCGGAGCTGTCCAGCGCATTGAATTCAATGGAGCCGGCAATACAGCCGGCTCCATTGAAAGCAATGCGCTGCGGGCGATCGCGGGATGAATTGTCGGGAAGGGCTTAAATATAGAATTCATGAATGGGTGTGAGTGAGAGCTGCCTCTGATTGGTCAGGCTGTGACCAATCAGAGGCAGCTCATTCAGCAGGCGGGGATTTTAAATTCCCGGCTGCTGAATACTAGAGAGAGCAGTTCAGGAGATGAACTGAACTCCGTCTGCCGGGACAAGGTGAGTATATATATTTTTTATTTTTACACATTTCTGGATGAATTGCAGGGAAGGGCTTATATATTTAAGCCCTTCCCGACAATTCATCCCGCGATCGCCGGCAGCCCATTGCTTTCAATGGAGCGGCTGTATTGCCAGCTCCATTGAATTCAATGGGCAAACATCATTCTTCTCTGCCACAGCTGTTACAGCTGTGGCAGAGAAGAATGATTTGTCTACTATATGTTCTCAATGGGGTCGGCGCTGCTGCCGCCGGCCCCATTGAACGCATATAGAGAAGAGAACAGGAATCGCAGATCGCAGATAGGTGCGATCTGCGATTTCTGTTCTATAATTTATCGGACGAGCGCATAAAAAGCGCTCAGGTGTCCGATACCATTGCAAAGCAATGGTTTTATAAAATCGCCGGACGCATGCGCATGCGCAAATCGCGCGTAAAAACGCCCGTCTGACTAAGCCCTTACTCTGCAGCATTTTTTCCACACCTGCATAAAACCTTTGAACAGTACTGTATATGATTGCAATACCTGTGTAACTCTATACCTTGGGATCTGTATGCACTAACATTAGGGACTATTCCTCCATGTTCCTGTGGACTTTTGACAATAGCGTAATGTGTAGTGCTATTCTTGACTGTAAAATAAGAAAATTCCTATGGATCTATTAGAAGTTTTTAAGTAAATGGGATCCATTGGTGGATAAACGTATCTGAATGTACAACATGTAGAAGTGTAATAATTCAATCTGAATGTTGAGGATTTTAAATAATATTACATTAATTATATGAAACTATTCAGTGCAGTGAAAAATAATAATAGGAGACGTCTAGAAGGAAGCAAGTATTTTTCAAAGCAACATATATATGTTTTCTTTTCAGTAGGCTTGTCCATTGGTGGCAATACAGGTCTTTTCAGAAAAGGTGACAGCTATAGTACTGGAACTGGTCAACTGCTATTGTAGCACATAATGTTTTTACATCTTTCACACCCATGAACTAATGAACTCTGGCGGAACACGGAGACAGCGGACATAACTAACGGACTGGCAACCAAAACAGGCATCATGCATACCCACATACATAACAGATGGAACTGCTTAAGAATGTACAAAGTATTAGTTTGTGGATTAGCCAAGTCATTTAAGTCCGCGAACCCACTGCACAAGTCCTCGTTGTCTTGCGGGTCCCTACTCTAACGAGACAACTAACCCCAGGAAACCTGATTACAAGCAGAGTGATCGCCCAGACAGCCCCATGCTGGAACCTAAGGACCTAACTCACCCAGAGATGGTAAACAATCCAAGCAGCACAGGACACAGTTCACACTAACATAGCATGGAATGCATACACAACGGAAACAGGACTGTTCACACCACATGTCTGGCACCCAGCATAGACACCCAGAACACATCGCAGCTCACACCCACAGAACAACAAGCATGAATGCAAACACAAGAGGGAATTAGGAACACCAGGTCCCTCAAGCCAGAAGGCTGATATTTATATGCAATAGACCGAAGATGATTGGCTGGCTGGAGAACAACACACTCAGCCAACTCAATCATGCCACACCTGTGGAAACGTGCTCCAGGAAACCCATAGTACTAGGTTACAAGTACTCAAGGTTAGAAGTGTAGCAAATCCTGGCCCTGGCAAGACTATCACCGAAGACCAGGCCTTGTTGGAAGTTGCTCAGATTGTTGATTTTCACATTCCACGGTGGATTCACACTGAAACTGATCCACAGAAAACTTGTCACTTGATTTTATGCTGCACTTCCTGGTCACAGGTCTACTTTCCATACATAGAAGCTCCAACTGCGTCTCTAGTAAAGTGGCTACTCCGTTTACTGTATGTGACTGTCAGTTACCCGAATTAGAGAACAATATTTGTCCGGTTTCGCATCTGTGTCAGAACCTCCAACTGGAGGTTCCGCCACAGATCTAGTTCAAAATACCAGAATAAAGTGATTTTTATTCTTCCTAAAAGCTGGTCAGCTAGGCGTAAAGTGGATGGACTCCATTATAGTCAATGGGATCTGTCCAACACTGTTCAGTTCCATCCAGAGATGGAGCCCTTTCGACCTTGGACAGAGCAGGAAAGCAGAACCCCAAGCGCAGATGTGAAACCACTCAAACACTGAACTGAGCCCTCATGCAGGTGAGCAAAGAGAAAGAAACCCTGAACTGAGCCTAACGCAGGTGTGAAATCACACTCAGGCCTCATGTCCATGGGAAAAATCAGGCCCGCCACGGATTCTTCATGTAGAATCCGCAGCGGGTCCCTCCTGCCCCGCGGACATGAGGCCTAAAAATCAGAATAAACTCACCTGCTCCGGACGATGCGGATCTTCCTTCCTTCGCGACCGGGTCTCCTTTCTTCGGCTCGGCGGATGTGCTCGGCACGCCGACGGAGTGCCGCGCGCATGCGCCGGGCACATCCGGCGGGCCGAAGAAAGAAGATCTGGCCGCGAAGGAAGGAAGATCCGCATCGTCCGGAGCAGGTGAGTTTATTCTGATTTTAGGTCGCCCGCGGATCCAGATGGCTTCCATAGGCTTCAATAGAAGCCTGCGGGAGCCGTCCCCGCCGGAGACTTGCACGAAAATGGAGCATGTCTATTTTTTTCCCGCACGCGGATCCGCGCCTGACGCGAGAAATGACATCCGCAGGAATTTAACTACCTGCGGGTGTCCAATGCATCCCTATGGGCGCGCGGATCCGCGTGCGGGAGAAACGCTGCGGATTTTAAATATTAATTATCCCGTGGACATGAGGCCTTAGACTCTTGGGCTGGAATCATATAGCAGGTAATTGCTACTAAAGTAGGAACTACGAGACTGGACTTTCCATAATTTGGCTCAACATCATCTCTCACATGTGACAATGGGTCTTCATCTAAAATGTTAATGACCAGTCACCTAACTTGAAAGGCCTTTAGGCTCATATTGGACATTGAATGGTATCTTTGGCTTAGATACTTATGTACATTTTCTAATCACATTTGACCTTTTTGAACATAACCTTGTGGTACACTATGATCCAAATGAATGAGCACCTGATATCTGCCATGAGAACGATATACGAAGTTGCATTGATGTAAATATGCCACGAAGGGCGTCAAATGCTTTTCTTACACTCCCAAGACCTTTACAAAGTGAAAGATACTTCTTTCGAAAAAGAGGGATGAAAGGAAATATGCAAACAAAACACACATGTTGTTTGCCCTAATTAGCTGTGACACTGATCTAAGAACATATTAAAGTAGTCTAGAAAGGAACAGCTGTGCAGGTAAGGCAGGACTAGATCTTACATAACCAAAGTGTCATCTATTCAGCAAGATAATTGTTACTTCACTTTCAATAACAATCTATTCTGTGTTCTCAAGCTCCCGGGACAATTTTGTTCTTGATTCATCTACTGAATGCTTTGATTGCTCTTTTCTCTGCTGTGAAACAAGCAAATAACTGTCCCAAAATATGGACCTCATCAGACTGAACTGACTCAGAGCATTTTATGGCTCATTTCCCACCCTTCTTGCAGGCTTACCGCAGTGCAACAATTAGGGAAGAACATAATTACATAAACTCCTAATACAATATAAGACATTGGGAGGAAATTTACTAAGCCTGGCATTTTCTGCATTGAACTTAGTAAGATGTTCCCCCGCGCTCAGTGTGCGAACTACACGAAGAGGCACATGTTTCTTCATGTATTAAGCGCATCTCGAGCACCTCCATTCACCTTCACGGAAATGTTTCCTGGTCCTGACTGGGCATACATTCCTGGCATAATTTATGCGTGTTTCTGGTGTAAATTATGCATAAATCTGTTAGTTTAGAGTGGCCACGCCTCTCCCAAGAAGCCCCACCCACTTTCTGAAAAAGTGCCTTAGAAGGAAGAAAAGTCAAACAATTGTTGCACAAGTTGAGCTTGGGCAAAATTTTGCAATTTTTCTATGCCAGTATTCTGGCATAGAAAACATAGTAAATGTCCCCCATTGTACTTTAGTCCATAACATTTTTTAAAAATAGTCTTTCATATTTACTAGTCTTGTCCTTTTGGTCTCTCATCTTCACCCCTAAAATCAGTATCACTCTTATATGCTTTGCCTTTTGTAATAAAGACCAGATCCATTTCAACGAGCCTTGTCACAAACCTGATCTCCATATTTTACCTTTGCTTCCTGCCTCACTAGGAACCAAGGTCCGTACACATTGGACAAAAGTCATTAAACTTGATAATTTCAGCAGGACTAATAAGGGAGTTTGTAGAAATGGCTGTCAATCAAATAAGTGATCCAACAAATCTATTGAAGGTTTATGGGCAACTTAAAACCTTCATGAATCATGATCCATTATTGAGACTACTGTGATGACACCACAGGTTCCGGCAGGCTGGGTGCATATGCAGGTCTGGTATGATGTCCCAGAGTCGGCGTCAGACTCTTCTCCTTAGCCCCCATCCATCAAGGCTCAATAATACCTGCTTACTTTCGTTTTCATCTGTACTGCGAATGGTCTGCATTGCGAGCCGTCGAACATATGTAGTACAGATTTTTTTTTTTTAATTCCTGCTTTTCCCGCATCATCGCCTAGCGATAACGCAGAATCCATGACCTTTTCTCAATGTCATTTCGGAAGGGCCACAGATCGGATGGCTTCCATTGACTTCAATGGAAGCCGTCCGTGGGGAATGCACAGAAAAATGGAGCAGACTGCGATTTTTCCTCCGCTTGCGGAAATCACAAATGGTTTCCGCAAGTGAGCAGGAGGAATCGATTTCCCATAGCATGCCATATTCCGACAATGTTACTAATAAAACAATCCTAACATTACAGGTTACAGATAAATTTACGCAAGAAATCTGTATTTACGGACCACTTGCTGTATAACAACGTATAGTCTATCCTTTGTAATTAATACTGATGTCCGCAACTACAAATATACTTGCATGTTATGTTATTGAAACTAACAATAAAAATCAGTGAAAAAGAATTGCAGACTTGGTTCCCATTGAAAGGAATTGGAACATGGCCTGCAATACCTAGCCTGGCCACTATTATAAGAATAGAGCCATCTGCTTCCTGTAGAAATCAGCTCAGTGCATGAGCATGCCAATCTACTATTGCTGACTTGTCCTGAGGATAGGCCATCAGTAGTTTAAAAATGGACAACCCCTTTAACAAATTTAAAAAATATATAATATATAAAGTTTCTAAATTGCTCTTACTATTCAGTTATAAGTAAAGGTGTTTTTTTTATTGGAAGTAAGATGTATATAACACAAGTAACAGTATTCAAGGGAGAAAATACTGGATGCTTTCACTATGACACTGAAGGAATCGGAGAGACGAAGTTGCCTTTGTGATTGCAATGTTCTGTTTGTCTGAAAATCAATGTGTACTGTGGCAGGGCACATTCACAGGCTCATCCCTCGGCTGCTATAAGAAGTAGACATCTCCTTTATTCGGAACTCAGTTGGGGCCTTGTTATTTTTATGGGTGCAGTGAGGCCGCTCTGCGGGAAGAATGGATTTGTTGAAATAAAATGGTAAAGTTAGTGATAAACACACCCCGCAGTGAGACGAGAGCATTCATATTCTCGCTATTCTTTGGCCATTTCTTGTCAGACATGCTGGGTCTGCTTTGCATTAATGATTTTATTTAGAAGGACAAAGGCAAAGACGTAATGCTATGTATGTCTACATCTTTGGATAGTCAAAGAACTGTACTTCAAGCCTAGTAAATCTGTCTCCCTAGACAACCAACTATAATCCTCTAAATTACATTTGGTTTTAATGTATTATCTCATCCACTATTACAAGCTTAGGATGGGGGAAATAGGTCTTATCAGGTGCAGCTGCAGGAGTATATGCCCTTTGGCATCACACTCACTGGGTCCCCTTTCTACATCACCTTCTTAGAGCCACCATTGACCCAATTCTTCTGCCTATAGCTACTTTAAGACTATACATTCAACAGTGCCCCCTTTGACAGTGTCAACAACTGTGCCACAATACAATGCCACCAAATAGTGTCTGTTACGTGTGCTGCTGGGATCTGTAGTTCTAAGCTTCCTAGCAGCACAGGGTTAATTCATTGAGCTGGCTGGGTGTAATACTTCCTGCTAGCCAATCTCCTGGGTCTGTGCTCACATATAAGCCTAGCTCCTGGTCAGTGTCCCAGGTTGAGCAGTCATGTTACCTCTGTGTTCCGTAACTTGTTATCAGGGATGTGTAATTTGTTCCCACTCCGAACTGTGCTTACAAGTAGGTCTGGTTGTGTCTCTCTGCTTCCTCTCTGTGGTTTGGACAACTGTAGTCCTGGTCTGCAGCACATGCAGCTCCCCTTTCCTACCCTCTTTACAGGTGCGGCCTCCAAATGTTTTATTCTGTGTGTCAGATGGTGGATCCCTGACACAGTTCCCTATGTCAGCTTGTGTGGCTGACTGTTTATCTTCCCTGTATGAGGACATATGGACTTGCTGTGAGTTTTATCTGTGTGTATGTGAGTTCTGGGTGGAGTCTGTGTGGTTTCCACTATATGTTGTAGTCTGCTGTTAGCCTGTGCCTGTAAGCAGGTATCCTGTGCTCTGTCCTGTTCCTGTTGCAGCTGGCTGTGTGATCTGTGCTCTGTCCTGTTCCTGTTGCAGCTGGCTGTGTGATCTGTGCTCTGTCCTGTTCCTGTTGCAGCTGGCTGTGTGATCTGTGTCCGGTTCTGCTGGACTCCTGGTTAGTGTAGGGGCTAGCGGTATAACCAGGAGCCGTGAAGTGGCCTGCTAGCTTCCACGTTTTGTACAAAATGTCAACTAATACCTGGTATTTATATTCAGCTTATCATCTGTTACTAGTGTTTGCATTGTGGCTGCTGTATGCTGTGTATTCTGGTTCGGTGTTTTCTGTGGTTCAGTCCCTGTCATGTGGCGTATGAATGCATCCTTTTCTGGTGTGTGGCTTCTAGGATCAGCTAGGACCCAGATCCGAAGACCGCTGGGCCGCCCTTTATTCGGGCGAATCCCCTGCTTAGGTAGGGCCATGCCATCCTCCCGTGTAGAACAGGGTCAGTTGCCTGAAACCCGTGTGCAACCTGTGTGCGTGCATCCCCTCCAGCCCTCTTTGGGCATGATCGTGTGGGCCCCCTGCTTAGTTTGCCCACACGATTGTAACAGTGCCCTACTGGACAGAGTCATGTCTAGGCAAGCCAAGAGACTACTTCTGTCCCAGTTGGCCACCAACATAGGTCTAACTTTGCCCTGTGCTTGGAGCAGGTGGATGGTATGTGATCATACGGTGGTGACAAACAGAGGCGGAGGCAGTTTGAATGCAGCAAAAATAAAATGTTGCTAAGCTGAAAATGACACTTATTGTAAAAAAATAAATCAGGCACCTAGAAGGAATTGTCATGTTGCTGTAAAACTTTGTATGTAGTTACATCTCAGGCAGATATGCAAGTGATTGGAGTTGTCACTTGAGGCACTAAAAGTTCTTCCACTATAAAAAGGATCTCAAAGGCTACTTGTGTGTGGTGACCTCTTCTTCCACTTGTGTGGAGCTTGTTGACCCCTAGATGCCTCTATGAGGCAGAGAAGAGATTTCATCCAGTTACCAGAGTCTGAGAGGGGCGCATTATTGGGATGGGAGTAGCTGGATGATCATATCGACAAATTTCCAGCCACTTGAGCCGTTCTGACAAGACTGTTAGGAGGTATTGGGACCAGTGGATGTGTGAGGGCACACAAGCCCTCTGGACTCTGGACACCCTTGACAAACCCCCAGTAGAGAGGGTCATCTGGTCAACCAACAAGCGCGAGCAGCTTCAACTGTTTTGTTGTCCGCCATTCAGAGACAGGTGGCACCATTGTTACACCCCTGTGTCTGTCAGAACCATTTCCAGGTGTTTGGCTGAAGGACATTTGGTCTCACATTGCCCATTACATGTACTGCCTTTGACACCCACCCACTGTTGCCTCCGTTTGCAGTGGTGTTGTGAATGACAAAACTGGACTGTTACGGAGTGGAACTAAGTTGTCTACAGTAATGAATCCAGGTTTAGTTTGGGCCCTCACAATGCCCATTCCTTTGCTATGGAGTGGCAAACTGCTCCCACTGATGGTATGATTGTCTGGGGGTCCATCGTATACGACATTCAGTCACCCCTAGAAGTGGTATGAGAGACAGTGATATATTCAGGACATCCTTCAGCCACATGTGTTGCCTCAGGGCTTCCAAGAGCCATTTTCCATTAGGAAAATGCTCAGCTGCACACAGCGAAGTTGTCACGGGAATGCATCCCCAACATTGCCACACTTCCGTGGCCTACCCGGTCGCCAGTTTAATCACCAGTAAAATATGTATGGGGCCATCTAAGCCAACTTCAACAGCCTATGAGTTTGCATGATGTAGAGGCTCAGTTATAGCATATGTGGACTGGTATGCCACAGAATACCTATATGCCTCCATGCCTTCCCATATCACATTTTGCATCCAAGCTAAAAGCGGTCCAACAGGGTCATGAGCCTCCATGCCCGCCCATATCATGATTTTGTATCTAAGCTAGGGGCGGTATAGCAGGGTACTAGAGACCCCATTCATGTTTTTTTCAGTTTTCCGCCATAAATTATCCTTTTGCTCTGATATTGTAATCGTTTACTTATACCAATGTTACAATCACATGTAGAACGTTTCACTTGATTCTGGCAACTCCTAGCTGCTTGATTTTTTTTTTTACAATGAGAGTATAATCAGGGTTTAGCACTCCACAGGAACATACATTATTTTAACATCGCAAATACAAACATAGTCCTGAACCTTAATATATGCCTAATACCCATCGACAAGAAGTCTCCTATAAGTAAGGCTTACTGCCATGAAACTGAGATATTACATTCTTTTTAGTCTTTAAGTCATACGGAGGAATTCCCTGCTGCAAAAACAATGTGCTGCGGATTGGCCTGATGAGAATCCCTTCTATTCATGGCCTACTTATGTAAACTATGTAGCAGTCTCTTATTACGGCACTCAACTCTTCTGGTGAAACTTGGACACATTCGTGCAATGACTTGGAACTCAATAGGTATATCTCCACAGTGCTGCTTCATCTGCTCACTCATCCCTGCTACCACAATGACCTCCTCAGCAGCACACCTATGGGAGCACCATATCAGCTCTTCCACGTCTCTCGCCACATACTGTGCAACCATGTCAGGGTCACATCTTTCATTTAATCAACCTAGTCCTCATCGCCCTGTAATCTCTAAAGTCAGCCACATCACTGGTCATCTTATGGTATGGAGACTCCCTCTTCTCTTGCTCAGGCCCTGAATATGTGGTCATCTGCAGCCAACTTGCGCTGGACTCTCTGGTCTTCCCTGCCCCTAGTTCTGCTGGGCTACTCACACATGTCTAAACTCTCACAAGCCTCTCAGGGCTTCATCTGTGCAATGGCCGCTGCGCGCACCTTTCTCTGTGCCACTCTATCTGGTCTCTGGCCACTCTCCAGCATGGAGATACAGGCAAACATATTGGCACTGGTTTGTGGCGTGCACCAGCTTACCATTTTATCGGCTGCTATGGCCGCCACCCAGCATGCGGATACAGCTGCACTCATGGCTAGCGCGTCTTCTCTGGTCTTTCTAAATGGCCCTCGCCACTTTAAATCCTTTTACTTAAGGACAGTGGCTTATACTCTTTTCATTATCTCTATAATGGTCCTGTTCTTCATAGTGGTGATGTGCTAGCCACGTCACTACTTGCATCATAGAGGGAGTGGAGCCCTTCCTTCTCAGTGCTCTCAGCACCTTCCGCCTGCTGGTTCCTTTTCCAGCCATGTGACTGGCTGGCAGTGGAGCCTACCTCTTTGACACCTGAAGTGCCCTGTCTAACGTCACTTCTGCTATTCTGGCAGGGGTATAGGGCTTAGCATTGCCATCGTTAGAATAGCTTGGCCACTCTGTCACTGTGAGGGGAGCCAAGGAGAACTCCCTCTACCCTGTTACATGCTCAAGTGAGGTTTGTTGGCCAGAGGCGTAACTATAGAGGATGCAGGGGATGTGGTTGCACCCGGGCCCAGGAGCCTTAGGGGGCCCATAATGCCTCTCCTCTCCATATAGGGAGCCCAGTACTATGAATAAAGCAAAATAGTTTGGGGTCCTGTTACAGGTTTCGCATTGGGGCCCAGGAGCTTCAAGTTACGCCTCTGTTGTTGGCCATATACTTTCGGTAGCTGTTGGCCGAACGCTTGTTCAGCCAACGGTCTATTTCTCCCAACTCTCTCATACACATGAATGCTCAGTTTGGCAGAGCGTTCATGGGTTTGCATGGTGCCCCTGCAGACACCTTTTGGCAGAGGCTTATTTTGAGAAAGAACAAAAGGATTGAGTATTGAAATTCCATGCACCTGCTCTTTCTTTCCCCTGACATCATCTGCTGGGGAAAGAAGAGTTGGGAGGCTCCCTTATGCATATGATAGTTAGTCGGTCCTGTCAAAATCAGTGAGTTCAGACAACTTTTCCATAATGTGTATGGGCTGTTTATATCATAGTCCTTAAAACATTTTTTCCTAGTAAAAACCTTACAGATAGTCAACCATTTCTTAGCTATATCAGTTTGTGAAAAGCTGGATGACAACCAATATGGCGCTCCAAACTGCTCTCACATGGGTTGTCACTCAGCTTTCCTCAATACTAAGTGACAAAGCCATGTAGCAAACCCTAATGTGGCAGATTTGTTATGTATTTGTCTAGGAAAGCCGGGTTTCTGCAAAGTGTGATGTCTGTAAGAAATCAATGATTTAATAATTTGGTCAGAGGTATTGACTGGTGGCTTCATTATTTCTGTGGGAATGTAAACTTTGCTTATATTTAATGTAGATTTTTCTTTTTGCTACTTTTTTTCCCCCGTTGTGCTTCTGATTAGAGATGAGCGAGCATACTCGCTAAGGACAATTACTCGATCGAGCATTGACCTTAGCGAGTACCTGCCTGCTCGGAAGAAAAGGTTCGGCTGCCGGCGGCGGGCGGGGCGCGGCGGGGGAGAGCGAGGAGGAACGGAGGCGAGATCTCTCTCTCTCTGCCCCCCGCTCCCCCCTGCTCACTGCCGCAACTCACCTCTCACCCGCGCCGGAAGCCGAACCTTTTCTTTCGAGCGGCCAGGCACTCGCTAAGGACAATGCTCGATCGAGTAATTGTCCTTAGCGAGTATGCTCGCTCATCTCTACTTCTGATACTAAGGACCCATTCATACGGGTGTATGTAATCTCGGTCCATGAAAAATGGACTGATTTTGCTATCTGTATGTATATGTGTGCATGTATTTATGTTCGCGTGTCATCAGTTTTTCACACGTGCAAAAAAACCAAAACAAGAAGGTCCAATTGATGTAACGTTTTTTGTTTTCACTGTCTCCTGGCAACATTACAGTAAAAAACGCAGTGCACATGCATGTGCCATCCGTGTTCGCTGTGTTTTGAAAAAAAAATCCCATAGACTTTCATGAGTGATTTTCATCTGTTAATACTGAGGGCTTTGATAGATGAGCGTGTTACGCAATACGCTCGCTCCTGCTCAATTTTTGGCTGGCAGTGAACGAGTGTATTTTGCACTAGTGCCTGCACAAATATTGAGCGTATTTGCGGGTTCAAATGACTAATTAGCCAGTGATCGCAGATATGGGCAGATGGGGCATGTTTGCGCACCTCCCATAGACCTCTATGGGGCTCTTTGGTATGCAAAAAAAGAAGTGAGAATGAACTTAATGGGTTCTACTCTCTCCAAAATGCGTGCTCACAAAAGTGAGCAAAAACAAGCTCATCTGTTTCAGCCCTAAGAGTGGCTTCAAACAGATCTATTTGTGTGCGCTTTTGCGCATGTAAAAATTGCGTGCACAATAAGCAGAGAATAGAACCAATTGATATAAATGGGTTAGTTTGCTTCTCCCTCTTTTGAGCACGCGCAAAAAAATAGGATTTGTTCTATTTTCCTGCATATTTGTGCATCAGAAGCCTCATAGAAGTCTACAGGAGGTGCACAAATGCACGCACAAAACACAAGAAAATGCACAATACGCTGCTCAATTCCGTGAATAAGAGAACACATCTGGACATTATTAGGTTAAATAGCCATTTAAAGCCGGAGGTATGGGTGTCGCTTGTATGTGAACATGTCCTGTGTGTGCAAAAAAGTGCAGTACCATGCTTGTTCACTGCGCAAATACATTGTGCTGAGCGAGCGTATTTGCACATACGCTTGTCTGAAGAAGCCCTAATTAAGATGTGCTAGAATTCTTTATTTTTCACATTCAACATTAAGTCAGTTAAAAAAACGGACAGCACACGGGCAGAAAATATGCCCATGTGAACGGGCCCTTACCCTTGTTACTAATGTGTGGAAGGCCTTCCACTAAGGCCTCTTTCACACAGGAAACAGCAATATAGCTGCGAGAAAATTGCAGCTGTGTTCCTGCGATCTCTGTGCGATATCGCTGCGTTATTTTGCGATTTAGTTGCACTACAAAGTCACACGACGCTGTAGCACTCTTTTGCCTGCATTTTCGGGGAGGCTTAAAATATAAGCCCTACTTTGAAAATAAGCCCTAGCTGCATTAAAAAAAAATAATAATAATACATTACCCAACAGCCGCTATCCGCCTCGCCGCACTTCCCCCCAAGCTGCGCACACTTGTTTGCAGTCTTCAGCCGTGACTTCCTGGTCAGGGGGTTCATAAATATCGCCTCCAGGAAGCGATGGCTGTGATTGGTTCATTGAGGGCTGCATTGATTGGCTGAGCCGCGGCCCTCAAGAACCAATCAGAGCCAGTGAGCCTACAAAACATCTCTAATGTGAAGGAACCCATTGGAACACATGGGCTTTACATACATGCGCTCTGGAAATCCACACTTTATTTTGCGTCCGCTGTTTTTGCGAGTGCCAAAAAATAGGACCTGCCCTATTTTGTGCATGTTTGTGTAGCAAAGAGCTACACAAACTGTGGGAGGTGTGTAAACCCGTGGGTAGGTGCTAAACGCAGTGCGTACTCGCAATCACCGGCACCACGTTAGGATAATTAGGGCTCCTGCACACGAGCATATGCGGGAGGATGACGTGATTGCGCTCAGAATGGAGTGCGATCACGTACTTTTGCGTGCTTGCCCGTGTATTTTACTATACATTTTTGCGCTGCTGGGCCCGCTCACCTCGGCATGGTAGACACCCGTGCCAGTTTTGAACCACCTCAGCAGTCGTATTAGCAGTTAACACCACTAAATTGTGCAGTTACACACTGTTTTATGCAGACGGGGTGCGCAAATGACTCTTATTGAGCCTCAGGTGTTGAAATGCACACGAAAAAAAAGTGTGTTGAGTATTCTTTCGCCCAACGGAAATGCGGGCGCAAAAAGCGCTCAATGTGAAGGAATCCATTGAAATTGTCTGCAGCTTGCACAGGTGATTTTGCATGCGCAATATCACCTGTGTGCAGGAGACCTTAGCCAATCAAATCAGAGTGGGGGGATTCCCCCGTGTGAATGAGCGTAGCCTGCACAAATACACTTGCGCAGGCACAAGCTAAAAATACGCTTGTTTTTTTCCCCCCAGGAGCAAGCGTATTGCGTATCATACTCGTCTGTCGTAGCCCTAAAGGGCCTTTAGTTGAAGCTGTGGCTACTCTATGGTCGCTCTGTGCTGCCACTTCCTGGAGGTCATGTAAGGTGGATGGATTTTTCACCATATTCTTGCAGGTCAAATACTTTTGCTTTGACTCCATTAATGTCAGTAAATCTTCTTGCCCGATTAGGCAGCCTCAGATTAGGTCTCAGTAAGTAGACTGAACATTACAGACTTCCCAGTTGATTTGCTTCATCAGACAGACATTTGGCAGCCAGACAGATATCCGCGAATCAGAACTTAACTCTTCGTGAACTCATCTTTGAAAATATTCTCTAAAATGCCGAGACTTCTAGCTGTTGGATGTATGTATGACTGTAAGCGCTATCCGTCAGCGGGAGCCGGCTGCCACTGATAGCCGGCTTTCTGCTGCAACAGCGGGGGTGCATTGGAGATGCAACCTCTGCTCTTAACCACTTCTCTGCCGCGATCTTTGTGGATCTATGTAGATCGCGGCATGGGAAGGGTTCACAGAGAGAGTGTGCTACCTCTGTGACGTCATCGGGCTTTCGCAATGTAATTGCAGAGAGCCCGGCTGGTTGCCATGGTAACAGGATGCCACCTACAGGCGTCCTATATTACCACTGCCTGTGATCGCTAATACAAGCGATAAGGCATTGCAGGACAGAAATCCTGCAATGCCATATAATAGCGATTATCAGTGCTATTATGCAAGTCCCCCAGAGAGACGCAAATGGTGTAAAAAAAAAAAGATAAAAATATTGTACAAAAAAATGTAGAAAAAAAACTTTTTTTGTTCCTTTTCTTATATTAGCATAAAAAAATCCCACATATTTGATATTGTCATGTCCGTAACAACGCGTACAATAAGTTGAACACGCTTTTTATCCTGCACGGCAAAAAGCATTTAAAATAACGCTAAAAAAACTGAGGCAAAATGCTAATTTTTAGCATTTTACCTCCCAAAAAACGCAATAAGGGTGGACACCCACTGGCGTTTTTTTCTATCTTGCACTGCGAGAGCAAGTAAAAACACTCACCTCACAGCGCAAGAAAAACGCTGGAAAATTGCTGAAACATCGCCAGTGGTTTCAATGGGGCCAACGGCAGCAGCGCTAGCCCAATTGAAAACATAGGGAGAATACCATGGACTTCTGCCACAACTGTCACAGCTGTGACAGGAGTTTCCTTCATCCCCACGGGGACCGCGGAGCCCTTGCCTGAAAATCATCATTATCTGGTTAAAAAAAAGAAAAAAATCTTTACTCACCTCTCCGCTGCTCATACGCTTCCTCCGGCTGGCTCCCTGGCACTGCTGTCCTGAAAGGACTGTGCTGATTGGCTGAGCGCTCAGCAAATAGCAGCTAGTGCTTAGCTATTGGCTGAGCGCTCAACCAATTACAGATAGTGCTTAGCTATTCATTCATTCTTTTTTTTACCCAGTTAATGATGATTTTCAGGCAACGGCTTATATTTCAAGCCCTTCCCCGAGAAACATACTGCGAGCTTGCCAGAAAGCACTGCTTTCAATGGGATTGGCAGCAGTGCCGATCCCATTGAAAGCAATGGGATTGCATGCTGCACTTCTGCCACAGCTGTGACAGCTGTGGCAGAAGTCCGTGGTATTCTCCCTATGTTTTCAATGGGGCTAGCGCTGCTACCGCTGGCCCCATTGAAAACACTGGCGATGTTCCAGCGTTTTCCAGCGTTTTTCTTGCGCTGCGAGGCGAGTGTTTTCCCCTGCTCTCGCAACGCAAGATAGAAAAAAACGCCAGTGGGTGTCCACCCTGAAAGTGATCAAAAAAGCCGTATGTACCCCAAAATGGTACCAATAAAAACTACAGCTCGTCTTGCAAAAAATAAGCCCTCACAGAGCTTCGTCCATGGAAAAATAAAAAGTTATAGGACTTTGAATGCACCAATTCAGAAAAAAAAAAAGATTTAAAAAATGGTTTTTATTGTAGAAAAGTGGACAAAGCTAAAAAAAATATAAGAATTTTGGTATCGTTGCAATTGTACCAACCCCCCAGAAAAAATGTATTGTGTCATTAATACTGCATGATTAATGCTGTAAAAAAATAAAATAAAATCTATGTGATAATTGATGTGTCTTTCTGCCCTGCTATCATAAAAAAAATTAATAAGTTTTAGAATATAGTCTATGTACCCAAAAATTAAACCAATAAAAATTACAGTTCGCCACACAAAAAACAAGCCCTTATACGGCCGCATCAACGGAAAAATAAAAAAGTTATGGCTTTTAAAAAATGGAGATAAAAATACGCCAAAAATCGTTGCATCCTTAAACCCAAAATAGGCCATGTCCTTAAAGGGTTAATTGTCTCTCAACTTTAACTATACAGATCCCCCTTGGACATAGACCTCTTTCAAGATTTTGGTCTATCATTTGTACCAGTAGGAATGATAAAACCAGAAGTAGAACAAACACAGAGAAAAAAGTTGGTTGGAAAGATTTACACGTCTTCTTTTGTTTTGGACCCACTTCTGTATTCGGTCTGCAGATATTGATGGAAAGTACTGACCAAAATACTGTTGTGTGAAAGTGGGCTGAGACATGGCAAAAACTGACAGCGAGGATGAGATCGCTTAGCCACACGATTAAAGAGAGAAAGACAGAATTACCCGTGACAAAGCATTTTTCTAGTCACGGACACAACATACAAGATATGAAAGGTATTATACTTAAAGACAATTGTGTGTCCCAACGTCACAGAAGAATTTGGGAATATAAGTTCATAACCACCTTTGGTATTATCAGAAATTGTATGAATCTCGTAGTTTTTTTTTTTTTACATCAGTGGGGACTATGAGATATGAGTAACCCACAGCAGAGGTAACATGCTGGCCTGGGGATGACCCCCTAACATCAATTTAGAGACTACAAACTTTTACATTCCATGTAGCTAAACTAATTATTTACTGTTATGGTCATCCCTCCCTGGTACTTATATATGTGCTATTAATAACAAAACATCTGTACCCTCTTACTCTGTCTCTGGTATTTATCAAAGTGCAAATTAAGTTCACCATGTTTGTGCCCTCCCATGTGATCATGTGTTTATGCTTTAATATAAATACGTCTTTAGATTTGTTCCATTAAGCCTGAAGAAGAACCCTGAGAGGTTCGCAAGCTCGCTATAATATCATGTGCTTTTGTTAGCCATTAAAAGGTATCATACCTACAAGATTACTTGGTTTCTCATACTGAGAACAATCACACTTTGCTCTACTGGTTAACGCGGTACTAAACTTCTTTCCTTTTACTTAGTGGCCTAAGAGTAATTTGAATTTGTTTTCTTTTTTTGTAGCCATATTGCATCATCGTTCCAAATCAAGACCGGATGCGGGATTTTATAAATTGTATTTAAGGACAATTCTATTTTTGCTTCGTGCTACATTTATGCATGCCGGCATCCATATACAAGTCATTTCGAGGTGAAAAGGTTCTTTGATAATGAAGGATTTGGTAGTTAAAATCAAATCATGCTCTCTCCGTGCCCGTGATGTGTAGTGGATGAGAGTTATCTCGTGCTAAAGGGTCTTTTTATCCAACTAGCACACAGATTTTAATCCACCTGGCATAGAACAGGGTTAAACATGCCCTCTCTTGTTTTCTTCTTCCATTTACAAGGGCCAATATAAAGTAGTGGACTGTTCTCACTCTTTAGTTATGTGCAGCCTTGTACATACTTGCCAGCTATTGTCCATTTGCAAAGGACCCCAGTCTATTTGAGTGGTCGGACGGGACAATGGGCAAGTTCTCTTATTCACTGCTGATGGCCTGGAGAATATTTCCTACTCAGTGAGCAGCGCCTTTCAGTGCCCCTTTGCCTTCCTCTGAGTGACAGCTGAATCACAGAGGAACTTTCCAACAGCAAAACCTCAGAGCAAGTGCCAAGAGAGGCCTTGTTGTATTCAGAGCTCGGCACAGCTGCGGTCAGTGGGAGGTCCCCCCATTGTCCTGCGAACACAATGACAACTGCAGAAAAAGATGCTTCTGTACAGGCCTCTATCACCCAATAAGGCAGACAAGATGAATGAAAATGTCAGAAATAGGGAACAAGCAGATGTGAAGCTATTTAGAGGGACTGACACAAGTACACTGAACATGCCGTCCCTGGCTTTGCTAAAGCCACAGTCCAAAAAGAAAGCACTTCACTTGTGTTTAAGAGAAGCACTCATGGGTTCCCAGTGCTGCCGCTGTACTATTGAGAAGGCATCCTTACCTCTGATTACTTCTTGCTTTTTATACCTTTCCCCCCTCCTGTTGACAATGAAACCCTGTAAAGTCTTGCAAAGTCTTTTTTTTAAAGACTAGACTTTTTTGGTGAATGGCGCTCCCCGAGAAGTTTGCTTGTTTGTTAGCATTAAATGTTCATGATAGAAGAATTTGTGACAGAAATAGAAGTAACCCTTATGTTACGCCGTGCACTAGGTGTTTCCAGCAAAGAAGACCGTAAAACATTTATTAAGGCTTCTAAATAATATAAAAAATTGAATAGAAGCACTTTTTTTTTTTAAAAATGACTTGATCTGAAACAACTTTAAAACAAATTATCTATAATCTAGAACAAAACAAAAAAAAAGTAAGAATAAAAGTGGTTGCTTGTTGATTTACTGACGTGAATCTTGAAACTTAGGGCTCATGCTTATTGCTATATTGGGACTCAATTTTGCAAGGCGTTATAACAGGGCTGCCGTTGAGATGCATGGGCCTCTATGCTCTGCTAAGCAGGCTCTATGCCTATGTTAATGAGTAGAGATGAGCGAGTATACTCGCTAAGGCACATTACTCGAGCGAGTAGTGCCTTAGCTGAGTATCTCCCCGCTCGTCTCTAAAGATTTAAGTTTATTACTTACCTGAATCCCCGCGCTGCGGCGACTTCTTTCTTCCCTTACCAAGATGGCCACCGGGATCTTCACCCACGATGCACCGCGGGTCTTCTTCCATGGTGCACCGTGGGTTCTGTGCGGTCCATTGCCGATTCCAGCCTCCTGATTGGCTGGAATCGGCACACGTGATGGGGCAGAGCTACGAGGAGCAGCTCTCCGGCACGAGCGGCCCCATTCACCAGGGAGAAGACCGGACTGCGCAAGTGCGTCTAAAAACGCCAGAAGACAGCGAATTTAGACGGATCCATGGCGACGGGGACGCTAGCAACGGAGCAGGTAAGTGAATAACTTCTGTATGGCTCATAATTAATGCACGATGTATATTACAAAGTGCATTAATATGACCATATAGAAGTGCTGAACCCCACTTGATTTCACGAGACAACCCCTTTAAATGTATTGTTTCATATTGAATAACATAATTGCATTGACATGTATTTACATTTTCTCATCTTGCCCTTTACTCCTCCAACTACACCCTGTCAGCTGCATTATGAGGCAGCACATATGGTCGACTATTAGACTTTAAACTACAAACCCCATAAAATTAGTATTAAAGGAAGGCCAAGAAGGTCATAATAGATTTTTACATTCTGCAGCTGCCAAGTCCGTGTCATCAGTCTGATCCTTTTGTAAAACTAAACCTTTTGATAAGTAGTGCAGAATCAGCATTGCTATATAAACAGCTCACTTAGAAGTTGGTAAAAGTATAGTTCCTACAAGTATCTTCACTGCCCTGTAGAACTGATGTTTAATGATTCTATAAGAAAGATGGAATATAACAAATGTCACCTACAAAGATCCTACAATTCATTATCTAGACCAGGGCAGTCCAACCTTTTGGCATGTCTGGGCCACAAAGGAAGAAGAGTTGTCTTGGGTCACACATCAAATACACAAACATTAAAAGAGCAAAGCTTCGTCCTCCACAGTCCTCCACACAACCCCCATTGTCCTCCACCGCCCTCCAAACAATCCACAATCGTTCTTCACAGTCCTCCAAAGAGGTCCCAATGTCCTCCAGTGTGCCCCCAAACAACCCCTACCACCCTTTAAATAACCCCCAGCACTGCCACCAGTCCATACAGACTCCAGACTAGAGTCAGCGCCTTCTTCTGTATGCAAGCCTGAGCACAGAAACTTGTCCAGGCTCACATGCAATTTATTGCCACTGGCCCGTTTCTGCTGCCAGGTAGAAACACACAGCATTGCGTAGCCAAGATGAAACCACCGCCTCTTGTCCTCACCTCCATACTGAATAGGAGCTGTCAGGACTCAAGAGGACAGGAAGGAGAACCATCGCTACACGTTGGAACCAGAGTGACTGAGTGAGCCAGACAGTCACAGAGCTGAAAGTGGCATCCACTGCCTTGTCATCTGCATGAGCCTGTCTGTGGGCGGAAGCTTACAACCTGCCATTGCCAGGTACCGCCTGTGGACTCGCCTCCTCCAGATTCAGCCTGCACGGGCCCCCTTCCGCTTTGTGCCACATTCATATCCATCCCGGACCATGGAATGGACACCCCTGATCTAGAGTATTTTTTAATTTATTAAAGAGGGAATATGGTTTTTGCCAAAGTGAACCTATAGCTTATGGCTAATTAATGCTTACATGCCTTTACTTTTAGTTCCCTCCAACACTTGCTACAAAGTGACCTAGCTGCAAAGTGACATCTTAATGGGGTTGTCCCGCAACAGCAAGTGGGGTTAAGCACTTCTGTATGGCCATATTAATGCACTTTGTAATATACATCGTGCATTAAATATGAGCCATACAGGAGTTATATACTTACCCCCCTCCCCCCCCCCCGGTGTTGGCGTCCCCGTCTCCATGGCGACGAACAAACTTCTTCTCTGGTCGCAGAAACAGTCGCGCTTGCGCACAGAGGATTCTTCGCATGGATGGTCCGTGCTCACGAGCTGCGTCCTGGCTCCTCCCCCTTCTCAGCATCATCGCGTAGCTCCGCCCCTGTCACATGGTGCCGATCAGCCAATGGGGTGGCTGTAATCGGCAGTGGAATGCAGACAGGAGAAGACCCGCGGTGCACTGTGGGAGAAGACCAGCGGAAGCCATCTTGAACAGAAGATTTTTTAAAGTAGCTGAACGGGGATTCAGGTAAGGGAATTTTTTTTTTTTTACTAACACATGGCAGCGTTTTTCCTTTACAGGTTCCTGGGGACTGGGCAAAAAAAATTTTTAGCTTTCGGCGTGGGACAACCCATTTAACAGGTTCCATGATTTTTATTGGAAACTGTTTCCAGGTTGCTATTAAACTGAACTGCCTCATGTGGGCAATAGTTTAGAAGATACTATTTCATCAGAAGTACTAGAATAACATTATAGACATTCTGATTTCACATGCAATTACTTCCTTATCATCCATTTTCAATTCTCTATTATATTATGAGAAACTAAGTTGGAAAACAAAAATATAGAAAATATGACTAAAAATAAGAGTCTCACATTTCTGTGCAAATTTCCTTTCAAGGCTGTTTAGATTATAGAGTTTTTTCAACAAACAATTATATTGTGTATTTCCCATTGTCAAAAGTCAAGAGTTGGCATGTTAATGGAGAGTCAAGCTGGATAGGATTGCCTTGCCAACACTATGTTTTCTCTATAGCCAGTTTAATATGCGATGCCTTAAGCTACCTATCATGGGATGACTATCATTTGAATAATCGCTCCAAAAAGCGAATGCAAACAATAGTTATTCCATGTAAATATGGCCACCAACAGGGTGATGAGGGATAATTCGCTCACTAGTCGCTAATCGTTTCCTTTTACCTTACCTAAAAGTAGTCACTGGCTGAGCAAAAGTCCCAGTCATTTATACTTGAACGACTTGTGAACGAATTTGCATGGAGATTCGTACGGTTGTCGTACGCTTCAGTGACTTTTCTGAGCGACGACAGATGCGTTTGCACTGAACACTCAGATAGAATGCTCAGAAAAGTTGCTGAAGTGTACAAATGACACTTGTTTGAAAGCTGCTGCCAGAGGTGACTGACAGCGACTTTCTCCTCTCTCTACATTAAATACACATGCACACTTACATTTTTTGAATACCTTACACGAGATATTCAGCAAATGTAAATATCTCATTCTTGACATGAAAGTCTACAGGTCAAAACATTTTGTGGTGCGTCTGTCCATTCATTTAATGTAAACTTCGTCTGTTAGGAATCTATTCCAAAATTTTGTGGACAATGTTTCCTTTTAAGGTTATTATTATTATTGCTATACTCTATGCTTTTCAGTAATTTAGGAATATTTATTATGATTAGGCCTGGTTTTAGATAAAGTGTGGCCCTGGGCAAAATTAAAAGGGGATCCAAAATACTAAAATATACTGCCAATGCAGTCACATTCAGTCAATTGCCACCACTTCCATTACAGTTATATCGTGTGTGAGTATTATTATCAGCACATAAAGCCTCATGCCCACGGGCACGCACGGATTCTAAGTGGATTCCTGTCGTGCCCGCAGACATGAGGCAAAAATACATTTACTTACCTGTCCAGGCGTGGCGCGGGTCTCCTTTGTTGCGGCCAGATCTTCTTTCTTCTGCTCAGTGGATGCGCTCAGCATGGACAGCTTCCATTGACTTTAATCGAAGCTTTCCCTGCGGGATCCGCAGAAAAATGGAGCATGCTGCGCAGGTATGCCCATGGACATGAGGTCTAAGGGAGACAGAACAGAGAAAAAAGCAGCTTGATGATGAATTGCATTGCATAGGTTTTAAGTCAATTTGTATATCTATTTCCTGGTCAGATATGTATTGGGGCTTAAGTTTCTAAATGATCATAATGGCATGCAGATGCTTTTCTTTTTTCTTTATTACTGGATATGCCACCATGTAAACACTAATATTACCCTCATACACTTACTATACAATCTTAGATGGTAAGTGTATGAGGGTAATATATAGATGTCAACTCTACTCTCTGCAGACCGTATAGGTGATTATAGTATCATTCTATCCAGTAATAGCAGTAATGAAGTTGTTCACATCAGCTTTTCTTCACCATTTGGCGCAGACCACTATGATGATTTCTCCCAATCACAACCTGTCTCTGCAAAATTTGCAAGAAAGATATGTTTGGCTCCTCACTTTTACAGTATCTTCCCTATTAATAAAAACAAGAAAAAAAATAGATTTTACTCAACTCACCTTTCGCTTTCCCTGCTGGTCTGGACCATCTTGCTCCAGTCTCTCCTCAGTCCAGCATAGTGTGTTCAGTCATTGACCTCGGCCACACCATTGCAGAGGCCAGGGTCTGCTCATGTGATCCGGTAGATAATTGGATACCAGAACAGCGCAGATTTGACCAGCAGGAGAAACGAGAGGTTAAGTGATTAAAATCAGTTTTTTTATTTTATGTTTGAACTCCCATGCCTTGTATCACTTGGGGGCACCCTTTGGGATAAGGGCCCTAGGCAATTGCCCAGTTTGCCCTCCCTAACGCTGGCCTTGATTATGACATTTATCACGTAATACAAATCTGTATGTCTTCTCTACAATAATGAATGGTAGCTTGTTTTGTTTTGTATCTAGGGCTGGTAAATCAATGTATCTATGGTCTGCCTTAGTTGAAGCCACCTGCCAAATCAATCTGTGCTAATGAAATACCTTCGATTCAAATTTGACCAACATTAAATACTAGCAAATTGTCACTCTTGACAATTTTAAGGATGTCCTTTACGAAAAAGGACCCCTATTAGTTTTGGGCTTTTTAAAGGCTTCTTTGGAATATGATATGATGAATACTTTTGCGAGCTATAGGGTGGGCCACGGAAAAGTAGCCTACCTCTGACTTTACTACAGGAATAGGAAGAACAAGCAAGCGGATTGTTTTTTTCAAAGCTTTATTGATTTATCCATATGTTATTACAGTTTAATGAAAAGCAAAAGAATGTCGAAGACTGTCCCTGCAAGTTGGTGTATCAGTAATAACGTGTCAGCGAATGCTGAAATCTCTGAACCTAAAACCATACCAAATAGAGTGTGCAAGAACTGAAAGAGCTCGACAAAGCTGAACACGTAAATTACTGTATATGCTTGTGGACTTATTTGCTATAGGACTTTTGGACCCATTGCTGTATTTTATGATGGATGAAGCTTGGTTTCATTTGTCAGGTCACGTGAAATCACAGAATATTAGGTACAAGAAGAGATGCACAGAAGTGGACGGGGACCACTTACAGCACATACAAGTCCATGGGAGAGCACGCATATGGGACTCTGAAAAAAAAAGATATTTTCGTGCCACGCACCAACTTTAACGGTTAACAGTGCTGGATTGCAGAAGCGGGTAAGTCTTAAAATACAACACCCTGTCTCATCCGCTAACTCTACAGTAATTTAGTTTATGGTGCTGTGGGGACATGACAGGTCCCCTTTAATCTGAAGTAGGATTGGTACTGCATAGTACCATGTTTCCCTGATAATAAGCCCTACTCTGATTTTCAGAGGGGGCTTGAAGTATAAGCCCTACCACAAAAATAAGCCCTATCTATACTACATGAAAAAAAGCAAATCTCACATAGCAGGCACCGTCCGGATCCCTCCCGCTGGTCTCCAGTGCTCGGCAGGCTTCCGAGTAGTCCTCAACGCCGACAGAGCATGGCTTGCTGGTAACAGGGTTTATAAACCCTGCCTCCATCAAGTGATTGCTCTAATTGGTTCTCGAGTGCTCGGGGTTCAGCCAATCAGAGGTGGCGCTCGATGAACCACAGCCATTCAATGCAAACAGCGGGAACATAACAAGCGATTTGGCCCTTCCTCATGGCATGATTCCACAGAATAAAAATCACATTTAAAAAGGGAACCCTCCTTGCTGTTGCTCAAATGATCAACGAAGGGAAGACGCCAATGGTCAGTGAAAGGTTGAATGGTGGGTTAGGGCTGGGATAAACATGGTGGTAAAGTTGGATACGAAATTGGATGAGGTAGACTTGAGTATACAGTAGATGAAGTGTGATTTGGATAGTATGGTGTAAAAGCTTCCTCTAAATAAGGGAGATGGAATAATACCTCCGTAATGGCCGAGAAGCGGGCTGAGGGAGGGGAGTTCTGAGTAGCTGATCAGAGGGGTTGCGGAGACTGTTGGTTGACACTTTCTCTAATATACATTAAATGAACCCTATATGGTTGCAGCAGGCTGCAAGAATGATAAGATATGGGTGCGAAATAAAGGATAACTGAACTTAGTCTATTCATTCAACACCAGAAAGTGTGTGTCTCTGGGTCTGCAGTCTGGTCTTTGGATCTTCTTTCTCAAATTAAAAGTCTGCAAGATTACACATACCATAGGTTCTTCTCCCCTTTACCCTCATATTCCTGCAAGTCAGTGTAGACGTCCCTCATTATCAAGCCCCTTTTACTGCCTGTTGGGTGTAGCAAGACATGTACAACTTGTACATGTACAGAGAGGAAGACAATAACAGCCCACATTTTGCAGGAACAGCCTTGACCTCACTCTAATGAGTACTGGAAATTGTAGTTCTATGGTAAGAGAAGAGCCTGGCAATGCAGTAACTAGATATTTCCTATTACATGTCTGCGAAAACCAGTAGAGCTCAAGAAAATGAAATGGGAAACTTGGAGGACTGGAGGCGCAGGAACAACAAAGAATACCCGTCTGTGTAAACAGCATGATGTTGTCCAAAAGTGAACATTCCCTTTAAATCGACTCTAGTAGCTGGTGTCCTCATTTGTCTTTTTTTCCCCCTGCATCTACATGGCTAAAAGATTGACATGTCCTCACAATAGGGATTTGACATACATCTAGCTCTACTGATCTGGCTACATTCAACTTTATCTTCTTTTCTGTTGATAGCTTCTGTTTCTAGTCTGTGTTATGTCTCCATATCCTGAGGCATTTCTAGTATTTGTGAACTTCAAGGGAAAATTTCAATGATAAAACTGAGGCTTACAACTCGTCCTTCTGCTTGAGGTCAGGCTTCATCACCTCTTCGGGGTGTAGGTAAATCAAAAGGGCAGTACTTCCAATACCATATCCAACCAGATAGGTTGGACAGATGCTTGATGAGTAAAGTCATCCATATATGTTGCTCGATTTCTGGACCTGGAATGGACGACTTTATAAACTACTATATATGCCTTCTAAATATGTTTAAAAGTAAGGGTTTCCTTTAAGAGGGTTGATAAGTGGTTAAAACTTTGGCCTACACTCCACCCTTCTCACCTGCAGAGCAGATTCTTTGCCGCTGGCCAGCATTTTGCACCCCTACACTTATTATTTTAACTTCAATAAAGGCAGGATTAAAGAGAATGAAAGACACACTTCAAAAGAGGGAAGAGCATTCCCAAATGATTTTTTTTTCCTCTTGCCTCGGTGAGATAACTCATGTTTAAACACCAGATTCCCATTTAAAAAGGGATCAAAGACGGATCACTTACTAAAGAAAGCGTTACAAAAGAGCAAAATAGCTGCGGGTGAAATATACTCAGTCAAAGGGAAGCAAGTTACTTCATTCAGGAGATGGGCATGTATGTGATAAATTAACACACATATTGACTGTCAAGAAAGATAGTGCTATATATGCGAAACAATTTAATAGAACATCTGGTACCTGCCTTGTTCATGCTCACGGTCGGAAATAAGGTACGAAAACCTGAGCTGATCTGCAACTATCAATAATGCATTGCTTTCACATTTGGTCCAAACTTCAAATACTAAATCATTGTTTCATTTAAAGGTAACTGCAAAGTAGAGGTTACTATTCAATGGACTCAACCAGTTTAATAAATAGGGTACTAAAACCATGTCCTTTATTTTAACCCTTTCCAATCCACTGTCTGACGTCTAAAGACATTCTGATTGAAGGCTGTACAGCTCCGATGGCGGAAGGCGTCCGGCAGGGTATTCTTACTGTAGATTACTGGCTGCTTTGTTGTCGGGGGCCTCTCCAGCATGTCCGATACCACATTAGTGGCTCTAGCCAGCAGATGGCGCCATTGTATAATGGCAGAAAGAGAAACTCCCTAGGAAACCCTGAGTACAAAATTGGATTGCAAAGGGTTGCTTCACAGTAACAATCTCTCTTCATTTGCCCAATTAGGGTATAAGGCCATCACAGATGTGGGTCACCTGTTTGGAATGTCCACTTTTCCTTATCTGCAAAAGTTGTTTGCACTGTGGTGGACCATTTGCTCTCTCAAAGGTTGCTCAAGTTGGGACTACTCAGAGTTACACCGGTTTCACAAGGGCATGATAGGGCTGCATTTTATCCCACCCCATTATTCCAATAAACCAAAGTTAGTGTCACGATTCGTGCACAAAACTGGAGTCTCTTGTTGTAGCTGCTACTGGGGGTAGTGTTATCAAGGAATAGGCAACGTCTGGTGTACAAGACAGAGGGTTTGAGCAGTAGAGTAGTAAGGAGATAGCAGAGGTCTGGTACACAATATAGTGGAGCGGCACAGAGGGTTTGAGTAGTAGAGTAGTCAGGAGATAGCCGAGGTCTGGTAACATGGGAGGATGATCTAATTGTAGAGAGGCAGGTATGCAGGGAGGCAGCTTGGTTAAAGGCACAAGGCACAATAAACATGCAAAGAGGGGAGGAATAAGGCCAGGTTTATATAGTGTCTCTAATCAGGGCAGGGTAGAGCCAATTCAGGAGCTACATAGCAGGAGCAAAAAAATGGAGCATGGTTTAGTCAGGGGAGCTACCCAACAGGCTTGACAGCTCAGTAGGAAGGGCTGTTGCTTAGGGCACAGGAGAACCCAGGTTCAAGTCCTGACAGTTAGATCACTAGAAGGTCTAGGGTTTATAGGGACATTGGACTATGGTGAGCATAGACCAAGTTAGTGGTGATGATAGATCCTTTTAGGAACAAGAACACAACATTTGTAGCTGTTCTGTTGTTTGTTGTAGGTATCTAATCAATCATGATTATTTGGTGCTTTACAAAATGCAACACAGGATATAGACATTAAATAACCAGAAGGGTTGTTGATCTCAAATGTTGATCCAGGCATTATTCTGACTGTCATTATGGAGTCAGGAAGGATTTTTTTCCCCCCAAAATAGTGGTAAATTGGCTTTTGCCTCACTGTTTTTTTGCCATCCCATGGATCAACAAGGGGGTGGATACAGACTGAACTGGATGGATATTTGTCTTTTTTCAGCCTAGCATACTATGTTACTATGTAAGACGTTGAGAATGAAGGATTTTCTGGAAATCCTTACTAGGTCAGGAAGCTGTAATATTTGGGATTGCAACCAAATGGATATGTTCAATGTTGGACTGGGGTTACTAGGGCCCACCTGTAAAATTCATTTTAGGGGACCCACTGTACAGCTGCATGCAAATATTAAGGATTTGGGGGTTTGCAGATTTTGAGTCAATGTATTCTCTATACTGTGCATGTCAATGGTAAAATGGCTGCAGTTGCGTCTGGCCTTGGAAGTGGGAATTAATGGACTTCCATTCACTTGATAGGTGAGGATCCCAGAGGTTGCAATTATGGCATATCCTTTAAAATGCAAGCTCACACTAAGCAGCCACAGAATGGCCAAAAATTGTACCAACATGCAGTTTTATGGTAAAACGCCACAGATTTTTAATGATTGCATGATTTTGCAGGTGAAAAACCATATGGCCACCAGCAATCAATTTGAAAACCATGATAATTTGTAGTAAAACCAGTTATCAGTGTGGTATTCGTGTGACCTCACCCATAACTAAGTGGCCTGTGGATACACCCGTCTGCATGTACTATAGTACAGTGAGTGTACTGTGCTATGCATCGCTTATGCTGGTAGTCGGGCTGGGGGCTTACTCTGGTGTAGGGCCCACTGGGAGAGTCACCTACTCCCCTATGGCCCAGTCCGAGCCTGAATATGCTGTTACCAAGGACTGGAAATGTCATCATGAGCCGAAGACATTTTATTATTTTTGTGATTGTTATTTGCCACAGCTGCAAGATTACTGGTATTAATCTTAGAATATTACCCATTATAATTCCTACAAATTATTGAATATTGAACACAAAGTTTGTCCTGATCAACATATTATATCAGTATGTCCTGATGGACATATTATATCGAGAGCTATAAGACAAGTGATCAGTATTATTGCCTTTCTGGTTCTCATTTATAGGACTCAAACCAGATTCAGCACAAAGGTCTTTTGCCCTTTATACTGTCTGAAGGTATTAGTAGCCCATAGACCTTTTTTAATCTGTCTTCTTGACTTTCCTGGACTGTGAGACATTTGCTGGTAAATCATAGACTACAAAACATTATAGCTACCAGACATCTGCCTTCCGTTAATGAGTGTGAACTATATACCGATCAGTTGTAACATGAAAACCACCTGCCTATATTGTGTAGGTCCCCAGAGTGTTGCCAAAACAGCTTTAGCCATTTGAGGCATGGACTCTACAAGACCTCTGAAGGTGTCCTGTGGTATCTGGCACCAAGATGTTTAAGTCCTGTAAATTGTGAGATGTGGCCTCCATGGATTGGACTCATTTTTTCAGTACATGCCTGATTGGACTAAGATCTGTGAAAGTTGAAGGCCAAGTCAACAGCTTGAGCTGTTTGTCATGTTCCTCAAACTATTACTGAACAATTCATGCAGTGTGGCAGGGCGCATTATCCTGCTGAAAGAGGGTCACTCCCATTAGGAAATACTGGTGTCATGAAGGCATGTACTTGGCCTCAATGTTTAGGTAGGTAGTATGCGTCAAAAAATTCACATAAATGTCTGAACTCAGGTTTTTCCAGCAAAACATTCCCCGGAGCATCACACTGCTGTTGGCTTTGCTTCTTCCCATAGTGCATCCTCGTGCCATCCCCTCCCAAGATAAGTAATACATCCAGCTGTCCACAAGATATGAAAGGAATCATGATTCATCAGACCAGACGACCCATTGTAGGCACTTTTGGCAATGGACATCATTCAGCATAGACATTTATGGATTGGGGGGCGGGGGGGCATTTATTAATCATGGGGCAGGAACTCTATCTTTTCTTCTTAGGGAGAGCACCTAGTAGGTAGGTGAGTGAGTGGGGAGACATATAAGGCCATCCATGCTCCTCTGCATAATATGCAAATAAGGGAGATGGAACAATACCTCTACAGTGCTGTCTATTGCTGACTTCCAACAGGTGGCGCTGCAGAGGTATTGTTCTATCTCCTTTATTTGTTTATTAAACATTTAACACCTCTTCATATATTAAGTGCATTGTGGGCCAGTGGAAATAATATTAACACAGGTGTTTGAAATGCCAGTCTTAATGAATTTGCTTCTTTTTACTTGCTGCCTAATATATTCCATATATATATTTGGCAGGTACCACCGTCACACAATTATCACCAGTATTGGCAACTCCTATCAGTTGTTTTAATGTTACGGTTGATATATATATATTATATATATATATATATATATATATATATATATATGCTGAATAATCCCTCTGGGTGCTTCACATTTGCAAACTCATAAATTAAAAATCAACCAAAGTTTGGGGTCATTTTTGTCTGCTTCAGAATAATGCTAAGTGCAGTCTACTTTCTTTAGTGATCCTCCTTTAGGAATTGTTTAATTAGTATTGTGAAAGGGAACGGCAAATCATAATGCTGATCCTTTGGTCCTGGAAGAGTTAAAGTGTCCAATAATTAATAGAATGGTAAACATAACATTTCAGATGAGCCCCTTTTCTTAGTGTCAGGGGCATGGGCTGGAAGTGACCCCTGTCTCATTAAATTTTTAGAGCAGTAAAATCTCCTCCGCAGCAGGTCCTTGCAGTGGGAGTTTATTCCTCGCTGCCTGACCTTTTTTAATAAACATGGAATTATTGACTATCAAAGATCTGTGTAGAGGGGATATGTAAATAATATATGAATACACCACTAGAGACCGTCAAGGGCTTAGAGTCTGTTCTTTTTTATTTCTCCAACGACCTTGGGTAAAAGGTAATACTGGACAGCATTTTGTTTACATCAGTTTTAGAACCAAGCACTCTGCATAGTCACCGCAGGAGTCGGACTAAATTATGCATGTTAGGTTTACCTTATTCTTTTTTCAGTTGCACCAGCTTTACCGAGAAGCAGCACCCTCGATTTATTCAGGTTTCTTTGAGTGCTATTCCCCCAAGTGCGATGATGGTGTGAATGTGAACAATGCTACTATCACATGATACTAGACTTACCATATGTGCAACCCATGTAGGTGCATCGGGGGGGACACTTTCATCCAATAAGCAGCTTCCTACTGTATATTAGATCTAGCATGTAAGGTTGGTTAATGAACTTTGTGGGTCACAATTATTGGTGTATTGAGAGGTCATATGCTTTGTAATATGTTGATAAGTGACATAGAAGAAGGTTTAACGGGTAAGGTCTGTCTGTCTGCTGATGACACAAAAGTGTGCAGTAGGGTTGCTACTCCTGCTGGTGTCTTGAACATGGAGAAAGACTTAGTCTTATTGGATAAATAGTCAAAACAATGGAAACTGCAGTTTAATGTTTTCAAATGTAAAATAATGCACTTGGGGAGAAGAAATCCTCGGACTGAGTATCATATCAGCTGTTCTGAGTTATCCAGGACTTTAGAAGAGGGGGTTCTGATTTCTGACAACCTCAAAATGAGTCCACAGTGGGGTCAGGCAGCAAAGAAATCTAGTAGTATGCTTGTTGCATAGCAAGGGGTATAACCAGTAGAAAGAGGGAGATTGTGATCCTGCTGTATAGAGCTCTGGTGAGACCACATCTGGAAATACTGTGTTCAGTGCTGTAGACCTCATCTACAAAAAGACAGATAAAATAGAATCAGTACAAAGACTACAAAAACGGTGAAGGGTCTGAACAACAAAACTTATCAGGAAAGACCTAACTTAGGGCTTCTTCAGACAACTATACTTGCGTGTGTAAATTACACGCATGCAATGCGCAGAGAGTAGAACCTATTGATGTCAATGGGTTCATTCTCATGAACTTTTTTGCGCGCACACAAAAAAATAGGACCTACTCTATCCTTCTGCATGTTGGTCAGCAAAGGCTTTCGTAGAATTCTGGACCTTATTAGGCTAAATAGCCTTTTAAATCAGATAGGAAGGGGGGTGGGGGGTGGTTGCATGCATGTTATCAGGCCCTGTGTGCAAAACGTACAGTACTATGTGCCAATACATGCCCAAATCTGCCTAATCAACCTCATTCACTGTGGAAATACATTGTGCTGAAGCGTGCGCGATTGTGCAAATGATCGTCTGAAGAAGCACTTACTTTGTATAGCCTGGAGGAGAAGGGAGAGATTGAAATGAGGATCTCTTTATAGTCTGTGGAGAGATATAGGCGTCATACATGCAGTCGTAGTATGGATCCATACTTTACCTCTGTGTTTCATCACATGCATTATTATCAGAGGATCGGGTGCTCCATAAGCCACATGTGATGCCCATGGCTTTGTAATTTAAAAATCTAGATAGATCTCGGCCCACAATACAGGCTTCAGGCTCACAGCCTTGTGATGTGCATGAGCTCTTCACAAGGAAACTCTATGTGGATTTTTGACACTTTTTATACACTTTTTACAGTTACCTTACAGTTCTAAAGAGTTAACCCTTTCCAATCCACTGTCTGACGCTTGAAGACATTCTGATTGAAGGCTGTACAGCTCTGATGTCTAAAGATGTCCGGCAGGGTATTCTTACTGTATATTACTGGCCGCTCTGTTGTTGGGGGCCTCTCCAGCATGTCACATACTGGCTCTATCCAGCAGATGGCGCCATTGTATTATGGCAGAAAGAGAAAGCCCCTTAGGAAACCCTGAATCCAAAATTGGATTGCAAATGGTTAGAAAGGAAAAAACGCAGTAAAGAAGAGTAATAAAATGCACCAAATGTATTACAGACATGCTTCCTTTTCTGGCGCAAATTAAGGGTATGCTACACTTAGATACGTTTGACACAGTTTGCGCCTTTTCAAAGTAGTTTTCCTAGTTATATATGCAACTTGTAAGCGTTCAGAAGGAGTTGTCATTTTTCTGCAAAACTCGGCATGCAGTTGCATCTCATATACATATATATATATATATATATATATATATATATATATATATATTGTAAACCCCTTCAAGCAAATTCTGAATTCTTGCATTTAACATCACTATTGATAAATCTGCAATGTGTTGCCATTTTTGCACTTCTAGCCTTTTTGAACTTGTAGTACCATAGATGAGAGAGAGCGTTTGCCTTTATTTGTCCCGATTTGGAGCACATTCTCAGCCTTTTTCCATTATCTTAGCTAGAGTCTTATTTTTAATAACGCATTATTGCTGATATTGCTAAGACACCTCTACAGAGACTCCTTTTTCATTTCCACCAGTCAGAGGTTAAAATAGCAATGGCGTTGCTAACTGATGTTCTGCCAGACCGCTCTATCAGTACATATTAATACTCTGTATGTACAGAACTTATTGATTGCGGTATATTGTGGCCAAATCCCTCAAAAATGTCCAGATGTAGCCAAACTGCAAAATCTGCATTCTATTAAAATGTGTTGCCATTACTTGAGCGATGCACATACAAGCTCGAATCTTTCCCTCCAGCCTAACTTTTACACACATCACAGGCATTGCAAAACCTCTCCATTACTCGTTATGTGTCACAACCACTTCTAGACTTCATGGAAACAAATCATTCTAAAAAGAACTGTACAGAATGGATTGGTTGAGGAAGTTGGTTGAAAAATATTTGTAACTAAATATTTTGCTTCCACTGGGACCAATTAGGACAATGTCCGTTGTGGAGGAGACTGAGCTGAGTTACACCTGTAGCAAGACAGAAGGGTAGCTTAGAGCTTGATGTGGGTACCTTCCAAAATGTGTACAGAAAGCGATGCCATGTCCTCTCAATATGTATTAGGAACATGTGGCTCTATTTTCTAGAGAAATAGATTCCATATGGAAACACCCCGCAAGTGCCCATCAACACAGATCAGTGGTCACAGCTGGATTCTGAGCGGGGACTTTCGCTCATTATGCGTCAATCTGCATTTTGCTACTCTCCCAATGGGAGGCTTAAATTGCAGCATAAGGATTTCTGCCAAAGTCAGACATGCAGCAGCTGTCTCCAGAAGACACTGTAGCTGTGGCTGTGTGTAGCGAGCTCGGTTCTGTAGACCTTGACACATATAATCCTTTTTCTGATAGAAAACAGGACCCTTGTGCTCGGGAATTGGGAATCACTACCGTGCTCTCGTAATGCTGTAACAAAATCACTTACAGGAGACCATTTAATTTTATTATGCTAATGCAATAGCCTTTCTCTAAGTACCTTCTAATGATCAGTATTTGTTGAGATGGGATGTACGAAAAAAAAAAAAAAAATCACAAAAATGCAATTTTTTTACCCATTAAACTAGTAAAAACTGCTTGTGGGGGCCAGTGGAGCTTCAGAGCGGGGTAGTGCATGCTTAAACGATGTTATACCCTACCTACAGGGTAGAGGATAACCTTCAGATTGCTTGGGGTCTGACTACTGTGACCTCTTGCCGATCCCGTGAATAGGGCTCTGGCACGTTATGAAGTGAGGGCAGCAAAAGTCCATTGAAATGAATAGAGTGGCAGTGCGCATGTGGTCCCCTCACTTTAAGATGTGCCAACGCCCTGTTTAGTAGTGTCGGTGCCCATGGTAGTCCCAGTGATCAGACCCTATTGAACTGAAAGTTATATAATATTTTTTGGATGGCGATAACTTTCAAACATGATGCAGCAATAATTTTCAGAAGTTTGGGTCTGACTGCTGAGACCCCCACGACTGATAGAAGGAAGAGGTACAAGTGCACTGCTAAGCACCGTGCCCATTTGGCTGCCACTGAGAATCAGCTGTACTCAGAAAGCAAAGAATAGACTGTAGAAAAAAGAAAGTATAGATTCGGTGCACAGCTAGGAAAGCCCACAGGCATAACTTCAGATGTTTCTACTCTATGTCAGGCATTTTATGAAATGACATTGACCCTTTAATACTTTCTTTGCATGTAGATTTTTTGCAAAAATTTCTTAGGTTTGTAAAAAAACAAAAAAAACCATGAATATCATGCATTTTTATTTCATTTTTTTTTTTAGTGCGTTTTTAACACAATTTTGATATGCGCTTTTTTTATGTGTTTATGCTATAGACAGATATATGAAGAATCACTTGAAAAAATATGTCACACCAACAATATGATACATTTTGGAAAAAAATACACCAAAACCAATAAAAATCCACAGGCATAAGAAAAAAAAGCCACAAAAATGGATCATTTGTAGTACATTTCATATTTTTTTATTGTCTTACTGCAAGTATCTTGCGACTGTGTTTTTTGTTAAGAAAAAAAGGTCACAAAAACGCCAGGAAAAAAACACTACAAAAATGGTTTTCTGAAAATTCAATATGCAAAGGGACACTAACAGAGTATTTTGGGTTTAGCAAATAAAGCTTTATTATTGTAATAAAATGTTATGTCATTTTCTAACATGCTTTAGTATCAATTCCTCATGGTTTTCAATATCTTAATTTACTGGCATTGAGATCCTTAAAGGTTATGCGTCATCATAAAATGACCAACCTTATAAACCAGTAAATCACAGAGGTGAGGAAAAAGAAAAAAACACATATTCACTGAAAAAGCCAAAAATACCTGAAAGTCTGCAAAGCAGACACGGTCGCCATAGGCACGATCGCCATAAGGCAGGCACAATCGCCACCGGCACAATCGCCGTAGGGCAGGCGCAATGGCCTTAAGCCCTGAAGATATGTAGTAAGCCAGACAATAATGTGTGGAGGAGCAGCTTGTTCCTGGCAGGCTAATATGCAGTCACCCACTCAACCCAGCCCAGAATGGGGAGGAGTGACTGCATATACTAATAGCCTGCACATGTGAACGATACCAAAGATGTCAGCCATAGATGGGTGGTGACCCACCATACAGGATATCAACCCTGGCTGATATGACAGCGGGTTGCCCTGTATCTCCAAGGTGGGCCACACTGGCTGACATCTTGGGCTCCCCCACCAACTAGCAAACCACATACAAAGATACTAATGCATACTAATAAAATGCGGGTGTTAGTACTGCATTTTGGCCAAAACGCATAGGCTGACGGACCGCGTCGAGGTCACACCGCTTCCGTCAGTACCTACGCTAACTCACAATAAATTACATAAAATCACAGAGGTGAGGAAAAAGAAAAAAACACATATTCACTGAAAAAGCCAAAAATACCTGAAAGTCTGCAAAGCAGACACGGTCGCCATAGGCACGATCGCCATAAGGCAGGCACAATCGCCACCGGCACAATCGCCGTAGGGCAGGCGCAATGGCCTTAAGCCCTGAAGATATGTAGTAAGCCAGACAATAATGTGTGGAGGAGCAGCTTGTTCCTGGCAGGCTAATATGCAGTCACCCACTCAACCCAGCCCAGAATGGGGAGGAGTGACTGCATATACTAATAGCCTGCACATGTGAACGATACCAAAGATGTCAGCCATAGATGGGTGGTGACCCACCATACAGGATATCAACCCTGGCTGATATGACAGCGGGTTGCCCTGTATCTCCAAGGTGGGCCACACTGGCTGACATCTTGGGCTCCCCCACCAACTAGCAAACCACATACAAAGATACTAATGCATACTAATAAAATGCGGGTGTTAGTACTGCATTTTGGCCAAAACGCATAGGCTGACGGACCGCGTCGAGGTCACACCGCTTCCGTCAGTACCTACGCTAACTCACAATAAATTACATAAAATCACAGAGGTGAGGAAAAAGAAAAAAACACATATTCACTGAAAAAGCCAAAAATACCTGAAAGTCTGCAAAGCAGACACGGTCGCCATAGGCACGATCGCCATAAGGCAGGCACAATCGCCACCGGCACAATCGCCGTAGGGCAGGCGCAATGGCCTTAAGCCCTGAAGATATGTAGTAAGCCAGACAATAATGTGTGGAGGAGCAGCTTGTTCCTGGCAGGCTAATATGCAGTCACCCACTCAACCCAGCCCAGAATGGGGAGGAGTGACTGCATATACTAATAGCCTGCACATGTGAACGATACCAAAGATGTCAGCCATAGATGGGTGGTGACCCACCATACAGGATATCAACCCTGGCTGATATGACAGCGGGTTGCCCTGTATCTCCAAGGTGGGCCACACTGGCTGACATCTTGGGCTCCCCCACCAACTAGCAAACCACATACAAAGATACTAATGCATACTAATAAAATGCGGGTGTTAGTACTGCATTTTGGCCAAAACGCATAGGCTGACGGACCGCGTCGAGGTCACACCGCTTCCGTCAGTACCTACGCTAACTCACAATAAATTACATAAAATCACAGAGGTGAGGAAAAAGAAAAAAACACATATTCACTGAAAAAGCCAAAAATACCTGAAAGTCTGCAAAGCAGACACGGTCGCCATAGGCACGATCGCCATAAGGCAGGCACAATCGCCACCGGCACAATCGCCGTAGGGCAGGCGCAATGGCCTTAAGCCCTGAAGATATGTAGTAAGCCAGACAATAATGTGTGGAGGAGCAGCTTGTTCCTGGCAGGCTAATATGCAGTCACCCACTCAACCCAGCCCAGACGCGGTCCGTCAGCCTATGCATTTTGGCCAAAATGCAGTACTAACACCCGCATTTTATTAGTATGCATTAGTATCTTTGTATGTGGTTTGCTAGTTGGTGGGGGAGCCCAAGATGTCAGCCAGTGTGGCCCACCTTGGAGATACAGGGCAACCCGCTGTCATATCAGCCAGGGTTGATATCCTGTATGGTGGGTCACCACCCATCTATGGCTGACATCTTTGGTATCGTTCACATGTGCAGGCTATTAGTATATGCAGTCACTCCTCCCCATTCTGGGCTGGGTTGAGTGGGTGACTGCATATTAGCCTGCCAGGAACAAGCTGCTCCTCCACACATTATTGTCTGGCTTACTACATATCTTCAGGGCTTAAGGCCATTGCGCCTGCCCTACGGCGATTGTGCCGGTGGCGATTGTGCCTGCCTTATGGCGATCGTGCCTATGGCGACCGTGTCTGCTTTGCAGACTTTCAGGTATTTTTGGCTTTTTCAGTGAATATGTGTTTTTTTCTTTTTCCTCACCTCTGTGATTTTATGTAATTTATTGTGAGTTAGCGTAGGTACTGACGGAAGCGGTGTGACCTCGACGCGGTCCGTCAGCCTATGCGTTTTGGCCAAAATGCAGTACTAACACCCGCATTTTATTAGTATGCATTAGTATCTTTGTATGTGGTTTGCTAGTTGGTGGGGGAGCCCAAGATGTCAGCCAGTGTGGCCCACCTTGGAGATACAGGGCAACCCGCTGTCATATCAGCCAGGGTTGATATCCTGTATGGTGGGTCACCACCCATCTATGGCTGACATCTTTGGTATCGTTCACATGTGCAGGCTATTAGTATATGCAGTCACTCCTCCCCATTCTGGGCTGGGTTGAGTGGGTGACTGCATATTAGCCTGCCAGGAACAAGCTGCTCCTCCACACATTATTGTCTGGCTTACTACATATCTTCAGGGCTTAAGGCCATTGCGCCTGCCCTACGGCGATTGTGCCGGTGGCGATTGTGCCTGCCTTATGGCGATCGTGCCTATGGCGACCGTGTCTGCTTTGCAGACTTTCAGGTATTTTTGGCTTTTTCAGTGAATATGTGTTTTTTTCTTTTTCCTCACCTCTGTGATTTTATGTAATTTATTGTGAGTTAGCGTAGGTACTGACGGAAGCGGTGTGACCTCGACGCGGTCCGTCAGCCTATGCGTTTTGGCCAAAATGCAGTACTAACACCCGCATTTTATTAGTATGCATTAGTATCTTTGTATGTGGTTTGCTAGTTGGTGGGGGAGCCCAAGATGTCAGCCAGTGTGGCCCACCTTGGAGATACAGGGCAACCCGCTGTCATATCAGCCAGGGTTGATATCCTGTATGGTGGGTCACCACCCATCTATGGCTGACATCTTTGGTATCGTTCACATGTGCAGGCTATTAGTATATGCAGTCACTCCTCCCCATTCTGGGCTGGGTTGAGTGGGTGACTGCATATTAGCCTGCCAGGAACAAGCTGCTCCTCCACACATTATTGTCTGGCTTACTACATATCTTCAGGGCTTAAGGCCATTGCGCCTGCCCTACGGCGATTGTGCCGGTGGCGATTGTGCCTGCCTTATGGCGATCGTGCCTATGGCGACCGTGTCTGCTTTGCAGACTTTCAGGTATTTTTGGCTTTTTCAGTGAATATGTGTTTTTTTCTTTTTCCTCACCTCTGTGATTTTATGTAATTTATTGTGAGTTAGCGTAGGTACTGACGGAAGCGGTGTGACCTCGACGCGGTCCGTCAGCCTATGCGTTTTGGCCAAAATGCAGTACTAACACCCGCATTTTATTAGTATGCATTAGTATCTTTGTATGTGGTTTGCTAGTTGGTGGGGGAGCCCAAGATGTCAGCCAGTGTGGCCCACCTTGGAGATACAGGGCAACCCGCTGTCATATCAGCCAGGGTTGATATCCTGTATGGTGGGTCACCACCCATCTATGGCTGACATCTTTGGTATCGTTCACATGTGCAGGCTATTAGTATATGCAGTCACTCCTCCCCATTCTGGGCTGGGTTGAGTGGGTGACTGCATATTAGCCTGCCAGGAACAAGCTGCTCCTCCACACATTATTGTCTGGCTTACTACATATCTTCAGGGCTTAAGGCCATTGCGCCTGCCCTACGGCGATTGTGCCGGTGGCGATTGTGCCTGCCTTATGGCGATCGTGCCTATGGCGACCGTGTCTGCTTTGCAGACTTTCAGGTATTTTTGGCTTTTTCAGTGAATATGTGTTTTTTTCTTTTTCCTCACCTCTGTGATTTTATGTAATTTATTGTGAGTTAGCGTAGGTACTGACGGAAGCGGTGTGACCTCGACGCGGTCCGTCAGCCTATGCGTTTTGGCCAAAATGCAGTACTAACACCCGCATTTTATTAGTATGCATTAGTATCTTTGTATGTGGTTTGCTAGTTGGTGGGGGAGCCCAAGATGTCAGCCAGTGTGGCCCACCTTGGAGATACAGGGCAACCCGCTGTCATATCAGCCAGGGTTGATATCCTGTATGGTGGGTCACCACCCATCTATGGCTGACATCTTTGGTATCGTTCACATGTGCAGGCTATTAGTATATGCAGTCACTCCTCCCCATTCTGGGCTGGGTTGAGTGGGTGACTGCATATTAGCCTGCCAGGAACAAGCTGCTCCTCCACACATTATTGTCTGGCTTACTACATATCTTCAGGGCTTAAGGCCATTGCGCCTGCCCTACGGCGATTGTGCCGGTGGCGATTGTGCCTGCCTTATGGCGATCGTGCCTATGGCGACCGTGTCTGCTTTGCAGACTTTCAGGTATTTTTGGCTTTTTCAGTGAATATGAACCTTATAAACCAGGTTTTATCTTAAATATATTTTTAAAGGCATTTTGGTGACTTTTTTTTATTTTTGATGTTACAATCTACATTTTAAAAAAATCCTAAAATCCTGTTTTCACACTGACCACTAATCCTAATAATAGTCTGACATTTCCTGTTCTGTAGAGAAAACTTTTCAGCAGTTATCTCATTATCATCACAGGCTGGATTACAATCAAAAGTGACATCTTTATATGCATAACACAGGATCCACCATTCACAATAGCAGATAAGCTGTGCTTATCACCTCTCCCCTACCTGCACAATGATGCCTGAAACCCTATTTAGGCGGGACGAATGTCGGGCAGACGATGCCCAACACTCTTCCTCGCACATGCTAGCTCCTGTGCTGCTGCTGCATGGGAGCTAGTATTGTTAGCTCACAGTGGGGTGGCAGGAGGAGATTTCTCTCCTCTCGCTCTCCCGCCCCTCTCCATTGACTTAACATAGCGGCCGTTCAATACTGAATGGCTGCTATTTACACTGAACGGTGAGTGATCAGCTGCTCGTACATCGTTTATGCTACAGTACTAGCTCCCATGCAACAGCACAGGAGCGAGGACATGCAGGGACAAGTGTCGGGCATCGTTTGCCCGACATTCGTCCCATCTAAATTGACCCTAATACAGTCTCCCATAGAAATCTATTGGTCAACTGTCCATTGTGTGAATAGCAAATTAACCAGCTTTAAAGCATATCTCTAAATGCAGCTGTAAAGCAGATTTAGTATCTGCAGGAAGGACAATATGGCTTCCCCCATAGTCATGTGCAAGCAATAGAATAAAAAAAATCTATGATCAGAAAATAAAAACAGATTAGAAAAAATATTTTTTTTTCACTATCTGGTCTTAACTAGTTAAAAAATCTAGGTGATATATTCCCTTTAATATTAATTCTAGAACATAAAAATCTGTCCTGGTCATTGGATGGACACAAGTGCGTGGCTCAACATAAGCCACAGCTCTGAGAACTGTATTGTAATGAGTTTTGCACCTATGCATCCATCACATGACTGAGACAGACTTTTGGAGGGCATTTATCATGTATCTATTTTCTGGCATAAAATAGTAACAAATTTTAGCATAAGCCATATATGTACAAAAATTTGTAATTATTTTCATTTTTCTGCCACTTTCACCACTTTTCAAAAATGTGGATGGGACTTAAAGGGGTTGTCCCGCGCCGAAACGGGGGTTTTTTTTTTTTCAACCCCCCCCCGGTCGGCGCGAGACAACCCCGATGCAGGGAGGTAAAGGAAGCTTACCGGAGCGCTTACCTTAATCACCGCGCTCCGGTGACTTCAATACTTACCGCTGAAGATGGCCGCCGGGATCCTCTGTCTTCGTGGACCGCAGCTCTTCTGTGCGGTCCATTGCCGATTCCAGCCTCCTGATTGGCTGGAATCGGCACGTGACGGGGCGGAGCTACACGGAGCCGGCATCCTGCACGAGCGGCTCCATAGAAGATTGCAGAAGACCCGGACTGCGCAAGCGCGGCTAATTTGGCCATCGGAGGGCGAAAATTAGTCGGCACCATGGAGACGAGGACGCTAGCAACGGAGCAGGTAAGTATAAAACTTTTTATAACTTCTGTATGGCTCATAATTAATGCACAATGTATATTACAAAGTGCATTAATATGGCCATACAGAAGTGTATAGACCCACTTGCTGCCGCGGGACAACCCCTTTAACGGAAATGTCGTGGCCTCCCATGGCCTAAAAACTGTACTGCAATTTATGCCAGAAACTGTCTTAACCCCTGAAGGACCAAGCTGTTTTGTACCTTAAGGACCAGACACTTTTTAGGGATTTTACCCATGTGGCGGTTTTACTGCTCTATTTTTTTTCCTTTAGCTACCAAAATTATTTTTGCTGCAGTTTTTTTCTGTGACATATAGGACTATTTTTTTTTATATCTTTTTCACTGACTTTTTTTTCTGTCTTTTAGTTTTATTGGGGGTAAAAAGCTACAAAAAAAAATCGTTTTTTTAAAATTATTTTTAAATTTACACTAAAATAAAATATAGGAATGGGTTCCTCTATTTGTTTCGGACGTTTTGATATATAGTATGTATGGTTTTAGTTTATAGGGCGCATACGGCGACGGTTTTTGTTGGCGTCTGCTTTGTGTTATTCTCTTTCTTTTGTATGTATTGTTTTATTCTGTTATTTTGTTTTACTTATGTATGTAATTGTGTATTTTACTATCTGTGTCCCCCATGACGTCATATAAGACCTCTGGGGGACATTCACTTTTTTTTTTTAACTTTATTTGACACTTTCCCACTGTAGCTGGGGTGTCCATAGGAGCCCTAGTTACAGGGAAAGCAACCCCTGTGGTGACATTAGTCACCTGCAGAGCTGCCAGGGTCTAGTCTGACCCTCCAGCTCTGCAGTAGCAGGGAATCCCGGGAGGTCACATGACCCCCCGAGGCTCCCGTAGTGAAAGTACATCTTACTTTCACTTTCCCCATACAGTGCTCATTGAGCACTGTATATCAGGGAAGCAGAAGGCAGGAAGAGTTAAAAACCCCTTCTGCCTTCTGCTTCGGGTTATCAGCTGTCACTAACAGGAGACTTAGAGCACCACCGTAATTTTACTATCGGCGGTGCTCTAAGCCCAGGACCAGCCGCCGTAAATTTACTGTGGCTGGTCCTAAACGGGTTAAAGGGCTTGTCCAGTTACCAGACAACCCTGTTTCAATAGCGCTGCCTGCATTTAAATAATAAACTGAGATATACTTACCCCTACTTGGCCGCCAGGATCTAGCGCTGCAGCCCCACTGTGGTCCCAGTAATTATTGTGACAGATGATGTACAGGAAATCAGGTGACCGTTGCAGCCAATGAGATGCTGCAGCACCACCACTCATTCTCCTGGCATCTGCGCTCACAAGTGATTGGTTGCAGCCAGAGGTGTAACTTGAAGCTCCCGGGCTCCAATGCAAAACCTGTAACGGGGCCCCCAACTATAATGCTTTATTCATAGTACTGGGCTTCCTATATGGAGAAGAGAGGCCTTATGGGCCCCCTAAGGCTCCTGGGCCCGGGTGCAACCGCATCCCCTGCACCCTCTATAGTTACGCCCCTGGTTGCAGCGCTCATGTGATTTCACGTGACATCTGTCACAACAATCTCCAGGACCACAGTAGGGCTGCAGCACTGGATCCTAGTGGCCACAGAGGGGTAAGTATATATCTGTTTATTATTTTAATGCAGGCAGCCTTATTGAAGAAGGGTTGTCCGGTAACCAGACAACCCCTTTAAGTTTTAGCACAAATCTTTGCCAGCTATGAGTATATTTGCTTCTCTGGCACACAGACACACAAAAGATGTGCCAACTGCCAGTCTTTATTAATTCCACCCTTTATCTTCTGAAACTTATAACATTTAAGATCCAATTTATAGTAAATGCTGATTTGAAAAACATGATGAATTGATGCAGAGAATGCTGGAAAATTGTAACTTTTTGAAGTACAATTACACATCTTTTTTGTGACTCAACCTGCAATACTCCTGCACAGGGGCGTAGCTAAAAGCTTGTGGGTCCAAGTGCCAAAATTCAGCTTCACTTCATGGCTGTGTTTCCACCACTTTTAGCAGTATCGTTGGCCTTTTCAGTAACCCCTTGATGCAGCACAAGCCTTGAAACATATGTTTCGTCTCCCCACCTCCAAAAAGAAAAAAATATACTTCATATACACATTGTAGGAAACATAAGATAGCTTTCATAACATGTTAGGCTCAGCTTTAGTGTACCTCTAATAGTGAACTCAGCAAAATAATGGTCAAATATCAGTTCTACACAGTGATAGCGATTACAGTGCAGTTACCTTCAGTGATGACAGGTGACATCATATCTGATTAGCTTCATTCATTTTTGTTTTTCACCTCTACCTGGCCCAGACTGCCATGGTGACTTTTTCGAGCCACAACTTGTCTCTGCAGAATTTGCAACACAGACATCTTTGGCTCCATGCTTTCCTCCATCCTGCTGCCCTATTGAATAATTGCATCCAGCTATTACTTCTAAGTAATCTCACACAGACTGCTCCCCATGCTGTCCTCTCTCACCAACTGCTCACCTATCACACAAACTACTTCCCATCATTCCCCTTTTTTACACAGACAGCCGAAACCCCTTATGATTCTGTCCCCTCCCCATAATACAATGCCCCTCATAGTTCCCCTCCTTAGAGACCACTCCTCATTCTTTCTTACACCCCCCTGCTCCTCACACACAATGTCCTCTCATGGTTCTGTCTACCTTCATTGTCGCACAGAATGCCATTTATGGTTCTCCCCTTCCTCCCTCATCAGAATAGGATGGTTTTCCAGCTGCCTTCTCACACAAAATGCTGCTTAGGCCCTCCCCAATCATACAACATGCCCCTTATATTCCACCCCATCCCCGGTCACGCAAGATGTCCCTAGTTCTCCCACTGCTTCCCTGTCACATGACCTCCTTTGTATTTCTCTCTCTGCCCCATCATACATAATGCCCCTCTTAGTTCTCTCTCTATCCCCATGTCACACCTGATGCTACCTATAGTTCTACCTCTTCCCTGTCACACATGATGCCCTTTATATTTCTCTCCTCCCCATATCACACATGATGCCCCCTGTAATTCTCCCTCTGCCCCCCTGTAACACAATGCCCCTTATATTTTTCTCCCTGCCCTCTCTCATACATGATGCACTTCATAGTTCTCTTTCTGCTCCCTTGTCACACATGACAATCCTTATTTCTCTCTATCCACCTCTTTGTCATACATGATACCCCTCATATTTCTCTTTTTTTTGCCCTCCTGTCACACAATATGCTCCTTGCCTGTCTGACTGCACAGTTCAATGCTCCTCCACATGGTGTGGGCACTGTGCAGCTTCTCCTGCATGGTTAATGAAAGTCAGAACCTCTCCGACTCAGTCTCCTCTCCTCCGATATTGTTTCCATCACTCAGAACATTGGAGGGGAGAGGACTGAGCTGGGAAGGAAGTTGTGACTATCAATCACCATGCAACAGAAGCTATACAGTACTTAAATATGGCATGTTGCATGGAGGACTTACTAGGTGTGTTAAACTGTGCAGTCAGGCAGCCTTAGCGTGGTGAGAGGGGCCATTCTGATTCCTGCTACCCCTATAGCTACAACACTGCTCGTGCATTCAAATATTTTATTTCCCTATTTTTGGTCAGTTTATAAGGGAGTAGCTATCGGTCGGGCGGGTGTTTTGGCCAGCAGCTAACTTATGTGATTTGCTGATATAAGATCAAGGGATTTTCTGGGTTTTTTTGCAAATAAAGTGTAGGCAATATATAGGGTATAGTCAAAAAGACGGATCCAGCGCTAAGTCTCAAAAGTGGTGTCCTATAATGAAATAACAGCATACTTCAATAGGAAGGCATGGATGGTATGGCGCACAGGCCTCTGTGAGCCCCGGAACATGGATTTCAATTTTGTTTTGTAGCCTTTGTAAGGGAGAAAGAGAGTAAAACCCAATTGTAAAGTTGAAGAGTAGCATGTTAGAAGCAGACACTTTGTGTCTCTCTAAGTCCCATGGGACTGCTGCTATGATTGAAGTAAGGAAAGCATATTCAAAGTGTCCTCCTGCTACGATAGGGGAAGCTCATCTAGGAAGTCATACACTGTCATGGATTCAGATACCAATGTGCTTTGAGACCCTGGAATGAACACAGGTCCAATGACAGCTCCATGCATGTATCAAAGCAGAAGGAGACCACTTTGAGTACACTTTCCTTACTACAGTTATAACAGCGGTCCCACAGGGCTTATAGAGACCTGGAAAGTGGATTTCTTTCTCTTGCATGCTATTCTTCAACTTTTCAATTGGGTTTTACTCTTTATCTCTTACAGGGGTCGCAACACAAAATTGAAATTCATGTTCTGTGGCCCGTGCGCCATACCATCATGTAGTATATCCATGCCTTCCTATTCAAGTACACTATTGTTATTTCAATATAGGACACCAGTGATGAGATATAGCACTGTATCAGACTTTTTGACTACATCCTCTATATGAACTGTTATGTAACTCTCTAATTTACTTTGTGTTTCATTTCTCACCATTTTCATGACCTCTATTTGTCATGAGAGGCTGAAAACCTGTATATTCCTTGTCTTGCTCATAGCTGGGATGTGGATATAATTGTTTCCAGTCTAGATGTTATTTTGTGAGATAAGTACTCACAGTTTGATACATTTGTCTACACTGATACAGTACATTGTAGCAAACTATTAGTACAGAGGAGACATTTGCACTGCTACCTTCCCAGAGGATGGAAGAATTACTTCCCAAACCAACTTCCAGGAAATATAACTAACAAGTTGGTCTCTTGCTGAGAATGAAGTGTCCCTCCCTACTAAGAAGGCAATTTTGAGGATGCAGAAAGGTAAATTTAAAGCATACACGAGTTTTCAACAAGTTTTCTAAAATATAGCAGGTTCTTTTTACCCTCTCATTCTCTGCTGTTTCCACCATTTCATTTCTGTAAGTTCTGATTTTCCAGTGGGCTTCCCAATTTTTCTTTTGCCAATCTGTTTGCAATCCAGTTTCATGGAGGGGCCATGTAGCAAGCCTAGCTTTCTGCCAGTAGTTCACTGTCCTGTACTTTCTTGCTCTGACTTTCCACGCTGCATTACACAATGTGTGGTCCAATTAGCAAGGGGCAGTATCTGCCCACTCTTTTGCTCTCCCAGGACTATTCAGGTATTCTGGCAAAATGGTGAGTAAACCCACTATGGTGTGTGTGTGTGTGTATATTTCATGCAAATATATTAAAGACACGATGAGACTAACACAAGCTAGTAGACGATCATAAGTTGTCTGAAAAGTTAGTGCCTCTTTAACAACTAATAAATGGTGTAAAGGAGCACTCCAAGCAAAAAGCATATTTTAAGTTATGCCTGGTGTTACACATAAGGGGCAGGGCATGGTAAAGGCATTCCACAAATGTGAAACAGAATCTCTGCATTAATTTTGTCCAAACTGTTCCTTTAATAAAACACACAATATTCAACAGCAATCAATGGTATAATACTATTGGAGGCTCTTGAAATAAGTATTTACACAAAAAGAAACTTTACATTAGGAGATCTTCTTTCTGCATTCAGATTCTTTCCCATTTTGTAAGTTAAAAGATAAGTAATGCAACATTCTTAAAAATGTCCGTAGGTAATGTTTCCCTTGTTTTTCGCCCAAAGGTTCATCCTTATGGAGAACTGACTAATGGTAGAGATGGTTGAACACAGTGGCATATACAGGTGGCCACATTTTGCCTCACAGGAAGAAGGTTATTGGTGTCTGTTTTTCCCACCATGTTCTTTCTATGACCTTTTTGGGTCAGTTTCTCAATCTTCAAATGCAATGTAGTTTTTGGGGAAAGGCGGAATCCTGCACAAGTTCTTGCCACACAATAATATAGAGAACATGACCAACAATGCTTGGATGTCTCTTTGTAAAACCCCAGAGCAGCGGCATGGGATTCCTCTATGGAATATGCATGGTTAAATACATGATTCATTTGCACCTTGCATAAATTAGTTTTCTGTACTGAATAAGCCCAGGACCCTGGGTGTATTTAACCCTACAAGTCCATATTTGCAATTTTCTTGAGGGGGTGAAACATTGTCTGCTCTACTACAAATCATAAAACATCTCATTAAAAGTTGCTAGAAACCATCATATATTAAAAGGATTCAGTCGAAATATGCTGTATCTGAGTGTACCAACTTACTACCAGTCCCTTTAAGTTCCACAGAAGTGCTAATTTGACATTTTTTATTATTTATAGCATGATTCCACATGCAGCTGCAACCTCTCTGTGAACTATAGTTACCGTACTGTGTCTGCATCCTTCCCAATGACATGGCCTTTGGCAAATGTAAAAAGTACTAGTTGCATTAAAAGGGTTGTCCCACTAGTCTCCTCTATTATTAAAGCGGAGAGCAATGCTTGGCCCTCACTTGAAGAACCATGTATCAAATGGATTCCCAATCATTTGAATGGGCACCAAGTAATACCATATTTTCAATGCAGTAGCCACTACAGGAGAAGAGTTCATCAGCCCCCAAAAATTACAGCTGAAAACCAAGGTTTCCGCTGATCACCAGTGGGTACTCATTTAGGTAATCACATATGGTCTAGAGCAGCACTTGTCCGGAACCTCACCAACACACTGTTGCCAATGGCTGCACAATTTTATAGCAAAATTGTTTCCTCGTTGGCCTCCGCAGTTGGCATAGCTTGCCCACATGCAGTCAGCAATAACATGCAGCTTCAGACTTAGGCCATCTGTCCACGGCCATGACGGAATATCGCTAGGATATTCCGCCGCAGGGGAGGAGCACTAAAAGGTCTCCGCAATGAGCCTATATTAATGATAGGCTCACCGCAGAGAATTGCAGCAAATCGTGGCATGCCGCGATTTTAATCACCGAAATGGAAAATCGCTGATTCTTCACTCGGGTGCAGTAGGCTGCGCTTTCCATAGTTATCCTAGGGAAAGCGTGCCATGCGAGCGCCGTGTGTGATTTATCGCTGCGGATCTTGCTATGACATATCGCTCGTGGACAGCCAGCCTTAAAGGAGCTGTCCCTATCTGTCAGTGAACTCCCTAAAAAAGTTCTGTCTTCATAAAATTGCTATCACAGACACAAAATGCCTTGTGGGTAAATTCAGCCCACTTCCCAATGTGAACTCTGAAAAGGCTACCTGAGGACTTAGCAGCTCAGATGCATGTTGTTTAAGCTCTTGATGCATTACATTCACATATCCATTTGTGCTTCCCTGTAGTGTGCCTGCTTAGGCTCATGGAAGTACCAAAGTGTGATCAAGCAACAGGGAGTTACAGAAACTTTTTCACCATCCACCTGGGACCATTATTGTTTTACAGTGGCAGTTTTACAACACCTTCCTGAGAGCACTGAAAGATTTATTGGGGAATGAGCGGCGTTTGGATGTATATCAGCAGATATTCCTTGTTTACAAGTGTAAACCAAGTAATAACACAGTGGTAGAAAAACAGTAACTAATTTGGAGACAGGGCCAAAACTTTATTTAATTCTAGTTTTTAAGAGTCAGTGTAGAATATAATGTAAATTAAAAGTCCTCCAAAGAAATTAAGCGAGATGTCTTTGTGGTAGTTGCTCTAGTCCTATATCTTTGGTTACATCCCCTTAAAGGGGTTTACTAATAAACTTCCACAGTATACATTACATATTTTAGATCACTAGAGGCCACACTGCTGGAACTTCTAGTCACCACTAGAATGGAGAACCCAAGTCTCCATATTGCTAGTGAGTCTACCATTCTAATGATTGTGGAATCCCGGCAGTGGGTCCCCAATGATCAAACAGTGTATAATATTTGTAAGTGGAAAATAAACCCTTTAACACCAAAAAATTTAAACTGATGTTTCTACGAAAGTAACGTCTGTTTCTGTATTGCTGTGTATACTATTCCCTAACAAAATCGCAAACAAGAAACAGTTTAATTTTACAGCATTATAAAGGGGATTTCAAGGCAAAAACTATTGATGACTTGTACTCAGGATTGGTCATCAATAGTTAATTTATCAGGGACCTGCTGCTCAGGATCCCCAACAATGAGCTGATAGCTCAGCCCACTGTTAGCGCAGCGAGCCGGACGTGTATCATGGGGACAGCAACAGAAGTGTCCTAGCTGGCCTCACTGCCATTGAAATCAATGAGAGCTGAAGCTGGCTATTACACTTACGATTATGCCTGAGGAAGGACCCTGAGAGGTTCAAAAGCTTGCTATAACATCATGTATTTTTGTTAGGGTGGACACCCACTAGCGATATTTTTCCCTGCGATGCAACAGCGATGATTATGAAACCAATGATTTTCAATGGTTTCATACTCATTTGCGATTTTTTCAGTAGAGCTTGCATCACAGAGAAAAAAATCTGCTATATTGCTCAGCGTTTTCAATGGAGAAAATATAGGGAGTATATTGCAGACTTCTGCCACAGTTATAACAGCTATGACAGCTGTGGGAGGAGTTTCCTTCATCCCCGCGGGGACCGCGGGAATGAAGGAATCCTCTGCCACAGCTGTCACAGCTGTGGCAGAAGTCTAGGATGCAATCCCATTGTTTTCAATGGGGTCAGCGCTGCTGCTGTCGGCCCCATTATAAGCTGTGGGTTTTAGGCAACCCCTGCAGCATGATTTTCAGGGAAGGGCATGAAATATAAGCCCTTCCCTGAAAATCATCCCTAGCTGGTGAAAAAAAAAATTATATACTCACCTCTCTGCCACTCTGGCTGGCTCCCCTGCACTGCTCTGAAGCTCTTTCTGCAGGCGGGGATTTAAAAATCCAGCTTCAGCAGCACCGACCCCATTGAAAGCAATGGGATTGCATCCTGGACTTCTGCCACAGCAGTGACAGTTGTGGCAGAGGATTCCTTCATCCGCGCGGTCCCCACGAGGATGAAGGAAACTCCTTCCACAGCTGTGACAGTTGTGGCAGAGGATTCCTTCATCCCCGCAGTCCCCGCAGGGATGAAGGAAACTCCTGCCACAGCTGTCACAGCTGTGGCAGAAGTCCACGATATGCACCCTATGCTTTCAATGGTGCTGGCGCTGCTGCTGCCGGACCCATTGAAAGCATTTTGCGATATCGCAGTGTTTTTTTGCTCTGCGAGGTGAGTGCTTTCACACGCTCTTGCAGCGCAAGAAAAAAAAAACGCTAGTGGGTGTCTATCCTTAGTCATTAAAATGTTTCATATATACAAGATTACTTGGTTTCCCTTGCTGGGAACAATCACATTTCTGCTTCTGACACTAGGGAGTTCCACAGAAGTATAAAAGCCACTTCAGCTCTCATCGATAGTTTTTGCCGGGAAAACCCCTTTAAGCCTGGAATTCACAAGACGTCTTATGATGTAGTGTGGTATCTGGTAGTGAGACATTAGCAACAGATCCTTTCAGTCCTGTAAGTCGTGGGGTGGGTCCTCACCTCACAAGATGTTTGATCGAATTGAGAGCTGGAGAATGTCATGTTCCTCATCCATTCCTGAGCAATTTTTGCAGTTTAGCAGGGTACATCATCTAGCTGAAAGAGGCCACTGCTATTAAGGAATACTGCTGCCATGATGTGATGTACTTGGTCTATACAATGCTTATGTAGGTGGTACATTTCAAAGTAACATCCACATGAAGGCAGCAGCCAAGGTTTCCCAGCAGAACATTGTCCAGAGAATTATACTAACTCCATCGCCTTGTCTTCTTCCCATAGTGCATCCTGGTGTCATCTCTTCCCCAAGTATGTGACAAAGACACACCCGGCTATCCACATGATGTAATAGAAAATATGATTCATCAGATCATGTCACCTTCTTCCATTGCTCCATGGTCCAGTTCTGATGCTCATGTGCCAATAATATAGAGGAATTGTAGGAACCTTCATTGGAGGACAAAGGTTAACATGAGCACTTTGAACAGTCTGCGGCTTCAGCCCTGCGATACTCTGTATTCTGGCACCTTTCTATCAAAGCCAGCATTAATTTTTCCCATCTTACTTTTTTGATACAGCATCTGCAGTGTCCAAGGAGTGAGCCCCATCCTGAGAGTTTGGGGTTTATATATATATATATATATATATATATATATATATATATATATATATATATATATATATATATATGTGTGTGTTAATAGCAAAAGTCAAACAGTATAGGTAGAAGAAATAACATCACAATAATACGTATGAACACCAGGGACTGGCTGAAGGTTGACACCAAGGGAACGTGGACCAGACAAGAACTTCAACACAAAGGAATAAACGGCACCTACTGAGTGGAAGGGCCCGAATATAAATACTGTAACAATGGCTGATTGGCAGGCTGGGGCCAAGACTTCTCTGCCGACCAATCAGACCACATCCCATCAGATGCATGTGGACTTGTCAGTGTTCAGTCCTGAATGACATGGCGCATGCACCAGCACCACTGTCACATGAGCCGGGCTGATGCCAATGCACCACAATATTGACAGAAGTGTAGCAGGCATCAGTTTGTCATCCAGCACTCCGTCATATCACATATTTTCTGTATTGTGGTTTAACTCATCATTAGAGTATTAAAGACCACATTTTTTTCTCTCCTAGTTATAAGCTTTGGATATTTTACGGTTAATTCAGGAGTGGGGTTATTCTTGTTTACAAGACTAGAAAGTTGTAAGGAAGGTAATAAGAAAACTCCTGATGATGACAGCAGTAAAGGATGGCTATAATGTTGTCTGCGAGATGTTTCTACAATGTATCACTGTCTCTAGATAGAAAGATTATGATGGCTATTGATTACTTGTCTTTGTGGCAAAAGATTTTTTTAGCAATTATACACAGTGCTTCCTCCAGTTTTCAGAATCAAGCAATTTACTCATTATGAAGAAAAACTAGATGGAGGGTAAGTGTTCTCACAGCAAGTTGCTTTAGATAGAGCTTGTTATCTGTAGAACAGACAAGAAAAGCCACATTACTGACAAAATGAATGAAAAATGTGTTTGATGGCACTTCACCATTTATATCATTTTGGCTTTGAGGCATTAAACTGAGAGTGCTTTACAGTGCATGAGAAGAACTAGACGCTCAGTCCAGTCTTAAAGCAGACACATAACTCTGGCAGTTAAAGGGCCTTTGCTTGTTGGATAACCTCTTTCCATGTGCACTAATAGGGTATAATAGAGAGTGGTAATTCTAATAAAATTAGTTGCCCAGTGTTATGTCTTAAAGGGGTTGTTTATTTGTAAACTATTGATGTTCTACCTCCCGGATAGATCATCAATAGTATATCAGGGGGGTCTGTTGCCTGAGACCCCCACCAATCAGCTGTTCACTAGACTAGTGCTCTCATGCACTGAGCTGATTTCTGCAGGAAACAGACAGCTCCGTTCCTACTGCAGTGGCCCAGCTTAGTATTGCAGGCCAAGTTACCATTCATTTCAATGGTAGCAGTACCTGCAATACCATGCTGGGCCACTGCAGTAAGAACAGAGCTGTCTGCTTGCAGTAATGAATTCAGTGCACAAGACTGGTGAACAGCTGATCAGTGGGGGGCCCAGGCGATGGATCTCTGCCAATCAACTATTGAGGGTCGCTATTTCCCTGAAGCGATGGGAGGTGTTTTTGATACAAAAACACCTCACATCCTGCGGGGACATTGCACGTTCCTGAGCTTGATATTGGGCAAAGTTACACGGTCCGATATCATCCTCACCCGTGTGAAATAAGCCTAAAAGGGAAAATATAATAACTTTGTAAGTTATGCTCCCTATCCCTATGCCCTCATAGAGAGTAATAGAAAGAGGGACTTCTCTGTTAAAAGTGTCGGTAGTTTTAGAGGACCACTTAATTCCATAAATTACATGAATGCCCATTGCTGCAGGAAAATCAGTCACTCTCTGAGGGTTTCTAGCAGGAGACCTTCCGAAAATCAACATGGTGTTTGAGATACATTTTCAACATTTGAAACGTGGATGGCCAAAGGAAACAATGCCTTTAAGAGGCACAATGCCTTCAAGAAGGGTATAGTTTATCATTAGGGAGAGCATCTAGAAGGTGTGAGCAGACTTATAAGGCCATGTATGCTCCTCTGGGAAATGTATGCAAATGGAAATATGGGATAATGCCTCTACAGCGTCACCTATTGAAAGGTAGCATCCCTGCAAGTCAACGACAGACCTTTTAACAAGGCTTGTAACAATGACTGGGAATATAAGACAAAGCCAGAGTCTTCTCCAGAAGGAAAAGATAACCATGTACAGACAGAATGTTTTGGGGGGTTTCTGCCTCATCAGTATCAGTAGGTTGCTGGCTTGGCTGGGTCTGAAGCCTATGACATGGGTTCCAGTCACATTCTGTGCATTAAAAAATTCACGCTCAGCAGGAATATAGAAAATATATATATTCTGACTCACTGATACTTTTATACAGCATACTGAAAAGTGGAAATTTGTATCACTTGGTTATTAAACCTATTTGTTAACATTTTACAAATAATTTCATTTTTTCCCATTTTTTTAAAAATCTTTTTGGTGACAAGCATTAAAAGGATATTGAAAAAAAAAATAACCTAAATAATCAGAATAACTATACGCATTAAAAACAGAACTTGGACAGACTAGAAATAGAAGGACAGGCATACTAAAAAGGCCAAAAAGTTCTTTTCGGCAATGGAGCACCTTTATATAAACATTTTTCACCACTCCTAAAATTATGGCATGCGTATCTCTCTTTAGATATATTACTTGGTAGGTCACTTTGGGAAATGCGGGTCAGTTAGGGAAATTAAAAATAGATGGTCACCCTACGTTGAATCCCAAATGACTTTTTGAACCTTTCGATTTTTCTTGTATCTCTTCTTCTAATTTTTAGATGAGTGTTGTAGGTTATTAGTCCACAATTATATGTTAAAGGTTAAGATGTTTATGAACCTTCCAAGCTCTAAAGATCAGACAAAGGGAAGGCACTACTACATCTGAAGGAAATCACTGCGAGGAGATTAAAATTTCAGAAAAATGATGTACTGTCGCATCACGCCTAGTCCTCTCTTGTCACAAGCTTTATAGCTTTTTTTCTGTTACTGCATATGTCTATATATATATATATACACTTAGGAGATGTCCAGATTTTTTATATAACATAACGCTGTTCTTTTTATACACATTGTTACTTTTTTGTAACTTTATAATTAAAAGTTAATAAAAAGAAAAAAAGAGAGAACTGGTACAAAATAACTGTTAATATTAACCAAAACATATCCCTTAATGTTGAGTATTTTTGCATACAAACACAATGGACTGTGAGAGAGCTGTATGCACCTTGGTAATATCTGAACTTTCTACCCCGAGGATACAGGCCCTTCTCATACATGGGCTGAGACGGCAAAGCAATGTGTCTGGCTACTTCTGTACATGACTAATGAGCTACTCAATGGAATGTAAAGGTCCATCACAGAGACAGCTGGAAGGAGAGAGCCACGTTTGATCAATGATGCCAACTTAACTCAACGTCATCATTAAAATTCTGAAAATCAATGTTAAAACAATCAGAATTACACTGTTGTTGGACAAACGACGATGGGCGGCCGGGCTGTGACATGCATAGAAGGGATCTTTGAGATCCAAAGGAAATTAAATTAAATTCCAATTACAAGAACCATCCAATACAAAGATCAGTAAGGATTTAATGAGAGCCAACAATCATTTTTTACATGTAAGCTAACACAGTGCTATGACAGTGACTAATTTACCCAAAGGTCTCTTTATTCATCTGCTGTTTCCAAATGTAACAACTTACCTGATAGAGTTGTTGAATGGACAATAAATACTGTAATATATTCTAACTAATGCATATCATTCAAAAAGCTTTATACATTTTTTTGGAAATCCAATTGAATTTCAAAAATATTGTTTTCAATTAAATCCAAATTTTTATTTAGTTGTGTTAATTTTGTTTAGCCATGTCCAAGATTGTAATGTACGGTAAGTCAAAATGTATTTGCACAAATCACTCCCACCACAAATCCTGAAAACAATGGGCTCATTCCTTAATGAATATTACTTTTCCTCGCATTATCAATTACCCAGAATGGCAGGTTGTAGAGCAGATTTGCCCTAAAATTAGAGAACCATTTGTTACTTTCAGCCATTGCTCAATGGAGTGGCGCCTATGCAGAACCTAGACAGTATGATATACCTAGTGGGTAGGAGGAAGTATCCATGAGGGGCTCTTCTCCAATCAGACATCAGGTACAATTTAGGGAAGACTGTGGACAATGGAAAATTACAGTAAATGTAGCCCATTATTAGTTTTACTACGAGGCTCCATGTTTAACCTTGCAATGTGCATTGTCCCTTCTCTTTAGTGTACAGCATTATTCCTGTGTTGTGACATCACATTTATTATAACTGCATATGACATTATAATGTTTTATTCCTATGCTGTGATGTCACAGAGAACATGATGACCAATGTATGTGTGTTATTCCTGTTCTATGATATCACTGTATACATTACCCCATTATTATAGCATCCCTTTTGTGGTGTTATCCCTGTACTGTATCCTCAATGTGTACACTATTCCACTTTTGTGACCGTGTGTGCATTATGTCTGTACATTACTGTATACATTATCCATGTACTGTGACTTTACATTATGGTTGTATGCATTAGGAAGACCAAAATACTCAAGTTTTTCATGTTCCGAACTTGCTGCTGAATGTCGTCATTGTCAAGTGGAGCCTGTTCCATTTCAAGTTTTGCTATGTAGCCACATGGTTACTTATTATGTCCCTGGTAAGAACCCACCAAAAAGCCATAGAATACTCTGATAAATATAAAATCTTAAAGGGGTTGTCCAGTTGTAAATCATTAATGGTTTATCCTCAGGTCAAAAGACTAATAGAAGATAGGCCAGGGTCAGTCATCCAAGATCTCCCTGATCAGCTGTTCGCTGGGCCGGTGTTATTATGCCCCATCTGATTTGGGCAGGAAGCAGATAGCTCTATACCAACTACAGCGGCCATGCTTGGAATTGAAGGCCAGGTTCCCATTGAAATGGTTGGGAATTTAGCCTGCAATACCAAGCCTGGCCACTGCAGTAACAACAGAGTTGTCTGCTTCCTGTGGAAATCAGCTAAGTGCATGACCATGCTGGTCTTGGTGAACAGGTGTTTTGTGGGTGTCTTGGGTGACCGACCCCTGCCGATCTACTACGCATAACCTGTCTTAGACCAGCTGCACACAGACAGATTTGCATTGCGGAATCCGAAGCAGGTGTCCGACTCCAGGATCTGCAGCAAATACCTTCCATAGCATGCTATGGAAAAGCACTTCTTCCTGTACACTGGAGAAAATCAATTGTGATTTTCTGCTTGCGGAGGAAAAAAACCGCAGCATGGTCTATTTTAGTGCGGTGTCCACACGGACAACTTTCATTGAAGTCTATAGAAGCCATCCGACCTATGGTCCGTCTGCAATTAACATTGCGGAAAATCTGTACTGTGCATGTCCGAGGGCGAGCCATCCGGACCATACGCAAGAAACAGAAGCTACAATCAAATTACTTTAACCTGCTATTTAATAATCCAGGACAATCTCACAACACCAGATGAAGAAAACAAATAGAAACCATTAAAAAAAAACCAAACGTAGTAATTAGAGATGAGCGAGCATACTCGCTAAGGGCAATTACTCGAGCGAGCATTGTCCTTAGTGAGTACCAGCCCGCTCGGAAGAAAAGATTCGGGTGCCGGCGCGGGTGAGCGGTAAGTTGCGGGAGTGAGCAGGGCGCCCCCCGCCGGCACCCAAATCTTTTCTTCCGAGCGGGCAGGTACTCACTAAGGACAATGCTCGCTCGAGTAATTGCCCTTAGCGAGTATGCTCACTTATCTCTAGTAGTAATGTTTTCAAGGATTTTTTATTTTGGGGCTTTTTTTCCACCTATCAGTAGCTTCCATCACATATACAGTATTGTGTGGTTTATTTCTCGTTTTAGCAAAAAAGATGAACTATGTTTTTTAAGTATTCTTATCAAAAGTACACTCTAACCAGGGGCGACTAGACAGTGGTCTGGGTACCCAAGCATTAAATTTAATGGGGCCCTTACCAACCACACTTGTCATGGGCACTGCCCTAATGGTCAGTCTGCCCCTGATTATAGCTAATAGGAAGTGATTTTTGTATAGTACCATCATCATTTGCATTCATACACACAGAGTAGAAGGTCAGTATCTGTTTCTACGAGCATCCAATCTATAACACATTCACATAAAGAGCATTGAATAAAATAAACACATATAGTATGTAAGGCTGAAAAAAGTCACAAGTCCATCCAGTTCAGCCTATTACACTGCAATGTGGATCCAAAGGAAGGCAAAGAAAATCCCATAAGGCAGAAGCCAATTTTCCTCACCTCAGGGAAAAAAATTTCCCCTCGACTCCATATTTGGCAATCAAAATAAACCTATAAAACAAGGTGATATTTAGGCTGAATGATTTATTTATATGAATTGTAAAGTCACTTTCGCTCCTGGCACAACACCGCACGCTGATCTTCTTTGCTGGATTTCCTTAATGCCTCCTTTTTCTGGATATAATTTCCATGTGATGGAGTTTGAAATGACCTATTTCTGATAGTGACCTCATTCTACTTTCTTAAAGTCATTTTCCAATTGAATGAACATAATGTCACTAGATGTTTGACAAAATGCTTTTTGCATCAATTAATTTAGCCCAGGTTAGACTATTGGATTATTCACCAAAGGAGTTGATGAGGAGTCTTGTACTGAGATGAGTCAATATTGGCTGTGATATGTTATATGGAAAAGGATCATTTCAGGATATTTCAGCATTCGACTGTCAGCAAAGTTTTTAGAATATTCAGTCAGGAGAAAATATATACAGAGGCTCAGCCAGACCAACAATAATTGGTACAATCCTAAGCCTCAAGTAACCTTTTTCATAAGGATGATGAACTTCCTTATTTTTTAGAAAACTAATGCATAAATAATGTGGTACCTGCCCAACAGAATAGTTGACCGGTGGACCGAAGATCTGGCGCAATAATGAACTATGAAATAACATCCTCAAAAAAGGTCCAGTTAAAGGCAACCATATGTAAAACAGTTTTTTTTTTTTTTAAATAACATGCTACTTGGGTCTCTTATGGGTTAATTCACTGATAATGATTAGATTTTTGATGATTTGCTGTGTATGCAAGGAAATAACAAAGTTCACCATACAATATAAAAGTGTAGGTTCAGATATTCTGTATATATATATATATATATATATATATATATATATATATATATATATATATATATATATATATATATATATATATATATGGAAGGTGAGCTCTAGGCATCCCAGTCTGTAATGACTCCGGCTGGATAGTAGATGACATAATTGGACTTAACCTTTGGCAATTGCCTTTCCCGGTTACTAATGGTGTCTCCCAGTACTCAGATACCCCCAGGACTTTCAGTAGGGCGGAATTATGTCACAACCGGACAGTCAAATGTGCCATAATATGAAGCACATATCAACACTAGTAGGTAACAAAGATGAAAGAATAGGAACTCATCAATAGATGACAGGTACAGAATGGTGATGGCAATCAGATAATGGCACAAATGAACGATAATGAGAATAACTGAGAGTTACTAATCCTAACTATACCTTTCCCTAAATCTCCCTTTAACCTATCTCTGACCCTAACACCTGACACCTCTGTCCCTGGGTATCAATACAGATATTCCTAATGGATACTCTATATGAAATACTGATCCTGAGAAACAATGAAAGCGTAGTAAAACTCAGAGACAAAAAAAAACAAATTGAGCAGAGCTGAACTAAGAAACAAGGCAAAGATAGATGCAAACAGACAAGAAGCAACAACAAACAACAAGGCTAAGTGGCAGGAACGATATTAGAAATCACTTAGAAATCACAGGAACGAAAGGACTCTTACAAAAAACCAAGTTAAACTAGGAACAGGATACCAGAATCATAAAAAGAATACTGGATTAAAACACACACATAGCTTAAACTATAACCGGCAACACATTGCAGTATCCAGGAAAATGTAAAGATAGGCTAAGCATTTAGGAACTCCTCTTCGAACAACCCTGTGTTACCATGCAGCGCGGCGCGGGATCCCGCGGTCGGCGCGCGTCGCTCCGGCGTCGGCTCCAGCAGCCTGGAGCCCTGTGTCGAGGTTATCCCAGCAGCTTGGGAGGGCCGGTGGGCGGCGGCGTGGGCGTGTCCGCCCGTGGGGTGCCGCCCGCACTCCTCCGTTCGTCTTGTGCAGCGGTGGGTGGAGTTGCCTCCTCCCGCTCTCCGCCCGGGGGCGGAACCTTGTGGTTGGGAGACTGGCGGTGATGTGGGCTCGCTGCCAGTTGTTGGTTCTGCTTTCAGCTAGTCAGTCTGTCTGCAGTTTACCTCAGCCAGTCCCTGGTTGTCTGTCAGCCCTGCTATCCTTTCTCAGCCTGTTTCTGTTGGTCCTGTTAGCCCCTAGTCTGGTCTGTCCCAGTCAGCACTAGTTGCTATTCGGGTCCTGTCTATCTGCCTGTGAGCTCCATCTCCAGCCCTGCTTGTACTTGTAAGTTTTGTTGGTTTGTTACACCTGCCTCTTCTGTCGGCACTCTGTCCCCTGTTAGTAGTTCCAGCTAGGCAGTCGCCAGGTCCCTAGCCAGTGCAGGGACTGCCGCCCAGTTGTCCGCCTGGGGTTAGCCAGGGCCGAGGCAAGTAGGCAGGGACAGTGGGGTGCAGGAGATCAGGGCACCCCAACTGGCGCTCGGGGGGCAGAGTGCCGTAACATAATAACTGGCCTTTAAAATACCTTTTTTTTCATGGCGGCGATCAGCGCCCTTGCAAACCAGCTGCAAGACCTGGTGCCGGTGATCCGGGATTTGTCAGCTCGCATGGTGGCCCAGGAGCAGTGGGCGTTGTCGCAGGGGCAGAACGCCTTTACCTGTCCCGAACCCAAGTGCCCTCTCCCCGAGGTGTTCTCTGGGGAGAGGAACAAGTTTTTCGTTTTTCAACAGGCGTGTCGCCTGTTTTTTCGGATGCGTCCCCGTTCTTCGGGCTCAGAGGCCCAGAGGGTCGGGCTTATAATGTCCCTGCTGCGGGGCTCTGCCCAGACTTGGGCCTTTTCTATTCCCGAGGGTTCCCCCTCCCTGCAGTCGGTGGACTCCTTTTTTCAGGAACTCGGGGGCATCTTCGATGAGCCGGACCGAGTGGGGTTGGCGGTTTCACGGTTGCTGGCGCTGCATCAGGGGTCGCTTTGTGTGGAGGATTATTGCTCCAGTTTCAGACGCTATGCGGGCGACACTGCATGGAACGAGAGTGCCCTGAAGGACGTTTTTCTGCAGGGTCTCTCGGACGCGGTCAAAGAGCTGTTGATCTCCCATCCCATTCCCGGGTCCTTAAAGGAGGCCATGGAGCTAGCGGTGAAGGCAGATAGGAGGCTCAGGGCTGGGAAGCAGGACAGGCAGACCAGTAGAGTCAGGGAGGTCGTTTGTCCGGTTCCTTCCTCTTCCGTACCAGTCTCTGTTCCCGAACCTATGGAACTGGACCCGCTGGACCCCAAGGAGCGACGCCGAGTTCGGTTATTGCATCATCTCTGCCTCTACTGCGGGAAAGCTGGACATCGGGTGATAACCTGCCCCCTGAGGCCTCAGCGCTCACAGTCCGAATCGGCAGAAAGACTCCCAGTCCTAGGCGATTGCAGGGAGGGTCGCCTAGGACCACAGGTACGTCCTAGACTTCTAATACCCTGCCAGGTTAGATTCCGGAACTTCTCCCGCCTAGGGCAGGCATTTATTGATTCCGGAGCAGCCGCTAACCTGGTAAGCATGCGTCTTGTTGAGCCCCTGAGGGCGGAATTTTTGGCGCTGAAGACGCCAATTCGTTTTGCTAGCATTGATGCTACTCCTCTGGCTTCGGGCTTGGTACGATGGAGGACCCCAGTGTTACAACTCACTGTGGGGGGTCGCCATTCGGAAGGTCTATCATTCCTGGTAATGGAGAAAATGTCGGTAGACATGGTACTAGGGATGCCGTGGCTGGCGTTGCATAACCCCCAATTCGATTGGGCCACTGGGGAGCTAACCCAGTGGGGCCCGTTCTGCCATAGCCATCGCGCTTCCCATCCTCCCTGCTCAGTCGAGACCGCACTCAGTCCCCGAGGTCCCACTTACCTTCACACCCCGTCCGCCTGCCCTGCTGCTGATGTCGCCACCGATGCCCTGCAGGGGGGACGGAAGAAAGGGGTGGGGTCTCGTATGCAGTTGCGTTGTGAGGAGAGTCTGTCGGTGGTTGAGCCGTACAGGGCGGGACAGAAGGGGTACCGGTCCTCTGGAAATCGCAAAAGGAGGGGTCGCAGGGGGTTCCATAAGTCTGTGTCGAAACCTGTTGTCCCTTCGGTGATGCCCACCTCCGGTCCCCCGCCGCCCACCCCGGTCCGTGATGAAGTTGAATACGAGGCCCAGGAGATCCTGGATTCTCGCCGGGCTACAGGAACCTTACAATATTTGGGGGCCCGGAAGAGTTTTTTGGAGTATGATAGCTCAGATGACAGTGATTTTAAAGTTGGAGATGCCTCAGATTTTGAAGGCAGCGTCATTGGTAGCGAGGATGGGTCAAAAGACAGTGGTGAATGGTTGGACATTGACTCGGAAGACGACCTGAAACATGACGATATGTCAACGGTTGGCCCTGAAGGAAATGGGGCAGCCACAGACTACCGAAATCATGGACCTGAGGATCAGCCCATGGTGACCGCCCAGGTGGGTCACATTCTCGGGTTGGTACAGCGTTTTCGCAGCCGCCTCCTGGATAAGCCTGGTCGAGTTTCCGGGGGCCCGGAGGTCCCCCGTCAGAGGGGGGGTAATGTTACCATGCAGCGCGGCGCGGGATCCCGCGGTCGGCGCGCGTCGCTCCGGCGTCGGCTCCAGCAGCCTGGAGCCCTGTGTCGAGGTTATCCCAGCAGCTTGGGAGGGCCGGTGGGCGGCGGCGTGGGCGTGTCCGCCCGTGGGGTGCCGCCCGCACTCCTCCGTTCGTCTTGTGCAGCGGTGGGTGGAGTTGCCTCCTCCCGCTCTCCGCCCGGGGGCGGAACCTTGTGGTTGGGAGACTGGCGGTGATGTGGGCTCGCTGCCAGTTGTTGGTTCTGCTTTCAGCTAGTCAGTCTGTCTGCAGTTTACCTCAGCCAGTCCCTGGTTGTCTGTCAGCCCTGCTATCCTTTCTCAGCCTGTTTCTGTTGGTCCTGTTAGCCCCTAGTCTGGTCTGTCCCAGTCAGCACTAGTTGCTATTCGGGTCCTGTCTATCTGCCTGTGAGCTCCATCTCCAGCCCTGCTTGTACTTGTAAGTTTTGTTGGTTTGTTACACCTGCCTCTTCTGTCGGCACTCTGTCCCCTGTTAGTAGTTCCAGCTAGGCAGTCGCCAGGTCCCTAGCCAGTGCAGGGACTGCCGCCCAGTTGTCCGCCTGGGGTTAGCCAGGGCCGAGGCAAGTAGGCAGGGACAGTGGGGTGCAGGAGATCAGGGCACCCCAACTGGCGCTCGGGGGGCAGAGTGCCGTAACACCCTGAGCTGCAACAGTGTGGTCAGCTGACCCACACTAATGGATTAACTGTTAAAAAAACAGCATTGCAAATACCCCAACAACAATCTAGAAGAAAGGGGATCGCGAAACTGCAGGAGAATTCCTGCTATCTGTAACATAAATCAACACTAAATCTCACACCGCACTGTATCTTTAATTAACTACAAACTATAGATAATATCAGGGCACTTTTTGTGTTTATTTATAAGGTGTGCCCCATAGCTATGATGTCACAATAACACGTTTTCATTTTAAACTATTTTGTTGTTATAATGTCATAATAGTGATGATGTCACAATAGTGTTGGTCTTTTTTAGCTAATTTGGGTTGTATTGCTATGATGTCATGACAGGGTTTGTTCTTATTGCTAGTCTGTGATGTGATGATGTCACAATAGGGTTTGCTCTTGTAGCCAGTCTGTGCCCTTGTGTGATCTCACAATGGTGTTTGTTATTTTTGTTACTTTGTGTTCTATTATGATGATGGTATAACAATTGACAGTATTTTAATATGCAATCTGTGTTTTACTGTGATGTCACAACAATGTTTTCTTTATTCCATAGTTGTATTCTATGTTGATTATTTATATGCTTTGTTGCATTATGATGATGTTATTCAATGTCAAATTGGTCCATCAGGCTATAATAGGGTGCCCTATGTATACAATAACAATGTCCCAATTGTTCAGTAGAACACAACCCTATTTGAAACTGGAATGAAAACAATTACTTGATACTAAGGACTATTTTTTGGTTTTATTCACCTTTATACTTTATTATTTTCATTGTGCACACAGGTCATATAAATAAAAAAGATAAAAAAGTGTACAATGCAATCAAAAGTAGGCATACACGTTTCTTGTAAAGATTGCCCCTAAACACTCAGGATAATTTCCTTTGGCATGCCTAAGTACCCTCAGTCTAACTCTGACCCCATCCCCAACTGACATCCCAGGAACTGACATAAAGACTAAGTATAGTACAAATATGACGTATATCAAAATGGCTCTGCCTAGTGCAAGGATAGGATTGATAGCAATGGTGTACATGTAAAAGAGAGGGCCCCAAAGCAAAGTTAAAAATAGGCCCCCTATTAAGATGCAGGACAGAAGAGTCTGTTGTCTGTTTTCTCTTCTACTCCCTTTCCATGGCCCTTAAGACATTTCTTAACCCTCTTGTTTTAACCGATTCAGTTCCTCTGTAGTGGGGAGTTCTGCACTGGTTCCAACTATCCAGTAAAATACAGTTTGGAAGCCAAATATGCCTGGGTCCCCTCCCTCCATGGTCTGCCTCTATGGTACATAGGCCTTTAATTGGTAGTGCTGTCCTGAGATGATCTGTAGTCTATAATGATCAGTTACATAGATTAATTTTTTTTACGGGAAACTGTTACCACCAGTAGTCAAACTGGAGCAGCCAGCAAGAAGTTGCTGCATCTGTTTTATACACTTGCTTCATAGCTTGGCTAGTTTTCACTAGAAACAGTCAGCAAGCTAGCTCTTGGACAGAATACCAATGAGATAGCAGACTTCCTATAATGCACAGATAGTTTCCACTACATCAAATTATTATACACTGCTAGGGGTAAACTCTACACTTCTTCGAATACAACTGTCAAGAGCACGTTCTGTGTAAACCTTGAGCTGCAAGGAATTCTGGAGATTATAAGTCTAAAGCCTCGAGAATTGCAAATGCAGCTCTGGGCTCTAATATAGATTGTAGCATTGAGAAAGATAAATGATACAATGTTTTTACAAATTGATGGTGCTTTCACATATTTCCGTTGTATTCAGTCTGTTTATTTTTGCATCTGACCACGGCAAAAGTGATGGAAACATTACACACTTGTTGATGCCCATACACTGGCTGATTTTCAGAATTCTGGCTTGTGAGGGTAGTGTTGAGCGAATTGAAATAGTCACTGCCTGTTCCAGGTCGAATTTTGCTAAATGTTTGGTTCAGCATGAACCAAAATCTTGGGCAGTTTTTCTTGGCCAAACCTACTAAAATTATTCTTCCTCGTCTTCACTTCTTTTATCCTACAGAGGAGAAAGAGAAGATGTTCTCCTTCTCCTCCAGAGGAAGAAGCAGCATGATGGCTAAGTAGTTAGCACTGTTGCATTGCAGCGCTGGGGTCCTAGCTTCAAATGTGACCAAGGACAACATTTGGTCAGATTTGGATCTAGGAATCCAGTGCTGCAAGGCAACACTGAGTGGAGGAGGAGTTTTATGGCTATTAGATAGTGTTATACATCAATTTTAGGGGTATTAGTGAAGTTCCAGTTTAGTTCAAGCTAATTTGGACTGAACCAAACTTTTTGCAGAAGTTCAGTGAACTGGCCAAGTCTAACTTTTCAAAAGTTTGTTGAATACTAGTTAGGGGGTACAGTTTTAGTATCAGTTTTTCTTTGGATCCAGACATATGTGAACAAGATCTTCCTTACGTTGATTAATTCATAGGTGAAACAACACTTTAGCATATTCCATCAGACTTTTTATTTTACGAGTATCCCAGATTGCAGAGCAATCGTCAATGGTCAAAAGATGTCCGCCCATGATTACATATGTATCAGACCAGAGGCGTAACTTGAAGCTCCTGGGCCCCAGTGCAAAACCTGTAACAGGGCCCCCAACTATAATGCTTTATTCATAGTACTGGGCTCCCTATATGGAGAGGAGAGGCATTATGGGCCCCCTAAGGCTCTTGGGCCCGGGTGCAACCGCATCCCCTGCATCCTCTATAGTTACGCCCCTGTATCAGACACATCTCCAGATTTGATAAACTCGAGAAGCATAAATGTAAATAATGATTTTTGTATCTTTTTAGAAGCTTTACCATTATTAAAATTTAGGCTCATTTAGAAGTCCTTCTTCAGATCTTGATACATTTACCTTGATCCTATTATCTGCAGAACTTCTTAATCATTTATTTTCTCTTCTTGAATAAATGAAATGTGTAATTGACATCATATAGAAAGTATATACCCAGAAGCTTGAGTTAATACATCTCATTCTTACAGGCATTGTGAAAAGATTGCATACAGGCTGTCCATCAGCAATGTGTCAGTGAGATGGTGACAGGAGAGCTGTAAGTAGCCTTTGTTGTGGAAGCATGGAGAGCGACATGCAGAACTGCCAGAAAGAACTGCCACCTTCTCACAGAGCTGAAAGATACAAACTGTCTGCGTGCTTCACTCACTCCGTGTTTATTAGTATCCGCCGGCACTGATCTTAAAGTTGATAGGCAAATGAACAAGAAACAGCTCAGAGACAAGCGCCAATGTGCTTTCCCCAAACGCAACATTGCGGAGAGGAGATTTCTAGGGTTTCTTACAGTACTGAAGAATAAATTGGCGTTACCTTTACGCACCACTGTGAAGCACAAATGAAAAAAACATTGTGAGGCTTTCAGGAAAAATCTACTTTTACCCTTGATACACTATATATTTTTGAACATTAAAACATTATGTAGTCATTGCTTAGCATTATGGGTACTACACATGGTCCAAGGGTTGAACAGGGTGAAATTTTTGGGATAAAGATTGGGGAGTTGTCCAATTTCATCTGATGACTGATTGCAATGACATCAAATATATACATTATGCACTGTTTCAAAAAATTTCTTTGTAAAATGTGTTGTGATTGCCCCGAAGGTCTGAACATAGGAAGATGTTTGATCATACAGGTTCATGAGATATCTCATCATGTATCGGCAGTTGTACTTTTTATCATTAGGTTCTTGAATTTGATTCGGAAGGAGGAACCACCAATGTGATAAATGTATATCCAGTGATATGGTCATCCTGTAGTCGTGAGCTGGCTGATATTTGAGTTTACTAACATTATGCATCCCTCTGTGCATATGGGAAGCGGTGCAAGTTGAAGTTCCTGGGTCAGATGTAAAATCTGTTACAGGCCATCAACTTCCCATGCAATTTATAATACTGGTTTCCTTTTATATGCATAAAGTACTGTTACCTTTACATGGGACAGTTATGAATTTAGTAATCGCTTGAAACAGCAACCTTCAGAGCACTGAATAGGATATTCGCTCAGTAGTCGCTAGTCGTTGCTTTTCAGCTTGCTGAAACAAAATGACTAATGAGCATCTCCTCACTCAGTGTAAACGGGAGATTGCTTACCTTTGAACAAATGCCTGTTCAATGTAAATAGAGGTGGGCGACCGGAAGAACTCTTCGGCATGTTCTGCCTCCATTCATTGAATGACTATCGCTCCTGTGTGAAAACACAAGAGCAATAGTCATTGGAAAGACTGTTTGGCACTCATGCGCTAGACAGTTGTCCCCGTATAAAGGTACCTTTATGCACAGAATGATATTCCCCAATAGGGACAATAGACACAGCAAAGTCACTTTACAGGAATATAGTAATAAATGCAGTGATGTCACAACACAGAAAAAAATTTACAGTAAGGGTCTAGCTATAGGGGGTGCCGAGGTACCAAATTTCACCACAGGTCAGGAGTATCAGATTCAGCATGGTTATTCCCAGTCCATGCTCAGAAAACGGTTCGCTGGCAGGTCTAGTCAGGAAGTGCCCTAAGCTGGAAACTAACAGGGAGGATGGTACCTGTGGAGCCGCAGTTCCTGTAGTTCCCTCATCAAGTTATTAGAAAATAATAGTAGACGTATTCACTGGGGACAAATATGGACATATGTATAATGACAAAAATGTAGAGAACACAAAATAGGGTAAAAATCGTAAGCAAAATTTGAGAAAGGGAAAGCTATCCATAACTCTGAAGTAGTGGATCCTGCCTAAAAAAGTGGGGTGATCGTCCTGATTTGAACAGCCCCACATCAGGAACCTAAGGCTCCTAGTCTATCCCTGGATGGAGGATAGAATCATAGAATGGTAGAGTTGGAAGGGACCTCCAGGGTCATCGGGTCCAACCCCTTGCTCAGTGCAGGATTCACAAAATCATCCCAAGCAGATATTTGTCATGCTTTTGTTTGAATACTTCCATTGAAGGAGAACTCACCACCTCCCGTGGTAACCTGTTCCACTCATTGATCACCCTCACTGTCAGAAAGTGTTTTTTAATATCTAATTTGTGTTTCCTGCCTTTCAATTTCATCCCATTGCTTCTAGTCTTAGAATAGGGCTGATCCATCTGCAATGTGACAGCCCTTCAGATATTTGTAGACAGCCATTAAGTCTCCTCTCAGCCTTCTTTTTTGCTAACTAAAAATTCCCAGATCCTTTAACCGTTCCTCATAGGACATGATTTGCAGACGGCTCACCATCTTGGTAATTCTTTTCTGAACTTGCTCCAGTTTGTCTATGTCTTTTTTTAAAGTAAGGTGCCCAGAACTGGACACAGTATTCCAGATGAGGTCTGACTAAGGAAGAGCAGAGGGGGATAATTACCTCAAATGATCTAGACTTGATGCTTCTCTTAATACATCCCAGAATTGTGTTTGCCTTTTTGGCGGCTTAATCACATTGTTGACTCATGTTCGGTTTATGATTTATTAATATACCCAAGGCTTTTTCCCATGTGCTGCTGCTTAGCCCAATTCCACCCATACTGTATGTGTGTTTTTCATTTTTCTTGCCCAGATGTAGGACTTTGCATTTCTCCTTGTTAAATACCATTCTGTTAGTCGCTGTCCACTGTGGAAGCTTTTCTAGATCTTTTTGAATACTCTCTCTCTCTTCTGTCTTATCAAGCCAGTCGGTGATTCTGTCATAGAAGGAAACTAGATTTGTCTGGCATGGCTTGTTTGTTACAAACCCATGCTGGCTGTCGTTAATTACTCCATTTTTATCCAAGTACTTGCATAGATGCTGTTTAATAATTTGTTCAAACATTTTTCCTGGTATAGACGTCAGGCTCACAGGCCTGTAGTTTCCTTGATCCACATTCTTCCCTTTTTTAAGATAGGAAGAACATTTGCCCTTTTCCAATCTTCTGGGCCTTCTGCTCTCCAGGAATTTTCAAAGATTATGGTGAGTGGTTCAGCAATTACCCCCGCTGCTTCCTTTAGTATCCTAGAATGTAATTCATCTGGACCTTGAGACTTGAATTCGTTTAAGTTAACTATGTGTTTCCTCACCATCTCTTTGCTTATAGATAGCCTGCATTCTTTTATTCCTCCAATAGCACAGGGAAGATCAGTTGATGTTCCATCTACTTTCTGAGGGAAAACAGATACAAAATAGGAATTTAAAAGATCGGCCTTCTCAACATCATTCTTAACTAATTCATCATTTTCATTTTCTAAGTATCCAATAGCCTCTTTGACTTTTCTGTTTTTTTTAGACATACCCCCCAAATCCTTTTTTTATTGCTTATGGCCTCTGTTGCAAGCCTCAATTCATTATTAGCTTTAGCTTTTCTGACACTTGCCCTACAGTTTCTGCAGACCACATTGTATTCTTCTTTAGATATTCCCCCTTTTTCCATTTGATATACATATTTTTCTTCCTTTTGAACATGTGTGCAAGTTCTGTGTTCATCCATCCTGGTCTCTTTAAGTGCTTCCCATTCTTCCTTCTTTTATGGATTGATAACGATTGTGCTTTGAGAATCTCATTTCGCAATATTTCCCAACCTTTTTGGACATTTCTGTCCTTAAGAACATCCAGCCATTGGATTCTTTCTAGCCTCTTTCTGAGTTAATTAAAATCTGCCTTTATGAAATCGAGCCTTGAAGTCTGAGCTTCCTCCACCTTTAATCCAAAATTCAAGGATAACATGATTACTGCCTTCTAATGTCCCAGCCACATCTACTTCCTCAACCATTCACTCCCTGTTGGTAAGAATTAGGTCCAGGATAGAAGATCCACATGTTTTCTCTTCTACCTTTTGAAAGATAAAGTTGTCAGCAAGAGCAGATAAGAATTTGTTGGATCCATTACTTTTACCTGAGAGAGATTCCCAACATGTCTAGATAGTTACAATCTGCCATGACCACTATGTCATGTTTTTTTGAGAGCTTGGCCATCTGATGTTCAGATAGGGAGATTAAATTTATTAGATGGAAACAGCCAAGTAAAAAACAGAACTAGGTGATAGTGAATAAGCCCCAAACAAAGTTTAAACAGCCACTATACTTAAAGGGGTTGTCCCGCGATGACAAGTTAAGTTAAACACTTCTGTATGGCCATATACATGCACTTTGTAATATACATCGTGCATGAAATATGTGCCATACAGAAGTTATATACTCACCTTCCCTGCGCTGGCGTCCCCGTCTCCATGGTGCCGTCTAATTTCAGCGTCTAATCGCCCGATTAGACGTGCTTGCGCAGAAGGGTCTTCTCCCTTCTGGTCGGTCCGGGCACGAGCGGCGTTCTGGCTCCGCCCCCTTCTACGCGTCATCGCATAGCTCCGCCCCGTCTTGTGTGCCGATTCCAGTCAATCAGGAGGCTGGAATCGGCAATGGACCGCACAGAGCCCACGGTGCACCATGGGAGAAGACCCGCGGTGCATCGTGGGTGAAGATCCCGGTGGCCATCTTGGAGGAAAAGAAGGAAGAAGTTGCAGAGAGGGGATTCGGGTAAGTAAATTTTTTTTTTTATTTCAACACATCCCTTGGGTTTGTCCTGCGCTGAACGGGGGGCCTATGCAAAAAAAAAACCTGTTTCGGCGTGGGACAACCCCTTTAACAGGAGACTGCTGCCTCACCAGACACCTCAGGCAGGTCAACAACTGGCACCCATATGGAGGCTGGAATAAATACAATTCTGTCATGACGGATTGGCCGGCTAAAGACATTTCCCTGCTGAACCATGAGCCAATATACTACAGGAAGTTGTTCACAGATGGGTGTCCAGCAACAAAATAACAGGATGCATGTGCTGAGGATGCCATCAAATGGATGCCATAACACCACAATTTGAATTTTCTTTCATACATACATGGAAGTTTATTGCTCCACTTGTTAATGAATGGAGCAATATTACCAATCTATAATCACTTATTGGTGTGAATGGACCATTGGACTACACAGTATTACTTATCAGTGATCATTTATCATTTCGGAGAAGTCTAAAATTTAACTGGTCATACACAAAAGATTAACGCTGGCCAAACTTGATAATTTCAACATGTTTGGCTGACAATCTAAGGTGTGTGGAAGCTTCCTGACTTTTCATCAATGGCCGTTGTCAAGGCAAAAAAGAATCAGGCAGTTGGATTTCAGTATGCCCAATCCTTTTATTCTCAAGGAGATAAGCCACCACCAAAGGTCTCTAGAAGCGACTTACTCTCCTGTCTATTCAGAACATATGCACCTTGGCCAAGTCAAGTGTGAATGTGTATGATAGGGTCAGGAAAGATGCAGTAGCTGTCAGTCAAACGATCACTTAATCAACAGATACCTTGCCCAACTTCCCCCCATACACATGTATCTTGGCTCAGCCTAGGTGCATATGTTGTGAATCAAGAGAGAGGAGTAAGCTGCGGCTCTACAGGGCTTGCAGCAAACTATTTTCCCAAGGATAAAAGAATCAGGCAATCCAACTGCTTAAACCTAATCTCCCCTGACTTCTGCTACCAGGGGCGAACTGGGAGGCCATCATACATATTAGATGCTTGGAAGGTCTCATTGAAATCGATGGGTTTGACCAATCTACATCTAATGTGTATGACCACAAAAAAAACTAAATATAAAGCAACTTTTCACAATAATCTATTACTGTAAAATACAAGCGATGTATTCCTTAGTGACAAGACAATATATTATTACTATTGTAATGTTAGTTTGTCCTTTCTGCAAAAACACGGAACACTGTATAAAATACATCAACATGATAATGCTCTTTAGACTGGAAGGTCTGGAATGTAATTGACTTCACCTACCCATTATTCCTGAGACAGATTATCCTAGGATCTCATAAACACCCATTAGAGGTGAATGATAGTATTGATAGTTTGACACCTTTCTTGCTTTTTCTGTTTTGCTAGTGACATTTTCCTGTCCAGATATGCATAATAAGCAAATAAAGGACAAAATTTTAAGGTCAAACACAGCTGCAATGCAATAGGTGTCAAACTTAGTTTTACTTCGTCGGAACATTCTGTTGTTGAAGACGAGGATTATTTGACACAGACCTGTCAATCATTAAGTACAAATCAGTTTCTGTTTTCCTATTTTAAGCTGAATCGGGAGATAAATTTACCAGCTTCTATTCAAAATATTCCGGCAGCTGAAAATTCTGATTTATATATCTCTATCATACAAGGATTACAAAGTTGGATCAAATGTTAAATGTATAGCATTTTACTGGATCCCACCTTTCTTTCAACCAAAAATAGGGGTCTACATAAATAAAGAAAATAATTTTACCAAATATGTTTTAGTTATTATGTAATGTAAGGCTCTGCTCACACTAGCCACAAGGTATCCATTCTCCAATGGCTTCAAACAGACACTGACAGAACCCATTGACTTTAATGGGGTCTGTCAACATTTCGAAATTTTTGACAGCAACAACAGAGCTATAGACTGTGTATAACCGTTTACCGGAACTCACAAATGCAAAGGCAAACAGATCATAAGAAGTCTTCTATGTGAGAGGTTAATTTTCCTAATTTATACAATATTGTACAACAACTTCCCATGTTGTGTTGTGGGCTTCCATAGTTTTTAGGCATGTTAGTCAACTGTGCCCTGTCCAATATGGAGTAACGCAGTAAACGGCAGCAGACACCATGATTGGTGGGAAAATCTAACAGTGGTTAGCCTCAACCAGCCTGAGGACACAGGAGCATGGACACATCTGATTGGTCATGTGGAATTGTTGTAAAAATATATTTAGGAGTAGTGTTTTCACCAAGGAAGGGAGTTGTAATGGTGAGTGGTAATAGGAGTCAGAGAGTGAGTATAAGAACATCTGAAAAGCGTGTGACGCAGATAGCTAGTGATAGAGCCGTTGTCGGCCATATGCCCTTGCTATGTGTACCTAACCCTCCTTCCTGCATTTCACATGCTAATCACACTCCTAGTGTACTCAACATCAGATGAAATGAGATCTTTAAAATTTTTATATACAACAATAAAAGTTTCTAAAAGTTTACCAAAATGTTTAATACGATGATTTAATGTATAAAAACGTAAGTAACATAGTAACAAAGTTTGTAAGGCTGAATGAAGACAATGTCCATCTAGTCCAGCCTGTCTAGCTTCCTGTTTTGTTGATCCAGAGGAAGGCAAAAAACCCCAAGAGCAGAAGCCAATTAGCCCTTTTGGGGAAACAATTCCTTCCCGACTTCCTAATGGCAATCAGACTGTTCCCTGGATCAACCCCTAATAGTTCTTACCTGCCTGTATACCCGGATTAACAAATAATCCTAGATTTATAGCCTATAATATCCTTCCTCTTCAGAAAGACATCAAGTCCCCTTTCAAACTCCTCTAAGGATTTTGCCATCACTACGTCCTCAGGCAGAGAGTTCCACAGTCTAGGTTATTCTATGACAATAGATTCTATTTAGAGAGGTTGTCCAGCTCCATGAAATTTTTTAAATACAGCTTACAATCGTGTAAAATAACAAAAGGTGCAATACTGTACCCCACCACTGCAATTCTGGCATTGATGTTTCCTTGGTCCTCCCCACCAGTCTCTGTTCTTACTGCTTCAGTGATGATGTGTCAGTGTAAGGAGTGAGTGCTACTTCCAGTTTGGAATTTGACCTGGTATGGAGAGGATGCTATCACAGGTGCTGTGAAAGGACAGCTACTAAAGCACTTGTGCATAGGAAGGGGAAGTAAAGGGTTAAAGAAGGCTTTGCACCCCTTCTTGACATACCGATGATGCAATTAGCGCATCACTGCCCTGATCAGCCCCTCCATTGGGAACAGGGTAGGGATGGATCCCCACCCCCTCCAGCACATGACTGCTGATGGGACCAAAGAAATATCCTGAAAATTCTGTATCAATATAAAGAAAATAATGCACCACAAGGAAGAAATGCACAGATAGTACATGGAGGTTCTATGTGACAGGGAGAGGCCAAAAACCTGTGAGCAGAAGGAGTTGCAGAAGAAGAGTAACAACCTGCAGTGCAAGCAGAAGCAAGGTCAGTGAAAGCATAGAGGGGCTGTGCCTGGATGAAGTAAGCTACTGCAGTAGCTCAGAGGCACTGCTGAGAGTACGGTACTGCAGCAGACCCAGAGGGCAATAGTCTACAAAAGGATGCTAGACAGCAGTGAAAGGCTGTGCCGCTTGCTGTTGCTACACTGTTGAGATTCCTAGTCAAGCTACCAACTCAGGAACGACAAAAAACAGGTAAGAATTCGGAACTGCACCATGAATACAACAGATCAACACCTATCAGCGGACATCGATTATTTCTTCAGCACAGAGTTGTAAGTAAGGTCGGCCTCAACAGTGACTTTCTAGGGACTAAGCAAGCCTGCTAACAGAGTCACACGATAAACGCCATTCCTTTGGTCACTGTCTATGGTAAGGCTAATATATGTTGCGGAGGACTGCGACTGACTTTTACTAGAATACGAGAGCTGTTGAGCAACAGTTTTAGAGTTCTGCCGATCCACTGATTGCAAATTGTTTTCTTGCTATCTACTAATGGTGTGCCTTAAGACATTGTTAATGTTCTAATAGACTGTGTTGAGGTTAAGTTACCTTATGGCCAGTTGCTAACATGTTTATTATCGAATACGAAGTGTGAATTATTATTTCCCAGTATGCAAATAACAGCAGTTATCACTAGTCAGATTTACATAATGATACAGAAAAAGTGCACTTGTTTTCTAAACTGTGACCTAAACAGCATAACACTCTTCTTTCTCAGTTACTCGTTAACAATAAAAAGTTTACTGTTTTGTAACTCCATCATCAACATTATATTCTGTAACCTCTGTTGTATCCCACCACCCGCGACATCAGCAGAACATATGACTGCTACAACCAATCCCAGGCTGTAACAGTGATGTGTTGAAAACACTGAAGTTGTCGCTACACCATTGTAAGCTCTTTAAAAAAAATAAATGATGGGGTTGGGGAACTCCTCCATCCTTGCAGCCATGGGATACCCTTTCACTGCCAAATACAAATCTTCTTTTTTTTTTTTCTTTTAGCTTACTGTACGTCTTTTTTTTTTGTAGGTCTGTAGAACCAACTATGCCTCGTGAAGCTGGACTCACAAGGCAAAACCTGCTGAGCTGACATTTCTTCTAAAAAGCCAAGAAGATGGAAAGAAATATAAGCTACTGCTATGAAAACCCTTTAGCAGAGCTGACATTTTTGTCAAATTTCTCTCCACATCAAAGCAAATCAAAAGTAACTGATTCCAAAAATGTGCCTAAAGCCCAGCATTTCAGCTGCATTTTATAGTTAAGGAATAAGGAACGGGAGTTAGAAAAAAAAAATAAAGATTCATCTTTAAACTTAAGGCAGATGCACAGCCAGAGAAATCAATCACATTGTGATGTGAAAATATTTGTTCATTCCTGACACTCCTGGTGTAAATTATTAATAGCACCCTGCTGAATTAAGGACAATGCAATAAAACAAGTTAATGCATGTTATGATGATAGCAGCGAATGCTATGTGGGAGGACTGCAGTAATAAAGATGATAGAGATGACAGTCTGGATACCCCAGATCGTATGATAAGACGGAACTCTACAGATTTATCTTCTTGCCGAAGATAAATGAAAGCACCAAAGCTAGTAATTAATTTCCTCTCCACTGTGTATTAATAAAAGAAGCAATGCATGTCTTACAAATTAAGTCTTATCTTAAGCATATTGCCCAAGTTTTCATGTGACCCAAAAAGCACACTAAATATTCCTTTAGAAATTATTTTTATATTTGATTATACAAGATTCCCAAAAGCAAGCCTTCACAGCTAGTTAGATATATAACGATAATCTTAATTCAGATCTTTAGAATTCAGAGGGTACATGTACAAAGTTTGACATTACAGAGTGTCAATTAATTAAATGGGGTATGTCATGGTATACCCAAGGCTCAGGGAACCTGACGCAGGGGCAGACAACAGGGTTGACTTAGTCCCGACTCTAACATGGTCCTCCGTGCCCCAAAACACTTTGCTGCCACCAATGATAATTTCATTGCCAGGTAGGTCAGCCACCTAGGATGTGCTCATTGACTGGATACAGAGCCTTCTGGCTCTCCAACAGGAAAAATTACTACACTTATTGGGGGTCTAGGAATTGTTTGTAGAGCTACAAGGACAGACTAATAAAGGTTTAAGACATCTAGTATAAAAAAGAAAAGCCAACAGGCTTTTTCTTGCACCACACTGACCCCTTTGCGTGATCTTTTGTGAAGGAGTTTGGTGTCATTAGATTTGTTACATACTCACCACTGCTGTAAAATCATAAAGTTTGAGTTTGATACATTCAGTGACCTCTCAGCCCAGGTCAAAGTTCCTATATGTTAAGTCTAGCGGCACTGTTGTGCTTCAGCCAACAGCGTGCTAGGGAGATTCAATAGAGATGAGCGAGCCTACTCAGTAAGACAGTTACTCGAGCGAGCATCGCTCTTCTCGAGTAACTGCTTAGTGATCCGAGCAGGCTCGGGTGGGCTGCGGGGGGTGCGCGGAGCGGGAGACAGAGTGAGAGAGATCTCTCTCTCCCCCCTGCTTACCCTCTCGCTCACCCCCACAGCCCACCCGAGCCTGCTCGAATCACTAAGTTTTATTACTATTACTTTATCTTATAACATTAATTTATCTACTAATAGACACTAAACATCATATATGGAAGATTATTAGTTCAGCAGGTATGGGATTCCTTGTGTTCCTGAAATCGCACAATAATGGGAGTGAATGCATTGAATTCAGTATCATCATCTGATTCTGAATTCAATTCCAGTGTTCAAGCTCAGAGACGCAAGTCTGGTGGCTGAATTGGTGTGAATGGGGGGAACTTTACCCAATAGCATCTTTTGTGACCATTGGTAACTTTATTAGTGGGGGACAGAAGCCACAGTAATGTTAATGCCATATCCTGGTCAGTCACAAAAAAAGGAGGCTGGGGTCAAAAGCCCTTCTATTCAGCTGTGAATTAAAAGCCAATGAATATTAATGAGTCTGGCGTAGACAGGATGCACACATAATAACACCTAACGCACATCAAGATGGGGGAATCTCCCAATATCATACTTCACAATATGGTTTCTAAGGTTCTTTCCACAGGTTGTTTGTGGTGTTGCAGCTCAGCCATATTAATTTCAATGGAGCCAAGCTGCAATACCAGCATCACCCATGGACAAGAGAGGCACTGTTTCTGGATAAAAGCAGCCATGTTTTTCAATCCTAGACAACCCCTTTTAACAGCTCAAACAAGAGAAATGAGAGCCCTACTTTCAAGAGTTTACAATATTGAAGGAAGTGACATAAGAGGTAATGTTGCTTGATTTGTACTACAGTCCAGATATGAAATGCATTATTGTACATGGAGTGTGAGAAATATTGTTGAATGAAGGGATCTGTACTGAGCAATAATGAAAAAGGGGCATTAAAAGAAAAAGTTAAAGTTGAGAATGTGATAGGCCAACATGCCATGAAAGCCGAGATAAGAAATAAGGAGGCAGAAAAGCAGAGTGTAGCCTGCTTTGCTTTTTTGCCTCCTTATTTGTTATCCAGGCTTTCAGAGCATGTTGGACTTTTGCACCTGAGGGCGAGGGTCGCTACTTTGTGGTATGTGATATGAAGAAACTTCTAAAAAGCCAATTGAAAAGAAACAAGGTGTCAGCTAGGTTTGTTAGAACTGCATGGACAAGCACATTGCACATTCTATTCCCAACCGTGAAAACGGACAAGAATAGGACATGCAGTAATTTTTTCTCTTGAAGATCATTGGTGCATGTGAAAGAAAATCACTCATATATATAGCTTCATAGGCTATAATGGTGAAGTATGCTTTCTGTGGAGTACACAGATAGTTCACTGATAGAGATGAGCGAGTACGCTCGGATAAAGCAGTTACTCGAGCGAGCATTGCTCTTCTCGAGTAACTGCTTACTAGTCAGAGCAGGCTCAAGGTGGCGGCGAGGGGTAGCGGGGGAGAGAGAGACATCTCTCTCACTCTCCTCCCTGCTACCCCCTGCCACTCCCCCCCTCCCAAGCCTGCTCGGACCAGTAAGCAGTTACTCGAGAAGAGCGAAGCTCTCTCGAGTAACTGATTTATCCGAGCGTGCTCGCTCATCTCTATTCACTGACCAAAATTGTGGCTTGTGAATTAACCCTAAAGGCATTTTCCAATAACTGTATGTGCAACTCTGCATGTTTCAGCTAAACATATTTGCGCATGTTTCGCGCATAGTATTGGACTTTTTTCGCACGCAGGACCTGTTTGAATGCATGCACAAAACACCCCTGCCCTGATTTAAAAAGTTATTTAGCCTAATGAGGTCCAGAATGAGTTTCATTTCAGTGCAATTTTGCACACTGTTTCATGCATCCCTTTGCGTTTTGCGCACATATTTGCAAGCCTCCCATGAACTTTTGCAGTGGCCTGAAAAAGGGCACTACATAGCGCTGTTTAGCTGTGGGGACCGGTGATATAATAACCGTGCCTAGGGGTTTAATCTGAGTCATTTTACACAATGGAGGCAGGTAACTTAGCAACCAGTTAGGTGATTTTTATTAAGCTGCCTAGAGACTCAGATGATGCAGGTAGCCTAGCAACCAAATAGGTTTTGATTGGCTGCAAACACACTAGTCAGGTGACAGAGGCGATAAATAGACAGACACAACGAAAGCAGCTGAGAGAAGCCAGGCAGAAGAAGAAGAAGGAAAGAGAGAGCAGGAGAAGAAAAGAGAGAAAGGAGAGTCAACTGTGACAGTGAGTAGAGGAAAGATAAGAGAGAGAGCTGAGATGAAGAGAAGGAGATAAAGAGATGTAAACATGAAGAGGAATGGAGAAAAGAAATTCAGAGTAAGCTCCCTGGATATAAATGTGTTAGACACAAGTATCTTCACTGTTGCGGATTGTATATCATTTGTTATTCACTGTGTTTGTCGAAGAGAATTACCTCATCTCCCTGTTTAATTTAATAATAACATCGTGTTTACAACAAGTTTAGCAAAATATCTGGCTTAGAGATGAGCGAGCGTACTCGCTAAGGGCAAATACTTGAGCGAGTATTGCCTTTTGTGAGTATTGCCTTTTGCGAGTACCTGCCCACTCATCTCAAAAGATTCGGGTGCCGGCAGGGGGAGGGGAGCGGCAGGGGAGAGGGGGGTGGAATGGGAGGGAGATCTTCCCACCCTACCCCCGCTCTCCCCTGCTCACTCCCGCAACTCATCGCTCACCCCTGCCGGCACCTGAATCTTTTGAGACAAGCGGGCAGGTACTTGCAAAAGGCAATACTCGATCGAGTATTTTCCCTTAGCGAGTACGCTCGCTCATCTCTAATCTGTGTTATTCAGCACCTCACTACTCACTACTACAAATCATGCCCAAGGGCACTGGCGTCTGAACTTAAAAAAAAAAAAAGAAAACAAATCATAATTACCCACTAATAAGCCCACCATATTTTTATGGGACCCTTGGTGTGCAAAGACACAGGAAAATATTTTTTTGTGCGGACATGAAATGTGTGTACAAGAAACATTAAGGAGATGGAACCCATTGACATCAATGGGTCCTATTCTCTGGGTTTTGCATGAGCACATTTTGCATGAGCAAATATGGTCGTCTGAAGGAGCCCTAAGACAGCAGGTGTACTTCCTCGGGGTTATAACAGTATCACACAATGAAACTGAAAAATCAAGCTAAATAGGGAACCAGATGGAGGGAAATAAAAGTTCTGATTTTGAAAGATTCACTTTCAGATAGAGAGAGGAGATGATGTTAGAGACAGCAGACAGACAATCAGGCGTAGAAATAGTCATCCACACAAACATAAGAATGGTATTTCACATTTATAGGAAACTCCATTCCCGGTTTCAGTTCTTTGGCAATTATGCTTATTTGTTTAATGGACTGTCAAATCGGTTAAAAATGCATTCCAATAAAGCTAATTAAAATAAGTTGTCAACTCTATCAAACCCATTTGAAAAACAGAAGTCTTGAATCATAGAACACTATTTCCCTTTCCTATCAGAACAGCTTGAATTGTTCGTGACATGGATGCAGTAAAATTTCTAAGATAATTCTCGACCATATTGACATGATAGCATTACACAGCTGCAGTCGAAAATGTAGATTTTTGCCATATAGTCAGCAATGGGGGTCTTTGCAGACCCCCCATGTAGTTAGGAAATGGTGCCACCTGAGACAATGTTCTTTACTCATGGATGGTGATCCCCAAGTCAGCAACAATATTTGCATAAACTGTATTATTTAAAGCAGTTTTGCACCAAAAACATTTATTGCCTATCCCTAGTGAATAGAGGGGTGATGCATCTGAAACAGGTCGTGGGTAATGCGCCTGAGTTGCAGATATGTGAGGGCGCAGCCGATGACAGATGGAGAATTCAACCATAAGCGTTAAGTCAAGATCAAAGCATCTCTTTAAGATGCCGTCTCAGTCCCTTATGGGGAGGCGCTCCCCCTAGTCCATCTCTGTCAATGTCCCTATAGTGTGTACACTATAATCAATGGAGACCGGTGTCTTACACATCTTACAGCATTGTCCTTTCTCCTGGGTTATGACACTGCCACCTGCTTCTGGGACTGAGTCCTGTGCAGAAATGGAAATTCTCTCTCCTTCCATGTGGCATATCATCTTTGGCTCCTGGCTCATCTGAGCCTGCTGGTTCTGTCTGGGCCTCCAATAACTTGGTTACTAGTGGTCTCCCTCCTGGCAGCTCCCCAGTAGTCTTCTATATATGATGTTGGATGTCTATTAGTAGATAAATTTATGTTTTTCTACTGGAGCGCTGCCTGGGATATTATGGCTGAAATACAGAATTGTATTTTAACCCTTTAAGGACCAGGCTGTTTTGTACCTTAGGGCCTCGTTCAGATGAGCGTGGGTTACACGCTGCTGACATGCAGGAATTCTGCAGTGAATGAGCTGCTCCGTGCTCCGCAGAGCAACCCGTTCACATGTCTGTGCTGCGAGCAGAGTGCTGCTGCGCTCCCATCGGAGCCTATGGTAAGCACCATGGACAGCGCCGCAGTATGGAGCTGACAGACGAGTCGGCACTCACTGTCCTATCTTTTTTGCCAGAGCAGATTCTGCGCTAGTAAAAAAACTCAGTGTGAGCATTTCCTAAGCAACCTATTGGTTGCTATAGAAACATAGTTTACACATTGCTGTAGCAGCGTGTAAACCAAGCTCGTCTGAACGAGGCCTTAAGGATCGGACCCTTTTTAGGGATTTTACCCATGTAGTGGTTTAACTGCCATAATTTTTTTCCTTCAGCTACCAAAATTATTTTTGCCGTATTTTTTTTCCGTGACATACAGGGCTATTTTTTAAATATCTTTTTCACTGACTTTTTTTTCAGTTTTTTTGGTTTTATTAGGGGTAAAAAGCTAAAAAAAATTATTTTTTTTAACATTTATAGTTTTTTTAAAATTAGTATATTTACGCTAAAATAAAGTATGGGGATGGGTTCCTCATTTTGTTTCAGGCGTGACAGAATTGTGGCTAGGAGAGCCTTTAAGATTTTGTGGGTACAAACACCAAATTGTCATATTCTAAAGAACTGAAATACGGCCTCCGGCACTTTAACAGGCTGCTAATGCTGTGCTGCTGCGTCTCTACTTTGTGGCGCAGATTCCTAGCTTTTTATATGTTGCATACTGTCTCTAACAGGTTTGAGACTTTTTGAAATGGGTAAGACTTAGCACTCCATACACAAATGCCCTATACATGGAGGCTGTCTTTAGAGTAATAACAACCGCATCACCACTGATGTCACTAAGGGGTCAGAGCCTTTTTAGCTGCACTCACTAGAGCCTGTAAAACTCCCTACTCCCTGTCGCTGTACTGGTGGGAAGGGAGGCTTCCACCCAGCGCCTGAAGCGCCTCTCCTCTGGTGCTTCCCAGTACATGACTCCATTACCTGCTCTACACTCCCCTACCCTAACTTATGTTCGGACAGAGCTTAGCGTGGCCATCTGGGTCCCTTGTCAGAGCAACTGAACTGCTTCAATAAGAGGAGTAGCAGAGCGCTGCTCCTCCCTCTTACACATATAAATGACCACCACTCCATTCACTGGGAAATCCTATTGATGACCTATCATCAGAACAGGTCATCAATAGTTGATCGGCCGGGGTCCGATCAGCTGAGCAGGCGCATGCTGTCAGCGCCACAAACACACAGAGATCGAAGCCGGCTTCCCCTCCAACCTCCGTGTATTTGGAGTAGAAGTCTCCATGCCAACCTCCCATGTAGTGGCCGGCGCTTATAACTGAAGGCATGGCTCTCATTGAAATCAATAGGAGCTGTGCCTGCAGTTACAAGCGCCGGCCACTACGCAGAGGTTGGTGCAGAGTAGAGATGAGCGAGCACCAAAATGCTTGGGTGCTCGTTACTCGGGACGAAATTATCGCGATGCTCGAGGGTTCGTTTCGAGTAACGAACCCCATTGAAGTCAATGGGCGACCCGAGCATTTTTGTATATCGCCAATGCTCGCTAAGGTTTTCATTTGTGAAAATCTGGGCAATTCAAGAAAGTGATGGGAACGACACAGCAACGGATAGGGCAGGCGAGGGGCTACATGTTGGGCTGCATCTCAAGTTCCCAGGTCCCACTATTAAGCCACAATAGCGGCAAGAGTGGCCCCCCCCCAACAACTTTTACTTCTGAAAAGCCCTCATTAGCAATGCATACCTTAGCTAAGCAGCACACTACCTCCAACAAAGCACAATCACTGCCTGCATGACACTCTGCTGCCACTTCTCCTGGGTTACATGCTGCCCCCCCCCCCCCCCCCCCCGCATGACGCAGTGTCCACAGCGCACACCAAAGTGTCCCTGTGCAGCCTTCAGCTGCACTCATGCCACACCACCCTCATATCTATTTATAAGTGCGTCTGCAATGAGGAGGAACCGCAGGCACACACTGCAGAGGGTTGGCACGGCTAGGCAGCGACCCTCTTTAAAAGGGGCGTGGCGATAGCCCACAATGCTGTACAGAAGCAATGAGAAATATAATCCTGTGCCACCGCCATCAGGAGCTGCACACGTGGGCATAGCAATGGGGAACCTATGTGCCACACACTATTCATTCTGTCAAGGTGTCTGCATGCCCCAGTCAGACCGTGTTTTTTTATAAATAGTCACAGGCAGGTACAACTCTGCAATGGGAATTCCGTGTGCACCCACAGCATGGGTGGCTCCCTGGAACCCACCGGCTGTACATAAATGTATCCCATTGCAGTGCCCATCACAGCTGAGGTAACGACCGATTAAATGCAGGTGGGCTTCGGCCCACACTGCATGCCCCAGTCAGACTGGGGTTCTTTAGAAGTGGACACATGCAGTTACAACTCCCTGTGGACCCACAGCATGGGTGGGTGCCAGGAAGCCACTGGCGGTACATAAATATATCCCATTGCATTGCCCATCACAGCTGAGGTAATGTCATGTTTAATGCAGGTGGGCTTCAGCCCACACTGCATGCCCCAGTCAGACTGGGGTTCTTTAGAAGTAGACACATGCAGTTACAACTCCCTGTGGACCCACAGCATGGGTGGCTCCCTGGAACCCACCGGCGGTGCATAAATATATCCCATTGCAGTGCCCAGCACAGCTGATGTAACGTCAGCTTTAATGCAGGTGGGCAAAAAATTAATTGGATTACACTGTAGGCGAGGGCCCCAAAAAATTGGTGTACCAACAGTACTAATGTACCTCAGAAAAATTGCCCATGCCCAACCAAGAGGGCAGGTGAAACCCATTAATCGCTTTGGTTAATGTGGCTTAATTTGTAACTAGGCCTGGAGGCAGCCCAGTTAAAATAAAAATTGGTTCAGGTGAAAGTTTCAGCGCTTTAATGAGCATTGAAACGTATAAAAATTGTTTACAAAAATTATATGACTGAGCCTTGTGGGCCTAAGAAAATTTGCCCGTTCGGCGTGATTACGACAGGTTTCAGGAGGAGGAGCAGGAGGAGGAGGATGAATATTATACACAGATTGATGAAGCTAAAAGGTCCCCGTTTTTGATGGTGATAGAGAACGATGCTTCCATCCGCGGGTGCAGCATACATATTGTTTAGGTACCGCTGCTGTCCGCTGGTGGAGAAGAGAAGTCTGGGGAAATCCAGGCTTTGTTCATCTTCATGAGTGTAAGCCTGTCGGCACTGTCAGTTGACAGGCGGGTACGCTTACCCGTGATGATTCCCCCAGCCGCACTAAACACCCTCTCTGACAAGACGCTAGCCGCAGGACAAGCAAGCACCTCCAGGGCATACAACGCGAGTTCAGGCCACGTGTCCAGCTTCGACACCCAGTAGTTGTAGGGGGCAGAGGCGTCACGGAGGACGGTCGTGCGATCGGCTACGTACTCCCTCACCATCCTTTTACAGTGCTCCCGCCGACTCAGCCTTGACTGGGGAGCGGTGACACAGTCTTGCTGAGGAGCCAGAAAGCTGTCAAAGGCCTTAGAGAGTGTTCCCCTGCCTGCGCTGTACATGCTGCCTGATCTCCGCGCCTCCCCTGCTACCTGGCCCTCGGAACTGCGCCTTCGGCCACTAGCGCTGTCGGATGGGAATTTTACCATCAGCTTGTCTGCCAGGGTCCTGTGGTATAGCATCACTCTCGAACCCCTTTCCTCTTCGGGTATGAGAGTGGAAAGGTTCTCCTTATACCGTGGGTCGAGCAGTGTGTACACCCAGTAATCCGTAGTGGCCAGAATGCGTGTAACGCGAGAGTCTCGAGAAAGGCATCCTAACATGAAGTCAGCCATGTGTGCCAGGGTACCTGTACGCAACACATGGCTGTCCGCACTAGGAAGATCACTTTCAGGATCCTCCTCCTCCTCCTCTGGCCATACACGCTGAAAGGATGACAGGCAAGTAGCATGGGTACCCTCAGCATTGGGCCAAGCTGTCTCTTCCCCCTCCTCCTCATCCTCCTCATGCTCCTCCTCCTCAACGCGCTGAGATATAGACAGGAGGGTGCTCTGACTATCCAGCGACATACTGTCTTCCCCCACCTCTGTTTCCGAGCGCAAAGCGTCTGCCTTTATGCTTTGCAGGGAACTTCTCAAGAGGCATAGCAGAGGAATGGTGATGCTAATGATTGCAGCATCCCCGCTCACCATCTGGGTAGACTCCTCAAAGTTTCCAAGGACCTGGCAGATGTCTGCCAACCAGGCCCACTCTTCTGTAAAGAATTGAGGAGGCTGACTCCCACTGCGCCGCCCATGTTGGAGTTGGTATTCCACTATAGCTCTACGCTGCTCATAGAGCCTGGCCAACATGTGGAGCGTAGAGTTCCACCGTGTGGGCACGTCGCACAGCAGTCGGTGCACTGGCAGATGAAATCGATGTTGCAGGGTGCGCAGGGTGGCAGCATCCGTGTGGGACTTGCGGAAACGTGCGCAGAGCCGGCGCACCTTTCCGAGCAGGTCTGACAAGCGTGGGTAGCTTTTCAGAAAGCGCTGAACCACCAAATTAAAGACGTGGGCCAGGCATGGCACGTGCGTGAGGCTGCCGAGCTGCAGAGCCGCCACCAGGTTACGGCCGTTGTCACACACGACCATGCCCGGTTGGAGGCTCAGCGGCGCAAGCCAGCGGTCGGTCTGCTCTGTCAGACCCTGCAGCAGTTCGTGGGCCGTGTGCCTCTTCTCTCCTAAGCTGAGTAGTTTCAGCACGGCCTGCTGACGCTTGCCCACCGCTGTGCTGCCACGCCGCGCAACACCGACTGCTGGCGACGTGCTGCTGCTGACACATCTTGATTGCGAGACAGAGGTTGCGTAGGAGGAGGAGGGTGGTTTAGTGGAGGAAGCATACACCGCCGCAGATACCACCACTGAGCTGGGGCCCGCAATTCTGGGGGTGGGTAGGACGTGAGCGGTCCCAGGCTCTGACTCTGTCCCAGCCTCCACTAAATTCACCCAATGTGCCGTCAGGGAGATATAGTGGCCCTGCCCGCCTGTGCTTGTCCACGTGTCTGTTGTTAAGTGGACCTTGGCAGTAACCGCGTTGGTGAGGGCGCGTACAATGTTACGGGAGACGTGGTCGTGCAGGGCTGGGACGGCACATCGGGAAAAGTAGTGGCGACTGGGAACTGAGTAGCGCAGGGCCGCCGCCGCCATCATACCTTTGAAAGCCTCCGTTTCCACAACCCTATACGGCAGCATCTCCAGGCTGATAAATTTGGCTATGTGGACGTTTAACGCTTGAGCGTGCGGGTGCGTGGTGGCGTACTTGCGCTTGCGCTCCAACACTTGCGCTAGCAACGGCTGGACGGTGCGCTGAGAGACATTGGTGGATGGGGCCGAGCACAGCGGAGGTGAGGGTGTGGGTGCAGGCCAGGAGACGGTAGTGCCTGTGTCCTGAGAGGGGGGTTGGATCTCAGTGGCAGGTTGGGGCACAGGGGGAGAGGCAGCGGTGCAAACCGGGCGCGGTGTGGGGTGTGGGGTGCTTGGCCATCATATGTCTGCGCATGCTGGTGGTGGTGAGGCTGGTGGTGGTGGCTCCCCGGCTGATCTTGGCGCGACAAAGGTTGCACACCACTGTTCGTCGGTCGTCTGCACTCTCAGTGAAAAACTGCCAGACCTTTGAGCACCTCGGCCTCTGCAGGGTGGCATGGCGCGAGGGGGCGCTTTGGGAAACAGTTGGTGGATTATTCGGTCTGGTCCTGCCTCTACTCCTGGCCACCGCACTGCCTCTTCCAACCTGCCCTGCTGCTGCACTTGCCTCCCCCTCTGAAGACCTGTCCTCAGTAGGCGTAGCAAACCAGGTGGGGTCAGTCACCTCATCGTCCTGCTGCTCTTCCTCCGAATCCTCTGTGCGCTCCTCCCTCGGACTTACTCTAATTACTACTACCTGAATGATAGACAACTGTGTCTCATCGTCATCGTCCTCCTCACCCACTGAAAGCTCTTGAGACAGTTGCCGGAAGTCCCCAGCCTCATCCCCCGGACCCCGGGAACTTTCCAAAGGTTGGGCATCGGTCACGACAAACTCCTCCAGTGGGAGAGGAACCATTGCTGGCCATTCTGGGCAGGGGCCCGGGAACAGTTCCTGGGAGTCTGCCTGCTCCTCAGAATGTGTCATTGTAATGGAGTGAGGAGGCTGGGAGGAAGGAGGAGCAGCAGCCAGAGGATTCAGAGTTGCAGCAGTGGACGGCGCAGAACTCTGGGTGGTCGATAGATTGCTGGATGCACTTTCTGCCATCCACGACAGGACCTGCTCACACTGCTCATTTTCTAATAAAAGTCTACTGCGTGGACCCATTAATTGTGAGATGAATGTGGGGACGCCAGAAACGTGCCTCTCTCCTAATCCCGCAGCAGTCGGCTGCGATACACCTGGTACAGGAGCTCGGCCTGTGCCCACACCCTGACTTGGGCCTCCGCGTCCTCGGCCGCGCCCACGTCCTCTAGGCCTACCCCTACCCCTCAGCATGGTGTATTACCAGTAGTGCAGAAACAGAACGCTGTAATTAAATGTGCCGCTTACTGGCCTGTGGTTGGAGGCTGACTTCGCTTATGGAACGCACAGCAGAGGCAGGAAAGAATTTTGCGCAAGCCTGCTGTAACACTTAGCTGGCTGCGTATGAATTAGGACAACTACCCCCAGCAGAGACCCAGTACACTTGTGGACAGGAATACAGCAGTGATGTAAGAGGCAACACAGAGGCAGAAAAGAATTTTGCACAAGCCTGCTGTAACACTTAGCTGGCTGCGTATGAATTAGGACAATTACCCCCAGCAGAGACCCAGTACACTTGTGGACAGGAATACAGCGGTGATGTAAGAGGCAACACAGAGGCAGAAAAGAATTTTGCGCAAGCCTGCTGTAACACTTAGCTGGCTGCGTATGAATTAGGACAACTACCCCCAGCACAGACCCAGTACACTGAGGATGGTCACAGGAAGCCCAAATAGATTTTTTTTCCCAAATGTTTTTGGAAAGGCCCACTGCCCATATACACTAAATATGTCTTCTGTCCCTGCCTCACCACTACTGGCCCTGGACAATGTAAAATTACTGCAGGACGCAATGCTCTGCACGGCCGATATACAAAAAAAAAAAAAGTGCAACACTGCAAAAAGCAGCCTCCACACTACTTCACGGTTAGATGTGGCCCTAAGAAGGACCGTTGGGGTTCTTGAAGCCTAAAATAACTCCTAACACTCTCCCTATAGCAACTTCAGCAAGACAGCACTTTCCCTGAACTATGTCAGAATGCATCTGTGGCGAGCCGTGGGAGGGGCCGATTTATATATTCGGGTGACACCTGATCTCGCCAGCCACTCACTGCAGGGGGGTGGTATAGGGCTTGAACGTCGCAGGGGGGAGTTGTAATGCCTTCCCAGTCTTTCTATTGGCCAGAAAAGCGCGCTAACGTCTCAGAGATGAAAGTGAAAGTAACTCGAACATCGCGTGGTACTCACCTCTAGTAACGAGCATCTCGAACACGCTAATACTCGAACGAGTATCAAGCTCGGACGAGTACGTTCGCTCATCTCTATTGCAGAGGCTTCCACTGCTTCCTCTTTGACCTCTGTGTATTTGCGGTGCTGACAGCATGCGCCCACTCAGCTGATAGGTCGGGGTCCCGAGTGATGGACCCCAGCTGATCAACTATTGATGACTTATCCTGATGATGGGTCATCAATAGTATTTCACTGGAAAACCCCTTTAAGTGCAAATTAATCATAGCATGTTTGTGCCCTCCCATGTGATCATGTGTATATGTTGTTATATAAATGCGTCTTTAGATTTGTTCTATTATGCCTGAGGAAGATCCCAGAGTAGGTTCGAAGGCTCGCTATAATATCATCTATTTTTGTTAGTCATTAAAAGGTATCATATCTACAAGATTACTTGGTTTCTCTTACTGAGAAGAATCACACTTTGCATTGTGTTTGAAACAGTCATGAAACTGAATTGTACGCTTAGAGACACTGACAGGGTAAGTCAAGTTGAAAGGGAGAATAATCCCAAATCTATCATACAGAGATTATGTACAGCAGAGGTATAACTTGAAGCTTCTGGGCCCCAATGCAAAATCTATAACAGGGCCCCCAACTATAATGCTTTCTTCATAGTACCGGGCTCCCTATATGGAGAAGAGAGCCCTTATGGGCCCCCTAAGGCTCCTGGGCCCGAGTGCAACCGCATCCCCTGCATCCTCTATAGTTACACCCCTCATGTACACGTAGTATGAAAAGAGAAAAAACAGCTCAGTTGATCCTCTTCTCTTTCGGGCCTTGCATGAAAGATTGGGAGTACATGATAAACCAAGCTGGTTGCCCCCTAATGTCTAATGTACAGATATGTCTAAACGTAACTTTTTGAACATTTTGCGAATGCTTTCAATTTCACTTAATACAATTTCAATACAATATCGCGATATGCAAGCGCAACCCTCGGCAGGCTGCAGATCACAACCACAGAGGGAACATGGAGTAGTAATATATCATAGACATATCCCAACGATGTATCTGTAAATCATGTTCTTTTTTTTCAAAGCTGATCACCATGTGATGCGCATCTGGAAATATATTGAGCCAAGAGGAAAGGAAACATCTGTATGCCCTCGCCTCTAAAACCAAAGGCAGCAATTATGACACTAATGTTTTATTAGGTAATTTCTACAGATTTAGCAAAGTTGAACTTGACTGAGATAACATTTTGTGACAAGTTATCTTATTGTAAGCCACTGAAAAGCTATTATCTTATAATAAAGAGGTTGTCCAGTTGTAAATTTTTGATGACCTACATGCATCTAAACCACCAATGGTAGATTAGCAGGGGTCTGTCCCCTGGGACCTTCACTAATAGTCACTAATGTTCGCCAGGCTGGAGTGCTGGTGCACTAATCTGAAGGTAGCAGACAGCTCTGTTACATCTGCAATGGCCAGGCTTGGCATTACAGGCGAAATTTCCATTCACTTCAATGGGAACTTTCCCTACAATATCAAGCTTGGCCACTGCAGAGATAACAGAGCTGTCTGCTGCCTGCAGAAATTAGCTCAGTACACAAGTACACTGGCCCAATAAACAGCTGATCTGTGGGGTGCTTGGTGACAGTCCTTGCCTGTCTACTACTGATGTTTTTCCATTGTTTTCAATGGGAAACCTCGCATCGCACTCGTGTGCACCTCGAACGCCATGCGATGCTGTTCCCATTGAAAACAATGGGCAATGCGAGGTATTCCGAGAGAATGCCCAAAGATAGGCCATGCCAAGAAAATGCTGTGGATCGCAGTGCGCAAATTTTGCAAGATTTTCTCTGACATGTGAAAATAGCCTGAATGTCAAGTTAAACTTTGTTAAATCTGTACTTTTGCAATTTCCTAACTAAGGCCTGTATCTTAATGATGTATTTGTGCAGCTCAAATTTTGCGCACGCAATATGCAGAGAATAGAACCCATTTTTATATGTTCATTCATATGTCCTTTTTTCGCGTGCGCATTTCATGCAAAAAAAGATGCAAAATGCTCAACTTTTGCGCATCAATGGTCCCCACAGAAGTTTATGGTGGGTACCGAAATGTGTGTGTAATGCGCTCAATACTCTATGCAATTCCACTTGAAAAAGAGCACATCCAGAACTCATTAGGCAAAATAGCCATTTAAATTGGGGTGTTGTTGTGTCCCGTGCGTAAAAAAACAGGCTTTGCGCGCGGTACAAAAACAGTAAAGTACACAGAGACAAGCGCAAAAAACATAATTCATAGTGAAAATACGTTGCACTGAGGCATGTGCAATTGCACATACACCCGGGTGAAGGCGCCCTAAGGCCTGTGTCACATGGTTGTATTTGCGCCGAATTTTAAGTGAATATACCCCATTGCATTCGATGGGTTTGTTGACATAAACGTATTTTATTCGGACATTTCTTTCACATATAAAACACGCTGCATATTATATTTTCCATATCCTATATTTGCACACGACACATGAAAATAGCACATAGTGAACTAATTACCTTAATTGCCCATTGCAACCATGCTTGAGTTTTTTGCATGTGCAAAAAATACAGTTAAACACTCACAGGTGTGCGCAAAAACACAACGCCCATCGCGCATATACACTTAAGCCCATGTGACATCAGCCTTAATTAAAAAGTAACACCCCAAAAACTGATGTGCCTTGTTAGGCCTAATGACGGGCTTGAGGGTGCAATACATGATGCAAAGAATCGAGGGTCAGGAACGCTATCTTTTCTGCTTATGGAGAGCACCTAGAAGGTGAGTGAGGAGACTTATAAGGCCATTCATGCTCCTCTGGGTAATATGCAAAGAACGGAGATGGAACAATACTTTTGCAGCCCCATCTATAGGAAGGCAGCATTCCTCTGAGTCAATGCTAGACTTTTAATACAAGCCTTGTAACAATGACTGGGGATTTAATGCTTGTATAAAGAGTCTAACATTGACTTGCAGGAACGCTGCCTTCCAATAGGTGGCACTGCAGAGGTATTATTCCATCAGAGAATCAAAGAGCACCAAAGATAGAAGTCCTACACTAACCCTTCATTCCTGCACTTGCCATAACAAAGTGTATTCGTTTTTCCTGGAGGGTTCCTTTAAAGTAACTACTTTGATACCTCTGTTGTAACCATGCACTAAAAATTGCAACCTATAATAGTTAATATCAAAGAAAACTGAAATATTACCTGAGGACTGAAAACAGCACTTTTGGTACTGGCGGACAGCTGCCTAGGAGTCTCAAACAGCTGGACAATGTCTCAGTCACTGTTATGGGTTAATTGGCCTATTCTGCAGCGTGTCAGACATTCCAGCCAGGATTTAGTGGAAATGAACAAAACACTACAACCTGTATTTCCATGTTATGTCTAGCAAGCATCATAGTACATTTCCGCACATTATTCAAGCTTGACGATGACAGCTAGTCTACATACATTTTTTCTACATATGGTCTAAGTACTGAGACCGTACACAGTCATGTTTCTAATAAAGGTTACATAATACATCATTTTGCCTAGTACATCATAAATGTACATAGTAATGTGTAGCAGTATTGATACTGCATCCTATATGCATTCTATCAGCTTAAAGGTTTTCTATTTAGATATTCAACCCATCCTAGTGCAAATTTACCAAAAATTGTTGGAGGATTCAGAAGCCAATTAAGTTCCTTAGAGGGTATTCATGATTCCTTGGATTTCTTTTGAAGATCTATCTTAAGGGCTCGTTCACATGGGCGTAAATGTGCACCGTATTACACACACATTTTTTATACATGTAATATGGAGTGAAGAGAGCACACTGATTTCAATGGGTTTATTCACAAATGCGTATTTTTCACATGATTTTTGGTCACGTGAAAAAAAACGCAGCACGTCTTATTTGAGTCCGTAATACACGTCACCATTACACACTTAGGCCTCGGTCAGACGACCGTTTTTTGCCGCGATTTGCGAATGCGCATGCGATCTGCGCATATATAGAACCCTTGCTTCGCAATGGGATCGGTCACATAGCCAATTTTTATGCGGATGTCCGATAAATTATAGGACACGACGAATCGCAGATCGCGCCTATCTGCGTTCTGCGATTCCTTGTGTTCTATATATGCACTCAATGGGGCCGGCGGCAGCAGCGCCGACCCCATTGAGAACATATACTAAAGGTCAAATAGGTTATGGGGAGGCGCCTTGATGTATTTTAAAAATAATGTTATATAACTATAACAATAAAAATGAGTCTTAACTCACCTGGTGTCGGGCGAGGATACCTTTCCCAAGGCACCTCGCCGACACCGTGATCCGTGTTCGCTTGTAGTTAAGCCTTTAATTCCATCCGACCTCATTCGGAGAGCTGCAGGACCGTTTCAGTTTAAGCTACGCCGGGTCACCGGGGCTTAGGTAAAGGTATGCAGAGTAAATAAAATAAACTATCCGTGCTCCAAGGGAAATACAGGGCTTCAAAATAGGGAACCAATGTCCTTCTTTATTAATTATCTAGAGCAACGCGTTTCGGTAGGAAAAACTACCTTTTTCAAGCTCTATACATTTAAAATAACAGACACATATAAATAGGCACTGACACGTCAATCTGATTGACGTGTGAGTGCCTATTTATGTGTCTGTTATTTTAAATGTATAGAGCTTGAAAAAGGTAGTTTTTCCTACCGAAACGCGTTGCTCTAGATAATTAATAAAGAAGGACATTGGTTCCCTATTTTGAAGCCCTGTATTTCCCTTGGAGTGCGGATAGTTTATTTTATTTACTCAATATACTAAAGGTCGTTCTCCTCTGCCACAGCTGTAACAGCCGGCAATACAGCCGGCTCCATTGAAAGCAATGGGCTGCCAGCGAGCGCGGGATGAATTTTCGGGAAGGGCTTAAAAATATAAGCCCTTCCCGAAAATCATCCTAAAATGTGTAAAAATAAAAAATATATATATACTCACCTTGACACTGCAGCCGGAGTTCAGCCGCGGCCGGCCGGCAGTTCTCCTGAACTGCTCTGTGTAGTATTCAGCAGGCGGGGATTTAAAATCCCCACCTGCTGAATGGGCTGCCTCTGATTGGTCACAGCCCTCACCAATCAGAGGCAGCTCTCACTCACCCATTCATGAATTCATGAATGGGTGAGTGAGTGCTGCCTCTGATTGGCTCAGCGCAGGGACCAATCAGGGGCAGCTCTCAGCTATTAAATGACTTGTTTGTGGAGTGCATTTGATTTATGTGTATTGCATGGCTGCCAGGGCCTGGCCCCTCAAAGAGATTGCTTATGGCTTCCATGTGTAGAGAGAATGAAAGCCCGGACATGATGGAAACACGTGGGTGTGCAGCACCGGTACTGCATGCATCCAGAGGAATGGAAAACCGCTACTATGTGAGAGGAACGTGAGTGCATGACAGGAGAGAGAGAATTTGCCAGGAGAGAAATCTTAGAGATAACTTAGACTGTAGATTATACGAATGCCCCGAAAATCTTCCCTGCTGTACCACGATAATTGGCTACTGTACAAAGACTGTTTTATCCAAATATATAAGTTCAAGCATTGAAGTAAACGAACAGAATCGACCGTTCCCGGTTCTCATTCAGAAAATACCCTGTGTGTGGACTACTTTATTACATCTGGGAGATCCGCTGCAGATGATGGAACAGTGGCGTCACGAGTGACCTCTTTTACTATCCCCTTGATCTCCCCCAGCAGCACCTTGGTCAGGTCCCGAGCTACCTGCAGGGGAGGTGATGGTAGAGCTCCGTGACAAGGCCTTTCTCTACCCCGCTGTCTCCTCAGCTGTGGGTCCGTTACTTGGTCGCTGCAATATTAGGGGACAATACAGAGATCTCTCCCATTATCTATTTATACCTAGGACCGTGACTCTAACAAGGGGGAGCTCTAATAACCATATATAAATATATCAGGGGATAATATAGAGATCTCTCCCGTCATCTCTTTATACGCAGGAGTATGACTGTAACAAGGGGGCGCCCTCTACATCTAGAGGAAAGAAGGTTTCTACACCGACATAGAAAGAGGGTTCCTTACTGTAAGAGCAGTGAGACTATGAAACTCTCTGCCTGAGGACGTGCTGATGACAAATTTAATAAAAGAGTATGACAGGGGCCTGGATACCTTTCTTGAGTGATACAATATTATATGTTTGAATCACTAATAACTTTAGAGGGGTCGGTGATCCATGGGTTATTCCAATTACCAGATTGGAGTCGGGAAGGATTTTTTTCCCCTCAAATGGGAAAAATTGGCTTCTACCTCATTGGTTTTTTTTTCTGCTTTCCTCTAGATCAACCTTGGGGGGTAATAGGCTGAACTGAATAGACATATGTCTTTTTTTGACCTTACATACTATGTTACTATGACTGTAGTTGGCCCTAGAAGTGAATGGGACTGTGCAAATATGCATGAAGCAAGAATATTGACTGTGTATTTGCGCATAAAATCAATAGTCCATTCTTGTGGATTTTTTGTGCGCTTATGTGTACAAAAAAGTTACAAGGAAGGCTGAAATACACCCAGAATAGGTGAGCTTTGGTCTGTGTATATGCTGCGTATTCATGGACCGAAACCCACATACGCTCATGTGAATAAGCCCTAACTCTGGTGTTACGGGCTGGAAGTGCTGTGGTAGTGGAGGCTCCTCAGTTCACATTTTGGTGGTTCTGTCCAATAACATTGAAGTCAATGAAAGCCATCTGATCCGTGGCACACATGCAGCTGACACTGCAGATGTGCTGCAGATCCGTGGGAAAGCAGGAGATTTTTTTTTAAAAAGCACTGATCATGTGCGCGGTGCGCCGGCACGCATCCACAATGCAGAAGAAAGAAGATCTGGCCAGGACAGAGAAGACCCACGCATGATCTGAACAGGTAAGAAAATGTTCATGCCGCGGGCAGGGTAGGATCCCGCTGTGGGCTTCTGTGGGCGGAATCTACTCTTCCTTAGTCAGACCTCAACTGGAATACAGTGTCCAGTTCTGGACACCCCACTTTAAAAAAACATAGACAAACTGGAGCAAGTTCAAAGAAGAGTCACCAAGATGGTGAGCGGTCTGCAAATCATGTCCTATGAGGAACGGTTAAAGGATCCGGGAATGTTTAGCTTGCAAAAAAGAAGACTAAGAGGAGACTAGAAGCAATGGGCTGAAACTGAAAGGGAGGAGACACAAATTAGATATTAGACAGTGAGGGGGATCAATCAGTGGAACAGGTTACCATGGGAGGTGGTGAGTTCTCCTTCAATGGAAGTGTTCAAACAAAGGCTAGACAAATATCTGTCTGGGATGATTTAGTGAATCCTGCACTGAGCAGGGGGTTGGACTCGATGACCCTGGAGGTCCCTTCCAACTCTACCATTCTATGATTCTATGATTCCTGTGGACATGAGGCCTAAATCGATTAGCCATTAGATGACAGTAAAATCAAGTAGATTGATGTGGAGCAGAAGAGGAAAGCATAGGAATTTTAATAATTAGAAGCATATTAGGTGCCTAAATTAAGGAATTTCAGTTGTCATGGTTAAGGCTAGGGAGGAGCGAGTATACTCGCTAAAGCACTACTCATTCGAGTAATGTGCTTTAGATGAGTATCTCCCTGCTCGTGCCTGAGGATTCGGGGGCCGCCGCGGAGCGGGGAGCGGCGGGGGAGAGTGGGATGGAACGGAGGGGAGATCTCTCTCTCCCGCCCGCTCTCCCCTGCTCCCTGCCGCAACTCACCTGTCAGCTGCGGCGGCTCCCGAATCTTCAGGGACGAGCAGGGAGATACTCGTCTAAAGCACATTACTCGAGCGAGTAGTGCTTTAGCGAGTATACTCGCTCATCCCTAGTTAAGGCATATGTATGACATAGAGGGAGGTTTCCTACGGTTAACCATAGAAGTGATCAAACTAATGCTAAGGTTGTCTGCAGCTTTCTTCAAAGATATCAGCAACTGAAGAGGAGGTCTCTCTTTGGGGAGGTGTTGTCCTCGTGGGACACCCCCTTTAAATCAATTCAGCCTTAAAGGTTATTCTTATTATGTCCTCCAATGTCTATCAGCAGCACCAGCTTACAGTATATACCCCCAATGCAATGTCACCGCAAAAATGTCAAGACAACTTGCAGGAAATTATAGATGTCTACCAACAGATTTATGTCCCTGTAAACAAAATGAACTGTACATACATCTGTAGAAGGGAATTTATGATGGCACGGCACAGATAAATGCAGAAGAGACAAGGGGCAAAGAATTAAAATGGCCCTGTTTAACAGTATGCCCAAGGGCTTCTTGGCAAAGCCAAGAACATTAAAACTGTTAGTTACACATGGAAACACAATGAATGACAACTTTGTGAACATCACAGCAAATTATGGCTGCAAGGTATTGAGATTAATGGTAGTAATTGCATTTGCATGGAAGACTTTTAGCAGCATGTTGAACACAAACATGAGTTATATTAAGCCACTATATTTCCATTAAAGCACTGGAGGCATGTTGCTGATTTTATTACCTTCATTTGCAATTTCAATGGTGTAATAAATAAAACCCTTTCGTGTTTTGCTAAAGGAACACTGCTGTCTGATAGAAAAACTGAGATTGCCGTGTACGTTTGGAGAAATAAAAGGAAATGTTCGGCTTTATATTGCATCCCATTAATTCTAATGAAACTGCTAAACTGGAAATGTGCATTCATATTTACTTAGAAATTAACACAATATCCTGCAGAATAAGGATTATGATAATTTTCAATAACTGAACTGTTATGCGAATAGGCAAATCTGTTTTCCGGTTGAATTTTTTTGGATGTGGTACATTCACACCATGATCCGTCATGTATCTCCTATCAGCCTGAGAATTCTCTGATCTCTGCAATTTTTATTATTTGTACAGCACAATAAATATTGATTGCTTTTAGAGAAGTTGGCCAGTGGTAAACTATTGATGGCCTATTCTTAGGATAGGCCAGCAATAGTAGATCAGCAAGGGTCTGTCAACTGGGACCCTTGACAATCTGCTGTAAGCTAGGCCTTTGTGCTCATGCACTGAGCTGTTTTCTGCAGGAAGCTCCATTCCCACTGCGGTGGCCAGCCTTGGTATTACAGGTATTGAAGTGAATTGAATTTTGCCTGCAATACCAAGCCTGGCCACTGCAGTGGGAACAGAGCTATCTGCTTACTGCAGTAATAAGCTTAAAGTATGCGCACAAAGGCCCAGTTTACAGCAGATTGATGCGGGTCTCAGGCACCTGAAGCAGTGCTGAATCGTGAAGTCAGTGCCAAGTGGTTCCTTCAATCCCCTCCGACGACGACTCTGAACCCAAGTCAGCTGGCATGGAATAGAGTCATCTCCAGTCATTTGGGCATAGAGTTTTTACAGGTATCCTGGGCTAGCAGGCCTATAGACTGTTTAGTAAGACAATTATCATTTACTGCTGATCCTGGTCAACCAGGCTAGGACTCTGATTAACAACTGTTCTGGAATTTTATCGACAGACTGAGATACCCTGGATTACCGGTCACAAGTTAACATCTTCCTGTTTTATCAAAATACTAACGACCACCATGAGTGACTGTGTGAGTGAGTGAGTTACATGCTCCACCCCTGATCACATGACACTGACATTATCAAAGGTCATAAAACATGCAGAGCCTGACAGCAGCCGTGTGCTTACAGGACCTGTGATGATGCCATCATCATGTGGTCAGTCACCTGGGCTCTGACATCCACCCCTGATCACATGATGGTGATGTCATCACAGGTCCTTCACTTTATTAAAAACCTTCAGAGTTGGACAGCACCCTTGTGGTTACAAGACCTATGATGATATCACCATCATGTGATCAGCCACCTTTGTGGGAGGAGTCCATGGTCACATGACCAGAGGGAGATCAGTGTGCGCAGGAGTCTGCTGTATTGGCTGTGATCCCTCTTGTATGGGATGAAGAATGTATGTAACAGAGCTGTATGTGATATACATGTAGCAGAGCTATTTGTGTGTGACATGCATGTAGCAGAGCTGTGTGTGTATGTGACATGCATATGTAGCAGAGCTGTGTGTGTGACATGCACATGTAGCAGAGGTGTGTGTGTGACACGTGCATGTAGCAGAGCTGTGTGCATCACATGCATGTAGCAGGGCTATGTGTGTGACACATGCATGTAGCAGTGCTGTATGTGACACATGCATGTAGCAGAGCTGTCTGTGTGTGCCTTGGGCGTGTAGCAGAATTGTCTGTCTGTGATACTCGCATGTAGCAGAGCTGTGTGTGTGACATGTGCATGTGGCAGAGCTGTGTGTGTGATGCATGCGTAGTAGAGCTGTGTGTGACACGTGCGTATAGGAGAGCAGTGTGTGTAACGCACGTGTATCAGAACTGTGTGTGTAACACACGTGTGTCACAGAACTGTGTGTGTGACATGCGCGTGTAGCAGAGCTGTGAGTGTTACACATGCATGTAGCAGAGCTGTGTGTGTGACACATGTGTAGCAGAGCTATGTGTGTGTGACATTCTTGTGTAGCAGAGGTGTGTGTCGCACATGTAGCAGGGCTGTCTATTATCTATCAAACACCCTAGAGGCGCAATGACTGTGAAGTCATCACAGGTCCTAAACCAGCAGGTCCTAAAACAGCAGCCGCATTACACCACCAGAAACAATGGTACTATAATTTCCTAATAATTACTAGTAGTTAATAAAGAGTTGTTTGTTCAGCAATGTTGACGCCTGCTCCCTATGTCTGTCTGGCTGACATCAACCTGGGAAACCAGGAAAGCTTTGAACCCACTGCTTGCGGTTCCTACACAGTCATAGCCACCCTGGCTCTGTTATAAATGGAAGAGACGATACTAGTGTGAACAGAGTCTAAGCCTTACTTATCGGAAAAACATTATTATTGTGCATGCCTTAATTTCTGTCTAAAGTAAAGTCCACTTCTGTTATTCTCTACATACATCTCTTTCTGCTGAGCAATTCTATTGTGGGGTATAAAGTGAAGAAAACCTTTGGCTTTAGGAAACTTTTATTAACTCTTTCCCAGAAGTAAGGCTGTAATATGATTATTTTTTAATTATATTCATTTATTAATATACACATTCAACAAATATAAAGGAGAAATGAAAATTGGATAATGTGTCTTTAAGCATAAGAGGGTTTTTTTTTAATCTTCATTTTGCTGAGAAAAGGTTAATGTGGTATATCATATTTTTATCGGGCAGCTGGTTTATGCAGTTTTGGATGTGTTATGTGCTCTCTTCTATTGGAACAGAGAACGTGGGGTAACATTGCTGTTGGCAAGTCTTCAGTGAAATATCTTGTATACCATTGGTCCCATTCACCATCTGGTAATTCTCACAATGGCTTTTCCCAAGTTTAGACTATAAACAGGCACATCCAAGGTCTGTGATCTGCATTTGTTCGTGATTCTCAGTCATATAACAGATTTTAGAGTTTTAACCCTCCTGCTGACACTGTGAAAAACTGTCTTCATTCTTCCTCTCGTATATATCAGTGTCATATTGCTACATTTTCATATCTAAAACTTATTAAGATTCGTGGAGTTTCTTACAAGCCTGAAAGCTTAGATTTGCGAATTGGGAATTTTAGATTGTTTAATGCTAATTCATTAAAAAATAATAGTGATGAAACCATATATTGAATTATGTGGAGCATAATCCTATGGTTCAATCACTTTTATTTGCAAAACAGAAAAGACGTGATATTATATTCACATCACCAAGAGAAGCATCTCTGTTACATATTGACAAAGCTTATGAGAGAAATAAAAGTGTTTCATGAATTAATTATAGAGAAGAGATAGTGAAAGAAAGAAGGACGGAGGACAAACAAGGAAGAAGCAAGAAAGATAAGGGAGAAGAGAATGGCTGTACAATCTACAGGTACTTTTACACGAGCCAATAGTTGCCCGAATTATTATTCAAACGAGCGATTATGGGCAATTGTTGACCCGTATACACGTCTCCCGACAGGGAACTGTGAGAAAAGTTGCTCATTAGTTGCTAGTTGTTCCATTATCGTAAGCAGAAACAAAACGACAACTGAGCGACTTCTCACTCAGTTTAAACAGATGTTGCTCAATCTCAGCAACCACCTGTTTGTAGTGGATGGAGGCGGGCGGCCGTATGGGATCTCCGGCGCTCCACTTCCATTCTCTGGATGAGTATCACAACTCTATGAAAGCCCAAGAGCGATAGTCACCGGAACGGCTGTCGGGCACCTATGCGTATGAAAGTCATACCAGGTAACGGTACCTTAAAATAACAAATACAAAAGATTGAGTGTAACCCAGAGAGCCACTGTGAAAGAGGGTCCGTCCTTTCCAGATCCTCTGTAACTAATTCCTCCGTTCTATAAAGGTCAGAACAGGTTGGGTCATAACCATTTGGGAACGAAGGGACTCCAATGATTTCTAATGTCTAGGAATGGTGAGTCACGCGACTTGGAGCAAAAATCTCAAGAGCCCTCTTTCAGCAGAGGAAATGGGCCCAAGAGGCATAGAGAGGAGAGCTATAATAATAATAATCTTTATTTGTATAGTGCCAACTTATTCCGCAGCACTTCTCCAGTTGGCAGAAAATACTGTACTATAAAAACCAATAATAGCTTTTCCCAAAGGGGTAATGATTTTACATTAGAGATGAGCGAGTATACTCACTAAGGCACATTACTCGAGCAAGTAGTGCCTTAGCCGAGTATCTCCCCGCTCGTTTCTAAAGATTCGGGGGCCGGCGCGGGGCGGGGAGCGGCGGGGGAGAGCGGGGAGGAACGGAGGGGAGATCTCTCTCTCCCTCTCCTCCCCCCGCTCCTCGCCGCAACTCACCTGTCACCCACGCCGGCCCCCGAATCTGTAGAGACGAGCGGGGAGATACTCAGCTAAGGCACTACTCACTCGAGTAATATGCCTTAGCGAGTATACTCGCTCATCTCTATTTTACATCCCTATCATATGTGTAGGGCAGTACCCACATCTTTCCCACTTCTCCAACAGATATCAGAATATTGAGTGATGGAGTTTGATACCATCTAGATCTCACTTTCTAGTTTTGTTTTGGTAATCTGCAAGACAAAGAGGATTTGTTGGCTAAAATAAAAGCCTTATACCAATCCTCCGGAGAAAAGTTTTGTTTCAGTTTGTCTTCCCGGGCTGAAATATACAGCGTTGGGATATCATCTCCCTCTGACTCTAGAATCCACAGTCGGCGTCCGCATCATGAACCTGCAGCAAATACTGCCCGTTACTTCCTATGTATTTGCAATTTCCACTCGCGGACAGGTGACAGATTCCGTGTCATTGCCCAGGGACAGTGCAGGAAAAAAATTTTGGAAAAAAAATCTACCATAGTCTCTGAGAAATCCTCCTGCATTGAATCACCACATCATATGCATTGCAAACATGATGAGGTTGTTTCAACTACATTTCTTTATAAAGAGGATGAGGAGAACCCCAATTAATTATGTAAATATTTTCAAGATCATCAATTTAGTTCTGAGCAGCCACTTCATATTACTCAATATTTGCAAACATAATTGACAACTTTAAAGCATATGATAATTGCTGACATGCAGCTGTTGTCAGACAAATACTATTACATAACAGACCACCTGTTACACAAGTTAGAAAAAAAGCTTGAAAAACTTCACTCCGCCAGAAAAATGTTGTCATTGAGAGGAATTTATGTAAAGCAGTTATCATTGTTAACATTCCTTGGCAGCCTATCGTATCACTTTCAATCATTTTTCCTCATCTGCCACTTTTATTTTTCAAAATATCCCAGGCAGATTATCAGCCGGTGAGGTCCTAAATTATGAAATGTTAATGACTTGTTAACCCTTTCCAGTCATACCAGAAATTTCATGAGCCCTTTCCAGGTCACCATTTTATTTTAGATTAGAGAACTACAGTTGGAGTGAACACATTGTGGGTGAGTAATTCGAGGCATTTAAATGCTGCAGTCAGAATTGATAGCAGCATTAAAGTGGTTAATAGCTGTGACCGGTGTTCTCTCCGATCACGGCTGCAGCTCCCAAGTGTGAGGGCTCTTTCACATGGGCGTTGTGGCCGAAAATCGCATGAACAAGTCGCGGCTAAATCTCCCATTTTCTCGCCCATTCAGTGCTGCTAAAGTCTCTCCCCCTCACTTTGACGCCTGATCGCGACAATAGAAGCTCCCAGAGAAGCCTAGGGGAGCTGCCAGAAAGGGAAGGGGGAGAGGGACTTTAGCAATGCGAGCTGCTGCTAAACTCTCCCCCTTCCCCTCCCCTTTTCTGACGGCTCTCATAGGCTCCCATAGGAGTCTATGGGAACTGGCTACGTATTCCGGCAAAAAGATAGGACAAGTCCTATCTTTTCCAGCCACGCGTAAAAGCGGCCAGCTGGAATGTGCACCGTATGCGCTATCTTTTCCGCCCATCCGATTCTACGCGCCGGAAAATCGCCCGTTTCAACGGATGCATTGGAATACAATAGCCACAATGAAACGCTCATATGAAAGAGGCCTTAGCTGTCAAGGAAAGTAAAAGAAAGTAAGTTCTATATCATTTTCTCCTGCCTTTGATGTATAAGTAGCGTAAAGATTTTTTTCAGTAAGTGACTACTGTTACATCATTAGCTGTCAATGACTCGCTTTCTATGGAGCAGGAATGGCTCCTGAGCCTGCTCCATACAATGACACCTGACATGTGCTGTACATGTACCAACATAGCGATGGTGGACCACCTTTCTTACAACTTTGCATTGTGGTAGTCCTCTGCTATTAATCCTGGAAGTTATGAATAAGTTGACAAGTGGGTGTTACCATTCTCCTTGTCAATCAATCATGGTCCTTCACAGTCTAAGGGCGGATTCAGATGATCGTTTATCGGCTGGGTTTTCACGCTCAGCCGATATACGGCGTCCCTCTCTGCAGGGGGAGGAAGCTGGAAGAGCCGGGAGCAGTGCACTGAGCTCCCGCCTCCTCTCCACCCCCTCTCCGCCCCTCGCCACTATTTGCAATGGGAGGGGGCGGGATGGGGCGGAGCTTGAGACAGAACAGACAGGTACTGTACTTTGTAGGAGTAACTCATACTCTGGAGTACTGAAGCTGTACAAGTTTTATATGGATTGCTGTTCATTTGCAAAGCTGCTACATTTATCTTGCAGCAGCAAGGTGGAATGTCTCTATGGTCGAGGCTTTACCGAATGTGGTAGTAGCCTAATGAGACAGCTCTTGAAACACACTTTTAGAATGAGGATGATAAGATGATTGCCCCAGATCCAAATATCCCATAAAATTGCTGAATTTGCTGGGGTAAACCTCAGAAGCAAGTAATTTCCCTAGCAGTGGCCGAGTCCATCAAAACAAGAGAATGACTCTTGGTTCACGCTCATAAATGGGGGTCCTGAGGATAGGACCAGCTCTATGACATTCAGTCGGTCGCTGCAGGCCGGAACTTGGCATCACGAACAGGATGATACCTTCACGCCATGTGTGTTGATGGAGAAGTAAAATGCACTTTCAACTGTATGGCAAAAAAAGCACTGTGAGATTTGAATTGAGACTTTATTGGAAACAAAAAAATGGACGTAGCAAGGATGTCCTACAGGCTGGAAAGAGACTGTTGTATTGCTGGACAAAATGGTGCTGTTGGAAGTTTATGTACCGGTGGAAGGTTCTGGCAACAAAATGGCGCCCAAACTACACCTTCCTTTCCCCAGGAGGAGCCAGCGAGTTCCTTCCGCCAAGAAGTTCCTGTCTTTGGTGAGAAAAAAGTAGGGGAGGCTCCCCAATGTGGAGTTGGAAGAGGAGGGAGTTTGGAATCACCCAGAGGTGGAGCTAGTGATGGTGACAGGAGTCCATTTGGAGTGTGCTCAGTGGGGTGGAGAGAGACCAGACAGCAAAGACATGTCTGCTACGCATGCTCTACAGGCCCTACTAACTGGCTACCCGCCACCCAGACCTCAGTGGTACTTCAAGAACTAGAAAGAGGTACAGGCACTGCTGGCCTCCAGACGCCCATCACCTGAGGAATCTACTTCAGCACGGTGGACTGCAATTGAGGAGCCAGAGGACTTCACTGCAAAACAAAGTACTGTGGCTTCCAAGGATGCTGCACTTGTTCCTGCACGTGCAAGGAAAAGGGACTGGACCCATAAACTGTTCTCCACACATACGGGATTTGTCTGGTCGCACTACCCACCATGGATATTTATCCATAGAGACAACTTAGAGGCTCGGCGGGCCCCACCAGAACATTTGTTGCCCTTTGTAATGGAATATGGAGAGGACAATCTTTCTTTTTTGACCGCCCTAAGCATTCACCTTATTTTGCTGCTCCTAGACGGACTGGACAGTGTGAATTTCCTATACCGGAGTCCATGATGGAACCACGGTGGCAGTCTGTGATTTCCCCACCACTTCAGGACACAATTGAGGAGGAGTGTACAGAGAAGGATGCAGAGGTTAGAAGGTGGACTTGTCCTAGCCCTTCTCTCTGTTCATCAATTGGCATCCATTCCTGGGACAGCAATCCTACTCCCACTGGGTTCAGCATGGAGTAAGAGGCAGAGGAGCCTACACGACCCACCAGGGTTACGTGGTGCTGAGGACATTTAGTAAGACATTCTTGAACATTCGTGTTTATTGTTTGGGACTCTTAAAGTTTATTTTCTTGATGATTCTGAACAAAGGAAAAGAACAAAGACTTGTTGGGTTCGGAGCTGATAATTATTATTCTTAAAATGATAGGGACTAAGTAATACTGTTGATAATAAATATACTAATGACTGTGCAGGAGTGAGTGTGTTGGGAGTTTGAGTTATGCCGGGGATCACGTCTCACGTGCTCTGAATGTTTAGTCTAGACGATTGTCTGAGTGTTGTCTGGTCAGGAGGTTCCCTCAAACTTAAACCTTAAATGAACTAAGAATGTCAGTATCTGCTTGTATCTAGCCAACAATTCTATTGTATCGGCAGCACATCCTCTATACTATATTAGTTGTTTCGACTGGGGGTGTTACTAGAATGTCAGCCACCCAGTGCGAGCAGGAAGAAGTGAGGGTCATTACACTTCTATCCAGTTAATTGTCTACCAGTCATTCTTTTCTATCTGTGTGTCAGCAATGGTGTGTATTCTCTAAAACGCTTTGGGGAGAAGAATTATATGTGGGCCCCATAGCATATGCTGTAGCATCCTGAGTTCCGCTCGGCCCAGCAGTAATGTTTAAAGTGACTTGCCAGTCCTCTTGTTGCACGCTGTCATGTATTACAGTCTGACACCGGGTGGGTTCACGATATTTTAATGAACCAAAGAGGGTTGACTGTAGTGGTTCTGCCCTGCATTCGCCAGAATGAGGTACCGAATTTGTAGTTTTGGTAATGGGTTGGCACACTGAGGACTTCCTGCCTCAGACATTGTCTCTCTTTTTAAAAAGGGATGCCGAGGTCAGCTTTCTACAAGTAGGGGGGAAACTGTAGTGACCCAGAGTAGGGTCTCTCCATCTTTTGTGAGTCTATTTGCCTTTAAATAAGTTTGTTCGTCTTTCTGTCTTGTCAGTGTGTTATGATTGGTTGTTTGAGTAGAAGAGGGAGGAGTCAATTAGTGAGAAAGAGAGAGTAGTGTGGTGTGTGTCATTAGAGAAGGAGGCGTGCAGGAGAAACGGGCTGATGCTCATGCCAGGGCTAGGCCGTGGCTATGTTTCTACTGCTGGAACATTTGTCTCCTCCAGGAATGAAAGCACAGGAGATGCTGCTTAAGAGTCATTATGGGAATGCAAGAATTGTACGCTACCCCTTGCTGAACTGCATATGGAGGGGAAGCGTAGAAGTCTGTTACATCTAATGACTAAAGTGAGAGTGATATGAGAGACAGTGTAACCCAAGCAAGTGCCCTTCAGATAACAGCGACTGAGGATGTGTATGCTTTGGAAGAAGAACTGTCTATTGTCAAATGTGTTTGAAAAGTAGATTTTAGGAAACGGTTCTGGAGCCTGTAACTTCATGTTAAGGAGCACTAATAAATCTGCTTGTATTTGAAAATCAAAGTTGGAACGTGAGTAAAAGAAAACCGAGTGTCCCCGGTTTTGAAAAGTATTTTGTTTCTTTGTGAACTCATTTATTCATCGTGAGTAACTGATGACTCATCTAGTGACACTGGCGTCACGATTATAACCCAGGACTGAATTACAGTTATCAAGCCTGCTAAAATCTTAGCTCCCTTGTTAGTGGCTGAGCCGGGTTACACTTCAGCCTTTGAGGAAAGGAGAAAGTAGAGCCATCGTGAACTGCTGCCATCTTGTACCCTGCTGTCTCCTCGACTGAAGGCCTGGTTCTCAGTAACTACAGCAGTCCTGGGTATAACAAGATCATGGAAGAGATCTCTGTATTGTCCCCTGTTATATTTATACATAGTTATTAGGTCGCCTCTCAACCATCACTTTTCTAAACTAAATAACCCCAATTTTGATAACCTCTCTGTGTATTGTGGTCCACCCATTCTGTTTATTACTTTAGTTGCCCATCTTTGTAACCGCCCAAGCTATGATATGTCCTTCTTGAGTACCAGTGCACAAAACGGTATACAATATTACATGCATAGCCTAACCATTGACTTTTAAAGAGGAAAAACAATGTTCTCGTCATATGCTCCTATCCCTCTTTTGATGCACCTCATGATTCTATTTGCCTTTGCAGCAGCTGCCTGACACTGGTTGCTCCAGTTAAGCTTTCAGTTAACTAATATCCCCAACTCCTTTTCTAAGTTAGTGTTACCTAGTGGTTTCCCATTTAGTGTGTAATGGTGACGTGTATTTCCCTGCCCATGTGCATAACCTTATATTTTTCAGTGTTAAACCTCATTTGCCTCATTTACTAAATATGCAAGTATTTAATATATATTTAGTATATTAAAAAGAATAGGGCCAGGACTGCCCCCTGTGGGACCCCATTAGTAACAGTGACCCAATCAGAGTATGTACCATTTATAACCACCCTCTCACACATTCTCACCCAGACCAAGCATTCTCATTTTATATACCAACCTATTCTGTGGAACAGTATCAAACGCTTTCGAAAAGTCCAGATAGACAACATCCAATGACTCTCCCTGGTCCAGTCTAGAACTTACCTCCTCATAGAAGCTGATCAGATTGATTTGATGGTAGCGATCTCTCATAAACTCATGCTGATATAGAGTTCGGCTCTTTCACATGATCTGTAGGTATTTTTACGTGCGCGCCTGTTCAGACAGAGCGGGCCCCGTCACATATACGCCAAGGCCGCAATGCCGTTGCCTCCCCTTCCCTCCCCCTCGCCGGCTCACCTCCGCTCTCCTTCCCTCCGGCTGTTTGCAATTGGAGCGGGCAGAGCGGGGTGAAGCTTAGCTCCTCCCCCTCCCATGTAAACAGACGGAGGGGAGGAGAGACTAGTAGAGAAGCCTGAGATAGTTTAGCACAGAATGTCATAGAGCTGGTCCCATAGGAGCCCACTCAGCCGCCGACATATTCTGGCCGGAAAGATAGTTCCAGGACTATCTTTTCGGCCCAGCGTGAAAGCGCCCAGCGCTGTATTGGCCCAGCCGGGGGCTTTTATGCCGCGGGAATATGGCCATGTTATCTGATGCATTGGAATCCAATGCATCAGATCATAGCGTATATCGGCCGGCCGATATACGCACGTTGGAAAGAGCCCTTATACAGCTATTTTCCTTGAAGTACAACACGAGAGTATCTCTTATAAACCCACAATAGAAGTAAGACTTACTGACCTGTAATTTCCAGGTTCACTTTTTGACCCCTTTTTTAATATCGACACCAATTAATACTGCATTCTTATTCTTTTCAAGCAAATTCCTCCTGCTGTTGTGATGTATTCTGCTGCAAAGTGTGAGAAATGAAACATAAGGGAAAATTAATTTGGAATTCAATGATGTAAAGGTCTAGAAGGCAGACAAAATGACAATGATACCATGACATAGCAGCCATGGTCTTGTCCTTTTAAATAGTGCATTACCCTTGCAGCCTAGCATAGCGTGCAGGCTATAGAGGTTACTACATGCACATGTATAAGTCACCACTATATAAAAGCAATGTAACGGGTCATCGCACACTGTCAGCCAAGCACATACTTTTCACCACTTGCAAACTTGATTTTGCTATGTCATAAGTAGCAACCTAGTTTTCACAGTTCAAGTGTTTCTAAAATTACATTCAGCCCAATTATATATTCAGTAAGTCAGTGGTAAAAGTAAGAAGAGGCAAATATTATGTCATGCTTTATTTAAACAGCACCAATATTTGATCTAATCTGGTGTATTTTATACCCGGCATAGCCACAAAACGTGCTGGAAAACCATTTACCCTGTTTCCCTGAAAATAAGACATACCCTGAAAATAAGACATAGCATGATTTTCCTGAATTTTTGAGGATGCAAAACGATTTTTCCAGCTTTTTGAGGATGCTTGAAATATAAGCCCTACTCCAAAATTAAGCCCTGCTAACAGTTAATTTAAAAAGTCAATTTAAATAGTGTCCAGGCAGCTATACATATAAAAAAGTTAAACCTTTCTGAACAAAAATTAATATAAGACACTGTCTTATTTTCGGGGAAACACGGTACTGTATATTAAACATGTGACACTATACTTGTGACTTTAAGTTAAAGAGATTGTCCAGCTGTAGACTATTGACAGCCTATCCTCACGGTAGGCCATCAATAGTAGATAAGTGGGGGTCGAATCCCTACCAGGTTTACTATCTGTCTGAGTGAAAAATATGAACTCGCATGCGAAAATCATCCATGTGAATACATACCCAATGTAAGCAGCGTAGCAAAGGGAGCTATACGGTATCCCTGATTCCCATTGACTTCTATAGGAGTTATGGAAACAGTATAGCCTCCATGCGAGGTGTTCTTTTAAAGGCCCTTTTACACACAGCGATTATTGCTCAAAATGTGTTCAACGCTCGTGCGGTCGATTAGCAGATCGTCAGTCCGTGTAAAAGGGCCTTAAAAGTTCGAAGCCTGAGACTGCACTACTGCATGAGTCTAATGAAGACACCCTCTATTCTAGCAGGGTAGGATGGAGATATTGTTTAGATAATGTTGCATTTGACAGTTTCAATGCACAAACAATGTTGTGATGATGTTATCCATCATGGCAACTGTCAGTAGTACAGGCTCAGGTAAGAATAACAGTTTTCACATTTTAATGTACAATAAAAGTTATTTTTGGTAAATTTTCTACAGTGAAACTTCACTTCATATAGACAGAACTTTGTGGGATCTATGAACTAAACAACTGGTGATTCCCAGAGCAAAAGCTCCGACCTCCGACCTATGAGATCAATGGGAGCCGTGCCTGCAGTTACAAGCGCCGGCCACTACATGGGAGGTCGGCATGGAGGCTTTCACTTTGACCTCTGTGTATTTGTAGCTAAAGTCTATGCGCCAACCTCCCATTTTGTGGCCAGTGCTTGTAACTCCAGGCGCAGCTTCCATTGATTTCAATGAGAGCCGTGCCTGCAGTTACAAGTGCCGGACACTACACAGAGGTCGGTGCGGAGGTTTCCACTCCGACCTCTGTTTTAGGTCTCATGCTCACGGAATCCGTCACGGTGCCCCCCAAATACCCCATACTCACCTCTTCGGATCTGCTGTGCACGTCCTGCCTGGCAAGCCGGCACGCATGCGCAGTACAGGGTGTGAAGCGCCGACAGTGCCGCGGTTTCTTTCACACTGCAAAATTCCACGGTAGAATACCGCATCGTGAACATTGAACTATTAGGTTCAATAGAACCTAATAGCTGCGGCATAACGCCGTGGATTTCCACCGTGTGAAACGCGGCAGAAATCCAGCCATGGGCGTTAGCCCTTATGCGGCTTGACAGCATGTGCCCGCACAGCTGATCGGTCAGAGGGCTGAGCGGCATACCCGGACAGATCAACTATTGATGACCTGATAATAGGTCATCAATAGTATTTTAGTGGAAAACCCCTTTAATGTGAACCATGGCTCAATGGAACAACTTTCAGATGACCTCAGAATCAATACAGAAATCCAGCTAATTACAAAGGGGTTCACTTTAGAGATGAGCGAGCATACTCGCTAAGGACAATTGGTCAAACGAGCATTGTCCTTAGCGAGTATCTCCCCCCTCGAAAGAAAAGGTTCGGCTCCCGGCGTGGGTGACAGGTGAGTTGCGGCCATGAGCAGGGGGGGAGCGGGGGGGGGAGAGGGATCTCCCCTCCGTTCCTCCCCGCTCTCCCCAGCCGCTCCCCGCCCGCCGGAATCTTTGCTCCCGAGCGGTCAGGTACTCGCTAAGGACAATGTTCGATCAAGCAATTGCCCTTAGCGAGTATGCTCGCTCATCTCTAGTTCACTTACTTTTTCTTGCAAATCTAGATGGATAGAGTTGGAATTCTACATAATATTAGGTAAAAATGAATCCCTTGGAACTTTGGAAAAAAATCCAGATTTGAAACTTGGGAAAATTTATACTTAATATATAATGGTAGTAACTTAGCAACACAACAGTATACAATCACTTGGTCAGCCAATACATTTTGAAAATTGAGTAAGGATTTAATGTGTTCCAGTAATTTCCTCAAGCCATGCACAGCTGCAAACCCACTGTCACACGTTCCCACAGTTCCCAGCCCCAAGGACCTGCGCGTTATACATCCAGGTCAAAATGAAGCGAAGCATGGTGTCAACATAATCTACTCTGTGCCGTGGTGTGGGGATGCCTCGGTCATCTGAAGTGTAAACATAGCTTAATACCACAGTCAGGAATTACCATCCATCATTGATCATGTTTCACAAGACAGCTGTACAATTCATTATCTCCCAGCAGTCATCCGTCCAAACCATAGGCTATCACAAGGGATGCAAGGTTCACTCTTCAGCGCAAAGTCAGAAGCACACCACTGTAGTTTTTGAACAAATATCTTCATTCTAAAGCATGCATCATGTGATACAGCACATCAAGCACTTTATAGAACATTTCCATAATTAGTTTATTCTAAATTTCAAGAAAAAACTTTTGAAACAACTTTAAAGAGCCTGCAAAGATAGGTGGCTGAATCCTGCCACTGACTAAATACAAAGGTGTCTGCACACTTGTGGCTCTCTACATTTAAATCTATAGGAGTTAATGAAAAAGCTGAGCAACTTTTCCTGGAACTTTCTGAACTGTAACTTCCCAAACATTTTGATTCCCTCTTTTCATAACTCCTATAGAATGAAGAGAGCAGCGTACATGCAAGGCAACCAGTGCTGGCATTAGGCTCGATGGCACCCTGAGCAGAATATTTTTGGCACCCGTTACGTAAAATAAAAACATAAACAGTGCACATATAGACAGTCTGCCAGAATGCAGCATGCCCACACCAGAACAGCACAGTAAATACATGCTGCATTTTAGGTCCCCCTAAGGCTGGGTTCCCAACGGCATATTCCCTGCGGAAATCTTGTGGTTTAGCCGCAGCGAAAAACTGCAAGATTTCCGCCGGGAAAGCGCTGCTTCAAAATTTGCGGCACTTAGTCGCGGGTTTTGATGCGGCTTGGCCTGCACGCTTTTCCTCTATGGGAGCGCCGGCCGCAATGGCAAAAAAAAAGAATGGACATGCTGCAGTCGGGGAATCCGCGTCGCAACACCGGCTTCTGTCGGCTTTGCCGCGATGGATTAGCCGTCCCGTGTGGATGAGATTTCTGAGAAATCTCAACCACATGGCTGGCTAATACCGCAATTAGCAAATCGGGATGGAAATTCTGCGGCAAATCCGCTCTGTGTGAACCCAGCCTAAGGAGGATGCCCAAGCATTTTGGTTCCACGTGTCGTTAAAGCATGATCCATTGCTTTCATACGCCTCTCGTTTTCTGATTCCTGCTTGTTCCTGATTATTCTGACTTCTCCATCTCTGACCTTGGCTATATTTATTGGACTATCGTCTATACAGTTGCCTTACCTGACTTGGACTGTTTATCGTATTGCATCCGTTCTGCCACCCTGACATCTTGCCTGACACCCATACTTAAAGGGGTTGTCCGGCCATAAACATTAGGTCTCATTACTTCTGTTTGCCCAATACAATGCACTTTGTAATATACATTGTGCATTGTAAATTAGGCAAACAGAAGTTATTCACTTACCTTTTGGAGTGCCCCCCCCCTGTGTTGCTCCTCGGTTGCCATTGGTTCCGACAAGTCTCTTGTCCTCTTCTTGTCGGGCCAGCTCCAGGTGTTCTCTGCACGGGGACGCGCTTCTTCTACTCCGCGCATGCGCAGTAGATCTTCTGCCGGCTGCTTCAGGAAGCTCTGGTCTGCCTGCAGGGGACGCGCGGCCGCGGGATCTTCAGCTGACAGGTAAGGGGAGTGGAGGAGGGGGAGTGGAGTGGAGTGCCGGTCTCTCACGGGGAGGGGTGCTGCGAGCTGTCAGTAGTCAGGGGTGGGGACGTGTAGGGGTGACAGACCTGTCAGTCAGTAGTCCCAGGATGGGGGTGAGGGGGAAGGTGGGGGAGCTGCTGGTCGGAGCTGTCAGCCAGTGGGGGGGGGGAGGAGGATGCTGCTGGTCGGAGCTGTCAGCCAGTGGGGGGGGGGGAGGAGGATGCTGCTGGTCGGAGCTGTCAGCCAGTGGGGGGGGAGGAGGATGCTGCTGGTCGGAGCTGTCAGCTGGTGGCTTGCGGGGGAGGGGAGGGGGCACTGGAGGGGGACCCTGTGGGGTGCATGTGTGGAGGGGGCTGTGTGTGTGTCAGTCATGTTTGGTGCTACTTTCACTTTCAATAGCTGAGGATCGCGATTCTCTGCCATTGAAAGTGCTGCTACAGATCACGATCCTGCTAGCGCTGTGACAGCTGTTAGCAGGAGATTCCTTCATCTCCTCAGCATGTCCCCTCATCACTGGACACTGTGACAGGGCTGTCCCAGTGTCCAGTGATGAGGGGACATGCCAGGGAGATGAAGGAATCTCCTGTTACAGTTGTCACAGCTCTAGCAGGAGATCGCACTGCTCTCCCTGCCCTCTCATTGCTCTGAATGGGGCCGGACGGCTGCCGGCTCTATTCAAAGCAGTGAAGCGTGCGTCTGCATTATGACGCCGGTCCTCCAGTCATGTGACCGGTGTCATCGGGAGCGCGCACGCTGAGGAGAGAGAGGCAGCAGTGCATCATGGGAACTACCCAGCGGCGCCATCTTTGAAGAATTCTTCAGGCAAACTTTATAAAGGGAAGAAAAGGAATGAAAAGGTAAGCAGAATATCGATTTTTATGGGAAAGGCTGTTGTGTGTGATGCTTCTACTCCACAAGGCATTAATGGGGGGAAAAAAATCAGTTTGGGCGGCGGACAACCCCTTTAAATATATGGTGCCTCCACGGACTTCGGCTAAGGACTCTTTTACATGGAATGAATATTGCTAAGATTCTCGGTGGATTGTGCAAACCTGAACGATAAAGCCATACCAACGACTAAACGATGAATGATAATTTGTTCTTTTATTGCTGCATTGTGCAGGTATAAAATTCAAATTGTGATTAGGCCGTGTAAGCAGATAGTCATTCATCTATGAATGACTGCCTGTATACTCTGAAGGGAGGTCGGCTGAAGGAAGTGATCTCCAGCCCTACTCCTCCATTCACTGAGCAATCATCGCTCCTTTGTGAAAGCACAGGAGCAATAATCAATGAGACCCTACCAGAGGCGTAACTTGAAGCTTCTGGGTTCCATTGCAAAATCTGTAAAAGAGCCCCCAACTAAAATACTTTACTAATAGTACTGGGCTCCCTATATGGAGAAGAGAGGCCTTATGGACCCCCTAAGGCTCTTGGGCCCGGGTGCAACCGCATCGCCTATAGTTATGCCCCTGGACCCTACGTCTCCTGGTTATGTCAGGTACTGCGCCATGGTCTTGAGTAGCACCAGCTGCCTCATGACTGAACTACTTCTGCAAGTAACGGCCTGGGGAGCCCGCAGTGAAGACCTGATCCCAACTGGTGGAGTGAAAGGGTGAAAAACGGATTACCCCAAATGCTACCTGCCGATTTAACCCAAAAGCCAAAATTAGTGTGTGACAAAGTGGATCCACACCTGCTTGCTGAAAATAATTTATCACAGCAATTATTATTGCATTTTTCCTCTATTAAGGGAACGATTTTGGTAACAACATTAATTAAGGTCATTTCCCTATATTTAAATCACCTCCCTTTAGCCTAACTTATGAAGAAAAAACTTCAGAACTGCAGTTTCTATTTTAGTTTGTATTACTGAATCCAATAGATATTAAACATTCACTTATATAACACATACAGTTGCCTGATTCTTCAATTCAAATAGAAAATAAAACCGGGGGAAGAACATGAATGATGTTTTATCCACAATCAACTTCCAAGTTTCTGAGCTCCAGGATATTGCTAATTTGCGTAACGGGTAACTTTGTATTAATTAAGGAATGACAGATTTAATAGACCAGCAGGCTTCAGTTCCTGAAAGGACAAATGGACCTGCTCTTGTCAATAAACGAATAAATGAGCATTTTCCATCTCTTGCAATTTAACATTTAACAGGAGAGCTCTTATCTTTTGCTATAACAAGCCAATTAACAGACGGTTTCTTATGTAGAGCAATGAGCAACTAATTCACTTTAATTAGATTATGGTGAAAGGGTTAATTGGCAACACTTTGCGTAACAAGTTGAGTGTTTTATAAGCTTCCTAATTTCGCTAGTAATGAAAAGGTTAATGAATGTCCTGATATCAGTGGAAAGTTTAATGAGTGCACTTGTCCCAGTAAAAGGGTGAGAAAACCAGCTAATTATTTCATGATCGCGGCATCATCATCTTAAGTACAGGTAGACCATCTGGGCCATATCGGATGTTTAACACCTGCTGTATGCCAAAGTGGTCATTTAAGAGCTGATTTTGGAGGTCTACCCTTTCAAGCATCAAAGTTGACTGAAGATCTTAGGATTTCCAGTGGATTAAATTGAACTGAATAAAACACACCATGAGGGAGAAGAACGTGTTTTGAAAAACTAGAATAAAGGTTTGAAAAAGTTTAGTTCGGTTTGCCCTGTTGACCTCCGACTAAAACAACTCACTGGAAGCTGGTGGTGCTTCTTAGGTATCTAATACAAAAGGATAGCTGTACCGCAGAGTTTTTGTGTGTACTGAAATAAGGAGCTTGCGTGCTTTTGAAAGGTTCTGTAGAGAGGTATAGAGAAATATTACAGGGGAAGTAACAGCTTTGGAAAGCTTTGTTTTCGAACTATAGATAGCATCGGCCACACGATCTTAATAATTATTTTATTGGAAATATCCTTACCTATTTCTTTAGATGTTGACAATGTAGGACAATGAGGTTCTGAGACGCTTGTGTAATGCTGCGGGAAAATTGAATCCATTAAAGGAACTGAAATTTCAATCATTTTCTTTAAAGCTAAAATCTTCATCAATGCATTTTCATGGACTGAAGTAGGAGAAAGGGTTAGGAGATTCAGTAGCACTAAAATGCACCTATAGGATTTCGTGAGGCCCCCTGTCCACGGACGTGTATTCGCCGGCGGTAAACCATCGGTGAATCACGCCAGCCGACGCTTTCCATAGCAGTGCTATGGAAAGCGCCGGCCCGTCCACGAGCGGAAAATCATTGCGATTCTCCGCTTGCGGCGGGTAATTCGCAACATGTTGAGAATTGCCCTGATTCTTCTATTAGATAGGGCTGACCGGTGGAGATTCGGCGGCAGCTCCTGCCCCTGGGCGGTGGCTCCCGCGACGGAGATCTGCCCCGGGACTTCGCAACACCCGTGGACAGCCGACCTAACAGATATCATAACGGGTCCTCTTTCTGGTGCGGATTCACATTGCCCCTACCTGGGCATAGGAGACCCTGGTATTTGTCCAGCCCTGTCCCTTATACTCACAATAGGGGGAAGCTCTTTACGGGTTCACAATAGTCATTAGCGCCTGCAAGGGTTAGTTAATGTACGTATGACTTTGGTACACATACGAGGAGGTAGAAAAAAGAAATAGGAATCTTCTGGTGAGCGGGGCTGAGCAATTTTTGATGAAAAACCACATGACACCCTTGCCTCAGCCTTCATATGCACCCGAACTTACTCTGTATAATTTTTTCTAACCAGTGATTTGAGCAGTGGAAAAGGAAGCAAAATTATTTGTATGAATCAGCCATCACAAAATAGGTGAAAAACTGAAAAACCTTTTGGAAAATAAAATCACTGGAGCCGAACAAACTTTCCCCAACAACTTCGGGCAGGCATACCAACTCAAAAGGATTCCGCAGACATTCACCTAGCAACAGAAGCCCAAACTAGTAACAGCCCGTCCACCAAAAGAAGATTCCGGTTTCTCTTCAGTACCCCCTAATATATTCTATAGAGGTTTAAATTTAAGTACCATATATACTCGAGTATAAGCCTAGTTTTTCAGCACATTTTTTTATGCTGAAAAAGCTCCCCTCTGCTTATACTCGTGTGAGGTAAGAAAAAAAAAAAAAAAACCCGCAATACTCACTTCCCAGCCTGGGTCTGGGTCCCCGGTGCGATGGTCTCCTCGGTAGTGCGGCAAGCTGCTTGAGAATTCTCCCCGCTGTCATCTCCCTGCTCAGCTTTGAATTCCCCCGCCGTCAGCACTGTGTAGATAAGCGCTGTGATTGGATCGAGCACCAGCCAATCACAACCGGTGCTCGATCTTTCACAGCCATTCAGTGGATGACATCACTGAATGGCTGTGATTGGTTTATCGAGTGCCGGATGTGATTGGCTGGCGCTCAATCCAATCACAGCACTTATTTACACGGCGCTGACAGCGGGGGAATTCAAAGCCGAGCAGGGAGATGACAGCAGGGAGAATTATCAAGCAGCTTGCCGCACCGGCGGGAAGACCATTGCTCCGGGAACACAGATGCTGGCTGGGAGGTGAGTATCGCATTTTTCCTTTACCTAATATATACTCGAGTATAGCTCGGCTTATACTCGAGTCAATAAGTTTTACCAGTTTTTTGAGGTAAAACTCATTGACTCGGCTTATACTCAGGTCGGCTAATACTCGAGAATAGACAGTAGTTAATAAATACAGGAGGTTGGTGATAAAATCACTGAGGAAAGTGGTTGCAATCAGTTGTTTCTTTACTGTAGATTAGGCAGTAACAAATATAGTAGTACAACATGCACTGTAATGCACAAATATATACAATATATAATACAGATACAATTTATTAGCCACTGTATGCTGCAACTTAGATTATGTCAAAGTCTTTAAGAAATATACTTGGCTGTATAACAGCAGTCGCAAATCTATCTAGCTTCTTACACCAGATGCCCTTGTTCTGTTACACTCAGGTTGTCTTTTATTGCTGACAAAATCCCTAGTATAAAGCAAGTTTTTCTCTTGAGTGTCTGCTCTGTTTCATGGTTATTCCCCTCTGCATCACCACTTTATTATATGGCTGGCTTCCCTCTCTAGACACAAGTCCACTCACAGAATTCTGGAAGGGATCATTGTTGGATGGATTACTCTATAGTAAACTTCAAGCTTCCACTCTCCCAGCAAATACACTTCTCATCTCTAGACACTCTCTCACTACACCACACTTCCTCTTCCTGTCTGGCTAATACTCCTTCATTAGCTGATTTACCAAGACTCTGATACTCTCTTCTGTGTGATACAGGTGCATCCTATATACATCTTGTAGCAGCATTTATGTATGTTGGAAAGATACATGATACTCTCATATCCAAATTTGAGATGTCTTCATACAATATGCCAAGGTGTTACATTAAAAATAAAAACAACACCCAACCACCTCAGCTTCTATATGAACTAAATAGATGGTAAAACATGATCCAGCACTAGGTACAAATTAGCCATTTAACCTTTTTGGCTGTCTGTTCCTAGAACATCTGACCGATTGCCTAAGCTGAACTTCTGTTGATGCATACAATATGTGCTCCCAACCCTTCACAACAATAGCAGGTAACACCTCTCCATGTATATGTGATATCCTTTAGGAACTGCAGCACTGCTAAGCAACTGCCCAAACATATTCAAGCCTCAGTGTTCAACAGACTCCCTCATGAATATTTGCAAATGGAAACATTTTGTTACTTCCTTAATTCAGGGACAAAAACTTTTTTCAACAGTCATTAGAAATTGGGTTCCATTTAGCAAATTCAATGTATACGCGTATTCCATATATGTGTTTGCTTTCTGAGAATGTAAAGCTTATTATTTTCCATTTTCAACACCTTAAAGGGGTTTTCTGGGACTTAAAAAAACCTTACAGGCTTGAAATGTTGTAAAATAAAGAAAAAATGTAAACTCACTCCAGTGGCCCCCTATCCAGCGCTAGAGCCTCAGTGCACTCAACTAGGAACCCGGAAGAAGCACATGGGTGGTCATGGGCAGGTCATTGTGCATGTGACCTCTCAGCTGATTCATCTATGCCAGCTGAAGCCTGTGATTGGCTGAGTGATGTACGTAATGTACCATTTTAAGCCTGTAAATTGTTTTTTTTAAGTCCTGAAAAACACCTATATTTACAAGAAGCTGAGATTGTACAAAACCTTTAAAGGGGCCACTTTGATTTTATTTTTTATTCATTCATTATGTAGCTATCCCACAGTACATACATAAGTGAGCTAGTGTTATCTTGGTTAGTTATGTCTTCCTGTCTGAATCTCCCAGCCTCTTTTTTCTCAAATGTTCATGTGATCACAAGTCTGACCATCGCAGATCTGCTTCGGGTTATGTATTCATTTTTTAGTCATATTCTCAGTTTTTACATAATCCGTACCACAGAAACTGTCTAGAGGAGTACACAGACACTCCTGTCACAGTTACTGATGATGATCACACAGCTCCTGTCACACAGTAATAGTAGAGGAGATCACAGCTCATCTTCCTGACTCTATACTCATGGTCTGTAGGTTATTTAAGTGAATATAGAAGGTAATTATAATTAAACTGTTCCCCAGCAGGCAAAAATGGTCTTGGCTCTAGCTAATGCTGTGCTAATGCATCATTGGATAGATGTGAAATTGAAAGTAAAAATCTCATTCTCAAAATGGTGCCTGATAAGTATCAGACAGGGAGTTAGACTGTAGGGAAGTGGCTGGAATATATAGAGGAGACCTCCAAAGTATGACAGATTAGGTGAGGGGGGCAGGCTTGGAAAAATATGTTTTCGCCAGAGTGGTCCTTTAAATAATAGTTTTGAAGCAGGCTCACCTGTATCCCATTGGGAGTACAGTAGCTCTAGTCACCATATTTGCACTTACCGGTATGTAGTTTTTGTGTAACGCTGTGAATTGGTTTAGCACAATTTTTAACACGTCACATAATCCCCCATTAAATGACATTACCTTGCCTGCTACATTGCTCTAATAACAAATACAGGCAGTGTCCCAAAATACTACCCACAAATACTGGCAACTGCCCCAAAATACAGTCAGCGGCACACACCTCTAAGACAGACAGCCGCAACTGCCTCATAGCAAAGCCAACTACAGTGTCCAAAAACGGTATTACCCACAATGCCCTATAGCACAGCCGGTCAGAGTAGCCTCATAACATAGCCAGCCACAGTGCCATGTAAGACAACACTCCATTTTACCCCATTCGACAGTCTGCCACAATACTCTCATAATAACCATGATAGCTGCAGTGCTTCCCGACAGTCAGCCAAAGTGTTCTCATTACATATTCAGCCATATTAACTCCACAACCCAGCTATCTACAGCGTCCGCATAACAACCCCAGTCACTGCCAAAAGGCCGCCATCTTGGAATCAAGTTTATATTCTTAAATAGGAAAGGGTGCATGTGACATATATATGTATCTCACATCTCTGGGAAATGTGAGTCCTGTTGCAATTGCTGTGCCACCCATTCCACAAATTCAAAAGTGATCGGGATCATCCTCATTGATATGATGCAGCAACTGGGTCTTGTACAGGTGCCATTTGTGTGTAGCCAGTATCCACTCAATGGTGGTTCAACTGACCCCGCTCTCCTGTGACAGACACCGGGCACTACGATGTGGGCTCTTGCAGATGGGCGCCAGGACGGCCATTGTTGTTACTTAATCTGTGGCAGTTTTGTTGCGTCCACCTTTTGGCAGGTTCAACACAGAAACTGTTTGGTGAAATTTGGCAAGCAATTGGCTAACTCTGCCATGGTGTGTGGGTGGTCTGTTAGGGTGCCGACCATTGAAATCCACTGCAACGATTGGGGTACTGCGCTTTCCAGAGATCAGCACAATCTTTGTCCTTGTGTTAATCTTACAGCCATATCTGTGTCTGTAACAAAGATAACATTGATAATAACCTTGGCAAAAATAAAGGAATGTTACACTTAAGCACAGATCTGGATTCCTCATCAAATTCTCTTTCAGATACACATGTAACATCCACCTCTTTCCAGTTGATAATATCAACTTGATTCCAAGTTGAAAGCTTTCGAAAGGGCAGCCGTGTTGGACACTGCCATCACAAATTTTCCTTCTTCTCCTTAGCAACATGCCACACACAGCATTGTGCTCCCAACCACCGTTTTCCATTTATTCAGGTGTCTCCATACCTTGGACCACCCTGTAGTCCATCACAGTACTCCCATAATAATCCATGATAGCTGTAATGCTCCCTGACAGTCAGCCTAAGGCCCAATGTCCACCCGCGCGGGACATCCGCAAATCAAACTGCCCATAGAGAAGCATGGGAATCCGCAAATGGATTAAAGCATGCAAATTTGTTTTGCGGACCTTTTGGTCCGGAAAACAAATCACAGCATGCTCCAGTTTTGTGCGGATTCCATTGCAGTCAATGGAAGCCATCTGATCTGCGGCACACCCGCAGCTGACACTGCAGACGTACTGCAGGTCCCGTGGGAAAGCCGGAGATTTAAAAAAAAACAACTGTATTGCACATGTCCAATGGCGAGCCATGAGGACCATGCGCAGTACAGCGAACCTGGAAGTGTAGAGGTCCGCGAATAATACGGGTAACGCAAGGCTCATCGTGAATCCGACCCATCCGTGGACATTGGGCCTTAGTGTTTTTATTACAAATTCAGCCATGTTAACTCTACAACACCACTTTCTACAGCACCCCCACAACAAAGCCTGCCATAGTGACCCTATATCGTAGTCAACCACACTGTTCCATATGACAACACTCCATTGTGGCCCCATAGCACAGTCTGCTTCATAACACAGGTAGCCACATTAACTCTACAATACAGCCAACTAAAGTGACCCCATAACAAATCCAGCCACAGTGCCCCAAAACCTAATATTTTTCTCATAGTACCCTATAAGTCACTAACTCCTCTATAGCATGATGCCTCAGCTGGAGAACGCCTTTATAATATTAGGTTTGAGGGCACCTTGTTCAGAACCCGCCATAGCTCTAGGCCAAAGAGAGTTTGGTTCTACCTTCTCCTCTAATGTTCCTGTAGATTCCGGTTTACCTGGATTGGGTTGAATGGCATTATCTTCCACTTTAGGTAATAGCTCTCGGGCAGGTTCACTGGGTGGGCCATCATTTGTTACGCTATAGACTGCATCTGCCCCCAAGGACAGTAATGAGGAACTAGACCAGGGATATAGACTTTCCGACTTGCCACATGATGCTCAATAACTTTTACTAACGATGTACAACAGCTTTGCATCTCAGTTGGTGGCAGGTGATCTTACAGTATAGGTAAGAAATGGAACCACCTCGGCACTTCTCTTTAGAATCCTTTCAGGAATCAACGACGACAGTAGCATACTAGTCAATTGTAGCCCACAGTGTAGAATTGTCAGGTCTGTACCTTCTACACAGTTCTCACAAAGAGGCGTCAGTCATGTCTTGCCTCATCATCACACAGCTCTCAACTGCAGCATCCAATATGGCGCAAGCCTGGGTTCCACTTCTGGGTCACACTCTATCACCTGTGATTTTATCATTTTTCTTAAGGCAACATTAAAGGGGTTGTCCAGTTATAAACTACTTATGGACTATCATTAGTATAGTCCATCAGTGGTAGATCAACAGGGTTTCCTGTCTGGGACCTCTGCCAGTCAACTGTTTGCTGGACCAGTGCATTCATGCATTGAGCTGATTTCTGCAGGAAGTAGACAGCTCCATTTCCACTGCTGTGGCCAAACTTGGTATTACAGTCGAAGTTCCTATTCACTTCAATGCCTGCCATACCAAGCCTGGCAAGTATAGTGAGAACAGAGCTGTCTGCATCCTGCAGAAATAAGGTCAATGTATGAGCACACCAGTGCGGTGTACAGTGGTAGACCCCCACTGATTTACTATTGATCGGCTAGCTTGCACAACGGCCATCCATAGTTTACAACTTAACAACCCCTTTAACATAAAACATATTATGTAAGACAAAAACATTAGAACTGTAATTAGGTAAGTGAGAAAAAAAACCTCTGTATGACTTTGTATAAAATCATAGGCAGGTGGAAGTACTATATGGACCCCATAGCATAGGTGACCTATTATTACTAGGTACGATGTGAATTCCAAAGTACTAAGAGCTTTCTTTTTTTCTGTCTGGATGTGCTCTCTTCCATGTAATCTTAGTAAAAATTATTCTTTTTTTATAAAAAATGTGTAAATAAAATGTATGTAGGCCGAAAGAGAAACATATTCTCTTCGCTTATAGCCTTAACGATATGCTCTTATTATATCATGATTCTATTAGAATCCAAGTATATACTTTCATGATGGAATGTAGCACAGATTTAACAGAAAATGGGATTATTTCTTCTTTAAGGACCTTTCACCTTCTTATAGGGCTGATCCTATTGCATAAAATCCCTGGGTATGGAGCTCTGGCCCCACTAACGCATTCCATGTCCTGCTGCAGCTCCTTAATTATTTTCTATGTTGTGCATATTACAAAGGATAAATCATGGGCATTTCGAGAAGTGTTTTCTCATTCCAAGGCATATCAGAATCTTGCTGACACTGATCCAGAGCTGAGAATGTCACTCCTGCATAAACATGATGTCATTTCCATTCCATTCATACTCCTGCCAGACAGCTGCTGTCAGCATCAGTGAAGAAAAATGCCACCTCACTTGTGACAGCTGCCACTAGAGGTACTTTGTACATAAGCCAGTCTAGAAAAAAAACAGCCAGGCATGCAGATGCTATTTAAAGCAGAAGACCATAAAACTCACCACAGAATGCTGTATAATGCCAGTGTGTATGCCCTTTAATTAAACGGCTTGTTTGTACATGGTATTCCCTGTTCTTGTTCATCCGCTGTAAATAGAGGACTTTGTGCTTATGGTGGGGGGCGGGGGGGGGGGGGGGGTAGTACGCCTACAATTCTAGAATGGCATAATCTTCATTTTGCAGCATGATGACCTTCAGATGTTGTTGCATGGTGTCTTACGTAATGATTGGATGCTTTCATAGGAAATGCCTTTCAGTTATAGATTTGGTCTAAGGCACGATAAATTGTTGGACCTCCAATGCAGACATCTAGAACAATCTGAATGATCACATTGGTCAAAGTGCAAGGTAGATCTAAAGAAAAGCTTCCGCCATCACATAAAATTACATTGATATCAATCAGGATTATTCTTCAAAATTTGTAGAATCGGAATAGGAATAATCTGACGGAGCTGTGTAAGGGCTTGTTTTTTTGAGGGATCAGTTGATGTTTTCTTTGGCACCATTAGAGGTATTGTCCAAGGTAATTTTTTATAAATAGTTTTCGAGCCCCATGTGCCCAAAATGACATAAAATGAATATATTCATGCTGGCGCCATACCAACACTTGGGCACTCCAATGCCATGGCATTTGACAGGTGACGCCATAGGACCAGAAGACCCAGTAATAACCTGTCATGTGGGCTTCTAATATAGAAGCTCCTAGCAGGTTTACAGGACGTCACTGACGATGTCCCTGTCAGGCCTCCTATTGCCTGCAGCGGTGATGTGGGTGAACAACCCATGTGACCACTGCTGCCAAAGTCAACAGAAGACCCAAGAATTGTATTTGTATTTTCCATGCAGGATATTTAACATGATAATTTTATAGTTCAGGTCATTAGGAATACCCATCTGTACTTTTTTGTTTTTTGCATAAAACAGTTTTAAAAGGGAAAAATGGGGGTGTACTATTTTCTTTACATATTTTTTTAATAATGTTTTCTTATCTTTTATTTTAGTCCCATTTGTGGTCTTGAACTTCTATGAGCATGGTTGCTCATATAATACACTGCAATACTTCAGTATTGCAGTATATTATGCCTATCATCATAAGGATGACATTAATTCCATTGAGTAATAAGTGTAGTAGGGAGCCTTCATTAGGCCTACGTCTGCCATGACAACCTATTGACAGTGCGAACAACCTTTATTTATCCTCTCAGATGCTGTTATTTCAATTGAGTGCAGCATCTAAGGAGTTAAATGACCGGTATCTGAGTTATCTCTGATCCTGGCTGTTGCTGCACAGTGCCAGCTATATGTTACAGCTGACACCCACTACTGATGGCAGGGGCTCAGCTCCTGATGCCATGCCATCTCGCGTTATACATATGTAGCATACATGGACAGTGCTGGATGAAAAACTGTTAAATGGGTTGTTTCATATGAAAACATATTGTTTATAGTGTACATAATTATAAACATTTTTTTGCATTTACACTTAGTTTAAAAAAATACTTCTATCCCCAGATATTCTAGGACTAATGTTAGAATAGTGCCACTTGCTGTTTCTACTCAGAGTCCGTTTCAGGAAGTGTTCCAAGGTGGTCACACATGCTCAGTCTCTCTTCTCCCTCTGCCCCACTAGTTTTGTGGAGAGATCCCTGATATTGTTAGCGGCTGCTTTTGAAGCTTCAGCATCTTCTCTGGTTATCAGAGGAGATACTGAGCAATTGCAATCACAGTAACATTATCCCTTGCTCAACATCTCTGCTGACAAGCAGAGAAGACACTGCAGCTTCAGAAGCAGCTGCTCAGCAGCTCAGAGATCCCTCCACATATCCAGCAGAGAAGAGAGAGAAGCAAGACTGTGTAGGTGGAAGAATTACTGAATTGGACACAGAATAGAGACAGCAGATGGCGCTAATTTAATAACAGTCCCGGAATACATGGGAATAGAAACATTTCTTAATAAGTGTAAGTGCAAAAAATATCTATTATTATGGGTTGGATTTAAAGGGGTTAACCAGCCTTTAAAAATTGATGGCTTATCATCAGAATGGCTTATCAATATGTGATCAGTGGATAGTCACTGCTCAGGAACCTCGACGATCACTGCATACTCTTCAATGTCTACATCTCAGCACAATTCTGTCATTGCACAGGATGCTGCATTTTTAAAAGGATCATTATGCTCGATTTAAACAGGCTAAATTCTGAGCTCAATGTAATGATCTGCACTTGTTTCACTTTTTTTTAACATGCACCAAGATTCGGCTTATAGGGGCAAAAAATCACTAATACGATTGTTTATCCCCATAGACTGGCAGTAAATCTCCCAGTTCACATGGAGATATGTACCGCCAGGCAGTGAGCATACTTATGCTCACATAAATGAGCTGATCAGCCAACAAAACTCATCTGGCGGCTGATAGTTGGTCCCTTTACACGACCCAATAAGCAACTCATGTAAAAGGACAATTATGCTTGGTTTGCACAGGCCAAATTCTCAGCCCAAAGTAATGAGCACCAATTGAAACCCATGTCGGTCAATGCTTGTTTCAGGTTTAAGCTTTTTTATTTTACATGAACTGAGAATTGGTTTACAGGGGAAAACAATTGCTTATGAGATTATTCATCCCCATAGGCTGACCGTGTAGCGAGCAGGAGTTGACAGAAGGGTAGCCAGAGTGGTTGCGCCAATTCTAACGGTGTCACGGTGGTGGTTACTATGCCTGTAATAATGGCTTGTGCAGCAGGTGGATTGTAATTGAGTTCTGAGAAAACAGCAATTAGTGGTTCGTGTATTATCTGATGTGACGCCAGTGCCTTTGAATGAGCTAGCTTGTTGAAATAAAGAGACGAGTCCAAATAGATTACAGTAAAACCGAAGGTACACAGTTTACTGATTACTTGAAAATAAATGACAATATTCCAACTCTTCTCCAACAATTATTAACTTTTCCAACAAGAACTTGTACAACTGATGTGACATGCTTTTGTTCCTACCAAAGCTAATTTATCTGGTGCCCATTATTTGTGGAGGTATGAGGGGAATAATGCAAGTGCTCCAGTGGAAACTCTGGCTACTAAAGGTACAGGGTCAAGGTAAACTCTCAGTTGAATTGGCTGCTTTTCCTTCCAGACTCTGCAGGGTCTGCCCTGACTTAGATTCCTTTTCCAGCAGGGATAAAAAAGGTTCTCCCCTCTAGCTGACTCCCCAACTACACATTCAGGGCTTGCTGGCCTCCAGCCCGAATTAACTCATCTCATACAGTTGTTTTTAAGAGAGCACCCTGGATGCTTGACCACCTCTCCATATAAATTCCTCCTCATCATGGATATGTTGATAAAGTTGAGTAGAGAACTATGTAATACACAGGTCTCTGTTGGACTAAAGCTTTTCAGAAAGTATGACTACCCTCTTTGACATTCATATGCCACAAGTTTGTGATCTTAAAGATACTCTGTCACCATCTTTTTGCACTGCTCTCTGAGGGCAGAATAAGATAGTGACAGTCACACTGATTACAGCTATATGTCTACTGTGTGCGATCTGTGCAGTAGTTTTTGAGAAACTTTATCAGTAGCAGTAGCAGTAGCAGTTAGGCCTCGTTTGGCACAGAGTGTGAAGGCAGCAGTATGCAGTTCTAAGCTCTCACTCACGACCTGAAGGTTGCAGGTTCAATCCCCACGTGGTTCAGGTAGCTGGCTCAAGGTTGACTCATCCTTCTGAGGTTGGTTAAATGAGTACCCAGCTTAATAAATAAATTACCTGAAAGTGCTGTGGAATAAGATGGCACTATAACTCCAACTAATAACCAGTCCCTTTCCCCCTATGTATAGAAGACTACTTAAAGATATCCCTGAGCTGTGCAATAGTTTTGGAGAAATTTGCATTTAATTTGCAGCAGTCCCACACCGAACTAGTCCTGATCTTCATAATCTGCAGCCTAGCCCATCCTGCCCTTCAGACACTGATTGACTGCTGGCTGCCTATTACTGTGCATAGAGAGCTGCCAATGGCTAGAGGGCAGGGTGGGTGTAGCTAGGCTGCAGATCATGAATAGGACTAGTTCTGTGTGGGACTGCTACTAATTAAATGCATGTTTCTCCAAAACTACTGCACAGATCCATACAGCACACGTATCACTGTGATCAGTCTGACATGCACTACCATATGTTGCCCTCAGTGAGTCTATTTAAATCAAACCTCCAGTTTCAGAACAAAATGTGTACAAACATTGGAAAGTTGGGTACATTACCTACTGTTATTTCTGTTTTCGGCTGTCCAAGATAGGCAGCACACGTTTTTAACTACTTAATGCACAATGTGCACCGCTCTCTGTTTGGCCAGCATTGATCATATGAGCAGCCCTAGCCAATCAGACAGCAGGTATAGTGCAATAATATTTTAACACTGTCAATGCACTGTGGGGATTTTGTAGTCTGAAGATTGCATCGGCCATCTTAGATGGCCAGGAACAGGACCCAGAACTGGCGGGTCAGAGGGGCAGAAGGGGTCAACAACTGAAGACAGTATATTCCTTGCCACTCCATTTCCAGGACAGGATTTTGTCCTGAAACCAGACTGTCACTTTAAGACAACCCCTTTTAATTAGTATAGAAAAAAAGAATATATGAACGAAACTTACTATTCCCCCTGAAGTCACTCCAGGTAAAGTCTGAATACTCTGCCATCCATTTCTGACACATTTCATGGGTTGTGAAGTTGTAGAATTGAGCATTTCATTATACTGTTATACATTTTTTTCACATAGATATAGTATTTAATCCAGACTACTACTTAAATATTCCATAGCAAGGATGCGTTCACACAGATTTTGTCGCAGATTGTTATCAGATTTGAGTTCAACTAAAGGGGTGAAATCTACTGCTGGTAACAAAATCCACAGCAAATCAGAGAAGTGTGAACACAACCCGAATCTACAAAGATGGAGCAGCATTTTTTCATACTTGGGTTTACTATAATACTAGATTTAGTGATGTATGTCCACGAAAAACAAAAAGCTGTTTTCTTCTTGAGGTTTGTTTACAGACAGACGGAGGAAGGTTGTAGTTACAGTTGTCATTAAGGATTAACATGTCACTCAGATAATTGGCCAGATTGAAACTTAAGTAGGAAAGGCGTAGAATGTCTGGATTTCAAAGACAGTTCTGTTCCGATAATATGTTACAGAGCTGGATTGTGTAATTACAATGAAGGACGAAAGCTTCAAATTGAGTTCTACACAGTGATGAGCTTGTTCAGCCGTTTTGAATCTGGTGCTAGCATTAGAAATCAAATAAGAGCTACTAGTAGTATTAGTAGAGCCATGATTCTGCTGCCTTTTACTAAGATTTTCCTTATAGATTTAGATAAAATTATCTCTGGTGAATTAGATACATGACTTGATTGTCATAAAAGCCAATAAGAACGCATAGTTTGGAAATTACGAAATCAGTGTGACACTTTATTGGTCTTTCATGTACACAACATAGTCGTAAAGAACATGCTAAGTGGTCCATTAAGTTATAATGGGTTCAGGTTCAGAGCACCCCTACCATGAGGCAACGTGAGCATCCTGCCTCAGGCGGCAGCACCTAGCAGGAAGAGAGGTCAGCACGGCAGATGGGAGAAGTGAAGAGGACCAGCCATGGTGTGTAGATGAATACTGAATCAGGACCTGTGATGAGTTTCTTCACAAGAGCACAGATTTATCGCTGACATCACTCATCTATTCACTCTAGGGTTGGTGTATCATCAAACTGCTTCTGATGCAATAAGTTCTCATGGAAGTGACTGAAGGAATTTCTTCTTTCTTTTCAAGTTCCTGTACCTTTGTTGATTGTTCAACATGCAAATCAAATAGGTGTTGAGGAATGCTCTGCTGAGAATCCAGAAGAGTAGTGAATGAGTCCATCTCTATATTCCTTATTGTGACGTGTATCTGGCACATAATTGATCATAAGTGTCTACTCCATCTTTGGTAATATTGGATTTCTTAGATGACTCTTTTCTTTCATCATCATGAAAATTATAAGACCGGTCTCACACAAGCAGATTTGAATTCTGACGTCCGCATGGAATATCCATGAACTTCATTGCTCCATCTTGCCTATTGTATGATAACTAGCCTATTTGTGGGGTAAACATACACTTTATACTGTATCTAAGAAAATATGCTCCAGAATTGTTAATATGCACATGCTAATGTACAAAGACAGACAGATCAGGAGAGGTGGCAAGTCCTAGTTGTTTCTGTATTCTAAGGTCTGCAGTGTGAGAATACTCTGTGGATCACCTAAGTAAACCTGGTATCTGGCCACTATATGGTCACTGTATAGTGGTATTATTGGTTACATTGGGGCTTGTATAGTGGTAGTATACACTTGCCCATGACTTAAAAAACCAAAATAACGCCTGTTCTTCATTAGATGTTTCTATGCTTTACTTTTATTTCTATGTGTTAGTGATCTGGTTTACATATTTAAATGGCTTGTGCTAGAATAACAAGTTATCTTCTATCCATAAAATAGGGGATAACTTGCAGACCGGTGGGGGTGCCACTCTGAGACCCCCACAGATCTGGAGAACGGGACTTCCAGCAATGAGAAGGAGGCTGAATGGAGTGCTGGACTGAATGGAGGGACCTACCTGGGAGAGAACAAAGAAAGGAGAGAAGGACGATACAAAATAGGGAAGACCATAAAAATGCTAATCCAAGTTTCGCCATGGGGCCCCACAGTTACTGTTACACCCCCAGTCAATGTCACAGCTTTGTGAACTCTTCCATGTTGGAGCGGCAAAGAGGCATATCGAGGGGAATTTCATAGTGCAAATATGTTGCGCTGAAGCATGCGCATTTGCATATACGCTTGTGTGAAACCACCCTTAATATAATCCCCACCGGCACATGATTTATAAAGAAACGCACACCCCTTCATATATTAGGGGAATCTCTGCATCTCCATGTGCCTCCATAGAAATCTACGTCATCCACAAGCTGGCATCATTTGTAATATATTTTGCACAAGTTTCTGGTGTAAATTATACAAAAGAGTGGCCTCACATGCAGCATAGAGAAGCCATTGACTTCATTGAGTTCCTTCACATGTGTTTTTCCCACGCATTTTGAGCGCTAGGATAAAAACGCGACATGCTCTATTTTTGGGCGCAATTGCACGCTGAAGGGCCTATCTGTATGAAATTGCTGTTCGAATTCGCGGGGCTAAACAATATTATCTGGGTCTACAAAATCAGTTGACCCACCTACTATCGTGCTCCCCCCAAAATAAGACCTATCCCGATAATAAGCCCTACCCTGATTTTCACGGGAGGAGGCTTGAAATATAAACACCCCTCTAAAAATAAGCCCTAGCTACAGTAGGTGGAAAAAACTGCAATACTCACCTAGCTGCTGGCGTCTTGGTCCTTTAAATCCCCCGCCTCCAGCAAGCGAACGCTGTGATTGGATCGAGCGCCAGCCAATCAGAGCCGGTGCTTGATCATTCACAGCCATTCAGTGAATGAAATGTTACCAAGAAGAGAATCTTCTGCCAATGCTGAGGACTACACTGCAGCCTGCCGCAGCGCCAGGGAGACCACCGCAAGGGACCAAAATGCCGGCGGCTAGGTGAGTATAAAACTCCCAAAATAAGACGCTGTGCCTCTTTTGGGGCGAGAATTAATATAACATAGTGTCTTATTTTTGGGGAAACACAGTGGGTCAGCTAATCTGCCTACCAAGTCAGATCACCCGGTTACCGAGTCAGCTGACCCGTTTACTAATTGGGCTGCCTTACCTACTCAAACATGGCGCTGCTGTTACCGCACCGATGTGAACAGTCTCGGCAGTGCAATAAAGTACAGTAAAATGTGCGGATACGGGTGCAATAACCCACAATCATGCCCCCAGAATAGCGCATATACGCCATGTAATAGCGAGCTTATATGCGCTTACGCCCATGTGAGGCCGCCTCTAGTGTCTCAGGACAGGGCGGTTACGACCTCCTGACAAGCCATGCCTCCTTTTTTTTTTTTTAAAGTGGAATTGACCAGATAGCAAAAAGTTGCAAAGTTTTTACGGAAACGTTGCTTGTGCCAAATTTTGTGACTTTTACATGCCAGTTTGAGCATTCTAAATCTTCCCTCCTTCTGTGTAACAAAGGTTGCTAATGAATTCTCAAGTTTGGAGTGGAATTCGTTTTAATCAAGTGCTAGGAGAAGTGTAAGATTTGCAGACCAGGCAAAGACATTGCATAAGACAAGTTACAAGCAGCAGGGAAGACGGTTGCACAGCGGAGAGCTGGCTACATACTTTTGTGCAGGACCTCACATGCAATAGCGCTCAGCAGGCATATGTCCAAATACAGTAATATACACAGCGGCGAGGTCGCTCATGCATATTTCGATTTAAAAGAAAATATGTTTTTTTCTACAGAGGTGGTTGGAAAAGTAGGCAAATAATCTGTTTTGAAAGTTTGTTTTGCTCAGAAATCATTACTGTGTCTGCATTACTGTCAGCAGTATAAATATACCTGCTGTTTGCTGACTGCAAAAATGTGTTTGTCCAGCAGTACAAAATCTGCCATTGATGATGACTTGAATTCTCAAGGTAACAGAGATAATTGCTCTGCCAGACAGCAACAAAGCTATTTTCTTAATGATCTTGTTTGTCTTCCGTCCCTGGAACTCCCGTTGTCACAATAAGAGTATTTAATTTGTCCGCTGTATAAATACCTACAAGCTGACTGTGTAAATGCACAAAGTAGGAGCGAAATTTCACCTTTGTATGCAAATCCTTTGTGGTTTTGCCTCTTCTATGTCTTCTGTTTAAATCTATTCATCCTCTGCTCGTTGATGCTACAGTTTTTTTTCTTATGTACTAATTGCATAAAATAGATCACAAAATACATTACAATAGTCCTCTAAGAGGAAATTACATGTAAAGGGGACATCTCAGCACAAATACACTAAGTACCATCACGATTCAGCTGAGACATCCCATTTAATACTAGAAAAATAATGCCAGCATCAGAATTTCGTTTTTACAAATGAAGCTAAAAAATTGTACATAGTCATCAGAGGGGTACATACATCTCCTGTATAAAGTGATACTAGTTAGTAGTATTATTTATATTACCAGTGTTTTTGGTGGCGCAATGCGCCACTTACTGATGTAATGTATAGTGAAACAGATTGGAGTTGGTCAAAATATTTCATTGTAAGTAGTTCAGCAGCTCGCTGAGGAGACATGTTCGCTTGTAGCTTTCGCATATTAGTTGCATGTAATTTATGAACTTCAGCAGCTCGCTGAGGAGACATGTTGGCTTGTAGCTTTTGCACGAGATTTACAAATGTCAGCTGGTGGCTGAGGTGAAATCTGGGCTTGTCGCCTTGTCAAGTAAGCTGCATTAGCTTCACGGCGGCATTGAACCCTCTGTTGGGACATGTTCGCATGACAGCAACGGTTTGTTTCAACACTGGACAACGGTTAACGATTGGATGAAGGCTGGACTGATGTTGGCGGGATTAGCACATGAGATGACATGATATCTCAGTTCAGGAGATGTGAAGATAGTAGGTAGGGAGTATACTTTAATGTTGTTGTTGGTCAATATGCACTGCCAGCTATGGATGTGGACATATGTGAAGTGTCATTTATTGGAGTCTCCAATAAATGTGAGACTCTAATAAATGTGAGATAGCTGGACACAGATGTGCAGCTGTCTTACAACCAGCTACAATCTGGCAGACTGAGCACTGCTGTATCCATAGCAACTAAGGCTGCAGGGGTTTCCTATCAGCACACAACAGCTGCCCGTCTCTGCAGGGTTTTGATAATGTGAAGGATCAGTTAGGATGCCACCATCATGTGGTCAGGGGCAGGGCTCAGAGGCCATGTGACTGATCACATGATGGTGACATCATCACAGCTCCTGTGAACACACGGCTGCTGTCAGGCTATGTGTTTTATATATGCTTTAGGACCTGCAATGACATTACTATCATGTGATCAAGGGGCGAAGCATGTGAAGCACTCACACACACACTCACAGACAAACAGTCGTTAGCACTTTGATCAACCATGCTGGTATTACCTGGGTATATCTTGTATATAATTATTTATATATATATATATATATATATATATATATATATATATATATATATATATATATATATATATATATATACAGCTGGTATAAGCTATACATCTCCCTGTATATAGTGATGTGGACCATGCTGGTATAGCCTGGGTGTCTCCTGCATATAATTAGCATACAGCTGGTATAAGTTATACATCTCCTGTATATAGTGACATAGAGCATGCTGATATAACCTGGTTATCTCATGTATATAATTATATATGTACAGCTGGTATAAGTTATACAAATACAAATATTGAAAAATAAAAATCTGCATTGCGCATGATGGATGGCGAGCTGCTGCGGTCATATGCAATGCAGTAACCACAGGTACGCTGGATCACCGTCCGGCTTCACAGCTGGTATCCAGTTTGGGATCTAATCTGGTCTTGTGAAGCAGGCCTTAAGCCCCATTTACACGGGACGAATATTGGGCAAATGATGCTCTACACTCATCCCTGTGTGTACTTGCTCCCATGCTGTACAGGAGCGAGTATAGCTAGCTCTCTGACAGATCAGCCAGCAGGGGGCCGGGACAGCTGGAGGAGATTTCTCTCCTCGCTCTCCCCGCCCCTCTCCATTTACTTAACACAGCGGCCATTCAGTACTGAACTGCTGCTGTTTACAGTCATCGTTCAACCATCAGGATTTTATGCAGCCTAAACGATGAACGATGATCCTGAACACTGATCGTTCAGTGTAAACAGCAGCTGTTCTGTACTGAACGTCCGCTGTGTTACGTGAATGTTATATAATTATATAGGTACAACTGGTAAAAGTTATACAGTACAAGGCCTCGTTCACACGAGTGTTGTTTTGCGCGCACCACGCATCTATTAGAACCATTGTTTTCCTATGGTGTGTTCTCTTGTCTGTGTTTTACAGGCGTGCAAATTCGTGCACCTGCAAAAGATAGGACATGTGTGCACCACATAGGTCCCTGCTGCGCGTTAATATTCCCTGTGTCACAGTGTTCAGTGATGATGGCACTCCCTGCACAAAGAATCCTCTGCCACAGTAGTGACAACATGTTCTCCCATTGCTTTCAATTGGGCTGCCACTGCTGCCGGCGGCCCCATTGAAAGCAATGGGATGCAGGCAACTACTGCAGTGATTTTCGGATAAGGGTTTAAAATATAAGCCCTTCCCTGAAAATCATCCCTAGCTTGTGTAAAAAAATAAAATATATATATATATACTCACCTACCCAGCACTGTCCTCTTGGCTTCTCTGCACTTTACTGAAGCTCTTTCTTTAGGCGGGGATTTAAAATCCCCGCCTCCAGAAAGGGTTGTTTCTAATTGGCTGAGTGCTCAGCCAATCACAGGCAGCGCTCAGCCATTCACTGAATTCAATGATTTTAAATCCCCGCCTGCTGAAAGAGATTCAGAGCAGTGTCGGGGACCAAGCGGCTAGACGTGCCGAGACCCGACAGCGCTGGAGAGGTGAGTATATGTTTTTTTATTTTTTACACAAGCTAGAGATGATTTTCAGGAAAGGGCTTATATTTTAAGCCCTTCCCCGAAAATCTCTGTGGGGGTTGTCTGCATGCCATTGCTTTCAACGGGGCCGCGGGCAGCAATGGCCACGAAGCTTCGTTCACGCGTTCTTTTGCACACGCGTTCAGCGCTGTTTTTTGCGCACATACATGCGTGCAAAACAACACTCATGTGAACAAGGCCTAACTTATACCAGATATATATATATATATATATATATATATATATACACACACGGGAGTTACAGTTACACCAGCATGCTCCATATCACTATATACAGAAGGGCTGTCATTGTCCCTTATTCCACTATTGCAGGTGACCGACTGTCATATGCAATGGCCCCCCAGACCATCATATCAACAGTGGCAAAAGTGTTCCAAAGGTGTGATTGAGGTGCTCACCCCTAGGTCTCCATACAAGATCTCGGCCATTGTCAATGCCCAAGCTAAACCTGGATTTGTCACTGAAGACAAACCTGGTTCCATAGTAGTCCAGTTTCATTGTTCATGGCACTACTGCAAATGAAGGCAATGGTGGGTGTCAAAGGCAGTACATGTAATAGGCACTGTGAGACCAAATGTCCTTTAGCCAACCGACTAGAAATGGTTCCAACAGACACAGGGGTGTAACAATGATGCCTCCTGTCTCTGGATGGTGGACAACAAAACAGTTGAAGCTGCTCATGCTTGTCGGACGATCAGATGATCCTCTCTACTGGTGATCTGTCGGGGGTGCCCTGAGCCCAGCCGCCTTGTGTGCATGCTTTCATGTATCTGAACATCTCCTAACAGTTTGGTTAGAACGGCCCAGGTGGCGTAAAACCATTGATATGAGCATCCAGCTTCTCGCACTCCAATAATGCGCCCCTCTCAAACTCTGTTAACTGGGCGAAATCTCTTTATTTGCTTGATAGAGGCGTCTAGTGGTCAACAAGCTCTACACAAGCGGAAGAAGAGACACTGCACACAAGGAGCCTCCGAGAGCCTTTTTATAGGCCAAAGAGGAAACCACTTTTAGGGCCTCAGGTGGCAAGACCGTTCATCTAATCACGTGACAACTCTAATGCTTTGCATATTTGCCTGAGATGGAACTGCATGCCCAGTTTTGCAGCAAAACGACAAGTCCTTCTAGGGGCTGGATTTTTTTTCACCAGTTAATCATTTATGAATATTCTTACTTATGCAATAACTACGTTGGCTGTGCTTTACCTATAAATTCAGAATAGCTATTTAAATAAAACATATATCATATAACTATCATTAATGGGAATCTGTCACCAGCAGAAGCAAAACTAAAAAATGCCCCAAAAATACAAGTCAAACTGACTCCTCTGATCTGTTCCGAGCTAAATATATCAGCAGCTCCTGTTCTGATAGTTTGCTAAACTGTTTCAGACGTAGGCAGAATGTACCATATAAGATTGGAAGTTTTCTGAAACAGTATTGCATGTGAAAGGCTTAGATACACCAGCTTAAGGCCCGATTCACACAGGCGTATTTTCACAGCGGGATCCAGAGCTCCGGATCCCGCAGCAAATACAGCCCCTAGGACATGCATTGAAAAATGCATTTCCATGGCCACAAGTGGAAATCAACTGCAATATTTCGCGGGATGGAAATCACAGCATGTCCTATTTTAGTGCGTGCATCGCAGAGGCTGTGACTATCCACATCATTGCCAGCCTGACAGCTCTGTACTGCGCATGTGCAGCTGTGCGCCAGCCGGCACGTCCGTGGAACAGAGAGAAGATGCCGGACAGGTAAGCCAGGGGGCACAGGGTCGCATCCTGTTGTAAGGATCTCGCAGTCGAAATCCAACCCGGTCGTCTGCATTCGGCTTAAAGGGAGTTCTCCGATTGAATGTAAATAAATCCTAAATATTAAAAAATGAAACATTGTGTAACTTTCTAATAAACTTTGGGCTTAAATTCTTTAGAATGTTGAAACTCTCTACAGGCTGTCAATAAACGGAACCAGTCTTTCATTTGGAAGTAGAGTCTCTAAAGATTCGGGGGGCGGCGGCAGGCGGGGAGCGGCAGGGGAGAGCGGGGAGGAACGGAGGGGAGATCTCTCTCTCCCTCTTTCCCCCCCTCTCCCCGCCACAACTCACCTGTCACCCGCGCCGGCCCCCGAATCTTTAGAAACGAGCGGGGAGATACTCGGCTAAGGCACTACTCGCTCAAGTAATGTGCCTTAGCGAGTATACTCGCTCATCTCTATTTGGAAGCTGTAAACCTGTACTGATAATGCTAAAATATTGACAGTCCCTGTCCATATGCCCTATAAGGTCATAAAGATGTCAAAGAGGGTAACCCACCTCTAAGAATCCCCTTGATGAGCCAGAGAGAACTGACTGGTAATGCTACATGTATAGTCAGTCGAGAAGAGCGAACCAAACCTGTAGAAACTGAATTCAGGTCGAACTTTGCTAAAAAAAAATTTGTCCGGCAATAACCCAAGCCTCCGGCGGTTCATTCCTGCTTTATAAAAAAAAACTTAAACAAGTACTGAATATTTTTTAAGAGGCCTGAAATGACAGTGGTGGCAGTCGTTTTTTGGTGTGTACTCCTGATTTGCAGTAAAAAAAACAAAACCTGCTCTATTTTCCTGCGTATTTGCACAAGGGGCCCGATAGAAGTCGTTGGGAGGTGTGCAAAATGCCAGGACATGCGCAATACGCTGCGCAAAGCCGCAGGGAAAATAACACATTTGGACATCATTAGGCTATATAGCCTTTTAAATCAGAGTGCGGAGGTGTCGTGCGCATATGAACATGCCCTGCACGCACAAAAAAGGACAGTTCAATGCACAGACATGCGTGCAAATCAACGTTGCTCACTGAGCAATTACATTGTGCTGAGCAGAGCATTTTTGCGTATACGATCGTCTGAAGCCGCCCTGACATCAGGGACTAACATAAGTGCAAATGTAAAAGACGGACACAGTCTGGGATTAGAGATGAGCGAACGTACTCGTTTAGGGCGATTTCGCAATCGAGCAGCGCTTTTTTCGAGTAACTGACTACTTGGGCGAAAAGATTCGGGGGGCGCCGGGGGTGAGCGGGGGGTTGCAGAGGGGAGTGAGAGAGAGCTCCCCCCTGTTCCCCACTGCTACCTCCAGCTCCACCACGCTGCCCCCCACCCCCCGGCGCTCCGCGAATCGTTTCGCCCAAGTAGTCAGTTGCTTGAAAAAAGCGGTGCTCGATTGCGAAATCGCCCTAAACGCGTACGTTAGCTCATCTCTATCTGGGATACATACTAGTTCTGTGCATGGCATATGGGGTAGTAAAGATGTATATTGCATGTATTTACATTTATTTAGGGCTTTGACAGATGAGCACGTTACACAATATGCTCGCTCCTGCCCAATTTTTGGATGCAGTGAACAAGTGTATGGTTAATTAGCCTAACGAGGTGCCGGTGATCGAAGGTATGCACACTTGTCCTAGACCTCTTTGGGGCTCTTTGGTGCGCCAAAACGCACAAGATAGAGCAGGTCCTATTTTTTTGCATTAAATCAATGGGTTCCGTTCTCCGCATTATGCGCCGCACACAAAATCGCGGTAATACACGCACGTCTGTTTAAGCCCTTATATTAAACCTGTGAGGTAGGAAGGATTCAGTGAAGTATTTCCTGGTTTTACATTACTTGCTACGTACATTTTCATATTTATCCATTGAGTACAGAAGAAAGTGCTGAACTGAAGTTCGAAAGACTCCAAAGGAGGGCTCCGAAGAAATGACTGCATTGTGAATTGCATATAAAATGAATATCCTTGTTCATAAGGTAATTTTCTTTTATCTTGCTTTGTGCACAGCCAGTAGAGCCGCCGCAGCTTACAGCTGTCTACATGCCTTAGTGCACCGCCGAGTGAATTCTCTATCTGTCCAAGAAAATCTAACACTATAGGGAGCTGCTATGTGCGAATGACTGCACACTGCACATAGGGTAAATGCAGGGCTCAAGTCACACCAGGGGCTTATTCCGACAACCGTATGCACAAGTGTGCACATTTCAGTGCAGCGGATTTGCACCATGAACGGGGTAAATTTGCACACGTATTGATGCATAGGGCCTGTGCACATGCATGTGCAAAACACTCTCACCTTGATTTAAAAGGCTATTTAGCCTAATGATTAGAGATGAGCGAGCGTATTCGCTAAGGCAAACTACTCGAGCGAGTAGTGCCTTATGCGAGTACCTGCCCGCTCGTCTCAAAAGATTCGGGTCCTGGTGGGGAGCGGTGGGGGAGAGCAGGGAGGAACGGGGGGGGGGGGAGATCTCTCTCTCACTCCCCCCGCTATCCCTTGCTCACTCCGGCAACTCACCGCTCTCCCCCGCCGGCACCCGAATCTTTTGAGACAAGCGGGCAGGTAGTCGCATAAGGCACTACTCACTCGAGTAGTTTGCCTTAGCGAGTACGCGCGCTCATCTCTACTAATGGTGTGTTTTGTTCTTCACTGAATTGCGTCTTGTGCATTTGCACACCTCCCCATTGACTTCTATGGGGCTTTACTGCACAATACGCAGAAACATTGAGCAGGTCCTATTTTTTTGAGCCCGTGCAAAACATGTTCATGCGAACGAACCAATTGGCATCAATGGGCTCTATTCTCTGCACATTGTGTGCATGTATTTTATGCGTAAAAATGCACACAAATTATGGGGGATGGGTAAAGTATCGTATTCACTAAAGTTTGGAGTGAGCTCATTGAAAGTACAACTGACTATTTTCAAAGGGACACAATGTGAAAAAATGGAAAATTCCATGGACTACTTTCTCTGCTATTTACTCAGGATGCCGGATGATCTATATGTTGGATACATGAGGGAAATTCAAGGAAGGGGGGTTGCAATGTTTTTTTTTTACTGTTTTTGTTAAATAAGAAAAATGACGAAAATCTAAAAAAAAAATTTAATAAAAAAAATGCACGCAAATACATCTGTCTGAAGAAGCCCTTTGCAGAGATATTTGCTTACTGTAGAATTAATATTTTGGGCACATCATGCACTATTTGACACTATACTGAAGTGTGACCACAGTGGAAATATATCCAGCATTGCAGTAATTTTATATTCGAGGAAGGTTTGTTTCTGAAATACTTTTGTCAAATATATTTATACTTCTCACAATCACCCGGCACTTGACAGCCAAGAAATCCAGAGAGGACAACATCCTGGAAAATTAACACATTTTGATACAGAATAAACTCATAGTTTGGAATTTATGAGGCCTGCAAGTTAAAAGGATTGTCCAAGTTGTTTTTTTATGTTAAAATCCCATTCCCTGTACAATAACATAACTAACCCACCTCTCCCCGCTCCCTACTGTGTCCCGCATCACAGTTCCAGGTCTTCCCTCTGACATCAGGTTTACTGGCTTATGGGACATGACAGGCTGCTGCAGCCAACAAAAGAGGTCAGCAGTCGATCAATGAACTCTGTTATTGGCTGCAGCACCCTGTGACATCTTGTAAACAGTCAAAACTTCAGTGTGTAAACAAACAATGGGAGTGGAGGACCGAGTAAGGGTGCGGGTGACAGTAGGGACCAGGTAGAGGTGAGTATATGCAGATTTTGCTACTGCATGGAGAATGAAGTTTAAGCATAACTTCTTTAAAGGGAATTTATGATAACAATTTTTTTTTATTTTCCTTTTCCTTCTTTTCTGAGAAGTAATCCTGAACTATCATCCTTTTTACAATGACCACTGAATTTGCATAATGCGATGAAATTTAAGGCTCATTTAGACACAACGATTATCGCTCAATAGCTGTCTTTTGAGCGATAATAGTTGTGTCTAAATGCGTGGCCACCATGCACTGTCCGTGCACTATTCATTCATCGCTCATTTCTAGCCAGCTAGAAATGAGCAATGAGCCTTATCAGCGCCACACACTGATATTTTAGCAGGCGGTGCTGATATTCTTTCAGCTGGTATCTCATTGGCAGTTCTCAGAAGAACATCAGCTGAAAGTGTCGAGAACAATGCAGCTGTTTGCATATTCAAAACAGCTGCATTGTTCTCCGAGCTATCGCGGTGTTATCCCGCTCTGCCTGCATAACTCTTAAGCAGCTAATTAGCTACTTAAAGTTGTGCAAAGATGATTGATCAAAATTGTCATTTAAACTGTCGTTTAAGTGATTTTTGAGCGGTCATCGCTCTGTGTAAATGGGCCTTTAGGGGTTTTGTTTTAGGATTGTGCAATCTGCCCTGGGCATTTCTCACTGTCATTAGTGGGTTTGGATTACAATGAAAACTAAAGTAATAATCCTAACTAATTTAAAGTTGAGGGGGAGATAAGACAGGCTCACAACACATAATAGGTATGAAGACAGATATATGAAGACAGTTCAACTCCTCCTTCCTCCCTCTCACACGAATATAGTGTATATCGCCGATGCTAGCTAAGGTTTTCATTTGTGAAAATCTGGGAAATTCACGAAAGTGATGGGAACGACACAGAAACAGATAGGGCAGGCGAGGGGCTACATGTTGGGCTGCATCTCAAGTTCCCAGGTCCCACTATTAAGCCACAATAGCGGCAAGAGTGCCCCCCCCCCCCCTCGCACTGTCAGCATAAAGATCGTTCTCCTCTGCCACAGCTGTTACAGCTGTGGCAGAGAAGAACGATGTTCGCCCATTGAAATCAATTGTGCCGGCAATAAAGCCGGCTCCATTGAAAGCAATGGGCTGCCGGCGAGTGCGGGATGAATTTTCGGGAAGGGCTTAAAAATATAAGCCCTTTACCTGAAAATCATCCTAAAATGTGTAAAAATTAAAAAAAAAAATTATGTCAGCATAAAGATCGTTCTCCTCAGCCATAGCTGTAACAGCTGTGGCAGAGAAGAACGATGTTAGTCCATTGAAAGCAATGGGCTGCCGACGAGCGCGGGATGAATTTTCAGGAAGGGCTTAAAAATAAAAGCCCTTACCTGAAAATCATCCTAAAATGTGTAAAAATAAAAAGTATACTCACCTTTCCGCTGCAGCCAGAGTTCAGCAGCGTCTGGCCGGCAGTTCTCCTGAACTGCTCTGAGTAGTATTCAGCTGCCAGGGATTTAAAATCCCCGCCTGCTGAATGAGCTGCCTCTGATTGGTCACAGCCTCACCAATCAGAGGCAGCTCTCACACTCACACCCATTCATGAATTCATGAATGGGTGAGTGAGTGCTGCCTCTGATTGACAGCTGAGAGCTGCCCCTGATTGGTCCCTGCGCTGAGCCAATCAGAGGCAGCACTCACCCATTCATGAATTCATGAATGGGTGTAAGTGAGAGCTGCCTCTGATTGGTGAGGCTGTGACCAATCAGAGGCAGCTCATTCAGCAGGCGGGGATTTTAAATCCCCGGCAGCTGAATACTACTCAGAGCAGTTCAGGAGAACTGCCGGCCAGACGCGGCTGAACTCCGGCTGCAGCGGAAAGGTGAGTATACTTTTTTTTTTTTTCCTTTACACATTTTAGGATGATTTTCAGGTAAGGGCTTATATTTTTAAGCCCTTCCCGAAAATTCATCCCGCGCTCGCCGGCAGCCCATTGCTTTCAATGGAGCCGGCTGTATTGCCGGCTCCATTGAATTCAATGGGCTAACATCATTCTTCTCTGCCACAGCTGTTACAGCTATGGCAGAGGAGAACGATCTTTATGCTGACATTTTTTTATTTTTTTTTACACATTTTAGGAAGATTTTCAGGTAAGGGCTTATATTTTTAAGCCCTTCCCGAAAATTCATCCTGAGATCGCCGGCAGCCCATTGCTTTCAATGGAGCCGGCTGTATTGCCGGCTCCATTGAATTCAATGGTCAGTGCTCGATTAATCGAGACAAGTACTGCGTGGTGCTCGTCTCGAGTAACGAGCATCTCGAGCACCCTAATACTCGAACGAGCATCAAGCTCGGACGAGTATGCTCGCTCATCTCTAGACTTAACCCATCTTTCTTGCACATAGCTTTTCTTATTGCAAGAAAAGATAGGGCAGGACCTATCTTTCTGTTTTTTGTTTTTTTTTTAAACTCTCACACAAAAGTGTGGTTTGAATTGTAAAAAAAAAAGACTGGTTAATGCGCAAATACGCTCTGTAGTGCCAAGTGTATTTGCGCATCTGCCCATGTGTTTAAACCTTAAAAGCCATAAAATCCCTTTATAATGGTCATAATTTTGTACAGGGCTTTTATGGCTCTTAGACAGGACTATACACCAGTGTTCAGGACTAGTGTTGAGCGAACGAAACCAGTAAAACCCTGTTTTAGAAAAGTTTGACGCAAGACAGGATTCTACTGGTTCACTGAACACTATTTATTAATACAAGGTGTAAAAGATGGTGATGTCATTTTACGACATATGCTCGTTAAATGCTGAGTGTGAGGCAGCTGTGGGAGAGTGTTGGGACTGGAATAGAAGGTAGCTCAGCTCCATTTTGTGTGGCGCAGTTTTGCCTGAAAGTGAGTCATGTAAAGAGGTTCTGAAAAGAACCCCCATGCATTGCTGCTGGAGGAAAGAAAAACTGTCTGGGAAAAGACAGGTTCGAGAGAGAGAATTGTCAAAAAGAGAAAGAGGACCAGCCCTGGTCCTGAATTGTAATTGCAAGCTCACAATTATCCAGTCCTGATGGACTCCTCACCAATTGGCAGCTACATTGCCTGTACCCCCAATCAATGGACTGTGATGTGTGACAGTAAATATTATTCGGCAAAAGAGTCATGTGGTGTCGAAGAGAGTCTTTGCTGACGTCCGGCCACCCCTGCAATGAAGAAGCACAAGGAGGAACGTGGTCTGCCAATACTGGTGTCTGATGGCAACATCAGTAAAGGTCCAGCCCGATCTGTAGACGGAGGATGTGAAAGTTGAGCCATTGACCCTACTAGTAGCGGGAAACAATCATAAAAATACATCACGAATACAAATGGTAATAAGCGCTCACAAGGAGGCAATCACCTGACCTTCTAAAGGCATTATCGTATCCACAATGACACGAGGGACATATGCAGTAATCATATATAAAAAAGTGAACAGCAAACAGAGCAGAGGGACCAACACATGTTTTGCCATTGCTTCTTCTGATGGCATCAAGAAGAAACTTCAAAACATGCATTGGACACACAATTAGTCTGCTTGCATATGACTTTATATATCTGGCAACTTGTATGTGGGGTGTGATTGAGGCATGTAATATACATACCCCTACGGGGGACTTTACACAGGATAACTATTGTCTGAATAGATGCTCAAAATAGTTACTACAGCATATGAACAACTGTTGTTTGTGTGCATTTTAGAGATGAGCGAGCGTACTCGCTAAGGGCAAATACTCGAGCGAGTATTGCCTTTTGCGAGTACCTGCCCGCTCGTCTCAAAAGATGGCAAAAGATGGCTCGTCTCAAAAGATTCGGGTGCCGGTGGGGATGAGCGGTGAGTTGCGGGAGTGAGCAGGGGGTAGCGGGGGGAGAGAGAAAGAGAGAGATCTCCCCCCTGTTCCTCCACGCTCTCCCCCGCCTCCAGGGTCCTCCAGGGTCATCAGGTCCAACCTCCTGCTCAGTGCAGGATCACTAAATCATGCCAAACAGATATCTGTCCAGCCTCTGTTAAAAGACTTCCATTGAAGGAGAACTCACCACCTCCCGTGGCAACCTGTTCCGCCTCACTGTCAGAAATTTTTTTTCAAATATCTAATCTCGTCACCCAGTTGGTGGCTGTGTTTATAAGGGACAACTGTCACTTACATTCACTCTATCAAGCAACTATTCTGACCGTAGTTGTCCAATGTAAAGCCACCCCACAGGCCGAATGATGCCAAAAGAGAGTGTACTTTTTTTTAATACTGTACGAGGACTTTAGTCTGCTGAGTTTTCCCCTATAGCATGTGGTATGTTTTCTTTAAAACGGGAACCTAGGAACAACATATGCCACTTTATGATATACGACCCCTCATTTTTAGAACATACGTTAGCATAAACACTGGTGAACATGGCTTTAGTCAGATCAAAAACTAACATTACTATAACCACATAATGCAAAGAGGTAAATAAAATATTTTGTACTACTCTGTAAAAAAATCTATTATAAGTCAACCTATTTCATTCACGCTATGTACATCTATACATTTTCATCAGATTTTTTCATATATTTGGATATGTAACATTTCTTTTATAGTAATATGTTTGCATGGTGTATTTTTTTCTGCAATTAAAACCTGCATATATATAAAAAACACAATAATAATGTTATGTCATGCGGTTCTCTCCCTAGGTAGCTGCTAGAATGTCTCATTTTCTAAACAATCCTTTGAATAATGCTCTGGGGTTTTGCATAATTATATAGTAGCACAAACATCCTGTATCAAAGATGCGGGGCCAAATTAAAATTCATAAATATTGACAATGCTGAAAAAAAACTGTTGTTTGAAATCTCTCCTGTGCTTTTTATTTCCTAAGAATTGGATGTTCTCTGCGAGCCGCGGTTTTTCAAGTTTGGTTCATAATATCTTACTGCATTTCAGAAAAAAATCTGAAGTCATTCTGTAACATTATACAGATGTATCTTCATTTGCATAGAAGTTTCGGTAGATGAATAAATTAATGTAAATTACATTCTTGCCTTCTAAATAGTAACAGCTATTATTTTTTTAACAGGCGTGTATTAACTACCAAACATTCAAGACATGAAGCATTGCATGAATCCGGCTTTGCAATATTATACCTTGAATATTTTACTTGTTACTATATATCGGTCAAAGGGTCCTTTTATTACAGGTCAATCCTCGGACTGATGTAACGAGTGCTGATCGAAAAAGCATGTTGATTGGTGCTTGTTTACTTTTCTTGGACATGGGCCAAAAATCATTGGTGTAGGCTCGAACAAAAATTTCTACAATAGATGGGCCCTATTGAGCCAATATCTCCCCATTCAAACTGGAAGATGCTTAGCTGACCAACAAGCAGTTAAACTTTTACACGTTCCAGCAAACATTTGTGCCCAATAACTGGGCCATGTAAATGGGCCATAAAAGGGGTTGTATCTCGATCACAAGTTGTCCTTTATTCAAAGGGGATAATAAATAATAATACTAACTTACGGCACATGGGGTCTCTAAACTGAGGCCCTGACCGATCTCAAGAATGGAGGTTATATGCCCCTTTCTGCCTGTCATTGCCGGGCCGCTTCACCCTCCGCAGTGACATCAGAATAAATGGAGCACGGGCCGAACATGCACATCCACCGCTCGGCTGTCATGGGCAGTCCCATTGAAAGTGAATGGAACAGCAACATTCCTGAGTGACCAGCGTTCTATTCAGTCTTCTGCTCACTGCAGAACGTCGGTCACAGGACCCCTGTTCTATGGCTCGGTGGAGGTCTCAGCAGTGAGACCCCTACTGATCAGCAATTTATTCCCTATCCTGTGGATATTCTGGACCTGTTAAAGAGACTTCCTCCTACTATGTGCTTTTTATAATAGTGGTGCCAAGTAGCAATAGAGCCTATGGGTCCCTTTAGGCACCAGGTCTAAGTTGCCACTGCTATTTATGCATCCCCTAGAAGTACCCCTTGTTCTCATAACCACACTAGGATCCATGTATCAATCTTTACATGCCAAAACAAACGCCCATAAAGATGAGATGTGCATTATGTATTAAAGTAATTTTCCAATTAATAGCCAGAAGTATTAATCAAAGTTCCTGGGTCCTGATGCTCTGTAAAAAGCTCCAGGTCTCCTCTAGCTTGACTTGCAACTTTAAGCAGTGATGTGCTCTTTTGATATCCTGGGTCATATTTTTATTTTTCCTTTTAAGGAACTCGTAGCACCAGGTCCCAGATGTGACTGCAACCTCGGCACATCCTATACTTGTGCTCCCGAAAATGTGCACAATTAAAGGGGTATTCCCATCTCAGCCTTTCATAACCGAGATGGAAAACCACTGCTATAGTTATTGGACATCTGACCAGTAACTATGAAAACAGCCAAGTGCTTCAGCTCAGCGCTCTTTGGATAGCTTCCACTGAAGCAAATGGCAGCTATGGAAACAGAGTAGCATGGTGCATGTTGCTGTTTCCATAACTTAGGTAGTTACAGAAACAGAGTAGCACACTGTCATGCCCATCCTTGCGTGATTATTGAGCTCCCAGCCTGTAGTCAAGCTCCTCTTCTTCCTGCTCCTCCTCCTACAAATAGCTGCTACCTGTGTACCGACCTCTGGCTTCCCCCGACTCCGCCACTTGCCTGCTTCTTTGTACCGCAACCGAGATTACCTGTGTACCAACCTCTGGTTTCCCCATATTCCGGATCTGCCTGCTCCTTTGTAGTATAACTGAGATTAACTGTAAACCGAATTCTCGCTTCCCCCTGACTCTATCACCTGACTGCTCCCTTGCACCGCAACCGAGATTACCCGTATACCGCCCTCTGGCTTCTCCCTACTTCGCTACCTGCCTGCTCCACAACTGAGATTACCAGTGTACTGACCTCTGGCTTCCCCCTGACTCCGCCACCTGCCTGCTCCTTTGTACCACAACCGACATTACCTGTGTACCGACCTGTGGCTTCCCCGACTCCACCACCTGCCTGCTCCCTTGTTCCGCAACCAAGATTACCTGTGTACCGACCTCTGGCTTCCACTGACCACGCTACCGGCCTGTACCTTACAATTAGAATGCATTGGTAGTCTAAGACACTACATGCAGCTCTGACTGGACAGTACTGCTCATGTGGACAGCACTGGTTAATCAAAGCAGATGTAGTGCAGTACTAACCTATGTACTCCCTACAGTTACCTTTCTGGTGTTACCGAGGATATAATTCCTATATCTATCACTTTATAATAGTGCTCAACTTTTTACATATGAGACATAAAAATCCACCCTGTATGAAAACACCCTTAAAATCACTGAAAAAAGATAGTAATTGCTCCATATGGCTCCTACTTCATTTAGTTATGCCATTTGCGTAATGTATCAGTAAAAGAAAATTGGTGCAGATTTTGACACCGTTTTTTACGTGGTTTTGATGCAAATTTTGGTGCAGATATACCACTGTGGGAAATCACACCATTTCTGCTATGTTTGAAGGTACCATAAAGGGATTTTACAATAATAAACAAGCCTTTTCCATTGTCCTATGGTCATCTATACAACATAGATTGCAATGTACTTACACTTTTTCAGAAACTGTACGGTTTTCTAGTTTGGCGCTAGATCATCCAACTGTAGCAAGTCACTGAATAGTTGACTTCACATGACATGCTGTTCTATTGGGAAACTCCATCTTATGGTTTGAGCTGAGATCAGTGCATCATAAATGTGGGAGGGCCAGCTGGTTTTGGCTTTGGTTAAGAATTTCCGACACATGCGCTTCATGACGGCTACTGAGCCTACATGTAGTATTTCTCAAGCTCAGTAGTTAGAAATGGTATGGGAAGATGGCACTTATGGGTAGAATGGATGGAATTCAAAATCTATTACTGGGGATTAAATGCTGGCAAAGAGTGAATGTACGTACTAGAAGAGATGGGGAAGTGATGCGGTCGGAAGAGAACAATCCGGGCGCACAATGTTGGGAGTGGGAGATCACTGCAGCATGGAAACAAGATGTAAAAGGTATATGGGAGGTTTAATATAGCTTATTGGCAACTTTTTTTTTAAATAGTCATATCTGCATTGGATAACCTATTTAAGTCATGTTCAATATCTTAATTGAGGTACAAAAATTAACTGCCAGAATGATCAATATGAAATAAATGGAATATGAATGTTCGGTTTATGGTTGACAAAAGGGTCTGTGTTAGATAAGACCATGTGCAGTACATATGGCTACATAGTAATTATAGCTTGTATAAATCAGGAATATGTTTCCATAGCTAGTAGAAGGGCAGCAAGCTATTACAAAACCTGAAACTATGGTGGGCAATACCTATTTAAAGGGTACCCTTCACAGATATAGATTAAAATTAAAATGAATAACTTTTATTAATAACTAGTTAAAATTGGGGCCACATAAATCATATAACAAACAAAGACAGACGTGGACTAACAACATGGATCATATAACAAGACCCAGTGATCAAATGATATGAGGGTATCGATTCCCTTCTAACAGCCAGTCAGGTTAACCCCTATTGACAATATTAGGGGACTGGGTCACTGGTTTGTAGCGGTACGTCACGAAGCAAAAAGTTGGTCAGAATGTATCAGGTTTCCGGTTAGGGAGAACAGGGTACCTCCATTTATGATTAGAGGCTGGAAACCAGCTGACCTTATTTTTTGTCGCCGCTTTCAATATATCTGAATACAGTAGGGATTCATGTATTTGGTCAGATGTATGTGTTACACAGTATGAAGTCCATAGTCACTCAGGGTTTGGGTATTACGGCGTTAGTACTGGAAGAATTGGTTTATATGGTAAACACCCACTCAGATACTATTATGCGTAATCCACCGTTGACAAATAGAGTAAATTGCTAAGCAGTCGCTCCTGTATGTTACGTCTATTGACGTTTAGAGATAAAGTAATTGCTCCAAACGTGGGCGACTGCTTAAAGTGTCTTAACGTATGATGACTTTTTACTGTGTTTCAACTTTTAAAGAATAGGATATTTTGCTTGCTCAATAGGGTAATTGCTTGCTCAACGCGTTTCTCCGCCTCTGTCTGGGGCGGTTCCTCAGGAGCAGGGCCAAGGGTTGCCCTAGGATTTACGTGATTATCCCTATTAGTCCTATCGTAGTAGATAAGACCCTTGTTGATAGTCCTTTCGATTAAGAGGGAATAAGACTATATCCCTGATAGAAATGGAATTCTCCTATTACTACTTCCCTCTCTCTCTTGGCTCAGAGACTTAGTTTGGGGAGTCGCTTTGCTATAAAGGTTCGCAAAGAGACCAGTGATAGCCTATAAGTATTAGTCTGAGACCATTTTTCAATGCCTCGAGACCGGTTAACATATATGAGTCTCGAGGCGAGAAAGTGAGAGTTGGATGTACCAATTCCCTAACCCCCGGAGGAACCTAGGAAACCGATTCTCTCCTATGGTGCAGTATGTATCATGCCCAGAGATACTACAGGGCTAATGGGATAGATCTGTTGGTTCACACCCACAGATACTGGACCAATGTCCTATTACAGCCTGCCGCCTGTAAAGGACTGTCTGTTACTTGGTCCCTAAAACAGGGATGGATCAATAAACCAATGCGCCTAATTGGGTTGGCAGCAATGCCCCAAATGCCGGACAGAGCTGCACAGCCCTGGTAGTAAGGGGGGGGGGGGGGAGGGGGGTATATAGCGGATAGAGAAGAGGAGAAAAAGTATAGCGCCTGCGGCTCTGATGGTGAGCGGCTGGCACCTATTTAAAGGGTATCACCATCTTTGCGACCATCTAAAATACAAAAAAGTAATAAATACTTTGTGTCCACAGCTCCAATGCAGACCTATGTGTCTCCATAGCTACAGACCACAAACAAGTTTGATGTAGTCTAATCCTACCCTTCCTTTCATTTTTCCTCTCTGTTTTTTGGAATGTACATTGGGTAGGTTAGCAAGAAGTAAAGGACAGATTGAAAAAAGAAAGCCTGCAGCCTTGGAGGCACACAAGTCTGCATAGGAGCTGTAGACACCAAATGGTAGGATATTTGCAATGTTGCTTCATTTCTTCCATTTAGATGCATTGGAGCAATGAAACTAAGTAGATTACAAGCATACCCTATAACTTACTGTTACTCCCCATACATTTAAAATATTTAAAAAAATGCTTCACAGCTGTAAGAACTATCAAGCAAGAATTTTCTACTGTAGTCAGTGACAGCTGCTAGGAAACCCCAATAAAGGCAGGGAGGTGCTTTTGTACAAAGGGAGGTGCTTTGTAGAGAATAGAGAAAAAACTGTATATATGTTTTTATTTTTATTGCCCCAATTCCAATCGGACCGTGGTGGGACCCTCATTATTGTGAGAGTGGACTAAGGTTTACAGCTTTCATAGAACAATGGGGTACTTCAAGTTAAAATAATCTTTTCTCAGATCAAAAAAAGATATGCAACAACTGTGCATTAGTATACATTGGTAGTCTAAGACACTACATGCTGCTCTGACTGGTCATTGTTGCTTATGTTGGCAGTACTGGCCAATCAAAGCAGCATGTAGTGCCTTAGACTAATGATGCATACTAAGCTAGTCAGAGAAGCTGGTGCTGCCATCTTTGTTTCTCCAGACACGTAGGATCATTCTTACCCTTTTGTACTTCACACTACATTACATGGCCCCTTAACTACATGTTGGTTCAATACTCACCATAACACTGGTTAAACGCTGCATGAAAGGATATTTCCAAGGCATAATGGGAGGGAAGAAATTCTTTTGTATTTTACATTTACTTTAATATGGAAATTTAAATCTTAGGGTAGGACGCCTGGGATATTCCTCCTGCAAGATTTTACTAGAATAGAAAGTTGCTGTTGAGGGTGTTATGACACAACTTTACTGTTTAATGTGGATTTGAACCATTTTCCATCCAAAGACATTCATTTCTCCTCTGCAATACCACTGCCAAAGCCTATCTGCTAAATACGGGGTTTGCTTTCTGGAATTTCTCAAAACCAGATTGAGGAATAGAGGGAGCACAAATGCAGGACCAAATTATATAATAGCTGTATGCCCCTGAAGTGGATACCAAGACGACTGCCCGCACATACATGTGCAGACATAAAATATTAGACCCTTTTTCAAAGCATGTATAATTACCATTTAATTCAGGACCATCCTTATGTAAAAAAAAAAAAAAAAAACTTCTTTGCATGATACATAGTATGTTAGCTGAAAAAAGACATATGTCCATCCAGTTCAGCCTATTACCTGCCCCCCAATGTTGATCCAGAGAAGGGCAAAAAAAAACAATGATGTTAAAGCCAATTTATCCCATTTAGGGAAAAAAAATTCCTTCCCAACTCCAATCTGGCAATCGGAATAATCCCTGGATCACTGAACATTTTGAAATTATTAGTGACTATAACATGTAATATTGTAATCCTCAAAAAAGGCATCCAAGTCCCTCTTGAACTCTTCGAGTTCACGATCATCACATCCTCAGGCAGAGAGTTCTATAATCTCACTGTTACAGTAAAGAACCCCCTTCTGTGTTGGTGTGGAAAGCTTTTTTTCCTCTAGATGTAGAGGGTGCCCCCTTGTTACAGTCACAGTCCTGGGTATAAATAGATCATGGGAGAGATCTCTGTATTGGTAACCTCTCTGGGTATAGTAGTCCGCCCATTCCATTTATTAATTTAGTTGCCGTTCTTTGTAACTACTCAAACTCTGATATGTCCTTCTTGAGTACCAATGCCCAAAACTGTACACAATATTCCATGTGTGGTCTGACCAGTGACTTGTAAAGAGGAAAAACAATGTTCTCGTTATGTCGCCCATGACATCCTCTGATGCACCCCATGATCCTATTGCCTTGGCAGCAACTGCCTGACACTGGTCGCTCCAGTTAAACTTACAGTTAACTAAAATCCCCAAGTCCATTTCCACGTCAGTTTTGGCCAGTAGTTTCCCATTTAGTGTGTAATGGTGACATGTATTTCCCTGCCCATGTGGATAACCTTACATTTATGTGTTAAACCTCATTTACTACTTTTCTGCCCAAGCTCTCAAGCTTATCCATAACCATTTCCAACCGCCTTGTGTCCTTTCTTAAGTTAATTACTTTACATAGTTTTGTGTCATCTGCAAATATTTTACTGTGCAATCCTTCTACCAGTTCATTAATAAATATATTTTTAAAAAACCTAATGAGATGCATATCAGATGCCTGTGTGACAGAAAAGCAATCATCAATGCTTGTCATATGATAAAGGCTCTCCAGAGAACGTTAAAGTAATTCTTAAATAACAGGCATTTTTAGGATAAGGGCTTTTACCCACTGGCGTTTCTTTTAATGCCGCGATATCGCTGCTTTTTTTTTCAATGGGACTTTATAATGTTAAAATCACATTGCACAAAAATCGCAAAAGCACAAACTCGCGATATCGCAGCGTTAAAAAAAATGCTAGTGTGTAAAAGCCCTGAAGCAGGAAAATTGTACCTTGTCATGGATCCAAATTCTGAATGAACTACGGTCTCATCATGTGGAGATTCTGCTCTCTGTCGGTAACACGCAGAGACATAATATCATCATGTAGGACAGTGTACAGCAGAACTGAGCAGTGAAGATGTGAATAAATAGCCATAGAAAACTCACTATTAGCTCTAACAGTATGTCTGTATGAGTCTCTGTTTCTCTCCTCCTTCTCACCCTCCCCTTTGTTCTCATTGGTGAAAGGTCTCTATTGCAGGCAGTCAGTTGAGCCCTGGGACTCTTCTTCCATGAAGCCATGCTATTGTGATGGATGTAGTGTGTGGTTTAGCATTGTCTTGCTGAGATATGCAAGGACTTCCTTCCCTGAAAGTGACGTTATCTAGATGGGAGCATATGTTGTTCCAAAACCTCTATATACTGCTCAGCATTGATAATAGGTTTCAAGATGTGTAAGCTGACCATGCCATAGAAACTAATGCAACCCCATACCACCAAAGAGGCAGGCTTTGGAACCGTGCACTGATAACAAGCTTGATGTTCCCTCTCCTCATCCTTGATTTCCCCCCAAAATTTCAAATTTTGATTTATCCGACCACAGAACTATTTTCCATTTTCCTCAGTCTATTTTAAATGAGCTTTGACCCAGTGAAGACATTGGCGTTTCTGGACAGTGCTGACATATGGCTTTTTCTTTGCAAGATACAGCTTTAACTTGCATTTGTGGATTACACATTAAACTGTGTTCACAAGCAACGATTCATTGAAGTATTTCTGAGTTTATGCAGTCATTTGCATTACAGAATCATGCCTGTTTTTAATGCAGTGATGCCTGAGGGCCCGTTGTTCTCAATATTGAACAATATATCCAATACTGACCATCGACTTTGTCCCTCATGCACATGAATTTCCCCAGATTGTCTGAATCTTTTAATAATATTATGTACTGGAATATTTAAAGTCTTCGCATTTTTACGTTGAGGAATATTTTTCTGAAATTGTTACACAATATTTGGACACAGTTTTTCACAGATTGCTGAACCTCTGACCATCTTTGCTTCTGAGAGACTCTGCCTCTCTAACATGATCTTTTTATATATAGTCTAGCCAATATGTTTTTCATTAGTTCCACTTACTTTTCCAGCCTTTGGTTATCCTTGTCTCAACTTTTGTGATATGTGTTGATGTCATCAATTTCTAACTGAGTTAATTTTTTAAAATGAAATTGAAAAATGTCACACTCTCAATTTGGGATATGAGTTCTAAGTTACAGTGTGCCAGCTTTTTTGGAATTGGGATTTTATCTTATTAGGAGGAAAATGCCATCTACCTCAACCTCCAGTAGTCTGTAGATCCCATTTCCATGTCTGCAGACTCTCTAAATATTCAGAAACTTCCTCAGTCACCAAAAAACCTTTCTGTCTAGAATAAAGTAATAAAGCCTTGACAGAATAGAGGAAGATGCAGCTACAGCGTTATCTCAACCTTCGGGATTATTGAAAATGGCTGCATTTTCGGTCCCTGTGCTGTCTATGCATTTCACAGACAGCCTAGGACCCATTATAGCCAAGAAGGCTATACTTCCAGGTGCTTCTTCACATGGAAATGTCACTTGTTAATGCAGATCCACATGGAATCATGTTGGAAATTCTGCATGTGGATTTTGCTCACTGACAGAACTAAATCCATGTAAGAATCTATGGCAAAAAACACAGCAGAAATTCACAGCTTAGCTGCAGTTTTTAGAGGTGGTATCCCAAAGGAAAATTCTGCATCAGATTTCGGCATGTGAACATACTATTAGGAGTCAAATATCTGAATGTTTTGTCTCAGAGTATACCACACTGTTCATACAACACATTAGGAAGAGATCTTCCACTCAAAAAACATGGAGAGAGAAACGTGCTTAGTAGAGATGAGCGAGCGTACTCGGCCACACCCCTTTTTCGCCCGAGCGCCGCGATTTTCGAGTGCTCGGGCGAAAATATTCGGGGGGCACCGTGGGTGAGTGGAGGGTTGCAGCGGGGAGTGGGGGGGGAGAGGGAGAGAGAGAGGGCTCCCCCCTGTTCCCCGCTGCTACCCCCGCTCCGCCACCCCCCCCCCCCCTCCCCCCGGCGCCCCCCGAATCTTTTCACCCGAGTACGGAAGTACTCGAAAATCGCGGTGCTGGATTGAGTAATTACTCGAAACAAGTAGGTTCGCTCATCTCTAGTGCTTAGGCAAACCAGCAGAGAGCAGAAAAATAAATACCCCAAATATGCAGATTAGACACCACATTGAGGCGTTGTGCTTTTCAAAGAATTGGTACTCCATGATATAAGAAGTAAAAAAAGAAATCCAGCAGCGAAATGGTGTCCAGATAAAATTTCTAAATTTTTGTACCCCCTTGAAAGGTTATATATACACAGTACATAGCGTACAGCAGCTTATGCATTTCGGATGAACTCTTTACTCAAAGCCACTATTGGTACTCTATGATTGCTAGAAATATTATCTCTGCTGTATCCGGCAATATCTAGTAAAGGGAGTATTTATTTGTATGGAGTGAAGGATCATTACATCACTTCATACAGGCTCAACGTGCTACAGGAACCAGAGAACACACAACAAATAAATCCCTGAGATCTCTTACGTCTTCTCATTTACCTCTGACCAGGGGAATAGATATACAGGTGGAGGGGTACTGTAGCAGTTGCACCCAAACCCTGAATTCTGAGGGGTCCAAAGCCTCCTCTACCACATAAGAAGACACCATCATTATAAATGGTAGATGGGGGCCTTGTTATTGCTTTTACCAATGGCTTTCATACTTAAAGGGGTTGTCTTGGATATTTACTATTTATGACTAGAGATGAGCGAGCACTAGAGATGAGCGAGCACCAAAATGCTCGGGTGCTCGTTACTCAGGATGAACTTTTCGCAATGCTCGAGGGTTCGTTTCGAGAACGAACCCCATTGAAGTCAATGGGCGACCCGAGCATTTTTGTATATCGCCGATGCTCGCTAAGGTTTTCGTTTGTGAAAATCTGGGCAATTCAAGAAAGTGATGGGAACGACACAGCAACGGATAGGGCAGGCGAGGGGCTACATGTTGGGCTGCATCTCAAGTTCCCAGGTCCCACTATTAAGCCACAATAGCGGCAAGAGTGGGCCCCCCCCCCCCCCCGCACTGTCAGCGTAAAGATCGTTCTCCTCTTTCACAGCTGTAACAGCTGTGGCAGAGAAGAACGATGTTTGCCCATTGAATTCAATGGAGCCAGCAATACAGCAGGTTCCACTGAAAGCAATGGTCTGCCGGCGATGGCAGGATGAATTGTCGGGAAGGGCTTAAATATATAAGCCCTTCCCTGCAATTCATCCAGAAATGTGTTACAATAAAAATATATACCGGCGTATAAGGCGACGGGGCGTATAAGACGACGCCCCAACTGTCACCTTATACGCCGGCAATACAGTGGAGCAAAGAATAAAAATCATTACTCACTTCTTCTGGCGTTCAGCGGTGCTGCTGCAGGCTGTCGCTCCCTCCTGGTCCACGGCAGAGCATTGCTTTCTGGATGCAGGGCTTGAAATCCCCGCCTCCAGAAACACACGTGCCTTCAGCCAATCACAGCCATTCAATGACATCCGCGTTATTCGAGTCGAGCTTTTCGAAAAATTCGAGAGCTTTACTCGAGTAACGAACCCCATTGACTACAATGGGAGACTCGAGCATTTTTGTATGTGGGACGCCGGGGGCCAAGCTTTTTTTTTCTAGTCTCTCTCTCTCTCTCTCCAGCCAGCCAAAAAATTTGACAATGACGCGTGCTGTGTCATGGCGGGGAGGGGCCAAAACAGGCACGTCACAGCGGGGAGGAGCCAAAACCTGGGGCAGGGTCGAACGCAGCATGATACTCATTCCAGTAACGAGTACCATCGAGTACGCTAATTCTCGAACGAGCATCAAGCTCGGCAGAGTATGTTCGCTCAACTCTATTTAGGACCTATCCTTAGCATAGGTCAACAGTTGATCAACAAGGGTCTGCCATTCAGGATCCCCACTGATTAACTAACCTGCTGTCAGCATTAAAAGCAGATAGCACTCTCTGTATTGTAGTGGCCCAGATTGGTACTACATTACTGCAATGTTGACAGCGCTATCTGCTTCCAGCGTCTATACAGACAATGGATCAGAAAATCAGCTGATCAATGGGGATGCTGAATGGCAGATCCCCGACCATCAACTATCCCAAGGATAGGTCATCAACAGTAAATGTCCCGGACAACCCTTTAACATAGTCACCAGAAGGCTGTAATTTCAAAGAATTTAAAGCACAATTAACTACTCATAAATAAGAATAAAAGGCATCCAAACCATTTTGGAAAATCAAAGATTTGTGCGAAACGTAATCTATCCTTGAAGTAAGGACGTTTTGCACATGCCACATAATTCTGAGTTTACAGTATTTCTTCCTGTTTGAAGTGGCTTAGCTTTCACTTAAGAATATCAAGATTAAGCAGCAGATCCGCAGCTACATTCGCGATGTGACAGCTCCCTCTCTCCAACTCAACAGCCAGACCGTGTGTCATGGTGAAGGATTATTGGTACAGTACGAATAACACGCTGAACTGTACTGAAACAAGCTCTTTCTCCTGGGAGATGCATTACAAGAACAGAGGCCATAAATTAACATTGCATGTCAAATTCTCAAGCCCGGAAAGCTACCAGAGCAAATTCATCCAGGGCTTTTACAGTTCAGCCTTTGTGGAAAAAAAATCATTGCCGGTTTTCAAGCTATTTATATCTAGAACATGCATGAAAAGATCCAGTATCACGGATTACATTTAATTTTAATCCTGATTATACCATGTTAAATCCGATGCCCTCTCTTGGGGAAGTAGCGGAGTAATATTTTGCAATGTAATATCAATTAGAGGTGTTGATTAGCCAGAATACAAACTGATAAAAATACATTGTAACACTAGTAACCTCAATAGTCATCTAAAATACTTATCTTTATGGGATTTAGTTATTCATTCATCATTATTACTAATTCATGTTTCATTGATCTGTAGATTGTTATTGTTTTTGTCATTTTCTATGCATTTCCTAAAAACAATTTTCTATGGTGCAGATGTTTCAGTTTGGAACATCTACATATTTGGAACCTACAGTGTATCACTGGTTTTCTTTGTTTTTTCTAAGGATATGCGCTCGCAGTAGATTCTGACTCTCAGGCCTTACTCAGACGGGCGTTTTTTCGCGCGATTTGCGGATCGCATGACGGATGCGCATCCGCAAATCGCGTGACCGGTGCGCGCAAATCGCCCGAAAATCTGCACCTAGCCGCGTTTCATTAGAAACGGGCCGGAGCTGTCCAGCGCATTGCATTCAATGGAGACGGCAATAGAGCCGCCTCCATTTAAAGCAACGCGCTGCGGGCGAGCCTGGGATGAATTGTCGGTAAGGGCTTAAATATATAAGCCCTTCCCTGCAATTCATCCTAAAATGTGTTAAAATAAAAAAAAATTGTATACTCACCTTCTCCCTGCAGCCGGAGCTCCGTGCGGCCGTCCTGCAGTGGGTGTGAAGGGGGTGTGAGTCAGACCTGCCCCCTGATTGGCTCAGCGCTGAGCCAATCAGAGGCATGCCTCACTCACACCCATTCATGAATTCATGAATGGATGTGAGTCAGACCTGCCCCTGATTGGCTCAGCGCTGAGAGGCAGCAGTCACTCACCCATTCATGAATTCATGAATGGGTGTGTGAGTGAAACCGGCCTCTGATTGGTCAGGGCTGTGACCAATCAGAGGCAGATCATTCAGCAGGCGGGGATTTTAAAGCCCCGCCGGCTGAATAGTGCCGAGAAGCAGTTCAGGAGAACTGACAGCGGCCGCGGCTGGACTCCGGCTGCAGCGGAAAGGTGAGTATACAATTTTTTTTTATTTTAACACATTTTAGGATGAATTGCAGGGAAGGGCTTATATATTTAACCCCTTCCCGACAATTCACCCCGCGCACGCCGGCAGCCCATTGCTTTCAATGGAGCGGCTGTATTGCCGCTCCATTGAATTCAATGGGCAAACATCGTTCTTCCCTGCCACAGCTGTGGCAGAGAAGAATGATTTGTCTTCTGTATGTTCTCAATGGGGTCGGCGCTGCTGCCGCCGGCCCCATTGAGCGCATATACAGAAGAGAACAGGAATCGCAGATCGCAGATAGGTGCGATCTGCGATTTTTTGTTCTATAATTTATCGGACGAGCGCATAAAAAGCGCTCATGTGTCCGATACCATTGCGAAGCAATGGTTTTAAAAAATCGCCGGACGCATGTGCATGCGCAAATCGCGGCTAAAAACGCCCGTCTGACTAAGGCCTCAGGGTGCATTCACACGAACGTATATCGGCTCAGTTTTCATGCCCAGCCGATATACGTCGTCCTCATGTGAATGCAGCCTAAAACTCGTGACAGAAATACACAGCTGAGCTGCGGATTTCTGCTGTAGTTACGCAACTCATTGGCTTCAAATTTAGCCTTTTTCAATGTGCAAATCCACATGTAGAATTCCTTGCAGAAACAATGTTTAATCCGTGTCAAGAAGAATTGACATGTCCATTTTTTTTTCCGCCAGTGGATTTGAAATCTGCCTGCAAAACCAATTCATGCCATATAGATTACCGCATGGATTTGCATTGAAATGAATAGGATTGAGTGGCAAAATCGATCATGTGAACATACCCTAATAATTCTCATGGTCCTCAAAGGGATTCCCCATATTGGACAATTCCAACTTGTTAGAAGGGCCCATTAAGAATAAACTGATTACAAAATGTTAGAATCCCACTGATCAGCCTTAATCTTTTTAAAAACCTAGCAGTAAGTGCTCATTAATCCTATAGCACCACAACCGGGTAACATGGAAACTAAGTATTATACAGTTCTCATGCAAATCAATGGGTTATCTGCAGAGGCGTAACTTGAACCTCCTGGGTCCCAATGCAAAATCTGTAACATGGCCCCCAAATATAATGCTTTATTCATAGTACTGGGCTCACTATATGGAGAAGAGAGGCCTTATGGGCCCCCTAAGGCTCCTGGGCTCGGGTGCAACCGCATCCTCTGCATCCCCTATAGTTACGCCTCTGGTTATCTGTGTAGCATAAGGTAAGACTAGTCCTCCAGAGTGAGATGCGCTCTTTGGGCTCAGTCACACGGGCAAATCAGCGCCCGTGTTACTGCAGGTAGCAGACTGCCGTACCTGAAGATGGACGTCTCTCTGCAGCGCCGGAGAAAAGAACATGTGACCGGCTTCATTGCCGGTCATGTGTTCTTTCATCAGCGCTGCAGAGAGACGTCCATCTTCAGGTACGGCTGACTGCTACCTGCAGTAACGGCTCAGTCACACGGGCGCATTGGCGCCGGTATAGGGTGCCGATGCGCCTGTGTGACTGAGCCCTTTGTAACTACCAGTATTTGTAATTGTAACTGAAAAAAATTAACGATGATGAACTCAGTCTAACCCTAACAAGACATTTTGAATCAACCGTGAAGCTAATGACTTGTTGAAGGAATGGCAAACAGCATTAACTAGGTGACACTCTTCTATACAGATACTTCCAAAATGCCTTGAGCAGTTCAAGGCACAAAAAAGGAATATTCTGGTAACATGATATCTCAACTATGAAAGTCCTCGAAAACTCTGGCAGGCTAACCAAAACAGCACCAAAGACCCCACAGCAAAATCCGCAACAGCTTGCAAATTAGTTAAAGGGCCACTCTGGTGATTTTTTTAAATTCATTTACTACACAGTTATCCCCCCAGTATAAATAAGTGACTAGTGTTACCTTGATTAGTTAATTGTTTCTGTCTGAAACTTGCAACATTTTTTCCCCAGATAGTCATGTGATCTCCGTTCTGACTAGCTCAGATTTACTTGGGATTATGGATTCATTTTCTAGTTAATTTTTCAGTCTGTGTGCTGCTATTACATGATCCCTACCACAGAAACTGCCTAGAGGGGGACACAGACACTCCTATCACAGTTACTGATAATGATCCCCCAGCTCCTGTCACACAGGGATAATAGAGGAGATCACAGCTCATCCTTCTGACTGTATAATTATGGTCTGTAGTTTATTTAGGTGAACATAGAATGTAATGATAATGAAACTATCCTCAAGCAGGTAAAAATGGTATAGCTTCTAGCTAATGCTGTGCTGATACATTATAGCAGTGGTCCCCAAACTTTTTCAGCCATGGAGCCCTTTTGGAAGCAAAAGTTTCTCAGGGAGGGCCAAAGTGGAACAGAGGGTGTGGTCAAGGGAGGGGTTAGGGTGTGGCCTATCACAACATATGATTTTTACCTCCGTCCTTAGAAAAAGGACAGGGTTGTTTCAAAAAAACAAACAAAAAAACAGGGAGGAACGCTTGAGTGCTGGATGGGCTATTCATATACATTATATTTAAATTTAACATGCTGCAGAATTAAATTCCACACCACATGTTAATATCTGCATGGGTTTTGCCCAGATTCTTTCCACAGTGTGTGGATGAGATTTTCAAAATCTCATCTATTTTACTGCTACAGCTACTGTAAATTTCGCAGCAAATCCGCCCTGTGTAGTAATAGTGACCCCCCTATATTGGTGGCCCCAGTAGTAATAGCGCCCCCTATATTGGCCCTGTGTAGTAATAGTGTTCCCTATTGTGGCCCCAGTAGTAATAGCGCCCCCTATATTGGCCCTGTGTAGTAATAGCGACCCTTATTGTGGCCACAATAGTAATAGTGACCCCTATATTGACCGCAGTAGTAATAGTGACCCCCACAGTGGCCTCAGTAGTAATGGGGAGCCCAACAGTAGCTCCAGTAGTAATAGGCTTCCCTATATTGGCCCCAGAAGTAATAGCGACCCCACAGTGGCCCTAGTAATAATATTAACCCCACAGTAGCCCCAAGTTGTAATAGTGACCCCCACAGTAGCCCCAGTAGTAATAGTGACCCCCACAGTAGCCCCAGTAGTAATATTAACCCCATTGTAGCCCAGGTAATAATATTAACCCCCTCAGTAATATTAACCCCCCATTAGCCCCAGTAGTAATATTAACCCCACAGTGGCCCAAGTAATAATATTAACCCCACAGGAGCCCCAGTAAAAATATTAACCTCCTCTGTAATATTAACCCCACAGTAGCTCCAGTAGTAATAATAACCTCACAATAGCCCCAGTAATAATATTAACCTCCTCGGTAATATTAAGCCCACAGTACGAAGCCCCAGTAATAATAACCCCACTGTAGGTAGCCCCAGTAATATTAACCCCACTGTAGGTAGCCCCAATAATATTAACCCTACTGTAGCTGCAGTAATAATAGACCCCCACACCCATATACTTACCTCCTCCTTTTAGTCAGCACCACTCCTCCTCTTCTCGGCGCTGATCCTGGGTGCACACTGACATCAGTATGCGATCCTGAAACTTTTCCTTCCTTGTCCTCTCCTGCGGAACTAAGGAGGAGAGGACTCAGAGGAGGAGGATCCTGGGTGCACACACTGACATCAGAGTGTGCACCGGGATCAGCGTCGCTGCATGATTATGCGGCACCCCAGCCAGTAATCACTACTGTGGTGAGCAGCTGTTGGTACACGTGCCAGCAGAAAGGGCTCTGTGTGATACGTCCGGCACACATGCCATAGGTTTGCCACCACGGCTCGGTCGGAGCCCCTGACTGTTGCTCGCGGAGCCACAAGGGCTCTGCGGAGCACAGTTTGGGAACCACTGCATTATGGGATAGATGTGAAACTGAAAGTAAAGATCTCAGCCTCAAAATGGTATATAATAAGTATCAGACAGGAGACTGCACAGCATGGAAGTGACTGCAATGCACAGAGGAGACTTTGAGAGTGTCACATGCAATCAGGTGAGGCGGACAAGGATGGAAAAATGTGGGGTTTTTTTGCTGGAGTAGCCCCTTAAATTTAATTTACTCATGATCTGACCAACCGGGCAATGGTGTGGATACCAAGCTTGCAAATTACGCAAATCCCTATTCCGTACAAGTTTCACGAGCTAAAGCTTGCCACATCTGATGCATGGATATCTGTCATACCTACATATGTTATATGCTGGATGTGGTAAGCTATAGTTCAACACCTGCACAGAAGAGGACATCATTAGACAGTGATCAAAGCGGTCACCTGTTTATATCACATATCTGCTGCTCTTCTACCACAACTCTCAGTTCTTTACATTGGTATCTGCCTGATTATAATTAGCCGGTAATATCACTTTACATTTTATGTGCATTTAGCATTTTGTTGATGCTTCAGTGCTTAAAAGTTGCTGACCAGTACTATATGTTCATTGTTCTTCACCGCGCACAACAAATACATTTCATAATTACAGCCAACAACGAACTGAAAATCTATAACAAGTCTAATTAATTTTCTCATACCAGCAAACTAAACGTATTCATTAACATAATTTTCAAATAGCCTTTCTGTATCAATTTCTTACATTTTTCAAGATCTCTGCTTCCTGTCATGAAATGGTATTCTTCATTGTTTACAGAGGATAATAATCTGTCCCAGTCATACGATGATCACACAGGTATATGGCTCATTACAGTAAGAGCTCCTTCTGCAAACCCTGCATAGCTTTTCTATATCCAATGAATAACCTTGATTTACTCCAAATGGAAAATACCTGTGGTGGTTCATAGTAGTCGTACCTGATCATTTTGATGTCATAAATACAATAATTAGGTTTTATTCTATTGATATTATTAAATCGGCTGCGCTATAATCTGACCGCTATGGTCCCAGTGAATATTGTCGGTTTGTCTTCATGCACTAAATTTACAGTAGAAGCTGTAGTAGAAAATGCAGATTGTGGCTTTGGCATGAATGTTAATATTTCTTTGAAGCTGTAAAAGGTCTTTGTGCATATATAATAATGTAACTGTTTTCCTTGCTTTATTCTTAATTGTCTGAAAGTCTTCACAAGATGAAACCTGTGGGAGAAGGGAAAAGTAAATGAGAAGCCTAGTTAATTCATGGGGCTATTTACGGCTACTGATACAGGAATACATAGTACAGTAATCTCTTTACCAATGGCTTAAAAAAAAGTACCTAATGATAAATTATTTCAGCTTTTAGAATTTTAGCTTTCAGCAAATTTAAAGCGATTCTCTGCCTTTTAATTCCATGTCACCTTTAGGTTCAACATTCTTTGCTGATTAGTATGTCAATATCATTAAAAAGGTTGAAGCTCCGTTTTTTGATTAAAAAAATACTAGACACGAACATATAAGTTAAATAACTATTTTCTAGCTGCCTGCAGCTACCACTAGGAGGAGCTTATAAACTTACTGCATACATATTTATTATTGAAGTCAATGTATAAACCCTATGTACCCCCTCTAGTGGTGGGGAGACTTTTAGCATTTAACTCTCTCTAGAACTGTGAACCTACCTATTTAAAAATGCTATTTAAATGTGAATATTTAAAGAGCCACTCTGGCTAAAACACATTTTTCCATCCTTGTCCCCTTGCCTGATTGCCTGTCACACTCTGGAGGTCTCTTCAGTGTTTTGCAGTTACTTTCATGCGGTGCAGCCCCCTGACTGAGAGCAACTGATCAGGAGTTCCTACCCAAATAAGATTTGGCTGCAGCAGTGTGGTCAGTTCACCAACTCTAATGGACCAGGTCTAGGAAAGTTGCATAGCTACTGCTCCAACAACAGGTTAGGAAAGATAGGAGGCAGGAGATGATGAAACAGGAGTATTCATGATGATCATAACAGTTACCCAAATAGTAAGTCTGAAGAGACACAATAAAATTCACCCAGTGTCATAGAAGCCAAATTATCCTTATGTTAAGGCAAAACTCCCTCCGGACTTGAATCACAATACAGCAATACATTCCTGAGTGACAGAGGTCGTTAAAACATACTAATAAGGCTTTGTTCACATGAGTGTATATCGTCTGTGCTTTCACGCCCGGCCAATATACGCTGCCCATCTGATGCATTGGTTTACAATGCATCAGTTTACATGGGTGTATTACCGTGGCATAAAAGCACCCAGGAGGCCAAGATAGAAGTGTATTTCAGCTGGGCGCTTTTACGCCAGAAAGGAAAGATAGTTCAGGAACTATCTTCCTGGCCGGAATACGTCAGCTGCTGCCATAGACTCCAATGGGAGCCAATGGTAGCTATCGGAGAAAGGAGGTGGGAGGAAGTTTAGTAGCATGTCTGCTAAACTCCCACTCCCTTCCCTCCTTCTCTCCGCCCCTTGCCTGCTGTTAGCAATGGAAGGGGGTGAGTCGGGGTGGGAGCTAGTTGTTAAGCTCTAACCCTGTCCCGCCACCTCTCATTCCTGGCAGCTGACAAGGGGCAGGAGCTTAGCACATTAGCTCCCACCTCGTCCCGTCCCCTTCCCTTGCTGAGAGCTGGCGAGGGGGCGGAAAGGGTGAAGGCAGTTTAGCGGAGCTCAACTGTCTGCCCCCTACTGACTGCAATCCATGCTCAACGTAAATGCGCCAGACCTGGGCCGTCATATTTGTGCGCCCGATCACGCGTGTTTACGGTGCCAGTGGGCGCACGTAAAAATGTGTACGCTTATGTGAATAAGCCTTAAAGGTGAGGAATAAAAACAAGTTCTTCAAGAATGCCATCAAGAACTCCGTTTAATTAAAAATCATAACCAGATAAAGCAACAAAGCAGTTTGTTATAATCTACTACTCTTACAGTAAAGAACCCTTTCTATGATGTGAAACCTTATTTCCTGTGGACATAGTGCATGTGACCTGTTATGTTTATAGATAAAGGTATTAAAAGCTCATTAATTATGGCTGGCCATACACTTAAAGGCCCTTTTGCTTGTCACGATTATCATGCAAATAATTAGAAATAGTGGTTTGCAGGATAATTGTGCAGTTTAAACGTATGAAGTAAAAGAATGTTCAGTAATATATCGCTGATGAACAACTGCATGTTTACTGTAAATGGAGGCAGGTGGACCAGAATTATCCCAATAGCGCTCCGCCTCCATTCACTGAGTGATGAGCCCTCCTGTGTAAAAGTACAGGAGCAATTATCACTGGGATGGCTGTCAGGCACTTTAGCACCCGGCAGTCATCCTATATGAAAGTGGTTTAAGATTATGATTGGCCAAAAAGTGGCCAATCAATTATCTGTCAGTTTATTCGTATGAACAATCTATCCACACCAGATGAAATTTATAAAGCAGGTAGATAGTTTTAACAAACAATGGGCTTGTGCAAAGTGGTAAATGACTAAATGGGTTGTCCATTTGTAGACTATTGATAGCCTATAATTAGGACAGGTCATCAATAGCAGATCAGTGGGGATCTGCTGTCCGGGGACAGCTGTTGATCAACTGTTCACTGGGCTAGTATACTCTTGTGCTGAGCTGATTTCTGCAGGTAGCAGACAGCTTTATTCCCACTGCAGTGGTCAGCCTTGGCATTGTAGGCCAAGTTCCCATTCATTAAAATGGAAACATGGTCTGTAATACCAAGCCTGGCTACTGCATTAAAAACAACGCTCTCTGGTTCCTGCAGAAATCAACTCGGTGCATGACCCCACTGGCCCAGCAAGCAACTGAAATAGTTATATTGGCAGGGGTTCAGAGAACATGCCATCAATAGCTGACAACTAGACAAAACCTTTAATCTCCATTCAGCCAATTATGCTATACAGGTGTAATTTCAGATGTCGATGAACAGAAAAGTTAATAGATCATACATTTGGCAACAATGGTCTACCGTCGGCCATTGAGATCGTTTATGTATCATTTCCAAAATGGTTAAAATTAGCCATTTCAGTCAACTTTTACTAATGTGTTTTGGAAAGCTAATCAGGCTAAACAGGCATGAAAAGCATGAGGGATTTCAGAAACCCCTGCATCGGGCATCAAGAAACTTGTTCGGCATTTGAGAGGAAGGTAAGTAGCAGAAGAAAGAATAGAAATTGGGTGGGGGAGGTGTTAAAGTTTAGGAGTTCTTTTTTTCACAATCCCAAAAATAGCCTCAATTGCAAACATTGCTCCAGAAATGACTTCACGCCACGGCAGGCCTTAAAATTTGCAGCTAGAGATGAGCGAGCGTACTCGCTAAGAGCAAATACTCGAGCGAGTATTGCCTTTTGCGAGTACCTGCCCGCTCGTCTCAAAAGATTCGGGTGCCGGCAGGGGTGAGCGGTGTGTTGCGGGAGTAAACAGGGGGGAGCAGGGGGGAGAGAGAGAGATCTCCCCCCCGTTCCTCCCCGCTCTTCCCCGCAGCTCCCCGCCCCACGCCGGCACCCGAATCTTTTGAGACGAGTAGGCAGGTACTCGCAAAAGGCACTACTCACTCGAGTATTTGCCCTTAGCGAGTACGCTCGCTCATCTCTATTTGCAGCTTTACGTATTCGAGAGCTACTGAATGTATCCATTATTCAGCCCTAAACAGGCAGACGGCAAGGCTTCTTCTATCTGCAGCCTCTTCAGTTCTCTGGGATCTTTACCTCCCACAACTATTATATACATCATTGTAGTAAATCTTTACTCCAATCCGGATTACATGTTATGTTTAATGCTCCTTTGACAAAAGTGATTTGAAGTATTCTTCCACGATGATAAGTGTTTTATGAAGAATCTTCACTACATCCATACTGAAAATCCCAAGCCCCAAAAACTTTTCTATAAAACCATGTTTCAAGATGAAGTGATCAGGAAGACAAAAGTGCCTCTCTTGACCAAGAATTCTATGCGCCTTTTAATCTTGCAAAATCCTGAATTCTATCTAGCGTAAAATACCTAAATTACAGCGGAACAATATTTTAATCATTCGATTTAATGGTGGACAAAATTTAATAAAACCTCTAGGACTCGTTAGACCAAACTCTGGCCCCACAACGTCCAAAAAAAGACCAGCGAAATAAGAAGAATACTTTCAAAAGGTTCATCTTTATCAAAGAGAAACATTTACCAGCAGACTCAAAGTATGGGATACTCAGAGGTATTGCTTGATACAGCGGTGATAAAGAATATGACTCAAAGAGATAGAACATTCTTCACTACTGAAAATGAGAATGGAAAGATCAGACTGCACAGTAGCAGTGAATGTGTTCAATCACAGAACAATGGCCACAGAAAAATCAAACTTTTCCTGTGATGTATTCAGTCGTTGTAAATATAACTCGCAGTCTGTATGAATGCACAAGCTAAAAGCTAGATACTGTACCTTGGTCTCCAGTTGCTTGCAGTAGGTTGTTGGGTAGTCAGTGCACTGTTTGTACTGTAGTATAGAGGAGTGAAGAACTCTCATTCCGGGGATGCAGATAAAATAGGAAAGTCTTCCATACTGTACAAATAAAGTTTAGAGGAGCAGCAAAACAAAAGTATAGAAAAAGCTACTGATATTATTTACAATGCAAGATAAATGACACAGTTTCATAGTCATTAGAGAGGTTTTCCAGGGTAAATACTATTAATGACCAGTCCTCAGGATAGGTCATCAATAGTTGATCGGCTGCGATCCCAGAGACACAAATACACAGGAGTTGAAGCAGAAGCCGATGCTCTGACTCCTGTATAGTGGCTGTTGCTTGTAACTGCAAGCGCAGATCCCATTGATTTCAATGAGAGCTGTGCCTGTAGTTACAAGTGCCGGCCACAACACAAGTGTTGGAGCATCTGTATATTTGCTCCAACTGTTAGTGGGTGCCTGACAGGCTGATCGGCCAGGGTCCCAAGCGGCAGACTCCATCCTCCACTGCTCTGACTCCTGAGTAGTAACTTGTTGTACAGCCCCCATTGATTTCAATGAGAGCTGTGCCTGCAGTTACAAGCACCGGTCATTACATGGGTTGGAGCATCTGTGTATTGCAGCGCTGTCAATGGGCGCCCGATTGGCTGATCAGCCAGGTTCCTGAGCGGCAGACCCCATCTCATCAACTAATGAGGAGCTATCCTGAGGATAGGTCATCAATAGCAATTCCTTGGAGAATCCCTTTAAGAACTTACAGCTAGTAAACACTTAAAACGTTCAAGCTGTCTGGACCTGCTTCACCCCTGGAGTTGTCAACTGCATAGCTGCCGCAACCCAGCCCCCTAGCGGCTGTGCGATGACTGATACATAGGACTGTACACTAATGCAATTTTATCCCAAGCTGCAGCTACAATTACTTCTATTGAACCAACATAGGTGGAATAGCGACTGTAACTACTTCCCCTCTCAGGGCTCAGACAGACAAGCGTTTTTTTTGCGCACGTATGTGTGTGTGGGGGGGGGGAGGTTTGTCTGCAGCCGTTGGCCCCACTGAAAGCAATGGGATGCGGGCCACCCCTGCAGTGATTTTCAGGGGGGCTTGAAATATAAGACCTTCCTGGAAAATCATCCCTAGCTTGTGTAAAAGATTAAAAAAAATATACTCACCTCTCCGCCGCTGTCGGGGCTCTGGTGCGTGTTCTCTCTTCCATGCCAGCAATGCTCTGCAGCACTTTCAACAAGCGGGGATTTAAAAATCCCTGCCTCCTGAAAGGGCTGTGTCTGATTGGCTGAGTGCTCAGCCAATAAGAGGCAGCTCTCAGCTGTCATTCAATGAATGGCTGAGTGCTGACTGTGATTGGCTAAGCGCTCAGCCAATCAGATACAGCCCTTTTAGTAGGTGGGGATTCTTAAATCCCTGCCTGCTGAAAGAGCTTCAGAGCAGTGTCAAGCAGCCAAGTTGCAAAATGGCGTGGAGCCCCAACAGCGGCGGAGAGGTGAGTAAATATATTTTTTATTTTTAACACAAGCTAGGGATGATTTTCAGGGAAGGGCTTTCAAGCTCTTCCCCAAAAATCACTGCAGGGGTTGCCTGCAGCCCATTGCTTTCAATGGGGCCAGCTGCAGCACCGGCCCCATTGAAAGCAATGGGAGAAGATTGCAATCCTCTGCCACAGCTGTGACAGCTGTGGCAGGGGATCCTTTCATTTCCACGGGGAGTCTCCTTGTCACTCAACACTGTGACAGTGCTGTTACAGTGTTCTGTGATGAGGGGACTCCCCGCCGGGATATTTTATGCACAGCACGGACCTTGCCACTGCACGGATGTCCTATCTTTTGAAGGTGCAAAGATTTTGCGCCTGTAAAAGACGGGCATGTGAACACACCATAGGAAACCAATGGTTCCATCAAATGCACTTTTTTCACGCACATAGGTACGCGCAAAAAAACGCTTGTCTGACTTCACACTCTCTGATGTCACCATTGATCTACACTTCTCAGAATTCCTCAATTAAAAAAAAATCCTATTTAACCTCTAGGAGAGCAGTTATCAAAGTGGCCACTAGAGGATGCAATTATAGAAGGTTGGAATGGGTTAGATATGAAACCCAGAGAAAAGAATATGTTAAGCTGGATAACAGACTTGACTATGGAGCACCTGAGAGGGCACAATAAAAGAGAGTGTTATTGTTTCCTGGCCACCTGGAGAGAAGTGTATGCTGCTCACCTAGAGGCATGACAGGGGATACTGACACAAGAAACTAAAAGTAATGGACTGATGTTTAAAATTTTGGTGTTAGGCCTGTTAGTAAGGGCAATGCCACATGTTTAGGTAGAAGCCAGACGGCTAGGGCTTTATCTATGTATCCGTGCACTGTGACAAATATTTTACACAGCGTGAAGACTGCTGTGCTATGACAAGTAATAAAGAATGATGAAGGCCAGATTTTAAGAGAAATCCATTGTGTTGGAGTAACTTCATGCATGCGTGCGAACCATCTTGCTCAGGAGATGGTGACCCAGTGAGTGACCAACCCCAAAGGTATCACATTATGATGGAGGATGCAGGGAAGATGGTTGGCAAACATGCATGAAGTCACTCCAACATTTTATAGTCTAAAGGCATAGGCTTAATCATGGATGGAGGTGCACTTCAATTAGAGATGAGCGAACGTGTTCTTCCGAGCTTGATATTCGTGCGAATATTAGGGTGTTCGGTATGTTCGTTATCCGTAACGAACACCATGCGGTGTCCGGGTTACTTTAACTTTCTTCCCTGAGACGTTAGCGCTTTTTTTTGGCCAATATAAAGACAGGGAAGGCATTACAACTTCCCCCTGCAACGTTTAAGCCCTATACCACCCCCCTGCAGTGAGTGGCTGGGGAGATCAGGTGTCCGCCTGATATGAAAGTCTGCCCCTCCCGCGGTTCGCTATGGATGCATTCTATATGCGCTCAATGGGGCCAGCGGCAGCAGCGCTGACCCCATTGAGAACATATAGAAGACAAATCCTTCTTCTCTGGCACAGCTGTAACAGCTGTAGCAGAGAAGAACGATGTTTGCCCATTGAATTCAATGGAGCGGCAATACAGCATGTTCCACTGAATGCAATGGGCTGCCGGCGATCGCAGGATGAATGGTCGGAAAGGGGTTAAATATATAACCCCTTTCCTGCAATTCATCCAGAAATGTGTTACACTAAAAATATATACCGGCGTATAAGGCGACCGGGCGTATAAGACGACCCCCCAACTGTCACCTTATACGCCGGTAATACAGTGGAGCAAAGAATAAAAATCATTACTTACGTTTTTAGATGATCTGCGGCGCTCCTGCAGGCTGTCACTCCCTCCTAATCCACGGCAAAGTATTCCTTTCTCCACGAAAGGCTTGAAATCCCCGCCTCCAGAAACACAGCCAATCACAGCCATTCAATGACATCATTGTCATTGGCTGTGATTGGCTGAAGGCACGTGTCTTTCTGGAGGCAGGGATTTAAAGCCTTTCATAGAGAAAGCTTGTCTGCCGTGGATTAGGAGGGAGTGACAGCCTGCAGGAGCGCCGCAGATCATCTAAAAACGTAAGTAATGCTTTTTATTCTTTGCTCCACTGTATTACCGGCGTATAAGGTGACAGTTGGGGGGTCGTCTTATACGCCCCGTCGCCTTATACGCCGGTATATATTTTTAGTGTAACACATTTCTGGATGAATTGCAGGAAAGGGGTTATATATTTAACCCCTTTCCGACCATTCATCCTGCGATCGCCAGCAGCCCATTGCATTCAGTGGAACATGCTGTATTGCCGCTCCATTGAATTCAATGGGCAAACATCGTTCTTCTCTGCTACAGCTGTTACAGCTGTGGCAGAGGAGAACGATCTTTATGCTGACAGTGGGGGGGGGGGGGCACTCTTGCCGCTATTGTGGCTTAATAGTGGGACCTGTGAACTTGAGATGCAGCCCACCATGTAGCCCCTCGCCTGCCCTATCCGTCACTGTGTCATTCCCATCACTTTCTTGAATTGCCCAGATTTTCACACATGAAAACCTTAGCGAGCATTGGCGAAATACAAAAATGCTCTGGTCGCCCATTGACTTCAATGGGGTTCGTTATTCGAAACGAACACCCGGACATCGCGGGAAGTTCGTTCCGGATAACGAACACCCGAACATTTTGGTGTTCGCTCATCTCTAACTTCAATGCAATGTGGATGCTGATTCCACATTGAACTATATAATGGATAGAGATGTTCTTTGCAGAAAAGACTTCCTCATGGTTACTTTTATGCTCATTTTAGCATTATGATTTATTATATGTTTTCTATGAATAACTGGCATTCCTCTAAGATCTACCTTGTCTCACTGTGTTGTATTTCTGTATTTCACTCCAAACTATATCTCCATCTACTCTTTCAAATTTCAATCTTACTTTGAAAAACCTAAACTTAACATTATAATGCAATGTGGTTTTGTAAGGGCTCCATAGCAACCACAGGGGCTATCTCCGTGGTATGTATATATGTATTGTATGAAAATGTAATATGTGATGTGAGATGGATACATTGTAGCAAAAAAAAGCTTCCCCTTGGTCTCTGCGACCTATAGACAGTCATCTATTGTTCCTAATGATCATTTCTGCCTTGCATATATGCATATATAATATATGTTGCCCTCAGTCTGACACTTATTGTTTCTGTATAGTTTTCATGTGTCAACAGAAAATTTCACAGTCATTTATAACAGCAGCTTTCATTATAATCACATTAATATGCAAATATTATGGGAACTTCATATTGTGAAAGGAAAATGTTCGGTCTGTGCTGTGGGAAATCCCTGGATTCTAATTAATGAATTAATTAATTGGATAGATAGATAGATAGATAGATAGATAGATAGATAGATAGATAGATAGATAGATATGAGATAGATAGATAGATAGATAGATAGATAGATAGATAGATAGATAGATAGATAGATAGATAGATAGATAGCTATGAGATAGATAGATAGATAGATAGATAGATGTGAGATGGATTTTATATATATATATATATATATATATCATCAACCCGTGAAGTAGAACTTGGTCGCATTCATACATTTTGCAAGCATATTCGTGCTTTTAAATACAGGTTCTTATCATACGAACACCTCCTGAGAACAACATGGACACTTTATGTTGCCTGAAAAAAGATAAAGCGACTGTGACACTTTATGAAACTAAATATATTGGCTCTCATTGAAAGGTGCACTCTACTAAACTTCAGCAGAACTGTTCAATTATCATACATCATGACAAATAATTTAGCATATTTATAGCCATTTAGCTATAGGGGTCTGAGCTACAGTAAGTAAATATTTCAACTGGTGCCATGCTAATTGATATAAGACAAACACTTTAAAATAAAGCAATAGATGAAATCAAGTCTATTCCATATAATATAGTTATTAGAAGTATAAATGTGTCAACTATTTTATGTATAAAATGATTTTTGTAGTTATTTCATATCCAAAATCTATAATGTACAGTTGAATAGTGAAAGTTGAAGAGCAGCCCCTAGTGTTAGATTTTGAAATTGCAGTTTGTAGATAAATTACAGTATTACACCTTTGCTATACCAAGTAATAACACCTATTTTTACTATATGCCTTCTAAATATGCTAATTGCATGTAAACAATAGCTAAATGCAAACTATAGTTTGTTTTTAACTTGATTTTACAATTTCTAATGTTTCCAGTGTTCTCAAGCTATTGTTCTTAATATGCCCAGTGCAGCTCTACCTTAAATCTTGGCCATTGGAGGTATATTGCAAACAAGCTGCCACACCCCTGTAGAAATAAGTTAGTTAATTATATGCTCTTATGGGGACTATCTGTAATTTAAATTTCTTACTCAGTGCTGATGTCTTGAACAAGCCATTTCTGCTTGCATTCTGATAAGACGTCATGCAGTATTGCTGGTGGCCGGTGTTGGTTACATTATTGGTAAGGGACGGGTTCTCGGCTCATTATAATAAATAAGCAAGCCCCTTTTCCTATCACCACATCGGCAGTGATAGAAAGAGGGGCTTGATCAATTATTGTAATCAGCCAACAGCACATCTCTCACCTATACCGTTACCAACATTGGCAGAACACAGTACCAAGTGATGCCTTGTCAAAATTCAGACAGAAGTGGCTTGTCAGATACTGCAGGACCCCATAAAAAATGTAACTCCCCAGATAGCCCCTTTAAAATGAAATGTAATCAACATAAACTCTAAACTGAAGCACACAAGCGTGTGATACTGTAGCCCCCACAACTGCTATGGGGCACATGGCCCAACCCCTGTTCCACTGCCAACTCACCCCCACGTCCCCTGAATGTCCAGCCAGCAGTACAAGAGAGGGCAACCTAGAGAGGGGGAGTAGTAGTTTCTGCCTGGAATGAGGACGAAGGTACAGATTAGTAGCGCTCCAATAGTAGGAAATAAGCGTATATGAGAGACTAGCTGATATACCCGGCTTCGCCCGAGTTAATTTGGTACTGGTGTTTATCTGGTGTTCACACGGAAAATCTTCTGAAGTCGTGGTTACTGTAGAGATACCGGAAAAACATATGTTCACCATTTTGCATAGTTCTCTGCGTTACCCAGGAAACACCACAGGGAGGTAACCATGCGACGTTTCCTTTATATAAAATGACATCAGGAAGTGAGAGAATTAGATTCCATACGTAAAATTTGGACACTAATTCTTTTGCACTTAGAATTGAATAATCGAGTTGGGATCCATTAACTTTTCCTATTTATGACATAATCAATGCCTTTGCCAAATTTCAAGTTTCTATGACATCGGAAAGTGAGAGAATTAGATTTCGTACGTACAATTTGGACGCTAATTCTTTTGCGCTAGAATTGAATAATCGAGTTGGGACCTATTAACTTTTCCTATTTATGACATAATCAATGCCCGTTCCAAATTTCATGTTTCTATGATACCAAGAAGTGAGAGAATTACATTCCGTACATAAAATTTGGCCGCTAATTCTTTTGCGCATAGAATTGAATAATCGAGTTGGGACCCATTAGCTTTTCCTATTTATGACATAATCAATGCTCGTGCCAAATTGCACGTTTCTATGACACCGGAAAGTGAGAAAAATACATTCCGTACGTAAAATTTGGAACACTAATTCTTTTGCGCATAGAATTGAACAATCAAGTTGGGACCCATTAGCTTTTCCTATTTATGACATAATCAATGCTCGTGCCAAATTTCACGTTTCTATGACACTGGAAAGTGAGAAAAATACATTCCGTACGTAAAATTTGGACGCTAATTCTTTTGCGCATAGAATTAAATAATCGAGTTGGCACCCATTAGCTTTTCCTATTTATGACATAATCAATGCTCGTGCCAAATTTCGAGTTTCTATGACACCGGGAAGTGAGAGAATTAGATTCCGTACGTAAAATTTGGACGCTAATTCTTTTGCGTATAGAATTGAATAATCGAGTTGGGATCCATTAACTTTTCCTATTTATGACATAATCAATGCCTGTGCCAAATTTCAAGTTTCTATGACATCGGAAAGTGAGAGAATTAGATTTCGTACGTACAATTTGGACGCTAATTCTTTTGCGCTAGAATTGAATAATCGAGTTGGGACCTATTAACTTTTCCTATTTATGACATAATCAATGCCCGTTCCAAATTTCATGTTTCTATGATACCAAGAAGTGAGAGAATTACATTCCGTACATAAAATTTGGCCGCTAATTCTTTTGCGCATAGAATTGAATAATCGAGTTGGGACCCATTAGCTTTTCCTATTTATGACATAATCAATGCTCGTGCCAAATTGCACGTTTCTATGACACCAGAAAGTGAGAAAAATACATTCCGTACGTAAAATTTGGAACACTAATTCTTTTGCGCATAGAATTGAACAATCAAGTTGGGACCCATTAGCTTTTCCTATTTATGACATAATCAATGCTCGTGCCAAATTTCACGTTTCTATGACACTGGAAAGTGAGAAAAATACATTCCGTACGTAAAATTTGGACGCTAATTCTTTTGCGCATAGAATTAAATAATCGAGTTGGCACCCATTAGCTTTTCCTATTTATGACATAATCAATGCCCGTTCCAAATTTCATGTTTCTATGATACCAAGAAGTGAGAGAATTACATTCCGTACATAAAATTTGGCCGCTAATTCTTTTGCGCATAGAATTGAATAATCGAGTTGGGACCCATTAGCTTTTCCTATTTATGACATAATCAATGCTCGTGCCAAATTGCACGTTTCTATGACACCGGAAAGTGAGAAAAATACATTCCGTACGTAAAATTTGGAACACTAATTCTTTTGCGCATAGAATTGAACAATCAAGTTGGGACCCATTAGCTTTTCCTATTTATGACATAATCAATGCTCGTGCCAAATTTCACGTTTCTATGACACTGGAAAGTGAGAAAAATACATTCCGTACGTAAAATTTGGACGCTAATTCTTTTGCGCATAGAATTAAATAATCGAGTTGGCACCCATTAGCTTTTCCTATTTATGACATAATCAATGCTCGTGCCAAATTTCGAGTTTCTATGACACCGGGAAGTGAGAGAATTAGATTCCGTACGTAAAATTTGGACGCTAATTCTTTTGCGTATAGAATTGAATAATCGAGTTGGGATCCATTAACTTTTCCTATTTATGACATAATCAATGCCTGTGCCAAATTTCAAGTTTCTATGACATCGGAAAGTGAGAGAATTAGATTTCGTACGTACAATTTGGACGCTAATTCTTTTGCGCTAGAATTGAATAATCGAGTTGGGACCTATTAACTTTTCCTATTTATGACATAATCAATGCCCGTTCCAAATTTCATGTTTCTATGATACCAAGAAGTGAGAGAATTACATTCCGTACATAAAATTTGGCCGCTAATTCTTTTGCGCATAGAATTGAATAATCGAGTTGGGACCCATTAGCTTTTCCTATTTATGACATAATCAATGCTCGTGCCAAATTGCACGTTTCTATGACACCAGAAAGTGAGAAAAATACATTCCGTACGTAAAATTTGGAACACTAATTCTTTTGCGCATAGAATTGAACAATCAAGTTGGGACCCATTAGCTTTTCCTATTTATGACATAATCAATGCTCGTGCCAAATTTCACGTTTCTATGACACTGGAAAGTGAGAAAAATACATTCCGTACGTAAAATTTGGACGCTAATTCTTTTGCGCATAGAATTAAATAATCGAGTTGGCACCCATTAGCTTTTCCTATTTATGACATAATCAATGCTCGTGCCAAATTTCGAGTTTCTATGACACCGGGAAGTGAGAGAATTAGATTCCGTACGTAAAATTTGGACGCTAATTCTTTTGCGTATAGAATTGAATAATCAAGTTGGGACCCATTAACTTTTCCTATTTATGACATATTCAATGCCCGTGCCAAATTTTAAGTTTCTATGACATTGGGAAGTGAGAGATTTAGATTATGTATGTTAAATTTCGACGCTAATTCTTTTGCGCTAGAATTGAATAATCGAGTTGGGACCCAATTACTTTTCCTATTTTGGAGGTAATCTATGCTTGCGCCAAAATTCATGTTTCTACGACATCGGGAAGTTGCAGAACTTTTGGCGAGTCAGTCAGTCAGTGAGTCAGTGAGGGCTTTCGTCTTTATATATATAGAAATGAGAGAAATAAGGTGTAGACTCACCCCAGACGTAGCAGGGCCTACAAGGAGTCCTGGTACGTCAAATGATCCTGGTTATCAAAATTAAAACTTAGGGATGCAGTCAGAGGGTAATGTCCAGATGAATTTCCAATCACACTGGTCTTATTGACATCCTTGGGCAAGAGAGCGTTGTGGGTAGCTCTAGGTATATGTTACCAGAGAACAGAAAAGCAGTAAACAAGAGGAAACCCCCCCAGCGCTCCAGTGGTCTGGATATAATTAGAATAAGTGCAACACATTTCGGCTTGACAAAGGCTTATTCAGAAGCCGAAACGCGTTGAACTTATTTGAAATAAACATCTATTCTTGGAACTTTGGATAACATCTCTATCAACCTATTATACTACATGCCTTCTGGGACTGAGGGGTGCCGTGGACCAGGCACCCCTACAAAGTAAGTCCTATTCTAATTATATCCAGACCACTGGAGCACTGGGTTTTTTTCCCTCTTTTTTTTCCTCTTGTTTACTGCTTTTCTGCCTGGAATGAGAGAGCAGCATGAATGTAAATGAAGGCTGTATAGGGGAAGGGGTAGCTACAGCGGGGACATCAGTGCTTCTGATATAAGTTTTTTTAATGGGGACTCCAATTCTAAGCTTTGTTACTGGGCCCCATGATTTTTTTGTATGCTCTTGGCTTTGTACAAACTCTATTGTAAGTGAAGGCTATATTGTTGTATGGGAAGGGGTAGGCACAGTGGGGATGCCAGTGCTTTGTGGGGACCACAAAAGAACATTAATGCTTTGGGGGGGCCACAGAGTAGACATCAGTTCTTTGAGGGACCAAAGGGGGAGAACTGTGCTTGGAGGGCCACAGTAAGGACACCAGTGTTTGTAGGTGCCACAGGGAGAACACCAATGCTTTGAGGGGCCACAAAAGGGAAATCGGTGATTTGAGTGGCTACAGGGGCAACACCAGTGCATTGGAGAGCCACAGAGGGGTTACCAATACTTTAAGGTGGTCACAGAGGGGACAACAATGCTTTGAGGACACAGATGGAACACCAGTGCTATGGAAGGCAACATAAGGATTACAAGTCCTATGGAGGGGTATTGAGAGGTTCATTTGGAATAGTGGCAGGATGGTAATAGTGTATTAAGACAATTCATGGCTGGAGGAAACCTTCATGGTCATCTAGGCACAGATAGGGGACAAACATGGATTTCACCAATCAGAGAATATGCCACCTGTTATCAGTGGAGGTAATTGCACTGTAATCACTATCACTATGTAGAACTGGTATATAGCTGTTATATGGTGACTGCATTATTTAGAAGTATCCTTCAGCTGACCCGTTGTATCTAAACTCTCCACATTATAGCTATACTCCTTCTGATATAATCTTTTAAACTGGGGCCCAATTCTAAGTTTTGCTATGGGGCCCCATGATTTGTTTGTATACTCCTCGCTTTGTACATCCACCGCTATATCAATTTAATGCAGAAGCAGATTTTTTTAATGACAGATTTTGTATGAATCTGACAGGAACAAATGTGTAATGTTCCATTGGAAGTCATATTACAGAGGAATTATCCCTTAGGCCACCTGCAGACGAGCGGGTTGGATCCGGCGGCGAGAATTCTCGCCGTGGGACCCGACCCCAGAGCCTGCAGGGAGGAGCGCGTACTCACCCGCGCCCGGCGGCCCCGGCTCTTTCATGTGCCGGCTGCCGGGCAGCCGGCACATGCGCAGACCGGAGCCGGCGGCCGGGTGAGTGACGTTTCTGTGCGAGGCTCTGCGAGCCCCGCACAGAAATAGGACATGCCGCGGTTTGTTTGCCGCGCGACATTTCGCGCGGCCAAACCGCGGCCATCTGCATAGGAGTGCGTATTGTAATGCACTCCTATGCAGGCTTTGAGCGGCGGAAATCCCGCGGGAAATCCCGCTGCGGGATTTTCGCCCGTGTGCAGGCGGCCTCTGATAAGCTTCTAGTAAAGAAAATCTTTTTAAAGGTCTATTGGGGAATAGTTCTTTATATAAGGTGGCTGGGGTGGCCAAGAGTATGAAAACAGATGACTGCTTTCTTTTCAGAAACAGTGCCAGTCTTGTCTTTTAGCTTTGTTTGGAATTGCAGCTCAGCTCCACTAACTTGAATGTGAATAAGCTATAATACTTGCCATAGACTACAAACAAAAGTACTGTTGCATCTGAATAAAAAGGCAAACAAGACTCTTTTTTCTAATCCTAAAAATCCATTCTTGATTTCAATTATGCATTATATATCCATAGTTAATGTTAGGGCTTGGTCAGACGAGCAATATCTGCACATTTTTCCGCGTGGAAAAAAACGCACTGCATGCGCGGCCAAGAATCCGCACCTACCAAAGATAGAACATATGGGTGGCAATGGACGTGGTCGTGCGAATTTCTTTCTGTAACATAAGCTATATAAATGTTTCCATCATGTCCCCCCTCTCCCTTCTCTCCTCCTGCAACATATATAATTGTTTCAAAAATGTTCCTCTCTCCCTTCTCTCCTCCTGTAACATATATAAAGGTTTCCATCATGTTCCCCCTCTCACTTTTCCTCCTAAAACATGTAAAGGTTTCCATCATGTCCCCCCTCTCCCTTCTCTCCTCCTGTAATATATATAAAGTTTCCCATCATGCCTCATTTCTTCCTTCTCTCCTCCTGTAACATATATAAAAGTTTACATAATGTACCCCTCTCCCTTCTCGCCTCCTGTTACATATATAAAGGTTTCCATCATGTTCCCCCCTCTCCCTTCTCTCCTACTGTAACATATATAAAGGTTTCCATCATGCCTCATTTCTCCCTTCTCTCCTCCTGTAACATATATAAATGTTTCCATCATGTCTCCCCTCTCCCTTCTCTCTTCTTTCCGGTAACATATATAAAGGTTTTCATCATGTCGCCCCTCTCCATTCTCTCCTACTGTAACATATATAAAGGTTTCCATCATGTCTCCTTTTTTCCTTCTCTCCTCCTGTAACATATATAAAGGTTTCCATAATGTCGCCCCTCTCCATTCTCTCCTACTGTAACATATATAAAGGTTTCCATCATGTCCCCCTCTCCCTTCTCTCCTACTGTAACATATATAAAGGTTTCCATCATGTCTCCTTTTTTCCTTCTCTCCTCCTGTAATATATATAAAGGTTCCCATCATGTTCCCCCTCTCCCTTCTCTCCTCCTGTAACATATATAAAGGTTTCCATCATGTCCCCCTCTCCCTTCTCTCTTCCTGTAACATATATAAAGGTTTCCATCATGTCCCCCTCTCCCTTCTCTCCTCCTGTAACATATATAAAGGTTCCCATCATGTCTCCCCTCTCCCTTCTCTCTTCCTGTAACATATATAAAGGTTTCCATCATGTCTCTTTTTTTCCTCCAGCCTGTACAAATTAAGTTCTTTATTAGAGATGAGCGAACACCAAAATGTTCGGGTGCTCGTTATTCGGAACGAACTTCCCGCGATGCTCGAGGGTTCGTTTCGAACAACGAACCCCATTGAAGTCAATGGGCGACCAGAGCATTTTTGTATTTCGCCGATGCTCGCTAAGGTTTTCATGTGTGAAAATCTGGGCAATTCAAGAAAGTGATGGGAATGACACAGAAACGGATAGGGCAGGCGAGGGGCTACATGTTGGGCTGCATCTCAAGTTCACAGGTCCCACTATTAAGCCACAATACCGGCAAGAGTGGCCCCCCCCCCCTCCCAACAACTTTTACTTCTGAAAAGCCCTCATTAGCATGGCATACCTTTGCTAAGCACCACACTAGCTACAACAAAGCACAATCACTGCCTGGATGACACTCCGCTGCCACTTCTCCTGGGTTACATGCAGACCAACCGCCCCCCCTCCCCCCCACAGCGCACACCAAAGTGTCCCTGCGCAGCCTTCAGCTGCCCTCATGCCACACCACCCTCATGTCTATTTAGAAGTGCGTCTGCCATGAGGAGGAACCGCAGGCACACACTGCAGAGGGTTGGCACGGCTAGGCAGCGACCCTCTTTAAAAGTGGCGGGTCGATAGCCCACAATGCTGTACAGAAGCAATGAGAAATAGAATCCTGTGCCACCGCCATCAGGAGCTGCACACGTAGGCATAGCAATGGGGAACCTATGTGCCACACACTATTCATTCTGTCAAGGTGTCTGCATGCCCCAGTTAGACCGGGCTTTTTAATTCATAGACACAGGCAGGTACAACTCCCTATTGTGAAGTCCCTGTGGACCGACAGCATGGGTGGGTGCCAGGAAGCCACCGGCGGTACATAGAAATATCCCATTGCATTGCCCAACACAGCTGAGGTAGTAATGTCATGCGTAATACAGGTGGGCTTCAGCCCACACTGCATGCCCCAGTCAGACTGGGGTTCTTTAGAAGTGGACACATGTAGGTTAAACTCCCTGTGGACCCACTGCCTGGGTGGGTGCCAGGAAGCCACCGGCGGTACATAGAAATATCCCATTGCATTGCCCAACACAGCTGAGGTAGTAATGTTGTGTGTAATACAGGTGGGCTTCGGCCCACACTGCATGCCCCAGTCAGACTGGGGTTCTTTAGAAGTGGACACATGTAGGTTAAACTCCCTGTGGACCCACTGCCTGGGTGGGTGCCAGGAAGCCACCGGCGGTACATAGAAATATCCCATTGCATTGCCCAACACAGCTGAGGTAGTAATGTCGTGCGTAATACAGGTGGGCTTCGGCCCACACTGCATGCCCCAGTCAGACTGGGGTTCTTTACAAGTGTACAGATGTGTTAAAAACTCTGTGTGCACCTACAGCATGGGTGGCTCCCTGGAACCCACCGGCGGTACACAAAAATATCCCATTGCATTGCCCAACACAGCTGAGGTAGTAATGTCGTGCATAATGCAGGTGGGCTTCGGCCCACACTGCATGCCCCAGTCAGACTGGGGTTCTTTAGAAGTGGACACATGTAGGTTAAACTCCCTGTGGACCCACTGCCTGGGTGGGTGCCAGGAAGCCACCGGCGGTACATAGAAATATCCCATTGCATTGCCCAACACAGCTGAGGTAGTAATGTCGTGCGTAATACAGGTGGGCTTCGGCCCACACTGCATGCCCCAGTCAGACTGGGGTTCTTTACAAGTGTACAGATGTGTTAAAAACTCTGTGTGCACCTACAGCATGGGTGGCTCCCTGGAACCCACCGGCGGTACACAAAAATATCCCATTGCATTGCCCAACACAGCTGAGGTAGTAATGTCGTGCATAATGCAGGTGGGCTTCGGCCCACACTGCATGCCCCAGTCAGACTGGGGTTCTTTAGAAGTGGACACATGTAGGTTAAACTCCCTGTGGACCCACTGCCTGGGTGGGTGCCAGGAAGCCACCGGCGGTACATAGAAATATCCCATTGCATTGCCCAACACAGCTGAGGTAGTAATGTCGTGCGTAATACAGGTGGGCTTCGGCCCACACTGCATGCCCCAGTCAGACTGGGGTTCTTTAGAAGTGGACACATGTAGGTTAAACTCCCTGTGGACCCACTGCCTGGGTGGGTGCCAGGAAGCCACCGGCGGTACATAGAAATATCCCATTGCATTGCCCAACACAGCTGAGGTAGTAATGTCGTGCGTAATACAGGTGGGCTTCGGCCCACACTGCATGCCCCAGTCAGACTGGGGTTCTTTACAAGTGTACAGATGTGTTAAAAACTCCGTGTGCACCTACAGCATGGGTGGCTCCCTGGAACCCACCGGCGGTACACAAAAATATCCCATTGCATTGCCCAACACAGCTGAGGTAATGTCAGCTGGAATGCAGGTGGGCTAAAAATTAATTTGATTACACTGTAGGCGAGGGCCCACAAAAATTGCTGTATCAACAGTACTAATGTACATCCCAAAAATTGGCCATGGCCAGCCAAGAGGGCAGGTGAAACCCATTAATCGCTTTGGTTAATGTGGCTTAAGTGGTAACTAGGCCTGGAGGCAGCCCAGTGTAACGAAAAATTGGTTCAAGTTACAGTTCCAACGCTTTTAAGCGCATTGAAACTTATAAAAATTGTTCAGAAAAATTATTTGAGTGAGCCTTGTGGCCCTAAGAAAAATTGCCCGTTCAGCGTGATTACGTGAGGTTTCAGGAGGAGGAGCAGGAGGAGGAGGAGGAATATTAGACACAGATTGATGAAGCAGAAATGTCCCTGTTTTGGATGGTGAGAGAGAACGTAGCTTCCATCCGCGGGTGCAGCCTACGTATTGCTTACGTATCGCTGCTGTCCGCTGGTGGAGAACAGAAGTCTGGGGAAATCCAGCCTTTGTTCATCTTGATGAGTGTTAGCCTGTCGGCACTGTCGGTTGACAAGTGGCTACGCTTATCTGTGATGATTCCCCCAGCCGCACTAAACACCCTCTCCGACAAGACGCTAGCCGCAGGACAAGCAAGCACCTCCAGGGCATACAGCGCTAGTTCAGGCCACGTGTCCAGCTTCGACACCCAGTAGTTGTAGGGGGCAGAGGCGTCACCAAGGATGGTCGTGCGATCCGCTACGTACTCCCTCACCATCCTTTTACAGTGCTCCCGCCGACTCAGCCGTGACTGGGGAGCGGTGACACAGTCTTGGTGGGGAGCCATAAAGCTGGCCAGGCCCTTAAAGACTGTTGCACTGCCTGGGATGTACATGCTGCTCGATCTACGCACATCCCCTGCTACCTTGCCCTCGGTACTGCGCCTTCTGCCACTAGCGCTGTCGGCTGGGAATTTTACCATCAGCTTGTCCGCAAGGGTCCTGTGGTATAGCAACACTCTCGAACCCCTTTCCTCTTCGGGAATCAGAGTGGGCAGGTTCTCCTTATACCGTGGATCGAGCAGTGTGTACACCCAGTAATCCGTCGTGGCCAGAATGCGTGCAACGCGAGGGTCACGAGAAAGGCATCCTAGCATGAAGTCAGCCATGTGTGCCAGGGTACCTGTACGCAACACATGGCTGTCTTCACTAGGAAGATCACTTTCAGGATCCTCCTCCTCCTCCTCCTCCTCCTCAGGCCATACACACTGAAAGGATGACAGGCAATCAGCCGGTGTACCGTCAGCAGCGGCCCAAGCTGTCTCTTCCCCCTCCTCCTCATCCTCCTCATCCTCCTCCTCCTCCTCCTGTACGCGCTGAGAAATAGACAGGAGGGTGCCCTGACTATCCAGCGGCATACTGTCTTCCCCCGCCCCCGTTTCCGAGCGCAAAGCAGCTGCCTTTATGGTTTGCAGGGAATTTCTCAAGATGCATAGCAGAGGAATGGTGACGCTAATGATTGTAGCATCGCCGCTCACCACCTGGGTAGACTCCTCAAAATTACCAAGGACATGGCAGATGTCTGCCAACCAGGCCCACTCTTCTGAAAGGAATTGAGGAGGCTGACTCCCACTGCGCCGCCCATGTTGGAGTTGGTATTCGACTATAGCTCTACGTTGTTCATAGAGCCTGGCCAACATGTGGAGCGTAGAGTTCCACCGTGTGGGCACGTCGTACAGCAGTCGGTGCACTGGCAGCTTAAAGTGATGTTGCAGGGTGCGCAGGGTGGCAGCGTCCGTGTGGGACTTGCGAAAATGTGCGCAGAGCCGGCGCGCCTTTACGAGCAGGTCTGACAAGCGTGGGTAGCTTTTCAGAAACCGCTGAACCACCAAATTAAAGACGTGGGCCAGGCATGTCACGTGCGTGAGGCTGCCGAGCTGCAGAGCCGCCACCAGGTTACGGCCGTTGTCACACACGACCATGCCCGGTTGGAGGCTCAGCGGCGCAAGCCAGCGGTCGGTCTGCTGTGTCAGACCCTGCAGCAGTTCGTGGGCCGTGTGCCTCTTATCGCCTAAGCTGAGTAGTTTCAGCACGGCCTGCTGACGCTTGCCCACCGCTGTGCTGCCACACCGCGCGACACCGACTGCTGGCGACATGCTGCTGCTAACACATCTTGATTGCGAGACAGAGGAGGAGGAGGAGGAGGAGGGTGCTTTAGTGGAGGAAGCATACACCTCCGCAGATACCACCACCGAGCTGGGGCCCGCAATTCTGGGGGTGGGTAGGACGTGAGCGGTCCCAGGCTCTGACTCTGTCCCAGCCTCCACTAAATTCACCCAATGTGCCGTCAGGGAGATGTAGTGGCCCTGCCCGCCTGTGCTTGTCCACGTGTCCGTAGTTAAGTGGACCGTGGCAGTAACCGCGTTGGTGAGGGCGCGTACAATGTTGCGGGAGACGTGGTCGTGCAGGGCTGGGACGGCACATCGGGAAAAGTAGTGGCGACTGGGAACTGAGTAGCGCGGGGCCGCCGCCTCCATGATACTTTTGAAGGACTCCGTTTCCACAACCCTATACGGCAGCATCTCAAGGCTGATGAATTTTGCTATGCGGACGGTTAACGTTTGAGCGTGCGGGTGCGTGGTGGCGTACTTGCGCTTGCGCTCCAACAGTTGCGCAAGCGACGGCTGGACGGTGCGCTGAACTACACTGCTGGATGGGGCCGAGGACAGCGGAGGTGAGGGTGTGGGTGCAGGCCAGGAGACGGTAGTGCCTGTGTCCTGAGAGGGGGGTTGCATCTCAGTGGCAGGTTGGGGCACAGGGGGAGAGGCAGGGGTGCAAACCGGAGGCGCTGAACGGCCTTCGTCCCACCTTGCGGGGTGCTTGGCCATCATATGTCTGCGCATGGTGGTGGTGGTGAGGCTGTTGGTGTTGGCTCCCCGACTGAGCTTTGCGCGACAAAGGTTGCACACCACTGTTCGTCGGTCGTCAGGCGTCTCTGTGAAAAACTGCCAGACCTTAGAGCACCTCGGCCTCTGCAGGGTGGCATGGCGCGAGGGGGCGCTTTGGGAAACACTTGGTGGATTATTCGGTCTGGCCCTGCCTCTACCCCTGGCCACCGCACTGCCTCTTGCAACCTGCCCTGCTGATGCCCTTGACTCCCCCTCTGAAGACCTGTCCTCCTGAGTAAGCGTTGCACACCAGGTGGGGTCAGTCACCTCATCGTCCTGCTGCTCTTCCTCCGAATCCTCTGTGCGCTGCTCCCTCGGACTTACTGCCCTTACTACTACCTCACTGCAAGACAACTGTGTCTGATCGTCATCGTCCTCCTCACCCACAGAAAGTTGTTGAGACAGTTGGCGGAAGTCCCCAGCCTCTTCCCCCGGACCCCGTGAACTTTCGAATGGTTGGGCATCAGTGACGATAAACTCCTCTGGTGGGAGAGGAACCGCTGCTGCCCAATCTAAGCAGGGGCCCGAGAACAGTTCCTGGGAGTGTTTCCGCTCCTGAGCAGGTGTTATTGTAGTGGAGTGAGGAGGCTGGGAGGAAGGAGGACCCATTAATTGGGCGATGAATGTGGGGACACCAGAAACGTGCCTCTCTCCTAATCGTGCAGCAGTCGGCTGCGACACACCTGGATCAGGAGCTTGGCCTGTGCCCACACCCTGACTTGGCCCTCCACGTCCTCGGCCGCGTCCACGTCCTCTAGGCCTACCCCTACCCCTCAGCATGCTGTATTACCAGTGATTTGATTTCACAGGCAGGAAATAAATTGGCGCAAGACTGCAGGCCAAATATAATTTTTTCCCTTTTTTGAAAACGAAAGGCCCCACTGCCTCTAGTGAATGAATAATCTAAGTTTAATATCTGTGCTGTTTTCCGGCTAATGTGTCACAGAACGTGAGGGTAGCAGAGTTATTAACTGTGGCAGAGCAGGTATTTTTTTTCCCAATTAAGGAAAGCAAATGGCGAAGCCAGGAGTAAAACGTAGCTGGGTGCGTATGATTTTTACAGGTTGCACACGCAGCCGACACGTGTCCACCGGCGTTAGGACGGACAGAGGCAGGACAAATAGAATTATTTTCACTTGTTTTACAAGCAAAAGGCAGCACTGCGTATATTCAATGAATAATAACTGTGTTGTGGCCCTGCCTATACAATTCTTTACCTGCAGTATCAATGGAGGGTGGAATGCTCTGCAGAGGCGATTTTGAGAAGCAAAAAAAAATGCAGCACAGCTAACAGCAGCCTGGACAGTACTGCACACGGATAAATATGGCCCTAGAAAGGACCGTTGAGGTTCTTGAAGGCTACACTCACTCCTAACACTCTCCCTGCCTATGCAGCACTTCTGTCCCTAATGCCGGGTGCAACGCTTTGCAGAGCCGATTTTGAGAAGAAAAAAAATGGCACTGCTAACAGCAGCCAACACACAGCTATCAGTGGCCCTAATAAGGACCTTTTGGGGGGTCTTGAAGCCTACACTAACTACCAATTCTTTCCCTACAGCAGCTCCGGTACAAACAGCACTGTCCCTCATCTAACTCACACGGCATCTGAGCCGAACCGCGGGAGGGGCCAACTTTTATGTTCGGGTGACACCTGATCTTCCCAACCACTCACAGCAGGGGGGTGGTATAGGGCTTGAACGTCACAGGGGGAAGTTGTAATGCCTTCCCTGTCTTTCAATTGGCCAAAAAAAGCGCGCTAACGTCTCAGGGAAGGAAGTGAAAGTAACCAGAACACCGCATGGTGTTCGTTACGAATAACGAACATCCCGAACACCCTAATATTCGCACGAATATCAAGCTCGGAAGAACACGTTCGCTCATCTCTATTCTTTATGTCTTTCCTGACAAGTTATGTTCTTGAGACCTTCCACCATTTCTGCAAACCATCTTTTGACTCATTCTATTTTATCAATGTCTTTCTGTAGTAACAACCCTATTGCGCACTTTTGTGTCATCAGCAAACAGACAGATCTCACCTATGAAACCTACTCCTATATCACTTAGCAACATATTAAAAAGAATAGTACCAGGAGAGAGCCTTGTGATCATCAATTGTAAATCGTGCCACTTCAGTATACACTCTGTTAACAACAACCATCTGTTATCTATCTTTTTAACCAATTGGGAATCCATCGGACTATTAAGGCATTAAGTACAATTTTTAATAACATATCTATGAGCTCTTTATACGGAAATGTATCAAAGGCTTTTATGAAATCCAGATAGGTGATGTCCACATCAAATAAGATAAGTTTGACATGATCTGCCCTCAGTAAAGCCATGCTGTTTAGGGTCCAACAGGCTGTTAGTTTTTAAGTGGTCCAATATCCGTTTTCTCAGGAGAGTTTATATTAATTTAACTGCAACAGATGGTAAAGTAACTGGCTTGTAGTTCCCCACTTCTTCTTCTACCCTTCTTGCGGATAGTTACAACATTGGCCATACTCCAGTCATCGGCAACATCGGCTGTTAGCAGGGACTGGCTACACAAATCAGTTAGAGGTGCAGCAATCACAGATTGGAGTTCTTTAAGAACTCTGGTGTGAACATCTTCTGGACCTTTTGCCTTATTTAACTTTAAACATTCAAGCTCATCTACATCAGCCTCCAAAAACATTGGGCCTGAACCATTACAACTAGAGGTAATACATCATATTATTAATTAAAAAACAAGATTTTGGAAATACTGAACAAAAGTAGTTATTCAAAAGGCCAGCAACAGCCTTATCTAAAACGCATTATGATAAATTAGCTATGGTGCACTATAATGCTGTCAGTCGACTTATCACAATGTGCCAGTCATGCTAATGATTCCTACATCTGTAGTCGCATTTCTGATATAAAAGCATATCCTTTTTTTCTAACCCTGTACTGTGCCTTTAAGAGTCTGTGTTATCAATTTTTCTCAATGATGTAGTTATCAGATTTACTATTTATCCTCAGATTAATTAATTAATTAATTAATTGAATTGCTTTATATGTGAACAATACTAATATAATATATATACATTAGGATGCATTATATAAGCCAAGACTGCTAGGAACTATAGTCAGTTGTTTCAAACTGTATCAATTTACCAATGAATTATAACTATGCGGAATGGGTGAACATATGAACTCATTAAAACGTAACATTTATTAATATCAATTAAAATGAGGGTGACTGATAGCACTATAAAATCAAATCACCTACCACTGATGCATAGTGTAAAAGAATTTTACACATAAAGGGCAATCACTGTAACATAATCGAATGTTCTTACCACTTCAGATGTCAAACATTGCACTTCAACTCATTCAATGATGCCACCATATGTTATTGAATCACAATGAAAGCCATGATGGGCAGATCTAGTAAAAACAGGAGCAGATACGAATAAACTGTCCTTACTAGTTTTTTACAGAATTCAATTTAAACTTACTACCTTCATCCACAAAGCCCTCCACAGCGCAGCGCCCCCCTATATTGCCTCCCTCATCTCAATCCATCACCCAGCCTGGGCTCTCCTCTCTGCTAACGAAACTAGACTGCGCACCCTTCTAATTCGAACTTCTCACTCCCGCCTCCAAGACTTCTCCAGAGCAGCACCGGTCCTCTGGAACGCACTACCAAAGGATACCCGGGCAATACAGGACTCGAAAAACTTCAGGCGTGCTCTAAAAACGCACTTCTTCAGGGAGGCATACCGCATTCCCTAAACCAAATCCTCTGTACTCCGCCTGATAACATGCTCCCTGACCTACTGACTGCAATCCCTGCTAGCCGTCATAAACCACTCCTGCAGTCATACTGATCCTGCCGTCACACGGCTAAATGTCTGACCACTGTCTATGTGTATAACATCCCTCACTCTCCACCTCGCCATATCGTGCACATCTCCAGCCATTTTACCTTCTGTATCACCCCATTACTTGTAGTATGTAAGCTCGTTTGGACCCTCACCCCTATTGTTTCCATCAACTGATTACTATGTAACCGTGGTTCTGTAATTTTTGTATTGTCTTTCTGTATTCCCCCTGTCTATGTAAGCGCTGCGGAATATGTTGGCGCTATACAAATAAAGATTATTATTATTATTACTAGTCCCTAAAAAAGTAATCTAGCCCCTGTCTGAATAAAGTGAGGGTACGGCCCCAGCGTAAACCTAATATTAAAAAGCCATGTTAGGATTCTAATCCTTGGTCCTTGGCATATCTACACGTTTACTAGTTAAGCATGGCTCATCAGGGAACTTATCAAAAACTAATCTCATTAAGAGGCCAAAATTAATAGTAATAATAGCAAAACTTATTAAGAGTCTAGTCTGTGCAATTCAATCAGTCATAGTGTATGGCTAATGGAATACACTCGGGTCTTCCCGCCAGTCACGTGCAGCGGCAGCGCTAGTGTCCTGCAGAGCTAAACCACAGACGGGTGTAGCAGCTCACCTCACATGTGAGGCTATTAATCTTAGCAACATTGTAGCAAACTATTACCCACAATTGGATCTTCCCCATCGCAATTTCTTGTCTGCGTTATTACAGTTATTTTCACTTGGAGGCTAGCAAAAGTTAGCAAGGACCCTGCACAACATTTTCTATTCTTACAGTGCATATTACATATAAAGCCTTGTTAAAGGCCAGACGAACACACTGCTATGCGCTGAAACACGTTACCAATAAAAGGTTTCTATCACTCCTGGGTCTCCTGTCAAAAATGCCGACATCCCCTTTTCTTTTAGCGCTTTGCTGACTTCTGTTACAGAGGCTACTGCTTATCCATCGGGACGCTACTGCTACTATTGATGGGTCTTTAAGCATGTTGTGCTGCGGCACAACCACACCAGGTAACAATATTCCTATTCAATTCTTCTCCTTTTGTTGCCACCGCTGCGCTTGGCCGTGGAGCACTGTCTTACCTTCCTTTGTCGTATATTACATATAAAGCCTTGTTCACATAGGGGTTAGAGTTATGAGTTTCTTATAATGCAGGTGCGGCCTTCAAGCGGTTGTCCTATCATTAAAAATGTTCATTGTGGATCATTAAAAATAAGTACCGTAAGTATATGACCACTTTCTGTGACTTAAAAAAAATTAACAACTTCTTTTATATGCTGTTAAAAATGATAGAAACACGGCAAATTTCTTTAAAAAAAAGTTATTAAGAGCTACCGTATTCAAAATCTTGGTATGAAAATAATTTAAGGGATAACCCTTTTAAGTTAGATAGCAACCTTCTGTTGGTGCTCCCACCAATGTAACGCACCATGTAGTAACTAACAATACCACACACTGCCCAAATAACAGCAGCATATAAAATACCATAGCATATCTAACATTTAGCATACCATAACATGCCCAAGCACCGGTCCCACACAGTTGCCTATTAGAGATGAGCGAGCATACTCGCTAAGGACAATTGCTCGATCGAGCATTGTCCTTAGCGAGTATCTCCCCGCTCGGAAGAAAAGGTTCGGCTGCCGGCGTGGGTGACAGGTGAGTTGCGGCAGTGAGCAGGGGGGAGCAGTGGGGGAGGGAGAGAGAGATCTCCCCTCCGTTCCTCCCCACTCTCCCCCGCCGCTCCCCGCCCCGACGGCAGCCGAATCTTTGCTCCCGAGGTACTCGCTAAGGGCAATGCTCAAACGAGCAATTGCCCTTAGCGAGTATGCTAGCTCATCACTATTGCCTATGTAATGTTATACAATACTATTCCATTTTATTATAAACACCACAGAACATTTTCTTTACGTCTTACATTTCAAGGTAAACTTTGCTGCATCTGTACATCTGACTCCTAAATTACTGCCAGGCAGTGCCATACAAATGATACTACTATATAATTGACCTTATAATAGTAGAATTCAATGTCTAAATAATATTGCAATACAGCATACAGTTAAAATCTTTTTAAAGTTCTAAAGGTCGACTGGTTGGCTATAATGTGGTTTACGATCTTTTAGTGATTCATATCACTGATGGCCATTGCCGGTTCTCATACGAAGCATTATGGGTGTTCCAGGTGCAATATGCCTTCAGCAGGCATAAATTACATATACTCATAAAAAACAACCCTGTATCAATGATTATACTGAAAATTAAAGGGGTTGTCCAGTTGTAAAATCATTGGATAGGTTATCAATAGTAGATCAGTGTATACTTACCAGGGTCCCCACTAATCAGTTGTTCCCCTGGGCTGGTGCACTGAGCTGATTTCTGAAGACAGATCCATTCCCACTGTACTGGTCAGGCTTGGTACTACAGGTAAAATTCCCATTGAAGTGAATAGATGTAATACCAAGCCTGGCCACTGCAGTAGGAATGGAATTGTCTGCTTCCAGGAGAAATCAGCTTGGAGCACGAGCAGCGCACTGGCCCAGCGAACAGTTGATCCCAGGTGGTAGTTTTCTGCTGATTGACTATCAATGACTTTTTCAAAGGATAAGACATCTATAGTTTACAGCTGGACAGCCTCTTTAAAGGTGCTAAAACCATATATCTAATTAGAATACAGCTGTGATCTCTGACTATAGTTTAGCTACAATGCCTAATCTGAAGTGGTCTGGGACACACCCACTACCTCCTCTGCAGCCTGAGCCAATAGTTAGAGAGAAGGGTGTGTCCTAGACTACCTAAAACTAGGCACTGTACATAAGCTATAGTCATTGATCACAGCTATGTCCTAATAAAGTTAAAGGAGATGTCTCGAGGAAGCAGTGATTTTTTTTTTTGCCCAGTCCCCCTAACTAAACATACATTACTAATTACCCCTGTAAATGACTTTTCTAGCTGGTTTGTACTTACCGTTCCAGCGTTTCAGCAACTTATAAAAGTTTCCCCAAGATGGCCGCAGGCTCTTTCCCCGTCACTCGCTGCAGCCCGACGTGCGCGCTCCCGAGACGCTGCCAGCTGTGTCTCCATGGCAACCGGACGCCCTGCAGCCGCCGACCAGACGCCGCGCAGCCGCCGACCAGACGCCCCGCAGCTGCCGACCAGTCACCCACCGCCAGGCAGCAGGTAACCGGCGCTAGCCCCCGGCTCCCCAGCGCTACGCTCCCGGCTCCCCAGCGCTACGCTCCCGGCTCCCCAGCGCTAGACCCTCAGCCCAGGTGAAGGCCCCGGAGCCCAGCGCTAGATTCCGGAGCCCAGGTGAAGGCCCCGGAGCCCAGCGCTGGGCTCCAGGGCCTTCACCTGTCAGTGAACATCACCCCCGACCCATCACTTACCCCCCTGGCCCAGCGCTAGTTCCCCCGGCCTAGCGACAGCCCCCCCATCGCAGCGACAGCCCCCCCCGGCCTAGCGACAGCCCCCCCATCGCAGCGGCAGCCCCCCCCCCCATCGTAGCGACAGCGACGACAGCCCCCCCCCCCGGCGCAGCGGCAGCCCCCCCCCGGCCCATCACTTACCTGGACGGCAGGACAGCTGGACGGCAGGACAGCTGGGCGGCTTCTCCGGACAGCTGGGCGGCTCTGCACCTTCCTCTAACAGAGGAAGGTACAGAATGGCCGCTCCAGCGCGCTCCCGAGCAGTGACAGCTCATCTGCGCATGCGCAGAAGAGCTGTAGCGGGGAGCACACTGAAGCGGCTCGTGCTGAAAGGAGAAGACCGGACTGCGCAAGCGCGTCTAAAAAAGCAAGCTGCCGGCGAATTTAGACGGAACCATGGAGACGAGGACGCTAGCAACGGAGCAGGTAAGTGGAATAACTTCTGTATGGCTCATATTTAATGCACGATGTATATTACAAAGTGCATTAATATGGCCATACGGAAGTGTATACCCCCACTTGGTTTCGCGAGACCACCCCTTTAAGCTAAAAAGAAGTCACGGAGTAAGCACCAAGGTAAAAAAAATAGCATATAATCATCCCCGATACATACAGACTTACATATCAATTTTAAGCTCTTGACTGGAGGGTCACTTTAAGAACCACAGAAACAGTTCTATAACATGATGACAAATACAAGTGTCACTCTATATTGCTATAAACTAAACAATCGGTAAATCATGAACTGTACAAGTTATGTGCTTAGCTCTTGCCTTAAGCTATCATTGGGTTTACAGCTATGGCATGGGCACACCAGGTGAAGAACAGAAGTAGAGCCTATAGTATTTATTTTACACTCTTCCACCTTAAAACCATAATTATTCTGCTAATCAAAGAGGTAACTTATTTTTAGGTGACAGGTTCCTTTCAAACGTAAAGGCTGCCAGGGATTGATTGGTGACTTGAATACTAAGCTGCTTCTCTCCCCTCTTCGTGTAACTGAAAATAACACATCTGCTTGTTTTGTTTCTGCTGCTAATCCTCCCTGGGACTGTTTGTCGTCTGTTGGGGAATGGTAGCGACTGTTTGGTATCTCGGGGCTACAGCAAAGCAAAGAGCCACAAAAATAACAACCAGGAATATTTGTGAACTAGCCTGAAAAATGAAAACTGAGCGTCCTTTTTCCGCGTGTCACCTCGCTACTCGCTTTGATATCAGCTTTTTTTTATATTTGTAATAGAAGCAAGTTCTCTGATAACAGCATCAAGGCTGAACGCAGGCAGCAGCTGTGTGTAATTACCTAGCCACTCAGGTGAGCATAGGGTAGAAGTGTCCAAGCTGCCTAACAAAATGGTACCGTAGTAAGAACTTGATTTTGCATGAAGGCATGTTCACACAAAGACATTGAGTGTTACTGAGAAATTTACCATCTATCCCCATGTTGACTTGTTTCTTTGCTGGTTTGGATGTCCAAACCAGCAAAGAAACAAGTCAACATGGGGATCGTAGCAATATTTGGAATTGGGTCCCCTCCATGGTGGCTCCAGAGTATGAATTCAAGGTCGTATAGACACACACATATACAGGGTGTCCAAAGAAATACCAATTTAAGGGCAAAGGAGATCTTTCCGGCATTGCACAAGAGTTTGTGTGGAGCTGTGTGTTCCAGTGCTAAATAACCAAATGGAATCCATTGAAGATGAATTACTATAACGAATAATTTCTGTAAAGCCTCATTCACATGGGTGTTGTTTTCGCGCAGAATAGGCACATGGAAAAATTGCGTCTATTAGAACCACTGGCTTCCTATAGAAACATTCAGATAAAGGGATTTTAGATGCCCAAAAATCACACCTTACAAAGATAAGACATCTAAGGTCTGTGCTGCGTGAAAAGATAGGACCTGATCTATCTTTGGTGCGAGCTGCGCAGGAGTTTCCATAGACTCCTATGTAAGCAGGAGTTTAGCTGTGTCCAATGCTCGGAAAAGAAGATTACAAGGAGGATTTCAGCCGACTGAGGGACTTTCAAACAGCAGCAGCGCCGCTAAATCAAGCAGCACATTTTAAATGTCCTGCTGTAAACTCCTGTTAGTCCCCGTGGGGGCGAGGGCAAGCCCCGAGGGTTCTATTCATCTCTCCAGGGGTTCCCTTAATCACCGCGGGGACTAAAAGGAGTTTTCAGCGGGACATTTAAAATATGCTTCTGGGCGGCCAGTTTTAAATATCCCACTGTAAGCAGTGGGAAATTCCTCCAGCCCCACTGCTGGGCAATTCCCCAGCAGTGGGGGGGGGGCAGCGGGGGACTCCCTCCACCTCTCTTCCCAGCATCGGATTCCCCATAGCTGGGAGAGAGGGGGACAGGATTAGAAAGCTTCCCCGAGAATGTGGAGGAGAGGGCAGGACTAAAGGGATCCACCCTCTAGCCCCACCCCTCCTTGCTATGCGGAATCCCTGTGAGAAGCATTCTCTCTTCCTACTATGGGGAAATCCTGAAGCCCTGCAGGGCTTTATCTCTTTTTCCTCCCAGAGCAGCTTTCTTTTTTTTTTAGGCAACACGCTGCTCCAGTGAATCCCAGATTTTCAAGCACTTGAAGCTCAGGTCTTCTGTGCGTGAAAAAACGGCCATTCACACTATTTTTCATGCAGTTAGCGGCAATTTTTTCATGCGCCTATTCTACACGAAAGACAAATGCAGGGGTTGAAGCAAAAAAGTGAGCTTTATTATCTTACAGAAAATTTCACCACAACCAACGTCAGTAGTAGAGATGAGCGAGTATACTCGCTAAGGCACATTACTCGAGCGAGTAGTGCCTTAGCCGAGTATCTCCCCGCTCGTCTCTAAAGATTCGGGGGCCAGCGCCGGTGACAGGTGAGTTGCGGGGGGGAGAGAGGGAGAGATCTCCCCTCCGTTCCTCCCCCTTCTCCCCCGCCACTCCCCGCCCCCCGCCGGCCGCCGAATCTTTAGAGACGAGCGGGGAGATACTCAGCTAAGGCACTACTCGCTCGAGTAATGTGCCTTAGAGAGTATACTCGCTCATCTCTAGTCAGCAGGTATACAAAGATGTACATGGTTCAGCACGGCAGTATGGAAGTTTGCCAACAGTTCACATTTCTAAGACAAGGTCTGTGACCCTTTTCTGTGCTGCCGATCTGCCTCAAGCAACGAATGAGTCAGAAACAATGTATGTGACCATTTGTACCTCTCGTTAATTCTACGTGTTGCAGCTCCCACGTTTCGTCTTGTTTTTCCATAAAGAATTACCATTTCACAGTATTGCTCATTCGTGTATGACATTACCATTGTGTATTCTACGTATTACCTAGCAGCTTGCATCATTGTGTCTCTTATTATAGAGACACTGTCATTGTGTCGTAATATAATTCGCCTAGATTTCTTTACTGATTTGCATCTTGGCCTGATAGAATAATTTACCTATTGCTGCTGATTTACCGCATGATTGTTACAGGACCTGTTATTTGACTGATTTATTTTATTTTACTGATTGTATTATTAATTCGTAGCAGTTTTAATTGTCATGCAGGAAGAGAAGTGTTCAGCACTCAATTCATTTAATCATCCCAGACAAATGTCTGTCCAGCCTTTGTTTGAACACTTCCATTGAAGGAGAACTCACCACTTCCTGTGGCAACCTGTTCCACTCATTAATCACCCTCACTGTCAGAAAGTTTTTTCTAATATCTAATCTGTGTCTCCTCCCTTTTAGTTTCATCTCATTGCTTCTAGTCTTTCCTTGTGCAAATGAGAATAGGGCTGATCCCTCTGCACTGTGACAGCCCTTCAGATATTTGTAGACAGCTATTTAGTCTCCTCTCAGCCTTCTTTTTTGCAAGCTAAACATTCCCAGATCCTTTAACCGTCCCTCATAGGTCATGATTTTCAGACCGCTCACCATCTTGGTAGCTCTTCTCTGAACTTGCTACAGTTTGTCGATGTCTTTTTAAAATTGGGGTGCCCAGAACTGGACACAGTATTCTAGATGAGGTGTGACTAAGGAGGAGTAGAGGGGGATAATGACCTCACGTGATCTAGACTCTATTCTTCTCTTAATACATCACAGAATTGTGTTTGCCTTTTTTGCTACTACATCACACTGCTGACTCATGTTCAATCTGTGATCTATTTTCATATGTGCTGCTGCTTAGCTCAATTCCTCCCATTCTGTATGAGCTTTTTCTTTTTTCTTGCCCAGATGCAGGATTTTGCATTTCTCCTTGTTAAATACCATTCTGTTAGTCACTGCCCACTGTTCCAGCTTGCCCAGAAATTAATTTTCTCTCTCTCTTCTCCAGTGTTAGCTATCTCTCCAAACTTTGTGTCATCGGCAAACTTGATCGGTTTCCCATCAATTCCCTCCTCTAGATCATTTATAAAAATGTTGAACAACACTGGGCCTAGGACAGAGCCTTGTGGTGCCCCACTTAACGCATTCTTCCACTTGAACATGTAGCAATTTATGACCGCTCTTCGAGTACGATCAGTCAGCCAGTTGTGAATCCACCTAACAGTTGCTTTGTCAATCCCATATTTGGTCATTTTTTTCAATAATGATGGTATGAAATACTTTGTCAAATGCTTTACTAAAGTCAAGCTATACTATATCTACCACATTTCTCTGATCCACCCAATCAGTGAATCAATATAGGAGAATGGAGTTACATAAAAATAGACAGAGGCATTAAGCAGGTAAATATTAAGACAACCCTAGTCTTCATATACAGTAGATTAGAACAATGAAACTACATTTCAACACCAGCTAGACCACAGCATGACTTCTGCTGTTAATAAGACCAACGTTCCATTGTACACATTGGAACTTTACAAGACAAGGCAAAAAAAATTTGTATCTGTTGAGTTCATTTATTTTAAACACAACTTGTCAGCAGAAAAGAACCTTTGCATTAGATTACAATAAGAAGATATTCCCAATACACAACCTATAAAAGTGATACATAGCTTATCTTCTCTGTAGGCACCTTCAGCCATTTATATATGATTACTTACAAAAAGGAAGAAAGCTCTTTCTAAGGATTCAGGGGCAAGTCTCACTGCACCTTGACTTGTACTTTATGGGTTAACTGTTTCATGGCACTCTAACTGTGCCAGCAATTCAGTTTTGATAGCACAACATACAGGTAGTCTAAAGGTACCTTTACACGGGGCAGCTATAGCCCAAATAATCACTGGAAACAGCGAATTCAGGTGATAGTCGCCCCATATACACACAGCCACCAACAGCGCACTGAGCAAGAAATCACTCACTTGTCGGAGTTGCTTGGATTTTTGCTCATCTAAAACCCAATCGACTATCAACCTGAGTAGGCAGATACTCGTTCATATATGAATGTTCATATACTGAATGAAGGCGGGAGGCCGGAATCATCACGTCCTGGAACAGCAGAACTTTCCTACAGGATATAGGGCATTTAGAAGGAATGATGTGCCTTATCAAGAACAGTGCAGCCCACTTCACAGAGAACTGATTCATATTTGAGAAGTGTTTTAGCACTGATTTCGACTATGATAGGAAAATACAGACCAGACACTTTCCTTTTACAAGTCCTTATTTTCAGGTTCTGTTCCACCTTCACATCACTGAAATGTTGGATTAAAATAAGGGTAGTTTGGGAGGTTGCCCTAGATCCTGAAGCTCCTGGGGAGTCCACAGCTATTCAAAGTACCTGAAGATTTGCTGCAAATTGCAGTTTTCTCACGTTTTTTTATCACAATAAAATAATGAAAAAGCTGCAATATGCAATAATCTCTACGTGCATTAATGTGCGCAGGACCTTCACAGCTTTGGTCACATGACCATAGTTGTACATTTTCTGCCACAAATATATTCAAGACCTGTTACTGTATAAGAACCTGCACACATGTGGTAGGATCACATAACCATATGTGTGGGGGTCCTAAAGGTAAGGGACAGAGCAGCAAGGTTCCATATAGAAGGAGAGTGTGAGCCACTGTGTATATGTGTCTAGAGCCCAGTCGGGAGTAGGTATTAGTCTAGGAGTCTGTATTTAGGAGTTCTGGTCTGGGATTTCTATTAGTTTAGGAGCACTAGTCTGGGGTCTGAATTACTTTAGGGCATCTGGTGTCTAGTCTAGGGTCTGTATTTATAAATTCAGGTTTGGGGTCAGTATTAGATCAGACAGTCTGGGGGTCTAAATTAAGAGTGTGGTCTGGGGTATGAATTTATTTAGGAGTCTAGGTTTGTATTTAGGTGGTCTGGGGTCTCTATTTGATTAGGGAGTTCTGTTCTATCAGATGTAGTAGTTTAGGTGGTCTGTGGTCAGTTTTGTTTGGGAGGTTTAATCTGAAGTCTTATCTGGGATCTACATTAATTTATGGGAGTGGTCAGAAGTCTGAATTTATTTAGGGGTCTGATTTAGAGTCAGAATTAATTTTAGGGTCTAGTCTGTGATCTGAATTTATTTGTATTGTTATAGACGCTTGCAATGGCTGTGGAAGTGAGGAGACAAAAATGTTTTAGCATCAAACTTCGTAGTAATCCTGAAAAGTTGTCATGGTAGTCTGGGACAGGTGGAGAAATTAAAGGAAATAAAATATCTGCAATCAGAGAAAGTATCACCTTTGAGTCACTGGATGTATAGAGAAGCTGTTCGCTGTTAGTAACTGTGCACACAAAGGGACCTGCAAATCAGCATGTGGAGGAAGTAGGAGGGCATGGGAGTGTGCACATATGCATGATCTTCATTGGACTCATCTCCACTCTAAAGGCCCTTTATACATATAACCTATTTATTAATTTCAGATAAACCATACAAGAGCTGGATAAGGCTGCTAGAGGATGGGGTTCTAGACAGGGCGCACTTTATCAGAGTGATTCTTTCTAATCAGGGTGATATTCAGAACTGTTTAGGGATGGAAAGAGAGAGTTTTCATCCCCTTTCTGTGAATAGCCACAGACTTGTGTACTCTAATGGCCACAGTAAGGGGCGAGACGAGCCCGATTGACCTTCTTTAATGGATATAATAACTAATGCTAATTTTTGGATCTGGTGGCTCTGTGATATTTAACTGTAGGTTCTATTGAACCACTCATTGACACAAAAACTCTTGGCTTTCTTAAGTTTTGTTTTTGATACACACCTATACAGTAACATTGCTGCTGCCTGGATTAAGCTGGATTTGTTAAACTCACCTAAATGCATATTTCCTTTTATCTAGGTTGTAGTTGTTCTCATAGTTTGTACGGGTTACATCTGATCATAGAATACTGTACAGGTTATATTTCATTAAGCACTTTGAACCCAATCTGTGGTAGTTTGCAACTTTTGGTGGTACCTTTGTAAGGAGGGGACCATTTTAATTCACATGGTCTTTGTATGTTACAGTGCGCTATTCTTTAACTAAGAGCCTGTTTCTTTAAAAAGAAGGTAGGGCTCAAGGAGCTGCAGCCTCTTTGTGTGGCACTGGTTTCCAAAGTGGGTAGAGCATCAAGGTTGTATAAGCACAGCAGTGTTGGGTGGATAAGCTCCACCAAATTGCGAGTATACATAGCCCAACGGGCAGGACTGAGGATGAACTGCACCAATTTACCCTTAGGGCATAATGGCTACCTCCTTTTTTCTGTATGAACTCAGACTGCTGTTACCTACTGCCTTTGCCCAAAAAGTGCCTGGTCACCAGGGAGTGTGCCTCAGAGTCAGTAGGTCTTAATCCTTAAAAGAGAGCTACATTGATGCCCAGAAAACAGAAAGCTAGCAAAAAGACTTTTGTTGATACAGCATAACTGCTACATGAGGACTGTGGTTGCCTTTATAGTCCGGGAGAACTGTGTGTAGATTTTCGTTGATGTTTAAACGACTTGTATCACAGAATTCAGGACTATTGTCTAATTATGGCTGTGATGTTTATTTTTTCTTTTATTAAAGTTATTGAGCATCAAGATATCAGGTCCCAGCTTCTTTATTGCATTTCCAAGGAGTCTGCGCCATACTGTTGGCCCTTGGGCCTTATATCGAGAGTACAGTCGAGAGCCAAGATATGACCCAGCATGGCCCTATCCTGGCCATGAAAGATTGATGTCCTAGTTGCCAACCCGTGAAAATCAGGACATGATGACCCACTTAATGATTCAGTAAATGACCGAAACTGAGATGACCCTCCTACTCCCAGACCTGAATCATACTGTTACACTGGCCCAGTTTCCTCTGGAAGATAGGGACCAACCCCAGCCTGAAACCCAGTCTATCCCAATACCTTGATCGCTATGGTGTGATCATATAAGTAAGCTGCCTGATATCTGCCTATAAAAATACCCTAATTCATAACCTTACACCTCACCAAGTAGACATGCTACAGAGAATAGTTGAACATCCTAATTTGTGGTATTTTTCTATTCCATGCCCATTTTCTATTTTCTCTTCTTTTGCCCTACTCCTCCCAAGCCTTTACAAATCTCTGGCCAACACGGCAAATGTGAAGTATCTTCTCTGCAATACCTGTTTTTTCACACTGATTTTCTGCATTGAAAAGCAGCAAATGTATGTAATGCTTGCCCTCACATTGAAAAATTGAAGTGGATTTGAAACAATTGCATTAAAAAGTGTGAAAGACCAGATATATATTGATGCCTAATACTTTCTATGGCTTAGAAAAGAGAACTGTAAATTCATCAAATCCATGAAAATGATATTGCAGCTATTAGCAAACATGATACAGGTCTGAAAAAAAAGAAGACAAATGTGCACAGACATAAAGAAACCCATACAATAAGATTAATTGTTAGGAAATGCATGAATCTTAATTAACAACTTTCTCTATATCATGTTTTTAATATTTGGTTCTATGGACTTAAAAAAAATAGGATGTTTTTCCCCAGAAACAGCGCCACCCTTGTGCATTGGCTGTTTTAGGTTTTGCATCTTAGTATACATTCAATACCCCGTAGGACATGTACAAAAAAATCTAAATACTCAATTTTGATCCAAACAACTGCACTAAAGTATGCCGTATTAACAGAATAACGTTCTGATCAAGGGGGCTTGAGTACTGGGACTCTCGCTGATCCCCAGAATAGGGGCCCCAAAGGTTCTTGAATGAAGTGGTAGTCAAGCATGTACACCACCACTCCATTTCAATGGGACTGCTGGAGATAGATGAGTATGAGTAAGTGCCCAGCTATCTCTGGCAATCCCACTGAAATTAATGGAGGGATTAGCACAACCCATTTAAAGCTTACCTCATTTACTGCTGTTTGCACCCTGTTTCAAGTCTGTAAGTTGTGATTTTCAGGTGATCTTCCCCATTTTTCTGTTGCCCTACTGTTGGCAATCCACTTTCATGCAGGGGTCATGTTGCAAGCTTAGCATTCTGCCAGTAGTTCACTGTCCTGTACTTCCTTTCCCTGACTTCCCATGCTGTATCTTATATGATATATCAACAATTTTTTAACTATAGTTTATATTTTTTCTATTTGCATATTATACAGATATTATGATTATTATATCAATATAGATTTTTCATGTACTATTATTGGCACTTTATGAGGTTATTAACTCTTTCAATTTTTATTCCTGGACAAGTTACACTAGAACTGAGTATCCTAGATTTTAAAAAATTGAATTCGGTTTATTTATAACATATTATATTTTGTGCATTATGTGAACTGTCAGATTATTTATAGAGCACTGTGGTAGGGAGGCTTGGAGATCTATGGCCTCCTTTTGTGATTTTTGTGTGTTTTCAGAGCTTTTACCTTATTTATGCTTTACATGGAGATGGTCAATAAAAGGTTTTACACGTTTTTATGGGTGTGCTCACCTCTTTGTTTGTCACTTTCTCTTTGTGGCTTACATTTTTCCACACTGCTTCTACATTCTCTGTGCCAGGTTTCTTTTGACAGGCTACAGCCCAATCTGTGTACGAGATGTCACAAGCTTCTGCAGGCATAGTCCCCAGTGTTCAAGTTCTGAGGTGTATGATTGCTGCAGCAGCCAGTGATGTCCCATACACAGGCTGCTGCTGCCTCTAGACAGAGTTTCAAAGGGAGATCTCAAGCTGCTGGGGCAGGACATGCAGAGAGTATAGGCTAATTTATTATGTTTTGGCAAGTGGAACACTAACTAAATGGAGAAAAGTTAGCTTGGGCAATTTCTTTAAGGCTAGATTCACACACAGTGTTTTGAAGCATTTTTGTGGCATTTTTCGGTGTTTTCTTGGGATTGACAACCTTATATAATTAGTTCAGGAGAATGGGTAATGAGGATATAGGTAAATTACTAATTCACAGTTTGAGAAGTCCTGTGCCAATTAGTTTTTGCAGCACACCCCTTTTTTTCTGAGAGCTCCCATGCTACAAATGGCTCTGAGGGGCACATGATGCCACCCCATTCATCTGCGATTCCCACTGATATGCACTGTGCCTGGCACAGTGTCAAGGAAAGAAACTGGCACAGTGCAAAACAATGGGAGGCGCCAAAGGACTGGGTTGTGTCACATACTTTTCTATCAGTGGCCATTTGCAAGATGGGAACAGTGAGGTTTTCTGGGCAAAAGAATGAGTCTTGGATGCAAAAATTAAGTAATCTGCACAGAACATCTCAAGATTACGAATTAGTGACTTACACATATCACCATTAGCCAACCATCTGAACTAATTCTATGTAAGGTGGCCAAACCCATAGCAAATTATTGAAATGCCTATATACAAAAAGGCATATCTATCATCCTTTGTATCCGAGTTTTCTGATGTACAAAAGTCACAATATTGACACATGCACCAAAATTTTGACTTTGCGTATTCACGCTGGCCCCAACATATTTTCAAAAACTTTCACGAGGCCTGCTTGCAGCCCATCATATTTACTATAATGTATGCCCAAAGGTGGCGTACATTATAGCAAAAACCTACCCTAGCTTGTAACTGCTGTAGCTTTCCATCTGGCACACAGAGGCACCGCCAGATGTGACCAATATAATTTGACAGGAATGCCAGTGCTGTTTACTTGGGGTATGATCTGCTGGTCTAAGTGAATAGGCCCCAAAATGTTTTAGTCTCTGGCATTTTTGTGACATTTTGGGGGTCAGTCAGGTTTTTCCTTTTTTTCCAAAATACAGCAAGCACTGGAATTTTTCCCATAGACGTCCCTATAAGACTGGAAAAATGCCACAACAAATGTACGTTAAAATTGTTACGAAATGTAAAAAGTGGCATTAAAATCGGCTGCAAAAAATACTAAGAAAAACACTTAAATGAATGACATTTTTTTACATGCTAAAAAGGTATTACATTGTGAAGGATCCCATTTTCAAATAACCTTTTGGGGAATTCTAAGTAAGGCCTCCAACACACTCTCCGTGTGTCTGTGTTGCGCCGGAGAGTCTTGTGTGCAATTCGCATCAGACACCACACAGACACCTTTCCATGTGAAGTCCGATAAATAGACACCCCACAGATTGACATGTATGTCCTTATTCTTGTCTGTGATACAAACAAGGATAGGACATGTGATTAATTTCTTTCACACTGACCCAATTTCCTTTGGTCAGCTAACTTTTTGGGGTCCCTTCCAGCAGACAATCCCTTTAAGAGATTTCTGGTACTGCCTCCTTCACACTAGCGACAAAGTCACGCGATTTTGTTGCGTTGCTACAATACTACAAATCGCATGCATGTGAAGCCCATGCTTTTCTTTGGGTTAATTTACACATGCAATGTTTTGTAGCATGCAACAACCCGACACAAAAACCTTGCGGGTCCCACGATATGCACGTGACTCGTGAGGTTTTTAGCCCATGTTTCCCTATGGAGCCTTTCTCTCTGTTGCATCGCATCACACGAAAATGCAATTTTCGTGCAGTGTGATGCAACTTTGACAGTAGGAAGTCCTACTGTCAAAGCCCTAATCTAAGCCCTTGCTGCAGGGGAAAAAAACAGTATACATCACCTAAGAAGCGCTGTCAGCCCAGCCACATCTTCTCCCCAGGTCCCCGGAGCTATTCTCCTTCATTCTGGCCAAGAATTGAAAAATCCCCGCCTCCTGGAAGCACTGCCTCTGATTGGCTGATGCTTCGCCAATCACAGCCAGCGCTCGATGAACTAATCACAACTATTCATCGAGAGCTGGCTCTGATTGGCTAAGTTTTGCTTCCAGGAGGCAGGGATTTCTCAATCCCCGGCCAGAAGAGATGAAGAAGACCATTAAGGGGGACCAGAAAGAATCTGCAGTCCCGGACAACACTTCTAAGGTGAAGTATACTTTTTTTCTGGAGTTATGGCATATTTTCAGGGTAGGGCTTATATTTCAAACCCACCTCTTCCCCCGAAAATCCTCGCATTTGGAACTACAAAGTCGTGCGACTTTGTAGCACCACATGTGACTTAGTAGCACTACAAAATTGTGGTATTGCCGTAAGAAGACGCAGCGATATTGCACCAAACAGCGATGCGATATCGCTGCGATTTTCTCACGGCGATGCCGTGTCGCCTGTGTAAAGGAGACCGTAGGGCTCCCACCCACTTGCGTTTTTTTAACGCTGTGTTAACGCTGCATTTCTGTAACGCGAATGTCAATGGGACTTTCTAATGTTAAAAACGCATTGCACAAAAATCACAAAGCACAAACTTGCGATGCGTTTTTAACATTAGAAAGTCCCATTGACATTTGCGCAAAAAAAAAAGCAAGCGGGTAGGAGCCCTTAAGCTAACATATATTTGATAAAACTTATACCAAACTTCTCAAAACATTGAGCCATGTAATATAATATGTATCCGACAAATTTGAAGACCAGTTGTTTTCGAGTATTTCTTTTATAAGTTACAAGTTTCGTAAATTAATATAAAATGAAGATGTAAAATAGTAAATCCACTTCTCTGCAACAGTGAATTATGTCACGGACAAAATTTATTCTTCATATCAAGAACACTAATGTTTCTGTATTAAACAAGAACAAAAAGGCATACGTTCATTCTATCTTAAAAATTACGCATTGCTGAGGTAAAGTTATCCATCCAAAAGATGCAACAACATCTCAGAATTCTTCTGACCTTATCCAACATTACAAATAGGGGAAAATTTTCACAATATTCTAAAGCAGCTGTACTGTAGTCTTGGCTCATGTTCTTGTTGGTCTTCAGCCACCACCATTTTTTTATTGATCCACTTGCCAATCAGGTGGTAAACAATTTTAATGGAGACGATGCTGTAGATCAACAACCGAAGGGAAGCCAAATCAGAGTACCTCTGTGCTAAGAAATGGAATGGGCCCAAAACAAAATAAATGAAGCAGCTTTTGTTTATTAGTATATTTTTTTTTCCTGCTTTATACCTTTTTTTTTTAGAGATCAAACAAAACTTTACAAAAAATTACACACAGGTCATTAATTTATACAAGGTTGGTTTGAATTGGCTTTATCAATATTATTAATGAACACTAACTATGAGTTTAGTCATAAAGGGCATCATTTCTAAATACTTCTGGAGACTCTCAGAGTCGGAGTTGGCCTGTAACATATTCCAAAAGTGTTTCAGGCAGGTGTGGCACTGAATGGGATATGTTTTAAGGTGAACAGTGGAATCGTGTGCCTTTCTTAATTTCCTCATCTGCATTCAAGGAAGTTACATGGGATTTTTGTAGATCGTTCTACCGAGTTTGTAAAAAAGTTGAAAACACTGTGTAGTGAATTTATAGGTCATGTCGTCTTAAAAAAAAAAAGTGCTGTAAAATGACCAAGTGCAATTTTCTGCATCACATAGCTTGCAGAACACATCAGACAAGTTTACTGAAAAAATACAACTATTGCATTCTGATTTAGCCCATAATGTTACTCAGTGCGAATTACAGACAATAGGATGTTCTTCTAATGAAAATATGGTTTCCTAATCATGGCCTCATGGAGGGATCACAAGGAAAACTATTAAAGGAGTTGTCTCAAAAAGGACATTTATCACTCATCCACATATCACTTAGATGACATACCTGATGGATAGGGGATAAAGGTCCATTGTCAGAAAATCCTTTCAATTAATTAGTAGAGAGGTCATTGAGTTTGGTTGTAAGGGACACTTTAGTGGATTCTTGTGTGGTTGGTTTCATGGTCGTTTGGAAATTAGCGTTTTTTTTGCACTCATGCCCCCATATTTCCAAACTCATGAGTAGATTACTTTAAACTCTAGTTTGAAATGCATGTAAACACTAATACTGTATAGCCTGATAGCTCATACTGTATAACCAGGTAGCTCATATGGATTCACTGCCTTGTGAAATATGTCAATAGCTGCAGAGGATAACTTGGTTTAGTCCAATTAGAAAACAGTTTTCACAGTGAACAATGTAGCTAAGCTTTAAAGGAAAATAAGTGAATTTCCAACAATGGTGGATGAACTTACTCTCACTGGGTCGCCAATTATGTTATCTGCTAATTTGTTCTCTTTTATCATTTTTCATTATGTTTAATCCATCGCTTCAACTAGCCAATTATTTTCTGTCATAACCCTGCATATTATATAAACTTATTTACTGGATTGGAAGCAGGCGGGGTCAAAACATTATCTAGGACATCATCGAAAAGCCTTCTAAGATGATATATTTCACACCTCAAAATTTTAAAGAGCGCTATGAAAACTTCCTTCCCATTGACTAATGTTGCCCCTCCCCCCATAAAATCCCGTCTGGATGTTGATACCAGTGCAAACTTTGCAAGTCGTTGACAGAAACCACCACATTATCTATAAATGCTGAAATTTTACACTACTCACTTAGAGCAAAGTTCTGTCCAAAAATGTCTAAAACAAAGTAACTTTTTTTTTAGGACTAATTGAAAAGTAACAAACTTTTAACAATTTTTGTTCTGGTCATAAATATACAGAGAGAAAATGTATGTTGATAAGACAGTATATAAGGCACGTAACAGTCTTTGAGAATACAGAAGATTCAGCCAACTTAAATTAATGGTTCTTTCCCTTGTTTAGTCCACAAAACTGTATAGTTACACAAATGTTGTGTTGCAGATACATCTTCCAAGCAATCCTTCAGTTTATCAAAACACCAGCACAATGAACCCTTCATCAAGACCATTCACCAAAAAATGTAAATTATTCATTGAACGAAGTCTCTATTAAAATACACTTGGAAATCGACTAAAAATATTTTTTTCTTTAAAGAAACTTTCAAAGAGTCATCAGAAGAGATTTGTGAGTGTCGTCTGTGGAGGGCTTCTAGATTCGTGTACGTCCAAGCTGCCAGGCACCGAAGTCAGTACAGAGGTCACAGTTGGCATGGTGGGGTTAGTTAAGTCTGTTAATGTGGTTGGGGTAGTGGAGGGACTCATTGAGGCATTTGAAATTTCAGAGGCTGGTCCTGATGGAGTCCCGGCTTGAAGAGTAGAATCTGATGTTTTGTCCACCCCATTATTTTCTTGCCGTAGAAGGTTCCTTCTGAATTTGGCTCGTGCGTTTTGAAACCATACCTAGAAGAGAGAGAAGAACATTCAGAACTTGGCTAAGAATTTTGTCATCTCAAATGATATCCAAGTATAAATGAACTAAACATAATACTATTATAATAGGTGGGGTTGAATGGAGAAGCTAGTAGGAATTAGAGATCCAATCGACCACACGGTAAAGTACAACTATCGATACCCATTAGAAGCATTCATATGACATAACGAATCTCTATGTAGTCAATAGTCATTTGACTCCTGTGTAGCTTCTATTTTCTTTAGGACACACATTGGATGTTCCAAAAAGTATATCATGTGTTAAATATTATTTATTTTGTTACTTACTATCAATTGTAATGTTTTTGTATCTGAATTACATAGATTGGTATTTTATAAATATTTTATGTATACCTGTAAAACTCTTTTGGTTAAGCCTGTCTTCTGTGCTAGTTGCTTTAAGTCCTTGGCATCTGGATTGTGGTTAATAGCAAAGTAAGATTTCATTGTCCGCAGCTGATGGTGTTTGAAAGAGGTCCTCATGCGTTTGGTTTTCTGGTTAGGGGTGTACTGTTGGTCTCTGTCCATGTGGTCTCCATCATTTTCATTGCAGCTTAGAGCTAGCAAGAAACAAGAGAGGGGATGTTATTAACTGCAGTAACAAAACAATACTGTAGTTCTCTTACGATTAATTTTACCACTGATGTGAACTGGACTTCTAAATAAACTGTACAATGATATCTCTGAGAGACAAGGGAAATCTTGGAAAAAAATCTTGATTGCCTAATTATTTGTATATGCTTCAGTTCATCCACCTGTGCCACATGAGCAATAAATATCGTGTGACCATATAAGAACGCCAGTACACATCCAGGGAGTACTAGAAACCACAGCAGTGGAAAATCAGGAACAATACAACATCTTGGACTTTTGCTTTAAAACACCTTTGGTGGATAATGAAATTCATAAATACATATTATCATGTCAACACTCTTAAGATGAACTATCATTAACGTTGTCACCGGTTAGCCATCAAACTAACTTATCAAACACACAATCCCAACTTGTGGAAGGCTCAAATGGTTTACAGTTAAAAGGGCCTTCAAAAATGAAAACTACACAAAAAACATGGCCTGAGAAGTGTTAACCCAACTTTTTGTCTGCAACTTCAATACCACAAAAGAATATGGACACTTTTGCTTAAGAACTTTGCTGCAACTGGTTTCTACTAACCTTAAAATTCATTTTCATTACAGTCCCATTGTTTTGTTTGTATGTTTATTGTATGGGATGGTTCGTACTCATATATCTATTTTGCAGTTATCACCCTCATATATGTACAATTAGGTTTTGTGGTTGGAGGGAAGATTACATTTTGATTTTACTTTAGGTTCTATGTTTTCTTAATGTTGTCCTATGCTGCTGACCTTTCATTGACTGTATTTGTAAAAAATAACCATAAAGACCATAGTACTCTTGCCACAAATAATAATTTCCCTTCTACCTTTTAGCTATTAAGGTATACACAGGAGTCATTAGGGAGCTATACAGATTAAAACTACTATATGTAACTAGTTTGCAATTAATTCTTGGATGTACTATCATAATGATAGATAGATAGATAGATAGATAGATAGATAGATAGATAGATAGATAGATAGATAGATATGTGATAGATAGATAGATAGATATGGAGATAGATAGATAGATATGAGATAGATAGATAGATATGAGATAGATAGATAGATAGGATAGATAGATAGATAGATAGATAGATAGATAGATAGATAGATAGATAGATAGATAGATAGATAGGAGATAGATAGATAGATATGAGATAGATAGATAGATAGATAGATAGAATAGATGGATAGATAGGAGATAGATAGATAGATAGATAGATAGATAGATAGATAGATAGATAGATAGATATGAGATAGATAGATAGATATGAGATAGATAGATATGAGATAGATAGATAGATAGGAGATAGATAGATAGATAGATAGATAGATAGATAGATAGATAGATAGATAGATAGATAGATAGGAGATAGATAGATAGATAGATAGATAGATAGGAGATAGATAGATAGATAGATAGATATGAGATAGATAGATAGATAGATAGATAGATAGATAGATAGATATGAGATAGATAGATAGATATGAGATAGATAGATAGATAGATATGAGATAGATGGATAGATAGATAGATAGATAGATAGATAGATATGAGATAGATAGATAGGAGATAGATAGATAGCTAGATAGATAGATAGATAGATAGATAGATAGGTAGATATGAGATAGATAGATAGATATGAGATAGATAGATAGATAGATAGATAGATAGATAGACAATGTGGTAGAGAAATATGAAATAGATAGATAGATTATGTGGTAGAGTTAAATAAGATAGAGCGATAGAGATGGGATAGAGAGATGATAGATAGATAGATAGATAGATAGATAGATAGATAAATAGATAGATAGATTAATCACTCGTCTGCTGCATGAGAGGAGTTAAATCTATCTCATATCTATCTATCTCATATGAGATAGATTAGCGGATCTCAAGTCTAATGCATTTTAGACCTGAGGTCTAAAATGAGACAAATGGATATTAGATAGATATGAAATACTATTATACAATATTAAACATATGAACCCTCTAGAAAACAAAGAGTAAATGGCTTTTATTGTTACTAGTACTACAATAGCAGCCATGCTTCCGTACTATCAGTGCAAATTTCTAGCACTGTATCTAGGACGATGGACGTGTAAGATCTGTACATCATTATCATTTCTCGGAGCAATGAATCTCATTGTTTTTTGAATTATGCAAAAGAAATAGGGCAACGTCATTACTGCAGAGGTAACACCATCGGAGAACGCTGGGAACGCTGCATACTTGAGAAGGAGCGGTTTCACATTGTAAAAAGATCCTATAGTGTGATATGTAAATGCTACTGGCATCGCTCTCCAGCATAATGCAGAATAATCCTCTAATTCTCTATGCCAGTGCCAAAAGCGTTTTATGTTAGTGAGGACCAACATGCCAAATCAGAAAAGTGATGTGGCGTTTTCTATGTGTGAATGCATACAAAGATTGGAGTCACAATCAATGCGACTCGTTAGTTAGATTACAGGATGTATATTATTGCTACACATGCTACATAACTGTTTCTTTAGAAGTGCAAGGGAATGCTGGGAAAAGTATCATTTGCAATAAGGTAGGATATTTAAAGGCAGCTATTCATGAAGCATGGACGCAATAATGCTGAATTTGTAATTGTTTGTGCATATTACATTCTGTTATACCGCATAATCATATTCCAGTTATATCACATATCAAACTCAGCTCCGCTTATTGAACTGACATAGTCGAGTTCAAAAAAGGTAAATAGTTGATGATGTGACAACCATCGATTTAGATAGGACTCATTATAACTAACAGCAGTGTTTGTTGTCTTGCCCAAGTAACCAATCAAAGTTAGAGAGGAGCGAGCATACTCGGTAAGGCAAACTACTCGAGTGAGTAGTGCCTTATTCGAGTACCTGCCCGCTCGTCTCTAAAGATTCAGCTGCCGGCAGGGGGCGGGAAGCGGCGGGGGAGAGCGGAGAGGAACGGAGGGGAGATCTCTCTCTCACTCTCTATCCTCCGCTACCCCTGCTCACTCCCGCAGGTCACCGCTCACTCGTGCCGGCAGCCGAATCTTTAGAGACGAGCGGGCAGGTACTCACATAAGGCACTACTCGCTCAAGTAGTTTGCCTTATCGAGTATGCTCGCTCATCTCTAATCAAAACTAATCTCTTATTTCTTAAATGGGAACCTAAACTACATTATGGGGCTCAAAGGTGAGGGGATGGGAGGGCGGTGAGCTGCTTTTTGTACTCATTGATTCCCCCTTTTCAGCATTGTGCCTCCGAGAAATCAGCACACTCACACACAGCGTGGCTCTTTTTACGAGGATGACTCTTCAGAAAACAGTCACATTGTGTGTGTGTGCTGATTTCTTGGTGGCCCAGTGCTGGAATGGGGGACCCGATCAATATAAAAAAAAACAGCTCCGCAGATGCCCCCATGCCCTTAGCTTTGAGCCTCAACATAGTTTATGGGGGCTAAAAAGGTGATGACATGTTCCCTTTCAACTGCTCTTGAAAAATAAAAGCTAGAATCCGATTGGTTGCTTGTGTTGCCCATAGCAACCAATCAGAGCTCAGCTACTATGCAAAAATGAAAGCTAAAGTCTAATTAGTTAATATGGCTAACAAAGCCATATTTTTTTCTAATTGCCTGGCATGCCTACAAGTAAAGTATCCTGTAATCCAAGCATCCATAGTATCCATACAGCAACGAATCAGATGCCAGCTTTAATTTTTCCAGAAAATTACAAAGTGATCAGACTAGTTGCTATGGGCAATTGCCCTATATTTTATCAGCACTAGTTTTTATACATTCGGCCTTCTATGTTTAGTATCGTAATTAGTCATTAGTAGCTAAGAGTCACTAGCTCATTCTTGCTTCATTCCTATCATTTTATTGGGTACTGATGACTCAAAAAATTGGTTACATATAATTTATTACTGTTAATATTGGCTGTTGTCCTTGGAGAAAAGGTTGGTAGCACTCCGTCTAATGTTGATCTCTTTGAGTCCCACCATCACAGACTCCACAATATCCAGAAGCACCAAAATAGATAACACACAAAGGATCATTTTATATGATGTTTTTAAGGACCTCGTTGGCAGCTTCGGTCCCCTTATCTCCCCATGTTGGAAATTGCTGTTCATTAGGATCTCCACATATTGAGCGTCTGAGGAAATTTACAGATTGATAAAGGGCATCGACCCGAAACATCACAATTGTTTGTGGATATCTGGAATAATGCAATAAACCTTAAACGTATCATATAAAAAGATCCTTTGTGTCTGCTATCCATTTCTGTGCTTCGGCATATTGATTGTTGTGACCCCAAACAAGCAAGTTCTTAGTAAAGGAAATACAAAATGAGTCGAAAGTCAAGAACCAGCCAAATATAGCACTGATACACCCAGTGGTCAAATATGGGGGTCACAGTGATGAGATCTATCCAACACTGTTGAAGATATGTCAGTATTTCCTTAGTTTCATCTAAAAAGACAAACATTATGCATGCCTACTCTACTGGGTACGTTGAGTCGCTGACAACAACACTACAAAATGATTAATAATAAAAGGGTTGTATTCGATTAGAAAACAAGTTTGGCTTCTTTCCAGACACAGCTTCTCTCTTTTACATGGGCTGTGTCAGGTATTCTTGTATTCTCTCGAATGAAGCTGATCTGCAGTACCAGACATGACCCATAGATAAGAGTGGCGCTTTTTCTTGAACAAGAAAAGCAGACTTCTAAGTTAATAGATGGGGATTTCCTGTTCAGGATCCTCTTTCCTTGGTCAGACTAGAGAACGAAAGATATAAAAAGTATCTCTAGTTCTGGAGGACCTGTCCTGTGCTGCCTTACCCATTGATTTAAATGGGTGTTGTATTATGCTGAGTTACCCTATGGCGGTGCTGCATAGAAATTAAACACTTACTGCCATCTATTTTCACAGATTAGAGCCAATTGGGGAGGGCGGCTCCCACCAAGGTATATTTCTTGTTATGGGTACCAAGTAGGGATTGTCCACACCAGAGTACCCACTTTAAGAGGAAAGCAGCCAAAGAAAATGAGAAAGAAGATGAAGAAAAAGACAAATGATTATGAATATTAAAGGGGTTGTCAAGATGGCCAACCACCTTGAGAATGCAAGGCTTAGTTCTCAATCTCAGCAGTCCCGGCAAACAGTTTATCTAGGTCGGGGGATACCAAAGCCAGCTTGACATTTCTCCTGCAGGGAAAATGTACTATTACAGGACGGACATTCACACGAATGGCTGTCCTTTAATAACAGGACACCAGAAGGTCCACCAGGACAGGAATGACTCTTAGTGACATACAGGGTGGTCCCACTTGATGGCTTTCATATGCCATAATAGAGTATATGAACAGAAGATGCCATCTTGGCACAGCCCTTTTAAGCAGCACTACAGCTTTACAGTTTAAAGATCAAAACCTATGATCCTAATGTAATATAACCCTTCTATAAAGACCACATGTAGATTATGGGATTTAGTTTTGGGATCCACATTATATGAAGAATATAGTGGAGCTGGAAAAGGTTCAAAGGCGGGCGGCAAGATTATTAAATAGGATGGGAAGTCTCTTCTATAATGAGAGGATAGAAAAATTGGACTTGTTGAACTTGGAAAAAAAGACGCTTAGGGCCCTTTTGGGTGGAACAATTTTATCATTCAGCTAATCGCCGGATTGTGCGTAACTGAACAATAATCCTTCAGTGTAGAAGGGGCCAAGACTGAATGATAATTCATTCGCTTATCATTCGTCAATCAATTTATGCAGGCATGAAAACCTGAAGATAATCGGCCCGTGTAAACAGGCATCTATGAACAATTGCCCATTTACTTTGAATGGAGGCAGTTGGCCGGAAGAGTCTCCGACGAGCTCCGCCCTCTATTTAGTGAGCTGTGAAAACACAGTACGAATGATTGTTGGGATGACTGTCAGGCACTTGAGCACTCGATAGTCATCCTATGTAAAAGGACCCTTAGAAAGGATCTCACTTATGTGTATAGCATACAACATTATATATGTATTCCCATGTATTACAAAAATGTGTGGTTGCTACAAAGTACTGGCAAATTGTTTATTTTTACCAAGGACTTTACATACGATGAGAGGACATTCTTTACGGGTGAAGGAAAAGGGTTCTTTACAGTTAGAGCAGTCAAACTATTGAATACCCTACCATAAGAAATAGTAACGACAAATTCTGTGTCAGCATTTAAAAAAAGACTAGATGCATATCTAACAAACGACATTGAGGGTTATAATTAATCTGGCAAATAATGAGGTTTAATTAAAAATCAAAAAAAGGTTGAACTTGACATTTCTGGGTCTTTTTTCAACCTATGTAACTATGATAATGTTACTAATAATTGCTATTGTAAATATGGTTGGTAGGGGTATTCCTTGCCGAAGAGCAAACCACCAAGAGTTTGAAGGTATGCCATTTGATAGGCTGCCAGACATTTAGCAGCTGGCAATTGTCCATGGAACTCTGTACTTAACTCATTAAATGCTGTACAATGGCTCATCACTTCACATTCCACAGAGTACAAGAAAACAAATAGCATTATACAACATACACTACATAAGCTTGTAGCAGTTACTCTCAATCACAGATAATCTTCAAGAAGGCTCCTATTACTAATGTCACATTTGGAATTTTTCTTTGTGGTCGGAGATAAATGCTTTCCCAATTTTTTGACAAAAACATTTCCGGTTTCCCCCATGTTCCGTTTTATTAATTTTTATATCATGAATCTTAAAGAATACTTAGCGCACGGAGCCTAAGAAAACGATCTGGAAACCAAACGATATGTGGTTTAGAAACTGGTTTCAATTTTCAGCTGTTCTTTGGTCTGGCTTCGAAAAAAAAATCAATTGCTTTTGAAAATAAAGCTAGCTTTAGCCGCAGCCAAAACTAACTGACTTGTCTCCAAAGGACAGCAAAACTTGTTATTGTAATAGTGACACATGAAATCTGTTGATTGCTTGCAAAGTACTCTGGCACAGGCCTACGCCAAATCATTTCATTTCGCAATGCAGAGAGAGAGGGGTGTTCACTCCCAAACTATTCTGTGGAATAAACTCCAAAGAATCTGCTGCTTAAACTAATGATTTTGTTATGTCAAATAGAGCAAGAAAGGATGGTCGATAAGTGCTGCATTCACATGTACTTGATATTATTAAAGTATGAAAGCTATATTGTGCATATTCAGCTCTGCTACATTTGTAGGTCATATATCTAGAATGTCCCATATTATATTATGACATTTTATTATCAGAGACATAACTTGTAGTTCTTAGGCCACAAGCCAAAATATGTAAAGGAGACCCAGCCATTATGCACTATTTACAGTACTAGAGATCTTATGTAGGGACTAGAGATGAGCGAGTGTACTCGCTAAAGGCAATTGCTCGAGCGAGCATTGCCTTTAGCGAGTATCTCCCCCGCTCGAGACGGAACGTTCAGGTGCCGGCGCGGGGGAGCGGTGAGTAGCGGCAGTCAGCAGGAGGAAGCGGGGGGGGAGAGAGAGAGAGAGAGAGAGATCTCCCCTCTGTTCCGCCCCGCTCTCCCCCGCAGCTCCCTGCCCGCTGCCGGCACCCGAACCTTCAGTCTCGAGCGGGAAGATACTCGCTAAAGGCAATGCTCGCTTGAGCAATTGCCTTTAGCGAGTATACTCGCTCATCTCTAGTAGGGACTAGTTAACTTTAGGGGCCATTTAAGCGCCAGTATTGAGTGCGACTCCAGTGTTGGGTGCGACTCCAGTGTTGGGTGTGACTCCAGTGTTGGGTGTGACTTCAGTATTGGGTGTGACTCCAGTATTGGGTGTGACTTTAGTGTTGGGTGCGACTCCAGTGTTGGGTGCGACTCCAGTGTTGGGTGTGACTCCAGTGTTGGGTGTGACTCCAGTATTGGGTGTGACTCCAGTATTGGGTGTGACTTCAGTATTGGGTGTGACTTCAGTATTGGGTGTGACTTCAGTGTTGGGTGCGACTCCAGTGTTGGGTGCCACTCCAGTGTTGGGTGTGACTCCAGTTGAACCCCATACAACTATGTACCTGATTAGTTTTTGTTCATAAATAGGTAAATCTAAAAAGAACATTCATTGTTGAACCTCAAATAAAAACCAACTAAGGGAACTTGTGTTACAGGTAGAGAGAGGCCCAGTCAACGTTGTACGGGGTAACACTCAAGTTGGAGTCACACATGGCATAAAACATCTAATAATGGTGGCAGATGTGTTTGTGGCATTTTTTATGCCATCTATTTGGCGCTTTCACACGGGGCACAATTAGTCCACACAGACATTTATACAATCAAATATTATCCTATTCTGCATCTGTTAAAATCTGCGCATCTTTACTCCAAAACCGCAAGATTACATTTAGAGTTTTCTGCTGCGGTATTACGCCGTCTTGCAGAATTGTTGTTACGGATTTCCAACAAACAGGATATATATTCCAGAATTAAAGTCTGCGGGGAAAAACAACAAGCAATTCTGCAAAACACAACAAAATTCACACATTTGACAAAATCCGCAACTGCCTTGCATCCTGCGGAATAATTCTGTCCATGTGAAAGCACCTTAAATCCCCCCTTAATGTTACTTCTCTGTTATAACAACAAAACTTCGTTACTAAAGACAAATATAACGGAAAACAGAATTGGAATCCCTAGAAATGACAAAAATTAGACTTAGCAGAGCAGAATTTGTCACATTCGGATACATCAGTGGGGTTTAATAAGAGTGAAGGTAAACCTACTATGTTAATGCTCGTTTGCACGAGCGAACGAGTTGGTGACATCATCATCAGCTCATTCGCGTTCGTGCAGCCTGTTTAGACGGGCAGATATATCGTTGACTCATTCAACGAGAACCGATCACTTCTCATTC